>NC_137342.1:2258132-2858132 GCF_965287045.1 Carcharhinus amblyrhynchos | reverse complement strand
TAGTAGTAAGAATAAAACGCAAATTTTTTTAAAAAATGGTGAGACATGTGTAGACACTGATGTTCAGTGGAATTTGAGTTGTCTTGTACTAGGAACGCAAGTTGGCAAAGCAACTAGGAAGGTAAATGGTATGTTGCTCTTGTTGCAAAATTATTGGAGTACAATAAAGAATTCTTGCTCCAATTGTATGGAATTTGGCACAACCATATCTGGTCTCCATATCTAAGGAAGGTTCGAGTATTGGAGACAGCATGGAGAAGGTCCATCAGATTGGTTACTGCACTGAGAAAGTTCCCTGACGATGAGAGGCTGAGCAAATTGAGCCTATCCCCTCCGTGGTCCAGAAGAATGAGAAGTGACCTCATTGAAACAAACAGAATTCAGAAAGGGCTCAACAAGGAGATTGTCTTACCCTAGCTGGGAATCTGGAACATAGAATATTTTAAGATTGAGGTGAGGAGAGATTTTATCACTCAACAGGTGAGTCATTAGAATTCTACACTCCCAGAGGGAGTTTCAACAGCCAAATACATTTTGGATGGAGGAAAATAGATCCAAAGGTGTGCAGCCTAGGTTGTGTGTCAGGGGGATAAGCAGGGTAAATATGCGGGGGTTACGGGAATAGGGTGGGATTGTGGTCGATGCAGACTGGATGGACTAATTGGCCCCCTTCTGCACTGTAGGGATTCTATGTTTTGCATTAAACTGGTTAGATGTAGACTCCACTCCACCCTTTCAACGGCTTCCTGCAGATCCAGTTAATTCCAAACTAGGAATTAGGATTCTAAAATAGGAAATAGGTCTCTTGTTAGCATGTTCAACAAATGTAATGCCTGTTTTGCACCTTGGATAATTGGTAGCTGCTAGCTTCCTGCCATATATACTTCATTCAGAAAAAGAAAGATATGGCTGAAAAAGCATCGTACCTGTAACAATCAGCCTAGGTTCAGGTTGAATCTACAAAATACTTGGTCCCTTTTATGTTGGAGACACAGCAGTATGCCATTTGGGCCCTATGAGCCTGTCTACCACTCAACATGATCATGGCTGTTCCTTTACCTCATACTCCAGCACTCGTCCTGTACCTCTTGACACCTTTAGAGTCTAGAAATCCATTTCCATCTTAAATATAGAAACAATGTTAAGGGGAACAGCATGCTACCATTAGTGTAGAACATACCTGTCCCTTGGAGAAAGTGGGTTCCCGGACACGCGTCCTTTGTTTGAATAGAGGGGAGTATGGTAGGATGAGAGAAGAATTGGCGAATGTGGACTGGGGGAATGTGTTGGAAGGTAGGTCTGCTGAGGAGCAGTGGAGGATCTTTAAGGAGATCTTGGTGCTCAGCAGAAATTTATTCCGATGGTTAAAAAGGACAGTAGGAAGAGAGGTAATAAGCCGTGGATAACGAAGGAGGTGAAGGAAAGTGTTAAATTAAAAGCGGAGGAATTTAGAGTAGCTAAGAGCAGTGGGCGAGAAGAGGATTGGGAGAGGTTTAAATGTCAACAAAGATTGACAAAGAAGTTGATAAAGGAGGGTAGGAGAAGCTATGAGGCTGGGCTAGCACTTAATATAAAAAAGGATAGCAAGAGTTTTTATAAATATATAAAAAGGAAGAGGCTGGCTAGGGTGAACGTTGGTCCTTTAGAGGATGAGAAAGGAGAGCTAGTGGTAGGGGATGGGGATATGGCGAAGGTCTTGAATAACTTTTTTGTTTCTGTCTTCACGGAGGAGGACGTGAATAATTTGCCGGGTGTTAGCGATGGAAAGGTGGTAGGAATGGAGGGTCTTAATGACATTACTGTTACTAGAGAGGTGGTGCTCGACAGACTGGAGGGGCTGATTGTGGACAAGTCCCCAGGACCGGATGGAATGCATCCGAGGGTTCTGAAAGAAATGGCGGAGGTGATAGTGGATGCCTTGGTGGTTATTTTCCAGACGTCGCTGGATTCCGGGGAAGTGCCGGAAGATTGGAAAACGGCTAATGTTACGCCGTTGTTTAAGAAGGGTGCCAGGCAAAAGGCGGGGAATTATAGGCCGGTTAGTTTAACGTCTGTGGTAGGTAAAATGTTAGAATCCATCATTAAGCAGGAAATTGCGAGGCATCTTGAAGGGAATTGCTTGATAGGGCGGACGCAACACGGTTTCATTAAAGGGAAGTCGTGTCTGACAAATTTACTGGAGTTCTATGAGGATGTGTCTAGGGCAGTGGATAGAGGAGAGCCGGTGGATGTGGTCTTTCTGGATTTTCAGAAGGCGTTTGACAAGGTACCTCACAAGAGGTTATTGCAGAAGGTCAGGGGACATGGAGTTGGGGGTAGGGTGTTAGCGTGGATAGAGGATTGGTTGTCAAATAGGAGGCAGAGAGTGGGGGTCAATGGGTGCTATTCGGATTGGCGGATGGTGACTAGTGGGGTGCCCCAGGGGTCGGTGCTGGGGCCTCAGCTATTTACCATTTATATAGATGATCTGGAGGAGGGAACCGAGTGCAGGGTGTCGAAATTTGCTGATGACACCAAGATTGGGGGAACGGCAAATTGTGCGGAGGGTGTGGAGAGTCTGCAGAAGGATCTAAATAGGCTGGGCGAATGGGCCAGGAAATGGCAAATGGAATTTAATGTTGGCAAGTGTGAGGTGGTCCACTTTGGTAGGAAGAATGGTAGGAAGGACTATTACTTACGTGGCGAAAAACTGCAGCAGGCGACGGTGCAGAGGGACCTCGGGGTCCTTGTGCATGAATCGCAAAAACCCAGCTTGCAGGTGCAGCAGGTGGTCAGGAAGGCGAATGGGATGCTGGCCTTCATAGCGAGGGGGATTGAATATAAAAGTAGGGAGGTCTTGCTGCAGCTGTATAGGGCATTGGTGAGGCCGCAGCTGGAGTACTGTGTGCAGTTTTGGGCGCCGCACCTGCGCAAGGATATTTTGGCCCTGGAGGGAGTGCAGAGGAGGTTTACTAGGCTGATACCGGAGTTGAGGGGATTGAGCTATGAGGAGAGGCTGAATAAACTAGGCTTGTACTCGTTAGAGTTTAGAAGAATGAGGGGAGATCTCATTGAGACGTATAAGATGATGAATGGGATGGACAGGATAGAGGTGGAGAGACTCTTCCCGCTCAAAAAAGACAGTAGGACTAGGGGGCACAGCCTCAAGATAAAGGGGAGGCGGTTTAGAACGGAGTTGAGGAGGAACTTCTTCACTCAAAGGGTGGTGAATCTCTGGAATTCTCTGCCCGTTGAAGTGGTGGAGGCTGCCTCGCTAAATATTTTTAAGAAGCGGGTTGATGGGTTTTTGATAAGAGAAGGGATTAAGGGTTATGGGGAGAGGGCGGGAAAGTGGAACTGAGCCACGACAGATCAGCCATGATCTTATTGAATGGCGGGGCAGGCTCGAAGGGCTAGATGGCCTACTCCTGCTCCTATTTCTTATGTTCTTATGTTCTTCAACAATCCTGTCATAATATTGTTTTGATACCTTATCCAGAAAGTTAATTCAGGGAGAAGTGGAATTAATCTTATTTCTCCTAACCCATTCACTGCAGCATCAGTACTGATACACACATTTTGCGTACAACGCTGAGCCCAGCAGCATTTTGGATTTCAGATCATTTAAATGCTTTCAGTGAGTGTTAAACAGGGTAAATGCCTTGGATTCAAAATAGTAGGTGGGAAGCTTTATGCAGCAGCGCAAGGGTGTAATAGAATTTTGCTCTGGCAACTGCTACTTCTGCAAGGAATAAAGCTGTAGCCAGTGACACTGCAGCCATGCGACTCAAAGGTTAATAACACCAGTCTCAGTAATACTCCAAAACCAATATTGCTAGCTGCTTCTTTAAAGATCCATTCATTTCAAAGCACAATCCAGCATCTTCTAACTCAAATTTCTATGAGTATTATTTAAACTGCCACATTGACTACTTGAAGGAGCTGGAAAATAATGCACAATATGTAATGACATCACTTCTGTCAATTCAATTAAATCCTCCCTTTGCTTAGGAGAGCTTCATGCACTTGCATACTTGGTCAAGTGCAAGAAATACCCAGCATTATCGATTTCTGACACTTGTTCTTGTCCACAAAGGGAGACAAAAATGTGCTCTACCTTGGCTGATCAAACCGTTTTGCTTGTTTGTCAAGGTGCCATGCATAATCCTGTTTCGATACCCGGGTCATTTACATTAATGCAGTGGGTCACCTGACAACAATCTACAGTAGTGGCTGATTTTCTCTGCATTATTACAGGCAGCAGGGGTTAAATCTAGATCACTGACTACCACTGTCCCCTACATAGAGGGGAGCAATAAAACCGTTGGTGTGTTTGTTTTTTCCTATGTCTATTCCTTCAATAAATTAGGTGCTCTAGCATCATATGAAAAGTTGGAGGTCAAACGCTTGGCCAGGCTGCTGTTCCACAGATTTTATTGGGGATCATCAATAATCAGTGTGATTATTACAAAAAGTAAACAGTGACATAGAGAAATCAAACTAAAAAGAATGAGCATTTTTGAATTGTTGGAAGAGAGATAGAATTTAGGATTTACAGGAGAGAAGAAACAGTGATTAAAAGCTAAAACATTTCATGGCTACTGTTAATAAAATACTCACTAGGGAAGCTCTGCGGGATCTTCTACTCATAGGCTGATCAAAAGGTGGACTGTTCATCTGCAGTTTTTCCAAATACCCATCAGGTAGCCTAATGTCTGCAGGGAGCGATAGCCGTTTATTGACATCCTGAAAATAGGATAATAAAGCAAAGCATTAGACTAAAGCATTATTTCTCCTTTTACCCATCCCTGTAACATCAGAGGATCTATTTACAACCCTCTTCTCTTCCTCATCCAAATGCTGATTGTTGATGTTGTCAGGCTTGGCAAATTTAAGCTAAGTCGGAAATTCCAGGATTTTGGTTGAGCAATGATGAAAAAAAAACGCAACATTTCCAAGACAGGACAGTGAGAGACTTGGGACAGGAACTTGAGATGTTTCCACATGCCTGACGTATTTGCATGAAACCCTGATGAGTTGTGCTGCGGCTATGGGGCAGATTCAGAGCCCCAGCTGAAGAAAATCAACCACAGCAATGCCTCAGTGCATCTCTCAAGTCCGAGCTGTTCCCTTACTTTTAATTTTTCACCACTTCAAAGAAAATGCGGGAGTACCAGTGCAGTTTTCCAGCTGGCCAGACCAGGGCACATTCCAGGTAACCAGGACCAAATCAGGGAGCAATAACAAAACCCCAGCATAGAGAAATCACATGACAGAATGTTCGGGATTATGGGTTTGGAGGAAAGGATTGGACGCACAGTCTAAAATTTACTTGGGGATCCAACAAAGTCTGCTCTTACTGCCCCATAAACAAATGCTGCACAACTTAGCACTATGGTAACCACCACCTATTAGGTGCTAGGTTTCCCGTGTTCTCAGAAACCCACCATGCAGTACTAAATTTACTGCACTTGGAGTTAAGTCATAATATCCTTCACAATGCAAGCAGTTCCCCAATACTTGTCACATTAGTCTTTCTGTTCAAACTAGATCCAAAATACATTTCCACGATCTCAAAATTTACAAATTTTACTTTCCAATCATTATGCTCAGATACAGGTAGTAGCAGCTGGAAAAAATGCAATTGTAAAATGTATAGTACAAATATTTGCATTTTTTAATTATAGCTTTAGGTCAGATAAAGATACTTCAAGGCAATTAGAAATCAGCACAAATTCTAGAATGGGCAGAGGGTGCATTCTCTACAGAAATTGAAGGCATATCACCGACAGGGTACACAGACCGGCTTTTAGGCAACAGCGGGAGAAGAAACGGAAAAATCTACAGTAAGCACTGAATACAATTCTTAGAATTTTAGAATACAAATCATTTTATTTGAGGTGTTGTTAAGTTTTACTTCCAGAAACCTTATGTTTTTGTTCACTGCAAATTGAGAGTTTGCCTCAGAAAAAAAATCTTGATCTCAGAAAAATCTACTTTCTCAAAGAATGTAAAATGTTGACAGAAAGTTTAAATGTCCAATTTTCTGAGAAGCTAATCCGCCATAGTCATGTTTATAAATAATTCAACCACAAAAGACAAGTTTTATGGGTGCTGAGTGCCATTATTACAGTTTAATTTGACAGAGGTGGAACAAGAGGAGTAGTAACAGGAGCCTCAATAGCCAGTACATGTAGCAAGCAAGACTATTAGAAGATGGCAGAAGAGGATTTATCCGGCAAACAGGTTACTGCCTGATTCAATTCTAGGTTAAAAATCAGGGTCAACGTTAAACAAGCTAAAATTGTAATACCCTAATTCATTCTTTCACCTCACCTACCACCTGACAAGTGGTATCTGCAAATCATCAATCATCCAACTTCCAAAATACATTAAAATGTTCCTTGAAAAGCAATTCCTAAGCATAAGTGACATTAATAGCCTCAAGGGGTAACACTATTACAATGGTTGCAACTTGGTTTAATCCAAGTTTATTATTTGTGTTGATCACTGCACAAAATAAACAAGTCTTTAATTTGATTTCCTCCCAATACAAACAGATCCAGGGATGTAATATTTCACTGTCAGATAATTACTGAGCAGCATATAGCAGGACTGAGATAGAGAACAATCTCTTTAACTACTTGGAGTATATCTGATTTAATAACTCTGAAGTATTCACAATAGCAGCCACTACACCCATCACCTCTTCCACCCACGCAGTCATTAAGGTACTAGTGGTCTTAGCTTCCGTCCTTGAAAACTCCAAACAATAAAGTAATTTGTAAATAAAACTATGAAAATGTCCTTGCTTGAATTAATGAGTAAGGATTAGCAATGTATCTTTCTGCTTAGTAAAGTGTCTTGTGCTTACCCAAATCACACAGAAGCAAAAGAACAGAGATGGGCATGGGGCAATTGGAAGTTCATCTTTTGTTGTAACCTATTTGCTACCAGTAGCTTCTTACAGATTGCACGTAAACCTGGGTAGTTCTACTAGATGCTTGCATATCCCATAGCCTGTGCTATATCATCGGCTACATGGAGATGATAATCCCAACATATTAGAATATGAAATGCTCGCTGAAGCAATCCAACAGTCCACCAATTGGTTACCTTTACTGGCCTGAGAATGCCATCCAGATGCCAAAATTCTGTTCTCTTATTGCACCAATTTGCTTAGTTAGACAAGGAGCAAAGTGCTACTGCCCATCAATTTGCTTTACTAGATAGCTAGGAAGTTAAGTGTCAGTTAATATTAGATGAAAAGCAACATATAAGTTGCCTTGGGAAATCCCAGAATTATATGTCCAGTACTAAATGTAATTGCAGAATACCAAGAAATACTTAAAATATGTAAAGTGATGTTTTGTCAATCCATAAATTGTGGATCAATTAAAAATTAATCAAATGCGAGTTTTTTGTGTGATGGAAATATATCTTTGTAATGATGGAGTGATTTAAAATCAATGAACGGCTTCATATTCTGAAAACAGGTCTCAAATTTGATTATTCCAATTTTCTCGTTCATAACCTTGCTACTTTCAGTTGCACAGCAAGCAGGTTTTTGCTCTTTTTAGTTCGTAACACATACCCCTCCCCCCACCCCCAGGCTAGAGAAGTGTATGCGGGACAAGTGTAACAAAGAAAGGGTTAGGTACGGTAAGATGGGAGGAAGCTCTGGTGGAGTATAAATGTCTGTTTGGGACTGGTTGGGTTTCTGTGCCATTAATCCCTTCCAATTCTGGAATTCCAAATTAAACGCAAGTATGACGTTTATGAGTAATCGATTCAGCTAAAACAAAAAGTGGATGTGCCTAGGAATTGTTTGCCTCATTGAAGTGTGCCATGTTATTGAAAAAACTGGGACACTGATGCAACAGTGCATTGATCTAAAAGGGGTGTCAGTCAAGAAGGCTGCTCTATCTGTTTGGAGTCGGCTTCTTGAGCTTTGTTGGAGCAGAATTATCCAGCTAAGTGAAGTGTAGAGCCCATAGCCTTTGCAATATCCAGTGCTTTCAGCCATTTCTTGATATCATTTGGGAGGAAATCAAATTGGCTGAGAGGCTGGGGATCTCCGTGGAGGCCAAGGTGGATCATCCGTTCAGCATTTCTGCCTGAAGATTAATGCAAATGCATCTGTCATAACTTTTGAACTGACGTGCTGGGCTTCCCCATCAATGAGGGTGGACATTGGTGGAGCCTCTTCCTCCAGTGAGTTGTTTAATTGTCCACCACCATTCACGACTGGATATAACAGGACTGCAGAGCTTTGACATGATCAGTTCGTTGCTTGTGGGATTGCTTAATTCTGTCTATCACATGCTGCTTCTAATGTTTGCTAAGTAAGCAGTACTGTGTTGGAGCTAAACCAGGTTGACATCTCATTTTTAAGTATGCCTGGTTGCTGTTCCTGGCATGTTCTTTTGCACTATTCACAGAACTGGCATTGAATTCCTGGATTGGTTGGTCATGGTAAAGTGGAGGGTATGCTAGGCCTTCAAGTTAAGAGATTGTGGTGGTATACAATTCCATTGCTACTGATGACCCACAGCGTTCCACGAATGCTCAGTTTTGAGCTACGAGATCTGGTGTCACTGCTACAAAACCATGATGGAGGGTAGCCTCAATGTGAAGACAAAACATCACTTCTGCAAGACCATGGAAAGATAATAATCAAAGAGTGCAAACATAAATATTATATTCAATATTGGTTGCCAAGAAAAAAGAGGGACATTCAAGCATTGCAGGCACTGCAGAGAACAACCATAATGTTAGGGTTTAAGTGGTTAAATTATGACAGCAGCTTCCATAAACCTGGTACGTATTCTCGAATTTCGAAGGTTGTAGGGTTTCCTAATCAAGGTCCTTAAAATTATAGAGGTTTGACAGAATAGATGCAGAGAAATTCTTGCCTCTTAATTCAGATCAAGGAGTACAATCTCAAAATTGTAGCTGGGTGAGTCAGGAGTGAAATTAGGAAGAATGTTTTCCACACAGTGTTATAGAGAATTCTGGAACATCCTCCTCAAACGCAGATAAATACCAGGTACATGTGCATTTTTAAAAGGAGATTGATAGATTTTTGAATGGAATTGAGAACAGTGGATCAGCTTGAGCAGCTGAGCGACACAGCCTTGTACACATGGGAATAAGATCCAGTTTTTAGTTTGAACAATTTGCAAGGAATTCTGTTTTAGCAGAATGTGAGGAAATCTGTTTTTACAGAAAAAGTGAGCGATGTGTGAATGATACTTCTAAATGAAGCAAGACAGCTGGCGTCATATAAAAACATCGGATAATGTAAACAGGGAGAAGTAAAATGATTGATGGATGGATGATGAATTCAAATGGGCCAAACGTCATCTGTAGCTATCCTCTGATCTTATAAGTAATTCAGTCTCCTTTTTTTTGGAAGGGAGAAAAACCAATCCTGCAGGTTAAGTTAAAATTAACCACATGAGGGCAGCAAGACTCTTCTCCCAAACACTGCCCATAGCATCTTTGAGGCTGAAACAAATGATTTATGTGGAAATCTGTGAGGAGTTGGCATATTCACCCTGTGTCTACATAGGTTTTCTCCGAGTACTCCGGTTTCCTCCCACAATCCAAAAAAGTGCAGATTAGGTGGATTGGCCATGCTGAATTGTCCCTTGGTGTCCAAACATAAGTTAGGCGGACTAGCCAAACTAAGTGCACAGGGTTAAGAGATAGGGTGGGGTGGGGCTGGGTAAGATGCTTTTTTGGTAAGTCAATGCAGACTCAATGGGCCAAATGGCTTCCTTCTGCACTGTCGGGATTCCATAGATTCTAATAAATGACCTCAAATCACACGTGAAAGTGATTGCCTGACTTGCTCGGTTCTACGTTAATATTTTGTACCCGGCTGCCTAATGAGATCAGAATAAATCGTTGGCATTATGTAGGATCCAGTAGCATAGATTTTCTTCCTTTTGTTGATTGTCTTAGAAATTACAATCTGACATTGTATTTTTGTTGAATTTTATGGATGTCAACTGGTATTCACGTAACAGGCTCCTAAGAAACCTGAAGGTTATAATTTAAAGAAATCAAATTCCAGGAAAATAATCTGACCGGGTTTTCCATCAAAATCTGCCTTCAAAATGAAAAGGTTGCCTTTGTTGAGAGTCTACAAGAACCATGAATGTTCATCAGTTATGAACTGTACTTCAAGTCACAGGCAGGCCTGATCAAGGCAGCACGCAAGAAAATAATTTCTGCTGTGTATTGATACATGTGACAATAATAAATCAAATCAAATGGTTATTTCAGAAGACATCAGGCATAAAAGACATTTTCAAGAAGATTAAACTATCAACTTTGAGTTCCCCTGGGTAACGTACTAAGCCCAGCCATCTTTAGCTGCTTCATTAACAAACTCGTCTCTCATTATAAGGCCAGAAGTGGGGATGTTTGCCGATGATTGCACAATGATTAGCATCATTCAGACTCCTCATACTGAAGCAGTCATCTCCAATATACAATAACATCTGGACAATATTCAGGCTGAGGCTGAAAAGTAGCAAGTAACATTCGTAAGTAACAAGTGCCTGGTAATGACCATGTCCAACAAGACAGCATTTTAACCATATCCACATTTAATGGCATTGCCATCACTGAATCATCCTTCATCAATATGGAAATCACAGAATTCCTACAGTGCAGGAGGCCATTCGGTCTATTGTGTCTGCACCAGCTCCCTGACAAAGAATCCCATGCAAGCCACTGACAGCACCCCTTCCGAACCCCGCATATTTGCCTAACCTACACATCTTGGGACACTAAAGGAGAAATTTAGCACAGCCAATCCACCTAATCTGCAGATCTTTGGATTGTGTCCTTTAGGGGAGTAAATCTGCCATTCTTACCTGGTCTGACCTACATGTGACTCCAGGCCCACAACCATGTGGTTGACTCTCAACTGCCCTCTGAACAAAGACAACTAGGGATGGGCAATAAATGCTGGCCAGCCAGAGATGCCCATGTCCAATGAATGAATAAAAAAAAACTGGAGGACCAGGAGGAAACCCATGCAGACAAGGGAGAATGTGTAACCTCTACAGTCACCGAAGGCTGGAATCAAACCCATGTCACTGGCGCAATGAGGCAGGAGTGCTTACCACTGTACCGCCGATCCTTTGGGGATGGAGGTTTTACCATTGACCAGCTACCAAATTAGACTAGCCATATAAATACGGTGGTTATAAGAACAGTTCAGACAGCAGGAATTGTGCATTACACCGGTCCACCATCCACAAGGCATGATACTCCTCAGTTGCTTGGATGCATGCAGTTCCAGCAGCACTAAAGAAACTTGACATCATTAAGACAAAGCTGTCTGTTTAAGTGGTACCCTGTCCTCCACGTTAAACAATCACTCCCTCCATCACTAACAGATACACAATGGCAACAGCATTTACCATCTCAAGTTGTACTTCAGAAACTCACCAAGGCTCCTTAAAGCCAACACCTCTGCCACCTAGAAGGCCAAGGGCAGCAGATGCATGGGTACACCACTATCTGCAAGTTTCCCTCCAAGCAACACAGCATCTTGACTTCATAGAAATCATAGAATCATAGAAACCCTACACAGTGCAGAGACAGGCCATTCAGCCCATCGAGTCTGCACCGGCCACAAACCCACTCAGGACCGACTCTCATATCCCTACATATTTACCTGCTAATCCCTCTAACCACTGTCCTACTTATTGCCACTTCTTTACTATTGCAAGGCCAAAATCTTGAAACTTCTTCCTTAGGGTAGGTTTGGGTGAAAGGAAAATTATCAGGGAGAAGGAGGTTCTGAGTGGCCCTGGTGGGTTGGACTGCATCTGTTTCAATGCGAGGAGCGTGACGGGTAAAACGGATGAGCTTAGGGCCTTGATGTTTGTAAGGAGGTTAGATGTGGTGGCAGTAACAGAGACGTGGTTAAAGGGCGGGCAGGACTGGCAGCTGAATGTTCCTGGGTATTAGGTGTGACAGAGGAGGGTTGAAGAGAGGTGGTGGGGTGGCACTGTTAGTAAAGCACATCACAGCAGTGCAGAGGGAGGATAATATGGAGGAGTTAGGGATTGAGTCGCTGTGGGTGGAGTTGAGGAATAAAAAGGGAGAGATTACGATGCTAGCGGTATACTATAGGCCACCCAACAGCCCAAAGCCAGTGGAGGAAAGTATTTGCAGAGGCATTTTAGATAGGTGCAGAAAGAATAAGGTGGTTGAAGTGGGTGACTTTAATCTTCCTGGAGTGGATTGGAAGGTGTTTAGAGCTGGGGGTACGGATGGGGAGGAGTTTGTAAAATGTGTGTTGGAAGGGTCCCTGGAGCAGTACGTAACTAGCCCGACTAGGGAGGGGGCTATACTGGATTTAGTGCTGGGAAATGAGCCGGAGCAGGTGGCTGAGGTTGCAGTAGGTGAACATGTGGCTAACAGTGACCACAAGTCTGTCTACTTTAGGATAAAAATGGAAAAGGGATGAGCGCCGTCCGAAGGGGAGGGTGCTGAACTGGGGGAAGGCGAGCTATAGCCGGATTAGGAGGGAGCTGAATGACACTGATTGGGAGGGGTTGTTAGCTGGCAAGTCCACGGTTGGTAAGTGGGAGGCTTTCAAGGGCAAACTGATAATGTTGCAGGAAAGGCACGTGCTGGCCAAGAGGAAGGATGGGAAAGGCAGGATTAGAGAGCCGTGGATTACAGGGGGTATCGAAGACTTGGTCAGGAAGAAGAAAGAGGCATATGTTAGATCGAAACAACTGGGAACAGAGTGTGCGCTGGAGGAATATAGAGAGAGGAGGAGGGAGCTAAAAAGGGGAGTTAGAAGGACGAAAAGAGGGCATGAAATGGCTTTGGCTGATAGGATTAAGGAAAATCCAAAGGCATTTTACTCTTATATCAGGAGCAAGAGAGTGGTTAGAGGGAAAATTGGTCCTCTTAGGGGCAAAGGATGGGAGCTATGTATCGAGTCTGAGGGAATGGGGGAGATCCTGAATGAATACTTTGCGTCGGTATTCACGAAGGAGAGGGGTTTGGTGTCATGTAATGTCTTGGAGGGAGCTGTAGACCAGTTGAAGGAAATATCCATTACGAGGGAGGAAGTGCTACGGTTTTTAGGTAGCATAAAAATGGCTAAAGCTCCGGGGCCTGATGGTATTTATCCCAGGCTGCTTAGGGAGGTGAAAGATGAAATTGCTGGGCCTCTGATGCAAATCTTTGTCTCTTCCTTGGACACAGGTGAGGTCCCAGAGGACTGGAGGGTAGCTAATGTGGTACCGCTGTTTAAAAAGGGTAGTAGGGATAACCCTGGTAATTATAGACCAGTGAGTTTGACATCGGTGGTAGGAAAATTATTGGAAAAAATTCTTAGGGATAGGATGTATGAGCATTTGGAGCGTTGCGATCTGATTAGGGATACGCAACATGGCTTTGTTCGGGGGAGGTCTTGCCTTACGAATCTGGTGGAATTCTTTGAGGAGGTGACAAAAACGGTTGACGATGGGCGAGCCATTGATGTCATCTATATGGATTTCAGTAAGGCGTTTGACAAAGTCCCTCACGGTAGGCTGGTAGAAAAGGTTAAGGCACATGGGATACAAGGGCATGTAGCTAGGTGGATCGAAAACTGGCTGGGAAATAGGAGACAGAGAGTAGTAGTGGAAGGGTCCTTTTCTGGCTGGAGGTCAGTCACCAGTGGTGTGCCGCAGGGCTCAGTACTGGGACCTCTCCTCTTTGTAGTATATATAAACGACTTGGAAGAGGGCGTACGTGGTGTGATCAGCAAGTTTGCGGATAACACCAAGATGGCAGGATTGGCAGATACTGAGGAGGACTGTCAGGTGACACAGCAGGATATAGATAGGTTGGTATATTGGGCAGATAGATGGCAGATGGAATTTAATCCTGACAAATGCGAGGTGATGCATTTTGGAAGGAATAATGCAGGGAGGAGTTACGTGATAAAAGGTAGACCGATTAAGAGTATAGAGATACAGAGGGACCTGGGAGTGCAGGTGCACAAGTTTCTGAAGGTGTCAACACAGGTAGAGAAGGTTGCGAAGAAAGCTTACAGAATGCTAGCCTTTACAGGAAGGGGTATAGAGTATAAGAGCTGCCATCTAACGCTTCAATTGTACAGAACGTTGGTTAGGCCGCATTTGGAGTACTGTGTCCAGTTCTGGTCACCTTACTACCGGAAGGACGTGGAGACCCTGGAGAGGGTGCAGAGGAGGTTTACCAGGATGTTGCCTAGCATGGAAGGACTGAGTTACGAGGAAAGGTTGGAGAAGCTGGGGCTCTTCTCCTTGGAAAGACGGAGATTAAGGGGGGATCTGATAGAGGTGTATAAAATAATGAAGGGAATAGATAGAGTCAACAGTGGTAGGCTTTTCCCTAGATTGGGGACAATTAAGAGAGGTCACGATCTAAGGGTGAGGGGGGAAAAGTATAATTTGGATACGAGAGGAAGGTTTTTCACGCAGAGGGTCGTGGGGGTATGGAACGAGCTACCAAGTAAGGTGGTGGAGGCAGGCACGTTGGACTTGTTTAAGGTTTACTTAGATTGGCACGAGTGAAACAGGGATGGAGGGTTATAGTAGACGGTATTAAATAGGGTCAGAGTCTTGGGACGACACCGGAAATGTAGTATTACATGTTAATGTTTTGTCGTTTTTAATCCACAGGTGTGTCCGTCCACCTTGTTGTCAAACGAGGGGCATGCACACAGTGGGTCGTGCGTGGGCTGTTCTTGGAGGTTCCGAGAGTGGCCTAGTACTTTGTGTTGTTGTGTATGCTTAATCCTGGACCAGTAGACGGGCACCACAACAGCTCAGTGACTATCACTGCTGGCTGTGCAGATACATGGATTTGGGCCTGTGTCTGTGGGAGTTTGCGCATTCTCCCTGTGGTTGTGTGGGTTTCCTCCAGGTGCTCTGGTTTCCTCCCACACCCCAAAGATGTGCTCTTAGGCTGACTGGTATAACAAATTGACACTATTCTCCCCTGAATCTGGCTACATTAGGGGTTCCACTCACATACACACAGGGCGGGGTAGGTGTAGGAAAATGCTTTGTTGAAGGGGCGGCGTGGGCTCGTTGGGCCGAAGGGCCTGTTTCCCGTGCTGGGTTGTTCTTTGTTAACAGCACTTTGGGCATACCTACACTCCATGGACTGTAGTGGTTCAAAAAGCAGCTCACCACCACCTTTGTAAGGCCATAAACACTGGCCTTGCCAACAATGCTCACACCTCATGAAAAAATAAAGATTAGGTTTAATCACAGATGGAGACATTTTCATCAGTGAGTATAAAGGCGTTCTTATCACTTCGCCAATTACACACAAACCAATCAATTAGTTGCTTTTGGATTACAATTTTTGCAGATCTTTAGGTCAAAATACAGACAAATATTTATTGATGAAGAACTGTCTAATTCTTACTTTTTGAAAGATGTTAAAGATTTGAAGAGATTTACCAGAATGTCAGGGTACAGGAATAACACTGATACCAAGAAACCAGGGACGTTGCAAAGCTCAAAAGGATATTTAGTAGTTTAATACTTTAACACAGGGATATTATTAGAGGTTTTAATAGTTTCTCATTTATCCTGTTTCCATTGACAAATAGGTCAGTAACTTGAAGACACAGATTTTAAGATAATTGGCAAATGAACCAGGAGTGATGAAGACTTTATTTAAAAAACAGGCAATGCACTGCCAGAAAGGAAGCAGATTCAATAACTTTCAAAGGAACTCCATATTTTAATAGGAAAAGTTTAGAGAACTAGGAGAAAGGACTGAGATTAATTGGATAGCTGTTGCAATTGACATGATGGGCCAAATGACCTTCTGCTTTAAGATTCTATGATACAATGTTAGAATTATACTGACATTTCAACCTATTGTGGTATGTCTTATGTCAATGTTTGTTATGGCTAACTCAAAACATGAAATCTTTGAAATAGAGCACATACCATTACAAGCAAGTAATGGTAAGCTGACGATCCCTGTGGCATCAGGGAAATGTTATCTTAGCTCAAGTGGGCGGCACGTGGTTAACACTGCTGCTTCACAGCTCCAGGGTCCTGCGTTCGATTCCTGGCTTGGGTCACTGTCTGTGTGGAGTTTGCACATTCTCATGTCTGCGTGGGTTTCCTCTGGGTACGCCGGTTTCCTCCCACAGTCCAAAGATGTGCGAGTTAGGTTGATTGGCCATGCTAAGAAATTGCCGCTTAGTGTCCAGGGATGCGCAGGTTAGAGGGATTAGTGGGTATAATATGTAGGGATATGGGGGTAGGGCCTGGGTGGCCAAACACAATCCATGTTTGGTGCAGACTTGACAGGCCAAAGGGCTTCTTTCTGCACTGTAGGGTTCTATGATCTATGACCTAAGTATTATTTTGCAAAATTTGAAAGCAAATTACTTATTATTTACCACCAAAATTATTTATTTCCCAGCAAATAATATAAAAAAATTTTTAGCTGCCCCATCACCAAGTCGGAGGAGTTGTAGACAGTGACGATGGATGTTACAGCTTGCAGAGGGACATAGATAAGCTGCAGAGCTGGGCTGAGAGGTGGCAAATGGAGTTTAATGCAGAAAAGTGTGAAGTGATTCACTTTGGAAGGAGTAACAGGATTACGGAGTATTGGGCTAATGGAAGGACTCTTGGTAGTGTGGATGAGCAGAGAGATCTTGGTGTACATGTGCATAGATCCCTGAAAGTTGGCACCCAGATTGATAAGGTTGTTAAGAATGCATACGGTGTGTTAGCTTTTATTGGTAGAGGGATTGAATTTCGGAGCCATAAGATCATGTTGCAGCTGTACAAAACAGTTCTGATCGCCGCATTATAAGATGTGGAAGCATTGGAAAGGGTGCAGAGGTGGTTTACCAGGATGTTGCCTGGTATGGTAGGAAGGTCTTGTGAGGAGAGGCTGAGGGACTTGAGGTTGTTTTTGTTAGAGAGAAGAGGGTTAAGAGGTGACCTAATTGAGGCATACAAGATGATCAGAGGATTAGACAGAGTAGACAGTGAGAGCCTTTTTCCTCAGATAGTGATGGCTAACACAAGGGGACATAGCTTTAAATTGAGGGATGATAAATATAGGACGGATGTCACAGATAGGTTTTTTTATTCAGAGGGTAGTAAGGGTGTGGAATGCCCTGCCTGCAGCAGTTGTGGACTTTAAGGGCATTCAAATGGTCATTGGATAGGCATGTGGATAACACTGGAATAGTTTAGGTTAGAGGGTCATTAGACTGGTTCCACTGGTCGGCGCAACATCGAGGGCCGAAGGGCCTGTACTGCGCTGTAATGTTCTATCACCAATGATGCATTTCATATAGATTTGGATTCATGTCCAAATTTATCTTTCCCTCTCCTGTGAAACCATTTTTCTCAAGTTATATACATCGTATATTTCTCCCCTATTTCCTGACACATTTGAAGATCGACCTGAAGTGGTCAATGGAATAGCTCCACTTGGAGTTGGAGCAGGAAGAAGACAGAGGGGTGGGGGAATTAGAGTTATTCCGCTGTCAAAACTTCTCATCAAGTAGTCACAAGTAAAGATCCAGGCAGGCTGACACTGAGCATGACGCAGACTTTTCCTGCTTAAGCATAAATTTCAAGATTTCTTCATGATGGCTTAAACTGCATAGCATGTTGAAAAGCAAGATATTTAACTCTTCACAGAATCTGTTCAGTGCAGGAGGCCATTCGGCCCATCAAGTCTGCACCGACTCTCCAACAGAGCATCCTACCTAGGCCCTATCCTTGCAACCCATGTACTAACCCCACAATTCCCCCTAACCCACACTTTCTGGGACACTAAGTGGCAATTTAAAATAGCTAATCCACATAATCTGCACATCTCTGGACTGTGGAAGGAATCTTAACATGGTGTTGTGAGGTTTCTTACTATGGAAGGAAACCAGAGTGCACAGAGGAAACACATGCAGACAAGGTGAGACAGACAGGCTGTTACTCAAGGCTGGAATTCAACCTGGATCCCTGGTGCTGAGAGGCAGTAGTGCTAACCACTGTGCCACCCGAGAGTCTTGTTTTTCTATTCTTTCAATTCTGCCTATTTTTGGATAAATTTTATACCTGGTTGTAACAACATCATATTTTGTTTCTCACGAGCAACATGAAAAGGTCTAAGGTGCAAATGAAAGTTCTAACTGAAGTTCCAAGACCCTTAAAAATAAGAGGATAGAACCAAAGGAATTCCAAACATTACACTTGCGATTCGATGGGCAAGTATAGGTGTCCTACATTTGCTAAATTGTTTTTCTTAAGTTTTACATATTGACTTGAATAAGGAAGGACAACAACGGCGAAAAGGTGTGAAAAGTACTTTGAGATTTTCTCGATCAGTTATATATTAATTGTTGTTTGGTATATGGTAGCTTTAGAGGGAAGAGGGGGATTTGTCTGCTGTGTTATATTTAATCTTCTTTTGCTGCTTTGGATTTGTTCATAATTTTCATTCAGATATTTAATTGGCAACTTTATACACTGTGGTTGAGTTAGCTAATGATATTTTGCCTCAATTAGTCATGTGATGTTCAGGTACAGCATCACCCATGCTAGTTTCAGAATTGGCACATTTTAAAGGCAAGATGCTTATAATATGTACAAGATGCAAAAATTGGTAATTGTATAGAATTTCCACTTATGATATCACTGCACATTAAAGGCTTGTTCTATTTAAATCAATGTACAACTGTATTATCTCTTAATGTAAAGTTGAGCAAAGAAACATCACTAGAACTGATCATGTAATCAAAATGTACTTTTACGCCATTTTTTATTTCCTGAATTGTAATAGAAAACATACCTCCATGGAGATTCTCCTGTGTAGGTGGTTCCTCATACGAACACGAGTCGGAGACTGCACCTCATCAGATGATGTTCCAGAAGCTTGGTCACTCTCACCATCTGAACCTATTTTCAAATTTTCATGTACTATGTCTGAACAGGGGGCAGAAAGAGAAATCAGCCATGGTATCAAAGAGCATATTTCTATGCTTTTAGACATTATTCTAAAACATATACAGAAGAGAAATGATAAAATGTAACAACATTTGGCAAAATGCTCTATACTGCATCACAACCAACACATAATTTCTACTTTTAACCTCTCTTGCAACTAACATTTTGGTTTCTTTTAACTTGCCAGATCCTATATATGTTCTCCAAACATTATTTTCAGTGTGCAGAATATTCTTAGCCAAAACATTTTACATGCCAAATAGTGAAATTTTAAAACCACATAAATTGAGTCAGTAGTGCCTGCTCAACTTAAAATCCAAATGCTTGTTTAAGATGAATAATTGCTTCATTTTGAACAAAATATATTTTCCTTCTTTGTCAAATAAATTGGCTAGAAATTAAAATTCTTGGTGGGAAGTTAATTTACCTTTCAAGTTTTTTCATTTTTTTGAAAAAACATATCTTCAGTTAATTGTGTTGCAATTGATTTTGTTGTAGAAATTTATAAATAAATAATTCAGTATCACTAACAATGATATACATTTCAGTGAGAGTACAATTTCTCATTACATGGAATGTATTTTCCAGATATCTGTTCTAATTCAGCTCTCCAATAACAAGAACAGCAAAATATGCAAATATATCAATGCTATTAGATAAAAGGCAGTTTAAATGGAACATTATTTTTCACACTTCAACCAATATTTTGTTTCCAACTCCTCCTCAACCTAACACTAACAACCATGACTATGTAATTATGAAAATTATATGCACGCTATTTTTGGTATGGTAGCACACAATTAACTCACTAATTAGTTTCAATTATATACAAAGACTGCTTCCCAAATCAGTATATTTCAGTCCAACACTTACTTATATAATAATGCTTTGTTTCCTAATAAAATGCCTTAAGGTGCTTCACAGGAGTGTTATGAAGTAAAATTAGACACTGGGTCACATGGAAGATATTAGATACTTACTAAATATGAGGATAATAGGAATAAGTATTGTTTAAGAAAAGAGACATGTTGAAGCTTTTCATCTTGCATTCAAGTGGGCACTTTGCAAGAATATCAACACAAGGGGAAACAACAATATTTACTGTACGAGAAGAGAACGTAGTTTGAGTGACAAGTAGACAACCAACACTCAGTGTATTAATCGTTTTTCCTTTATATTGGTACTCTTGCGAAATGTCCTGATGAGTACAATACAAAAAGCTTAGATATGCCTCTTTTTTTCAACAATATTCAAGCTCTGCTCTACTGATGGACTTGTACGAAAAGTAAGAAAAGGTAGAAAGTATGTTGATGTACTTCAGGCAGAGTTTCAGGAACGATGGAAAAGATTAAAAAACAAGACTGTAATCTCAGGATTGCTCATATGTCATTTCAGGACTTAAGTTTTGCCACACTTGATCAATTGCTGCCTAGATGTCAGGTGCCTAGTAAACCTGCTCTGAATCATCTCCAACACGTATATATCCTTCGTTAAATAAGACGACCAAAACTGCACAGTATTCAAGATGTGTTCTCACCTATGCCCTGTAAAACATCCTTAACTTTTTTATAAGAACAAAAACAGCCCGGGAAACAGGCCCAACGAGCCCATGCCGCCTTTTAACATTACCAATCCCCCTCCACCCATGACCCTTATCTATGCTTATGGCATTCCACATTGAGGGAAAACTAATTTAGGGACAATTTATTACCTCCAATCAGCCTACTAGCACATCTTTGGGGTGCGGGAGGAAACTGGAGCACCCGGAGAAAACCCATGCAAGCACGGGGAGAATGCGCAAACTCCACAGACACTGGGCCAAATCCACGTGCCTGCACAGCAAACTGAGCTGTCGTGTTGCCCAGCATCTGGTCCAGCTTAAGCGTACACTAACGACATAAAGTACTCGGCTATTCTCGAACATCCAAGAGCAACCCTTGTACGATCCATCGCGTGTATGCCCCTCGTTGGACAACAAGGCGAACCGACTTTTATGTTCATTCATCTCTTAATAAAGGATAGCATTCCATTAGCCTTCTTGATTACTTGCTGTACACCTGCACACTAACCTTTTGTGACTCAAACACCTAGGTCCCTCTGCACCTTGGAATTCTGAGGTTGCTCTCTATTTAAATAAGTCTGTATTTTCATTCTTCCTACCAAATTGAACAACTTCACATTCTCTCAAATTGTACTCCACTGCCAGAACTTTGCTTACTCATTCAACAGCTACATCTGTCTCCAACCTCCTTTTGGTCTCTTGACAACATGCTTTCCTACCTATCATCTTCAGATTTAACTACCATGCCTTCACTCCCCTCATTCAAGTTATTTATATAAATTGTAAAAAGTTGAGACCGTAGCATAAAGTGCTGAGGGACTCCACTCCACAAACCTGCCAATCAGGAAAAGACCCATTTATGCATACTCTGCTTTCTGCCAGCCAGCCAATCGTCTATCCATGCCAGTACATGATCGTCTACACCATGAGCTTTTATTTTCCGCAATAACCTTTGCCATAGCATCTTATCAATTGCCTTTTGGAAATCCAAGTCCACTATGTCCATCGGTTCCCCTTTATCCAACGTGCACGTTACTCCTTCAAAATGCTCTAAGAAATTGATCAAACATGATTTCCATTTCACAAAACCACATCTCCTCTTCCTGATTATCTTGAGTTTTTCAAAGTGCTCAGCTATAACCTCCTTAATGGCTGATCTTAATATCTTCCCCATGACAAACATTAAGCTAAAAGGCCTATAGTTTCATGTTTTCTGCCTCTCTCTTAAATTGAGAAGTTATGTTTGCTACTTTTCAGTCTGATGGAACATTTCCAGAATCTCGCAAATTTTGGAAAATTAATACCAATACATCTACTATCTCAACAAGCCACCTCTTTGAAGAGCCTATGAAGAAATCCATCTGGACCCAGAGATTTGTCAACCTGCATTTCCATCAGTTTGCTCGGTAAAGCTTAGAACATAAGAACATAAGAAATAGGAGCAGGAGTAGGCGAACTAGCCCTTCGAGCCTGCCCCGCCATTCAATAAGATCATGGCTGACCTGTTGTGGCTCAGTTCCACATTCCCGCCCTCTCCCCATAACCCTTAATCCCCTCGCTTATCAAAAACCCATCAACCCGCGTCTTAAAAATATTTAGCGAGGCAGCCTCCACCACTTCAACGGGCAGAGAATTCCAGAGATTCACCACCCTCTGAGTGAAGAAGTTCCTCCTCAACTCCGTTCTAAACCGACCCCCCCTTTATCTTGAGGCTATGCCCCCTAGACCTACTGTCCTTTCTGAGTGGGAAGAGTCTCTCCACCTCTATCCTATCCATCCCATTCATCATCTTATACGTCTCAATGAGATCTCCCCTCATTCTTCTAAACTCTAACGAGTACAAGCCTAGTTTATTCAGCCTCTCCTCATAGCTCAACCCCCTCAACTCTGATATCAGCCGAGTAAACCTCCTCTGCACTCCCTCCAAGGCCAAAATATCCTTGCGTAAGTGCGGCGACCAAAACTGCACACAGTACTCCAGCTGTGGCCTCACCAATGCCCTATACAGCTGCAGCAAGACCTCCCTACTTTTATATTCAATCCCCCTTGCTATGAAGGCCAGCATCCCATTCGCCTTCCTGACCACCTGCTGCACCTGCAGGCTGGGTTTTTGCGACTCATGCACAAGGACCCCAAAGTCCCTCTGCACCGTCGCCTGCTGCAGTTTTTCGCCACGTAAATAATAGTCCTTCCTACCATTATTCCTACCAAAGTGGACCACCTCGCTTCTTTACTAATTTATCATATTCCTTTCTTTATTCCACATCCTGATTTACTGCTGTTAATGGAATGTTTCTGTATCCTCGATAGTGAAGATAGAAGCAAAATACTTGTTCATTTCATTCGCCATTTCCTTATTATCTATTAACCCCCGCTCATTCTCATTCACCAAAGGATTGACACTCACCTTACTTATTCTTTTCCTTTTTAATTACCTATAGAAATTCTTGCTATCCATTTTTACATTTCTAGCTTGCTTCCCTCTCATGCTAATAGGAAGAGTCAGCATAGTTTTCTGAAAGGGAAATCATGTTTGACCAACTCAAAAAAAACCCTGAATAAAAAGGTTTATATAAAAAGAGTGAGTGGACATGTGGAAGCAGTAATTTAAATATAGACATTTGTCGAATTTGTACATTAGTGAGGCTTCAGTTAAAGTACTGGGTGCTCTGTTATCAAAAGGACATTAAAGCCACAGCATAAATTTACAAGGATTATACATCCATTGCAGATGTCAGAGCAGCTTTCTCGAAGGTCAATACATGGAAAGTGACTGGCCCGGATGGAGGAGCCGGACGAGTACTCAGATCCTGCGTGGATCAATATTTGCAGACATCTTCAACTTCTCTTTACAACAATCTGAGATCCCTATCAGCTTCAAGATGATGACCATCATCCTGGTACCTAAGAAAATCCAAGCAGCGTGTCTTAATGACTATCAGCCGGTGGCTCTGACGTCCATCACTGCGAAAGGCTGGTCATGACACAAATCAATTCCAACCTCCTGGATGACCTGGATCCACTACAGTTTGCTTGCCACCGCAACAGGTCCACAGCCGACGCCATCTCCCTGGTCCTGCACTCAACCCTGGAAAACCCAGATAACAAAGACACCTATGTCAGACTCCCATTTATTGACTATAGTTCAGCCTTCAGCACCATTATTCCCATGAAACTCATCTCCAAACACTGTGGCCTGGGCCTTGGCACCTCTCTCTGCGACTGGCCCCCGAACTTCCTAGCACAATCAGAAGTCATTAGAGGTTTACAGCATGGAAACAGGCCCTTCAGTCTAACTTGTCCATGCTGCCCTTTTTTTTTTTAAAAGCCCTAAACTAATCCCAATTGCTCACATTTGGCCCATATCCCTGTATACCCACCGTACCCGTGTAATTATCTTAATGTTTTTTAAAAGATAAAATTGTACCCGCCTCTACTACTACCTCTGGCAGTTTGTTCCAGACACACACCAACCTCTGTGAAAAAACTGTCCCTCTGGACACTTTTGTCTCTCTCCTCTCTCACCTTAAACCTATGCCCTTTTGTTTTAGACTCCCCTGCCTTTGGGAAAAGATATTGACTAACTACCTTGTCTATGCCCCTCATTATTTTATAGACCTCTATAAGGTCACCCTACAGCCTCATACGTTTCAGAGAAAAAAGTCCCAGTCTATTCAGCCTCACCTTATCACTCAATCCATCATAGAACATAGAACATTACAGCGCAGAACAGGCCCTTCGGCCCACGATGTTGCGCCGACCAGTTAAAAAAACAATGACCCTCTAACCTAAACCAATCCCTTTTCGTCCATAAACCTATCCACGGATCATGTCACCTATCATGTCCTGGTAGCATCCTAGTAAATCTTTTCTGCACTCTTTCAAGTTTAATAATATCCTTTCTATAATAAGATGACCAGAATTGCACACAGTATTCCATGTGTGGCCTTACCAATGTCTTGTACAACTTTAATAAGACGTTCCAACTCCTGTATTCAATGTCCTGACCGATGACTCCACTTCTAAGGAGCTATGAACATGTGCCTCTAGATCTCTTTGTTCTGTAACTCTCCCCAGCACCCCACCATTAACTGAGTAAGTCCTGCCCTGGTTCAATCTACCCAAATGCATCACCTTGCATTTGTCTAAATTAAACTCCATCTGCCATTCGTCAGCCCACT
Source organism: Carcharhinus amblyrhynchos (assembly GCF_965287045.1). Classification (NCBI taxonomy): domain Eukaryota; kingdom Metazoa; phylum Chordata; class Chondrichthyes; order Carcharhiniformes; family Carcharhinidae; genus Carcharhinus; species Carcharhinus amblyrhynchos. The sequence goes on along the minus strand of NC_137342.1, from coordinate 2,833,404 downwards.
GGCCCAACAATGATCGTCAACACTGGCGCCCCATGAGGCTGTGTTCTCAGCCCCTTACTATACTCCTTACATACCTATGACTGTGTGGCCAAATTCCCCTTCAATTCAATTTTCAAGTTCGCTGACGACACCATCATAGTGAGTTGGATCGCAAACAATGACGGGACAGAGTACAGGAATGAGATAGAGAATCTGGGTGAACAGGTGCAGCAACAATAATCTCTCCCTCAAAGTCAACAAAATGATGGAGATTGTCATCGACTTCAGGAAGCATAATGGAGAACATACCCCTGTTTACATCAATGGGGATGATGTAGAAAGGGTTGAGAGCCTCAAGTTTTTAAGGTGTCCAAATCACCAACCACCTGTCCTGGACCCCCATACTGACACTATAGTTAAGAAAGCCCACCAACATCTCTACTTTCTCAGAAGATTAAGGAAATTTGGCACGTCAGCTACAATTCTCATCAACTTCTACAGATGCACCATAGAAAGCATTCTTTCTGGTTGTATCACAGCTTGGTATTGCTCCTGCTCTGCCCAAGACCGCAAGGAACTACAAAAGGTCGTGAACGTAGCCCAATCCATCACACAAACCAGCCTCCCATCCACTGACACTGTCTACACTTCCAACTGCTTTGGCAAAGCAGCCAGCATAATTAAGGACTCAATGCACCTCAAACATTCTCTCTTCCACCTTCTTCCTTTGGGAAGACGGTGCAAAGGTCTGAGGTCACGTACCAACTGACTTGAGAACAGGCTTTTGAATGGATTTACTTTGCATCAAGTTGATCTTTCTCTACATCCTAGCTAGGACTGTAACACTACATTCTGCACTCTCTCATTTCCTTCTTTATGAATGGTATGCTTTGTCTGTATAGCACACAAGAAACAATACTTTTCAATGTATGCTAATATATGCGTATATGCGACAATAATAAACCAAATTTTAAAAAAATACTTTCTATCATTAGAATGGTCTACTCCCATCTTCACACATTGTGCACCTCAAGCCGCATGCTGGAGAAATCCTCATCCAAGCTTTAATCACTACTATTCAACTATTCCATCGCTCTCTTGACTAATACAGCCATCTGCTACTCTATAACCTTCAGCTCAGCCAAAATTCTAGAACCTACGGCCAAACCCTGTATGTTCATTCCCTCTATCAATCGTTAACTACAAACGAGGACTGGTCCTTTAATGTCACCAATTTTAAATTTACAATCCTACTCTCCATTCTTCCATCTCTATCCTCCTGTGCACCCCATCTCATGTCTTCAGCTGTATCAGTCCTAGACTTCGTAATTCACCCTTGGAGTACTCTGCCTCACTTCTTTTAGATACTTTGTAAAACCCATTCCATTGGCCATTCTAACATCTCCTCTTTGGCTCAGTGATCATTTCTTGATGACACATTGGGTACAGATAAGATCAGCGCAACTTGTGGGCCGAAGGGCCTGTTTGTGCTGTAGTTTTTCTATGATTCTACCTCTGTGAAAGCCTTTCAGCATTTAACTACGTTAAGACTTCTATGTGAATGCCAACTGGAGTCAGTGATGAGAAGCTTTAATCAATCCACATACAGTTTCTAGATGAAACACTACAAGGAGTGTATAAAGGGAGGCCTTTATCTCACCATAAGTTTACCTATTGGAGGGCAACGGGGCCATATCAGATTTTACCCTTAGTGAAAACACAAATTTAAAATTCAGAATACAGAGACAAATTTTGGAGACATAAAATCTTTTGTATTATAAAACTTTCGCTTGACCCTGATTTTCATTGTGTGTTAACTATTCTACTTTTATGTTTTAGTAATAGGAATGTATTGTAATTAAGACAAGGAAGCAATGGCAGATGAGGACCTAGAATTGATTATCACTAAAGCAGTAGTGTTTGGTAAGCTAATGGGGCTAAAGGTAGATAAGTCTCCTGGCCCTGACTGAATGCATCCCAGGGTACTAAAAGACATGGTGGAAAAATAGCAAATGCACTTGTGATAATTTACCAAAATTCAGCAGTAGCTCGGACAGATTGGAAAACAGTAAATGTGACCGTTTAAAAAAAGGAGGTAGACAAAAGGCGGGTAACTATAGACCGGTTAGCTTAACTTCTGCAGCAGGAAAAATGCTTGAATCCATCATCAAGGTAGAAATAAGAGATACCTCGATAGAAATTGTCCCATTGGGAAGACATGAAAAGCAGATCACGTTTAACTCATTTAGTGGGATTCTTTGCATTCCCCTGTGAACAACGGGAACCGGTGGATGCAGTCATCTGGATTTCCAGAAGGCATGCGACAAGGTGCTGCACAAAAGGCTGCTGCATAAGATAAAGGTGCACAGCGTTATAGGTAATTCATGGATAGAGGACTGGTTAACTAACAGAAAGCAAAGAGTGGGAATAAATGGGTGTTTTTCTAATTAGAAATCAGTGACTAGTGGTGTTCCTCAGGGATCAGCATTAGGACCGCAACTGTTTGCGATTTACATTGATGATTTGGAGTTGGGGACTAAGCGTAGTGTGTCAATCTTCACACATGACACTAAGGCGAGTGGTAGAGCAAAGTTTGCAGAGGACACTGAAAGCTTGCAAAGGGGTATAGATAGTTTAAGTGAGTGGGCAAAGATTCTTCATTCCTGGAGGGATTCCTTAAAAAACAGGGAGGATATGTTGCAGCTATATAAGATGCTGGGCAGGCCACACCTGGAGAAGTGTGTACAGTTTTGGTCTCCTTATTTGAGAAAGGATGTACCAGCAGAGTGTGCGCAGAGAGCATAAGAACATAAGAGGAGACTCATTTGTTTGATTCCGAAGTTGAGAGGGTTGGCTTATGAGGGGAGACTGAGTAGACTGGGACTACACTCATTGGAGTTTGGAAGAATGAAGAGCAAGTTTTTAGAAACATATAAAATTATGAAGGAATTAGATAAGACAGAAGCAGGAAGGTTGTCTCTACTGGCAGATGAAGCTAGAACTAGGGGGCGGGGCATAGCTTGGGGAATAACTGAGTTGAGGAGGTATTTCTTTACCCAAATGGTTGTGAATTTGTGAAATTCCCTGCCCAGTGAAGGAGTTGAGGCTATCTCATTGAATGTTTTTAAGGCAAAAACAGATTTTTGAACAATAAAGGAATTAAGGGTTATGGTGAGCAGGCACGTAAGTGGAGCTAAGTCCATGAAAAGATCAGCCATGATCTTATTGAATGGTGGAGCCAAACTCATGGGGGTCAGATGGCCTACTCCTGCTCCTAGTTCTTATGTCCTTACACAAGAATATTAACCTTTACTTTGTTTGGATCACCAGTTGTGGAGGTGGAGAGGGAAACGAAAGGCATGAACGACTCTCCTATTTTATTTTTCCCCACTTCATTAACGCCTGCTGCTCACACAATAGTACTATTAGTCAGATCATTTTCCTCAACTGGCAGGTCAAGCTATCCTGTTAGTCCAAAACAGGAGAAAAATCAAAGTAACACAAGAAACACAAACAGCTAGGATTCTTTAGATGTACGCATTACTAAGAAAATACAATTTCTCAATAATTGCTCCAGAAAATATTTAAACATAACCAAAGGACCATCCCCTCACCTGCCTGTTGTGACTGACTGCGTTTTATTCCCTTTCTCAAAATAGAGCTAAGACTGCTAAACTGCATCTAAACAATGCCAAATCCTTGTCTATTTTACTCATTACAGTGTGACTTTAATCAGCAATGAGAAGTATTTTAATCTTGAACTACCATTCAGGCAATTTTTCAAAAGACATTTTCAGCTCTTTGTTTTAAACTGCTTTTATCTATTGGTCCAAAGTCCTGCCACACATCATTAAAATAGGAGATCAGCAAGGGCATCCTGATAGTTTCTTTACTCTTGAAAATAGCTAGGCAACTCAGAAATTCCTATAACAGTCTTAAGTTGTAAATTTTCACAGCCAGATGTGGCATGCATTCAAAATAACTGGGTGAAAAGGCTATTCACTTAAATGTAAATAAGTACATGAATGTAAAATTTTGTGGGAGTATTTTCAATGAGGTAAATGAAAAATATTAAAAATCCAGAGATTTATGCCCGTATTTTAAATACTGACTTGTAGGATAGCGATGTGTTCAGTTATTTTATAGGATTAGATAAGATTCATGAACAGCTGTAGCCTTTTTATATGGACAACTTATAGTATTTATGTTTTAATAACTCCTATTTATATGCTTTTTAAAAAATTAAAAAATTAAAACTGAACAGGTTACAGTAAAAAAGTGATAAATTTCAAACCTGGTACAATCAACATAACAGTCCTATACAAGGAGCAGTCATTTTTTAAAGTAACTTCTAATCCATTAAGCTAAACTAATTTTAGTACTACAATATTTGTTACTTCATTCCAAATCATTTGCTGCATAATTCAGTCTAAAAATCAACATTTCTTATTTTTGATGTGGATATAACCCAATATATTAGCATGCATAATCCATCTCCATGCAAACTGAGTCTCAGATAAATTCCCATTTTAAACTTCTGGCCTAATCAGCAGCAAGCACAATAACATATCTTTCACAATGTGCAGTGTTTTACAGTTCAAATGGTTTCTACTAGGTGACATGAATTTGATTATTTCAATAAAGGCAGCTCAAATGCAATCATTTATGTAATTGAGGAGGAGGAACAATGGGCTGAAAGACTTCCCACAAGAACCAATATGCAACAGCATTTATGTATTGAAATTGATTTAGGCAGGGATTATAGCAACAGTTTTTCCTCCTTAAATATTATTATAAATGTTACACTGCCAAGTGTTTGTATAAAATTACCAAACTTCTCAATTATGCAAGTTGATGCAGTGGAAATTAATGTGCACTACACCCAAGGCTTATGATGACTTATATTGCTCATGATCAATTTTTCCAAAAAGGTACATGCAAAATTATTTCCAACCAAGAAGTTTACTTACAAGATTCCTATTGTAAATCTGCAAATAATACAAGCTTTAGAATACATTATTGCAAAATATATTGATAATTTAACATATTGACATTTTTGACATGTAATAAACATTTCTACATTCAACCACAAAAAAAAATCATCCTTGCCAAATTTTGCAAGTTAGCTTCATCTTCAATCAATGTCAAATTTACCTCGCAAAGTTACTTACTGGTTAGCTGAAGAAAGTGCTTTCGGGGATGAGTCAACCTTAAAACTACGATATATGTAATTGTACATCCACTATGCTAATTATCACACATTCATTTTACCAGCACTCACCTGGAAGATTGGAGGCTAAATTTTGTGCAAAGGCACAAAAAAAAATGCAGAAAAATCTCCAAGAAAGTTTTGTTTCAAGACAATTTTATAGTAAATCATTGAAATAATGAAGATAGAAAATTACTTCATGCACAAGACAATCCAATATTGCGGAAAACATTTAGGTGCAAGAAAACTATACAGAGACAGACAGACAAATCTCTTGGTAATCACCTAGTCTACCACCACCATTCCTGGGCATGGAAATGAAAGAGCCGAGGCTCCCACCAATCACGCTATGGGGTCTCCGCAGTGGGGGCTTTTTGAAAGAGCCTGCGTACTGGTGGAGAAAGGAGTGCATACTGTGCGATGTTGCAGGCCTGCCATTCTTCACAATTGGCTCTGTGATTTTTGAAAGCCAACGGTTTGTCCCAACGAGGCAATCCATAAAGCAGAAACAGATCAGAAGGAAAGGTAAAATGGGGGTTGATTGAAAGAAAGAAAAAAAAACAATATAAACATACTGTTTGGTGTCTGACAGGTAATGCATTGTTTCAATATATTAGCATATTTAATACTTTGAGAAACTCCACTTCATGTTAACATATACTGTACCTAAATAAACTGCTAACCTTTACATCAATAGTAGCTAACTTGTTAAAAACTCCATAAATGTTAAACATGATCAGTGAAGAGTAAAGCTAATTACAGACATCAGTTGATTTTACCTATAAAATCATCAGTTTTGGCCCAAAAAAAGAGAATACCAAAAAAGCAAACAGTCTTGAGAGCACATTTTTGTGCAATTGATATAATTCCAATTCAATAAATGGTAAAATAATTTTTGAAAATCATGTCATAATTTGGTTGCTGGTAGTTCATTAGAAGTAAAGAGAATTCTTATACAACATCTTTGCTTAATCCTCCAAGTTTATTACATAAAACATTTAAACTCAATAACAAAATGCTAAACTGCAGCACTGGCACAACACAATGAAAGTATACATATATATAATGCTTAGAAATATTTATCCTGGCTATAACCCACAAGACCATCAAGGAAAGAGGAAATGTAAATCGTAACTTTACTAAACTAGCAAATTGATTCCAAGTCAGAAAATATTATTGATGATTCTTCGGCATCTTCAGACCATTTTCATTCCATTTATAAAGGCATTCAATATTCTTTACTGCCTTGGAGCAACAATAACAAACTCATTTGCTTTCTTTAGAAAGGAAGTGTCTCCATGTGTAAATCTACTGAATGGGCTTCAATGCGATCCTGAGCGTGCTTACCTGAGCTTTTATAGCTTTTTATTTGCACCTTCAAACTGTTTAAATAAGCTTGACTAAAACTCTCACTAAAAATCTGCCAAAGGAATGGATTGGCAAATAAATGGACCCTGTAGGAGTCAGAATAGCTGAATTCTATACCGTTTGCTGAAGCATCATCCACTGCAGAATGGAAAAGAGACATGGAAAGGCTTTCCCCACCAACCACCCCCACAGCATGAATCTGGAAAGGTGAGTGTTATAACACATTTAGGAGCAAACACCCACTTCTTGGTTGTCCCAGTATTCTTCAGATTAACAGATCTTGCAGCTCGACACATTCTTCTCTCTCTCCAAGCACCAACCTCCTGACAAGTCCATCTGAACAACCAACATTCATCCTCATCTTATCTCACACCCAGGCTTCATAGACATCCTCTACGATCCTCTTCTCACAAACCATTTATCACACTCGTAACTTTGCTTTCTTTCCTTGCAGGAGAAAAGAGCACACAGCTTCAAGAGGCAGAAAACCAGGGTGGTTTCACAGTGGAAATTGTCTTGACAGCCACTGGCAATAGGTGCCCATAGGCCAAGAGCCTGCAGATGACAGCAACGTTCTACTGTGAAAGCCCTATGCACTAGCACTCAGGTAAATAAAAAGGAGCTGGTTCTCTGCCTATGGACTCTCTATTGGGGTATCACAGAGCTTTACTTATGTACATCCCCTCTACGTTCATGGTGTGTATCAGCATGTGGCTGAGAAGACAGCTGTGTGGCTGATTCTGTTGCTCCTCAGAGGCCTGTCATAGCATTTCATAGGCTGATTCCATGCTGCAAGTGAAGGCTGACATGAAGGAATATCAAATCAAAGACAGTAAAGTAAAAGCCAGGTAGAAATGATTTTCAAGATTTGTGAATAACCTGTGAAGCAGTGAAATTTGGATCTCAGAACAAATTCTGTGAGCACAAACCTTTCACATAGGCAGCCCAGTAGATGTGCAGTTTCGCTCTTTGAAGTCTCCATTCAAAAACTGCTCCCCACTATATTCTCATCTTGTTGACCCTGACAAGTTTCACCTAGCTCCGGAAATCCTTTTGCTAACTATTAAAGCCAGAATCTAAGGTTAAGTCCACAATTAACTGACTGTTTAAATATAAAAATCACTTACCCCATGATCCTACAGGAGTTTCTGCTTGCCTCCATACATTTCAATGTTAAACCTGGAGGTGGAGTCATAACGCACTAGCAGTCACCAAACCTGCCCTTGAACGATTCCTTCCATGCCACCCCCACCACCCTCAACCTCGGCAGTTAAAACACTGCTTGTGAAAAGTGCAGCAATGGATTTCAACTGCACCATCACACAAAACCTAAGTGTATCCTTATAAGATGAAAAGCTTCCATGACGATTATTAACAAATTGTCCTACTCACTTAAAGTTACTACCCTATTTATGACTCACAGCAATGTTTGTTCAAACTGAGTCCACTTAAGATCATTATTGATCTCGTTAGAAATTTAATCAGGGACTTGCATCATACTAGCTCGCAGCAAAATATAGTGCAGTCAACATGTCCATTTATTAGTAGGTTGAACTCAGGAGGCCTGAGCTTTTGCTTTCTGTACATTTTTTAGCTTTACATTTATAGTTACAATTAGCAATTTACTGTTATACAGCTGTTATCAATGCTCCTTTTTACACTTGTGGAAATTGGCACTGCTTTGTGCGTCAGGTAAAACAAATACCACCCAGGGCAAAAATTTCATAGAACATTAAAGAGCATTGGAATGCACATATTCAGCTTACTGGTTCATTAAGTTACAGCAAATTGCAAGAGCAGCATTTTCCAACACAGTAACTGAAGCTCATTGCTCAAAAAGGGAAATCAACATAAGCACCTTCAAAGTGCTTATATAATAAACAAATGTTGAATGATGTGCTTTCAATAATTATTTTTTGGATAATAACCTTGGTATGATGAATATTAAAATATATATATTTGCTAAGGCATTACAAAAAAATATTCTGGCCCTCTGTCCTACCTTCAAAATAGCAGTGTGGAAAGTTTCCTGTGCTAGAAGGACAAACAGCTCGAAGTGGAACGATCATAGAATGCCTACGCTTCAGGAGGCGGTCATTCGGCCCACCGAGTCTGCACCTACTCTGACAGAGCACCCATATCACGCCTCATCGTGCATTTACCCCACTAATCTCCCTAGCCTATACATCTAAAGGACGATTTAAAATGGCCAATCCACCTAACCTGCACATCTTTGGACTTTGGGAGGAAACTGGAGCACCCAGAGGAAACCCACAACAACACAGGAGAATGTGCAAACTCCACATACATAGTCACCCATGGCTCAAATTGAACCTGGGGCCCTGGAGCTGTAAGGCAGCAAATCTAACCACTGTACCACCCTGTTTCGGTCCATTTGCTAAAAGACATGCAGGTAGTTTGCAAGTGTGGGTCAAAAATTGGGAGACCTCATCAGAGTAAAACCTTTGTTCATTATTAATATGCTGAGCAAATCAAAATAATCGAGCTTCTTAAAGGAGGATCCAGAACAAAAAGACAGCAGAGAATTTAAGGCTATTTTTAAAAAGGGGACAAAAAGAATTGGAAAATAAAAAAAATTCTGTACACATTTTAACTTTTGAAGATTAATGGTTCAAGGAGACAAATCTAAAAGATAATTATTTATACAAATAACAAATGGCAAATGGGGTGACACAGTGGTTAGCACTGCTGCCCATCAGCTCCAGGGACCCGGGTTCAATTCCAACCTCGGGTGACTGTCTATGGGGAGTTTGCACGCTGTACTTGTGTTTGCGTGGGTTTCCTCTGGGTGCTCCGGTTTCCTCTTTCAGTCCAAAGATGCGGTTCGGATGATTGGCCATTCTAAATTACCTCTTAGTGTCAGGGGATTAGGATGGTAAATATGTGGTTATGGGATAGGACCTAGGTGGGATTGTTGTCGGTGCAGGCTCAATGGGCCATGTGATTCTATGAATAGGGTAGATAAATGGAATTTAAGGAAAATAGGATCAGGAATTTGAAGGAATGCAGTGGCATAGTGGTATTAGTAATCCAGAGACCCAGCATAATGCTCTGGGGACCTGGGTTCAAATCCCATCATGGCAGATGGTGAAATTTGAATTCAACAAAATTCTGAAATTAAGAATCTAGTGAAGACTTAAAAGTCTAATTCTAATGATGATCATAAAACCAATGTTGACTGTCATTAAAACTCATCTAGTTCACTAATGTCCTTTAGGGAAGGTAATCTATCATCTTTACCTGGTCTGACCTTCATGCGACTCCAGAACAACAACGTGGTTGATGCTAATCGCCCTCTGAAATAGCCTAGCAAGCCACTTGGCCCAGGGACAATGAGGGATGGGCAATTAAAGGCTGATGCAGCCAGTGACACCAACATCCTATGTAAGGATTAAAAAAAAAGCCTCTCATGCCTGTTCCACTATTGTATTAGATTGTGATTTATCTGTGTCTCAACTTTACTAACCACATCCATTTCCCTTAATATCCTCACCTAACAAAATCTAATAATGCCAGCTTTGAAAACTTTAGTTAACCTAACGTCAATCCTTTTTTTGGAAAAGTGCTGCAAATTGCCCCCTAATTTATCAAATCTTTTTATCATTTTAAGCATCCCAATTAGTTCATCTCTTGGTAGAACTTTGGAAAAGGAGGCCAAATTTAGCCCCTTGAGCCTGTTCTATCATTCACAAAATCTTGATTGATCTATGACCTAATTCTGAAAATTCTCCTTTGCCACATCCCTTAATATCTTTTAGGAAGAAAAGTCCATCAATCTTGTTGTTGAAATCAACAACTGCTTCAGCAATTACCATTTGTGGAACAGAGCTCAAATTTTGTTCTACCCTATGTGTGATGTGTTTCCTAATCTAGTCCTCTAATGTTCAGATTGTGCCTCCAGTCCTAAACTCCATAACTAGCAGAAGCAGTTTCCTCCCAAACTACCTTACACATACAGATTCCTCTTAATAACCTGAAAACTTGGGCCAAATCACTCCTGTTCATAGTATTCCCAATGAACGTAACCAAGGCCATATATAGTTGAAGCATGACTTGAACTTCGTGTATCCTATTCCCCTAGATAAAAATGTCAGCATGTCATTAGCCTTTTGATTATGCTCTGTATCCATTTATGAAATTTTAATGAACTGTTATCTGGAACCCTCTCTGTTCACGGCAACACCTCTGCAGTATTGATGTGCTCAAACACACACTTCACCTCTACTTCTAATGCCTCAAAAATAAAACCATTACATGACCTCAACTTGGCTGTTCTCTGTGGTTGTGACCTTCATCTCTGCTCCTTTAAGTCCATGGGATGCAGACCTGGGTTAACTGTCAGTGGCAGGGAAACTATTGAAAAAAATTTTGACAGAGTGCATTAATCTCCACTTGGAAAGACATGGGTTAATTAGGGATTGTCAGCATGGCTTTGGCAGAGGGAAATGTGATTGATTGTGTGGATTAGGGAAGTGCGGTTGATATAGTTCATATGGATTTTAGCAAAATCTTTGATAAGGTCTCACATGGGAGGCCGATTGAGAAGGTTGAAGCACATTGAATTCAGGAAAACTTGGCAAGGTGGTGGTAGATGGCTGCTTCACCAGAGGCCAATGTCCAGTGGTATATCACAAGGATCAGTGCTGGGTCTTCATTATTTATGTACATGGATTATATAGATGATAATGTGGGGGGAATGATAAGCAAGTTTGCAGATGACACCAAGATTAGTAGTATGGTTAATAGTGAAAAAGTAGCTGTAGGTTACAGGAAGATATTGGTAGTGTACAGAAAGGGTTGGTCAGATGGGCACAGAATTGGCAGATGGCATTTAACCTTGATAAGTGTGAGGTGATGCACTTTGGAAGTAACAAGATAAAGGAGTACTTAATGAATGACAGGACACAAGGAAGCTGAGAGGTACAGATGGATCTTGGGGTACTTATTCACAGATCCCTGAAGGCGGCAACAGGGCAAGCAAATAGTTAAGACGACATATGGGATACTTGCTTTCATCAGTTGTTGCACAGGATAAAAGAACAAGGAGGTAATGATGGAACTGTACAGAATGTTGGGGAGGCCATAACTGGAGTGTGCAGTTCTAGTCACTTCACTATTAGGAAGGATGTGATTGCACGAGAGGTTTTCAGAGGATATTCACCAGAATGCCTGGATGGAGCATTTGAGCTATAAGAAGAAACTTGATGGACTTGGATTGTTTTCTTTAGAGCAGAGAAGGCTGAAGGGGACATGATTGAGGTGTATAAGATTACAAGGGATATGGACAAGGTGACTAGAAAGCAGCTGTTCCCTTTGGTTGAGGGGTCAAGCACAAGGGGGCATAGTTTTAGGATACGGGGCAGGAGATTCAGAGGGGACTTGAAAAAAACATTTTTCAACATAAAGGGTGGTGGGAAACAGGAATCCACTGCTGGGACGGTAGTGGAGGCCTGAAACCTTACAACCTTTAAGATGCATTTGGATGAGCACTTAAACATCATAATATTCAAGGATATGGGACAAGTGTTGGAAAATGAGATTGGTGCGGCTTTAGTGGTGTTTGTTGGTGCTGACTCAATGGGCTGAAGGGCCTTTTCTGCACCGCACAAGTAGTATAAGTATCCACCACCACATTTGGTTGGATCACAAATCATCATCAGTTCCTGCTCTCCTCTGCTAAAACTGCTCACTATTTCACAATCATACCAGAATACAAAAATAATCCCTCAGCTTCTTTTCTCTAATCTATGTGTCCCTCTTCCTTAATCTCCAACAAGTGCATGAACTTCTTTGTCACTAAGATTGAGGCCATCTGATCAGTTGCCTCTGCCGCATACCTCCTTTCCATGAGCCCACCTGGCCAAACTTCCACTTTCCCCCAACTGCCCTGGACCTTGAATTTGCATCTTTCTCCAGTCTGTCTCCCAATTCCCTTCGTCTCTTCTCTAAATTAATTTTATCCATGAGATCAACATCCTGCTCATTGATTCTATTCCCAATAAACTGATAACCCAACTCCTCCTTCCAGTTGTCCAATGTATTGTCAAATGGTTCCATGCCTTTAGGTTTTATCCATCTTTTCACTAAAAATGCAATCACCCCCCCCCTTAAAAAAAAGTCTTGAGCGAGGGGGATTGAATATAAAAGTAGGGAGGTCTTGCTGCAGCTGTATAGGGCATTGGTAAGGCCGCAGCTGGAGTACTGTGTGCAGTTTTGGGCGCCGCACCTGAGCAAGGATATTTTGGCCCTGGAGGGAGTGCAGAGGAGGTTTACTAGGCTGATACCGGAGTTGAGGGGATTGAGCTATGAGGAGAGGCTGAATAAACTAGGCTTGTACTCGTTAGAGTTTAGAAGAATGAGGGGAGATCTCATTGAGACGTATAAGATGATGAATGGGATGGATAGGATAGAGGTGGAGAGACTCTTCCCGCTCAAAAAAGACAGTAGGACTAGGGGGCACAGCCTCAAGATAAAGGGGAGGCGGTTTAGAACGGAGTTGAGGAAGAACTTCTTCACTCAAAGGGTGGTGAATCTCTGGAATTCTCTGCCCGTTGAAGTGGTGGAGGCTGCCTCGCTAAATATTTTTAAGAATCGGGTTGATGGGTTCTTGATAAGAGAGGGGATTAAGGGTTATGGGGAGAGGGCGGGAAAGTGGAACTGAGCCACAACAGATCAGCCATGATCTTATTGAATGGCGGGGCAGGCTCGAAGGGCTAGATGGCCTACTCCTGCTCCTATTTCTTATGTTCTTATCCCAACATCCTTGCAATCTGCTGTCCAATCTCTACCCTCCCTTTCCTCTCCTAAATCCCCATATGTTCTGTTGCTTCTCAAATCTATTTCTAGCTTTTCCAGAATTTGCAAACAGATTTCTATCCCTGCCTCAGTAGCAAAATAGCTCTCAGTGTTGATTATCTCCTGCACGACTGTCACAAAGTTAAATTTTCCCTCCTTGTCCTTCCTGACCTGCCTGCAGCCTTTAATAGGGGTGACCACACCATCCTCCTCCAACATCTCTTCACTGTGATCCAACTGGGTAGGACTATTCTCATCTAATTAGTCAGCAGATCATTGGCAATGGCTTCACTTACTCCTCCCACATCATCTCTAGCATCACCCAAGGATTTACCCTTAGCCTTTCCAATTTCATGCTGCTGCTTGGCAACCTCATCCAAAAGCACAGCATTAGTTTTCACGTCTGTCAGTTGCCTAGCCCCTTAACTCTGGAATACCCTTTATACCTTGCTTTCCTCCTTCAAGATGCTCCTTGAATCTTAGCTCTTTGACCAAGCTTTTGGCCATCTGACCTAATATCTCCATGTGTCATATTTTGTTTTATAATGCTCCTGTGAAACACCTTAGTGTATTTTACTACATTTTTAAGAAAAGTTTCCATTGTCCTTTTCTAATTTAACGATGTTGATGTTGATCTCTTCCTCCACTGTGAAAACTGACACCATTTAGTATGTCCTCCATTTCTTTAATTTACTTGACGACATCACTATCATCAGTTTACAAGGGACCCAAATGCTTCTAACCACCTTTTTTTTTCCTCATGTAATTGTAGAAGTATTTTTGGGTTGATTTTGATACATCTTGCAAGTTTTCTTTCATAGTCCTTTTTGGTGACTCTTTGCATCCATGTGTCATGCTTTGCTGCCCATGGAGTTACTTAGGCACAGAAAGAGCTCATTTGGCTCATGTCGGTTCACTGTAAAGTAATCCAGTCAGTTCCACTCTCCTGCTCTTTCCCACAGCCCATCCCATCTCATGTCCCTCCTAATTTCCTTTTGAAATCATTGTCTCCAGTTTCACTAATCTCACAGGCAGCAAGATCCAGATCACTACTACTTGCTAAAGACATTCTTCCTCACATTCACTTTACATCTCTTGCCCAAAACCTTAATTTTAAGTCCCCTGTACTCCTTGTACCTGCACTTTGTTTTGCATTTTGGCATGCTTTGTTCTTAGTCTTAAATTTTCTCTCACCTTAGCTGCTCATGGTTTTTTTATTGGCAAGTGAGACAAGTGCTCAATTATTTTCGAATTTCTCCCACTGACCACCTACTGTTTTATCTATTAACACATTTGCCAAGGTTTCTGCAATAGCACCTTCCAAAAATGCAACCTCTACTGCCAAGAAGGACAGCAAGTGCATATGAAAACTACTAACCCCATACCAACTCATCAACCATTTTGCTTCGGCACTGTATCTTTTCCTTCATCACCAATGGGTCAAAATCCAGGAATTTCCAACTAAACAGCAGTGAGGGTGTATCTACACCACAGAGTTTGAAGCAGTTCTATCTAGGTGACTCATTACCAGTTCAGAATGGTCAATAAATACTGGTCCTGCCAACAACACCCATGAACAAATATTTAAAAGCAAAGTAATCAAATGCTCATCTCAGGATCAAATATAACACCAAGAACGTGTCTGGCTCAGTCTTTTACAATTGTCAGGATGATGGCAACCAAAGGCAATAACTTTGTTCATCCCAATATTTAATTGGAGGAAATTCCTCTTTATCTAGTGTTGTAATTTTGATAGCCAGCTGAAGGAAGAAACTAGAGCTCATCTCTACTTGGAACAGAATGAAACAAGATAGGTATATATCTCCTCACATAATCCACACGCTGTGAATCAGTAAGTATCTCTTTGTATGTGCTCAAGCAAGCATCAGTCAATGCCTTCCATCTACATATACTTACCTTCAATTAATACAATTAATCCAGTACTGAATATCAGGCAAGCAGGCTGGCAATTCAGAAAAAGTGGAAGAGTTAGAGAAGTGGTGGCGAGTTGGACCTGGGTGTACACGTGAAAACTGATATTGTTTTTGATGATGTTGCCAAGACTAAGTACAGATGATGGTGGAAAGACATAGGAGAATAGTATGTTTAATCATGTTAAAGGGTACAGACAGGTTGAGGAAGACATGAAAAGATTCAAGCTATGCAACGTTAACAGCTGCAAAACACTCAATAGCTAGTCAAGTGACACTGACAAACAGTGACTACCATTGTGTGCGTCATCATGAACACCAGCACGCTGTCTTGAAGTGGAGTGAAGACAACAGAAAAAAATGTGACCAGCAGTGGCACGTCAACTTTAGATGGAGAGGTGATGTGAGAAACCTGCTGGAAAGTTGGCTCCTGTCATATTGGTCACGCAAAGAACAATTTGTTTTAGACAAGATTCTCAGACATACCTTTCTACAACATAGTCTTTCAGTATTGCATTACCAGAAACAAAAAGCACTTGTGAACAACAGAAAAACAACAACTGCCAAACAGAAAATGGCAAAAGTAAAGTTTCAATCTAAGTGGAGGTCTAAGTTTGGAATATAACTATGATCACAAAGCATGACATGATCTCAAAGATTAAACTGTGGCTATTTTACTAGTTACTATCAGCAACCAAAATTTTGAAACTTTAAAAGTTTTTTTGTTTTTCCAACTGACATTGGCAATTTGGAGTTGGACCATCTGAAATACTGTAGATCTGGAGCAAAAAAAGTGGTTTAAACCTGGTTAGTTTTGCAGCTTTTGATCAGATTACTGCAGTTACAGCAAAAAGCCTGTCAGCAGACCAAAGCAGTATTAAAAAGCTACAGAAAGAAGCCACAAAGAAGACATTACTTAACGTGTTTAAGTTAGCTAAAAGAGTTAGACACTTAAAGCAAAAATTACAAGTTAAAATAACAGTCACTTTTTAATGCAAGTGTATTTAATATTTGTTAAGATGAAGCCACTGAACACAAAAGAAATACTTTACACAGGCAAGTTTAAAAATACGGTACTTTGTTTTTCTTAGTTCTTTCAAATAGGTTTTGCAGTGTCCAAATAAATCTTTTGTCTGCACAGCTGAATTGATCTTTATATTGTACCAATTTATCTTTTCATTCAGTATTACAATCTAAAAGATTAAAAAAATCAAATCTGTTTTTGCAATCTGAATGGTCTGTCACGTAACATTAATAATGAAACCCATTATAAACTGAATTCAATGCTGGTTAGACAATGCCACAAGGAGTTTTCTCAAGACATTTAAACATATGAGGCTTACAAAACTTCTAATAATGCTGCATTGCTAAATCTATTTTCACAGCATTGGGCCCACTCACCCCAAAGGTTTTATTTTGCTTCAGCACTTTGAAGTTCCAGCATTTGTTTAATATGTTTTAAACCATTTCCATATTCTCTAAACACATTTTTGTATTTTGGAAGGAAAATCCTTAGTTTGTGCAGTATTCTCAGTAAACCCAGTGGAAGTAACACCAATTTCTCCAAGGGAACAGTAATGCATGGAAGGGCTTTGGGCAAATTATCCTTAACAATGACACCTGTAGAGAAGTAATACAGGGAGGTGAGGGTCTTTGGTTACATAGATAGATTGGATAAGTTGTGGTTGTTTTTCATGAAGAGAAAGTTAAGACATTTGACAGAAGTATTGAAATTTGAGGGCGGGGGGGGGGGGGGCGAGGTCAGGACAGAGTAGTAGATAGGGAGAAACTGTTGCCATCGGTGGAAAGAACCAACAGGCACACATTTAAGGTAACTGGTAAATGTTGCAATGGCAATATGAAGAAATTATTTTTAATGCAGTGTCAGATTAAGATCTCAAATACACTGAGTACGCATACCTGAGTATGTTACGGAGGCACGTTCAATTAATTCTTTCAAAGGGAATTGAATTATTGTCTGAAAATGAATGAATGAATAGGGCAGTGGGGAGAAGATAGAGGAATGGCACTGCTGACAGTCAGCGCAGATATGAAGAGCCAAATGGCCTCCTTTGATGCCATAACCATTCTGTAATTCTAAAATTCTGTAAATGGGCCTTTGAAGGTTGCACTGATTCTTCTCAAAAATGGAATGTAGAGATGAGAAATGCTTATACATTACATATAGGAAACATAAGAGGAGACAGAAAACAATGCCACTGAAGCAGGCAAAAAAGAACTGCCAGGACAAAAAAGGGAACCGAAGTTTACACTCATCTTTCAAATCAATATCAATTTAAGTATGGTCATCACTGACACTAACATAGGATCATTATTAGTGCCATTTTACAAGGGGGTAAAAGAAATGAGCAAGGGGCAAAAGGTGAGCAGTAATCAGTTATGGGAACAAATAAAAGAAATTACTGTCAAAACTCTTGGTCCTGAAAGAAACTGACCAGCTTTGTGTGAGAATAGCTATTGTAGGGAATGCAGTTTTCTTGCCACTAATGCAGGAAGAGCATGAATTCCTTGAGAGAGAACCAAGATCAGGTGAGGAAAGCAGTGGTCTATTCAATGCCAATATGAAAAATTTAAGACTGAAAAGCCAGATCTTAAAGCTCAGCAGCAAGGCTTAGTTTAAGAAAAACCTGTAAATTATGGCAGAGAAACACTAAAAACTAAAAGAGTGAACGTGTGCCATTGAATTTTCATCAGCAGAGGACAAAAATATTTACTTTTCATGTGCTGGTGTCATATATTGGGAATCAAAGGCAGTGAAGAAACGTGATTATGTATTGAACAATTTCATCAGCTGATTACTGGTGACAACTGTAATTGGACTGACTATTAATGTTACACTGAATCCTTTCAAATGCAAGGAAAATTTCAGGACTTAAATTCCCAATTACAACATATTCATATAATTATTACAAATACATTATTGGCGTTTTTCCAAATTGAAAGAGTGAATAAGAGTATATATGCTCCCATAAATCTATTATCCTATACATTAAAAAGGTAACTTATTTAACAGCATTTATGGATTGAACACATAGCGACATTCATTCCTCAGGATGTCTTATTTTACTGCAGACATATGTAAGATGTTTTTAGAAAAGCAAATGCAGAAAAGCAATATTATTGTATTATTTTATGCAGAAGCTTGACTGTGCTCAAGCATTTCTACTGTAGTATTGTACTATCTTGTACAATAGGTACATTATTCTCAATGAAGCTGTAAAAGAAATTTGTAACTGATGTGTAATGATGATTTTTCAAACAAAAGGTCTCCTCCACAGATCATTAGTTTAACCCCTCAAGTCAGCATTCACACTGGGAGAAGCCATGTGCATGTACACATTATCACATCTTCCCTCATGATTCTTATGTTCAGTTGAAACAGTTTTAGGACACTCAATACGAGGCATCTAAATTAATTAGTCTGGAATCTGTCAATCTGCCAGGTTGTTATAACTGTCACATATGGTTTAAGGATATGGTGGTTATGCCACAAATATTCTTATGATGTTAGTTTTAATATTTGTCTCCAGCAAATCCAGCAGTGGAGCGTGTCTGATCAGCTGACAATGTTACGTATCCTTCTACCATCTCCTCAGAAGTCTAACCCATTGTACTTACATTGGGCTGCCAACAATACTGGCAACAGACTCATTGCAGCAACACATAACACACTTTGCCAATCTTGATTATTTGCCATGAAGCTGCTCCAAAGTCCAACAGTTTGGAACAAAGCTGTGCATTTCTTTATGATGGAAGGAGGTTATCTTATTTGCTTTAGTCTTAAGTAAGAAAGTGATGAAATCTACTAGAGGTTTAATCACTTCAATGCAAATTTACTGATTTTCTTCCTGCTGACTACATGTTGTGGATTTTGACAAAAGAGCACCTGTTTAGGTCAACCTTTCTTGGAAATGCTCTTAATGGGGCATGTATAATGGATAGCCTTCAAAGCATCAAATCACTATACATAAATGATAATGGGTCAGATTCTCTGATCTCATCTGGGACAAGCATTTGCCAGTCCTCCTGCAATGAATGGAGTTTTGGCTGAGCACCAAATTCTCCGTTCTCGCTGTCCACGAAAGTGGAGCATACAAAACCAGCCAATATGTTAACTATAAAGAGAAAATTCCTGGATGAAATACCCAATAGTTTGAATAAAATATTGTACTGTGAAAATAATTAGTAGGATAGATTGATGAAATGTTCCATCACAAATTTTAAAGCACCAGGCATATGACTTTTCCCTCATGCTGACAATCAAATCTAGACTAAGTAGGAGATCAGACAATAGAAAAATATGCTTCAATATGTACATGTAAAATTTAGTGACAATTTAAGTTCAGCCGTGGTTTTAGACTGGAAAGATTGAACAAGATTACAAACTTTGTTTTTAATCCTGGATTAAAAGTCAGTTGGCAATTAATATTTTGCATCTTATTTCATTATCTAATTATAAAACTCAATGAGCTTAACTGAGGTTGAAAGAAGATTAAAAGCAGGTAGATTTAACTGATACATAAATATCATTAGCAATTATCCATCACTGAATGCACATTAATGCCAAACTAATATTAACTTTAAAAACATTAATATAATATCAACATAAGTTTACAGAATAGACTTGTGTAGTAAACCTGTGTCCCTTTCTTACAAGACATTATTTATAACTAAAGGTATAGCTGGTGATTGCTGTAAGGTTCAGTAAGAAAAATTTGGAAAATATAATATTGAATAGAAGAATTTAAAACTGTGTCCTAAATAATTCTGCTTCATGTAATCTTGTAACAAAATTGTCACAAAAAAGACTAAAAGTGTTATAAGTGATATAGTTTCCTTTTTCAGTTAGTGTTCCATACTTAATCAGAGGAAAAACAGACAGAAAATGTAAATTTAATAACCCTGTCCCTGTAAAATGAAATCCTTTCATGTCTGATATCAAATATTTCCTTGAAAATTTGAGGAAAGCATCTCCTCACTTTTCAGCCACAAATAGTAACATACACTTATCCAGTCAGAGGGAAATGAGAGAAAACAACATTCTTGTTTTGAAGACATGTGCACTGTTTTCTTTAATAACTACATTTCTCCAACAGTCTATCGGCCTATAAACACATACTACCAAAATTGGGTCATACAGCATGGGGTGCAACTGGACTTGGCAAAACAGCAATGCTGGAGAAAGCTAATAAATACTTGTGGACTGAGATACAGTAACCAGCCACTACTTCAAGTACCAGTGCATAAGCAACACACAATTAGTGTATAGACAGAGGTATGAAAAAAGCATGAAAAGCTTCTGTTCAATAATATGATGGATGCTAATGATAGGAAATAGAATTTTCTATCTAAGGCACTATTAGAACACATTCCCAAATCAAGCACAATACAGATACTAATCTTCACTAATTCTCAATCTCAAAAGTACCCAGAATAACAAATACTTTTCATATCTCAATTTCCCACTACAGCCATCCTTTTCCGTGCAAACAAGTCCTGTCTGCAACTTAATGTCAATTTGTACTAAGCTGTGATCAATCCCATGCTATGGCATCACAATCATAAGAAACTGAGTTAAGAATGTTTCAACTGATTATAGTTGGCACAGCATGAGAGCTGAACTGAGACCAAAGCCCTGAAGTAATCCCACTTTTGTCACCAACAGCAGGTTAAAAAGAACTACATTTAAAGTTAAATGCATAGTAGCAATTTGTTTCCCTTACTGGCTTTTATCTCCCTCAATTCAGTGATCAGTAATTAAAATTACACATTTTATTATCTTAGCTGTTGGGTTTATAATTATCAAGGTGGTAGTCATCTTAATATATTAGTCACCATGGATCCCACCTGCATACTTGCCATTTAAAGAGGAAGTGTTAAAGAGGAAGGGGAATTAGAACATAGAACATAACAGCGCAGAACAGGCCCTTCGGCCCACGATGTTGCGCCGACCAGTTAACAAAAAACAACGACCCACTAATCTAAACCAATCCCTTTTCGTCCATAAACCTATCCACGGATCTCTTAAACGCCCCCAAACTAGGCGCATTTACAACTGCAGCAGGCAGGGCATTCCAATCCCTCACCACCCTCTGGGTGGCGAAAAACTGCAGCAGGCGACGGTGCAGAGGGACCTCAGGGTCCTTGTGCATGAGTCGCAAAAACCCAGCTTGCAGGTGCAGCAGGTGGTCAGGAAGGCGAATGGGATGCTGGCCTTCATAGCGAGGGGGATTGAATATAAAAGTAGGGAGGTCTTGCTGCAGCTGTATAGGGCATTGGTGAGGCCGCAGCTGGAGTACTGTGTGCAGTTTTGGGCGCCGCACCTGCGCAAGGATATTTTGGCCCTGGAGGGAGTGCAGAGGAGGTTTACTAGGCTGATACCGGAGTTGAGGGGATTGAGCTATGAGGAGAGGCTGAATAAACTAGGCTTGTACTCGTTAGAGTTTAGAAGAATGAGGGGAGATCTCATTGAGACGTATAAGATGATGAATGGGATGGATAGGATAGAGGTGGAGAGACTCTTCCCGCTCAAAAAAGACAGTAGGACTAGGGGGCACAGCCTCAAGATAAAGGGGAGGCGGTTTAGAACGGAGTTGAGGAGGAACTTCTTCACTCAAAGGGTGGTGAATCTCTGGAATTCTCTGCCCGTTGAAGTGGTGGAGGCTGCCTCGCTAAATATTTTTAAGAAGCGGGTTGATGGGTTCTTGATAAGAGAGGGGATTAAGGGTTATGGGGAGAGGGCGGGAAAGTGGAACTGAGCCACGACAGATCAGCCATGATCTTATTGAATGGCGGGGCAGGCTCGAAGGGCTAGATGGCCTACTCCTGCTCCTATTTCTTATGTTCTTATGTTCTTATGTTATGTAAAGAACCTACCCCTGACATCCGTCCTATAACTACCCCCCCTTAATTTAAAGCCATGCTCCCTCGTGCTAGCTTTCTCCATCCGAGGAAAAAGGCTATCACTGTCCACCCTATCTAAACCTCTAATCACCTTATATGTTTCAATAAGATCCCCTCTTAGCCACCTTCTTTCTAGCGAAAACAACCCCAAATCCCTCAGTCTCTCCTCATAGGACCTCCCCTCCATACCAGGCAACATCCTGGTAAACCTCCTCTGCACCCTCTCCAAAGCCTCCACATCCTTCCTGTAATGTGGGGACCAGAACTGCACACAATACTCCAAGTGCGGCCGCACCAGAGTTGTGTACAGTTGCAACATGACGCTGCGACTCCTAAATTCAATCCCCCTACCAATAAACGCCAAGACACCGTATGCCTTCTTAACAACCTTATCTACTTGATTCCCAACTTTCAGGGATCTATGTACACATGCACCTAGATCCCTCTGTTCATCCACACTATTCAAAGTCCTCCCTTTAGCCCTATACTCAACACATCTGTTATTCCTACCAAAGTGAATCACCTCACACTTCTCCGCATTAAACTCCATCCGCCACCTCTCGGCCCAGCTCTGCAGCCTGTCTAAGTCTCCCTGCAAACTATGACACCCTTCCTCACAATCTACCACACCTCCAACTTTGGTGTCATCAGCAAATTTACTAATCCACCCAGCTGTACCCTCATCCAGATCATTAATAAAAATTACAAACAGCAGTGGCCCCAAAACAGATCCCTGAGGCACACCACTCGTAACCGAACTCCATGACGAATATTTACCATCAACCACCACCCTCTGTCTCCTATCTGCTAGCCAATTCCTGATCCAATTTCCTAGACTACCCTCAATCCCATACATCTGCATTTTCTGCAGAGGCCTACCATGGTGAACCTTATCAAACGCACTGTGAATTAGTGCACTGTTTTTTCACTTTTGGGACCTGGAGTCAAATCCAGCCACTCAGGAGTTAAAGACCCCGCTTTAGTTTAAAAAGTCTAAAGCCAAACATATTTGATTAACTAAGAATGCTCAGCGCTGCCAACTCTCAAATCAATGGCCTCATCAAAAGGACAATGAAAGAGAAAATTAATATTCAATAGAAAAAGACTCATTAACAGCACGTTAACAAATCCCAACAGGAAAATATATAATAAAGCTGCACTAGTACAGAGTGCAATTCTAGTGCTAATTATCTTGTTCAGCACTCCAACATATCACTGGCAGCAAAATACCTATGTAGTTAACAGCCTGATTTCTTAGCATTCAGTTTCTTTTTTTAGTTGTCCAAAAATAGTTTGTTACAGTTATGGACAACATAAGTTTTTGGAGTGCAAGGGGAAATTAAGTCAGTAACATTTAATTTTCTGCACAGCCACACAAGGGAGAGGGCTGACAAGTGTGCAATTGCCTGCCTGGATGGCAGGTTATTTAGGGACAAGATTTTATTTATTTCCACCATATCTCAGGGGCTGAAAATTGGAGAAATAGCTACTCGAATAATCATTAAGACAAAATTAATAATGGGATGCATTTGGAAAGCACACATAGGGTGAATAGTTTTGTTCAGTTCTATAAATTTCTATGGTTTCATAGATTTTAACCCGCATAACAAACCATTCCTGCATCCACTCAGGTCTACATAAAAAAAAACTTCTATCTTAAATAGTTGCCCTTTACAACCTGTGTCTTCTTGCATGATGCATTTTGTCTGAAATGATTATTCGGTCAAGTAATTTCAAAACTTGTCCCCCACCCCAAGAGAACTCCTTAAAAGGGAGAGGAATCGCAGTCTGATAATCCCTGCTGACCATAGAGATAGTTTTGAAGCTCCCTTTTGGACTGCCTGTGTCTCAAAATGTTGTCATCATCAAACCTTAATAAAGTACTCCAGGGCACAGATACAGGAGGACATTTGGAGGTTGAAACTCAATAGATGGGCAATAAATTCTGTGATTCTGTGAAATCCCAATATCCTATTCACATTGCTAATTACCATTTCACATTGCTCAAACATGGTAACTCCACTAATGTCATTCTGTTTCTTTCAACTTCTCCCTTTGCAAGTTATCTGACCTACTTTGGCTCAGAAGTTGCAAAGAGCCTCATGGTTGAAGCATTTCAAGTTTTCAATAACGCTTTGCATTTAGGTGCTTATTTCACAGAATCATACAGAGGAGCATTCTTGAGGTCATTCATTCTAACGTACCTCTGACTAATCTTCAAAAAGAGATATCCAGTTAATTCCTTTGCCTTGCTCTTTCGCTAAATTCCTGCATTTTTTCCCCCTTTTATTGAATTTCTCTAAATGTCACAATTCAATGTATTTTCCCACGCTTCCAGTTATAACAAGTCAATTTTCTGTGCAGCAAAATAACTCAGCTTCTCTTTTTTTTTGGCCAATTATTTTAAATTTCTGTCCACTAGTCACTGACTATCTTCCCAGTTTAAACAAAGAAAGAACAATCAAAACTTAATTTTGAACACATCTTACATCTTCTCTTAACCTTCACTGCACAATGGAAAACATTCCCCACTTCTACAATCTTAGCACATAATTGAAATATCCTGTGATATATTTCTAGTAATTCCAGTACATTACTTCAACACTCTTTCCAAGACCTTAACATTTTTCTAAAAATGAAAACATAGTATCCAGAATTAAACATAATAGTCCCCCGATCTTGTGATTCAATAGTGGCAACCTTCTCAGTGTTCACTGTTACTGAGAGTTGCAACTGTACCACAACTTATAGGAAGCCCATTTATGCCGAGATCTGGAACGAATGGTGGGCCTGAATGGATCCCAGATCGCTCTGCTGGCACCTGTCATATCTGAACTTGGCTGATTGCACCTAGACCAGTTTTTATATCAGCTTTTTTTTCCTAACAGCTGATAACAAGCATCCGGCACCAGACTTCCCTAACAGCTCTGCAGCACTGGGATGGAGGGGAAGCAGTGAGCTTCAAGAAGATTCAGATGTAAAATTGAAAAATCATTAATAACAATGTACCTATCTTTGAGGTGAAGGCAGTACTTGAGGGGTGTCTCTTCAGTTCATGACATCATGGGGGGGGGGGTGCACGACTTCGCTGGCAATGCACTGTGCTGCGAAGCCTCGCCAGTCAGTTCTTCATTGGACCCATGATGCAGCCCAGATGGAAGGCTCCTAATGCAGCCAAGCAAAACGGTAGGGTTGTATTTTTTCATGCAGTCAGTATTAAAACTTCAATTTTGCTGTGGACCACAAGTTCCTGGACAATATTTCAGCTGAGGGTTAATTAGTGACTCATGTTTGCCATTATGTTTCTGGATCGTTTGACTCTATTTCTCTACTTAGAGCCAAGGATCCTGTATATTTCAGAAAATCAACTTGCCTTCCAGTCACTCAAGATTTAGGTAGGTAAACCCCAGATCTCTGCTCCTGTACCACCTTTACAACTATACCATTTAACTTATACCACTTCTTTCTATTCTTCTTTCCAAAACAGATCACTTCACACCTCTCTGCATTGAACTTCATCAGCTGTATGTCAGCCCATTTCACCAGTCTGTTCAATCCTACTGAAGTTTGCTACTACCTGGTATGCGGTAGACAGAGGGGAACCGGTGGATGTGGTGTTTTTAGATTTCCAAAAGGCATTTGATAAGGTGCCTCACAAAAAGTTGCTACAGAAGGTTAGGGTGCACAGAGTTGGGGGTAAGGTGTTAGCGTGGATAGAGGACTGGCTGTCTAATAGGAGGCAGAGTTGGTATCAATGGGTGCTATTCTAGTTGGCAGTTGGTGACTAATGGAGTGCCGCAGGGATCAGTGCTGGGGCCTCAACTGTTTACCATTTATATAGATGATCTGGAGGAGGGGCAGAGTGTAGGGTGACGAAATTTGCTTATGACACAAAGATGAGTGGAAAAGCAAATTGCGTGGAGGGTGCGGAAAGTCTACAGAGAGATCTGGATTGGCTGAGCGAGTGGGCGAGGACCTGGCAGATGGAGTACAATGTTAGCAAGTGTGAGGTTATCCACTTTGGCAGAAATAATAGTAGGAGGGATGATTATTTAAAAGGCGAAAAGTTGCAGCATGCTACAGTGCAGAGGGACCTGGGGGTCCTTGTGCATGAGTCACAAAAACCCAGTCTGCAGGTGCAGCAGGTGATCAAGAAGGCGAATGGAATGTTGGCCTTTATAGAGAGGGAGTTAGAATATAAAAGTAGGGAGGTCTTGCTGCAACTGTACAGGGTACTGGCGAGGCCGCAGCTGGAGTACTGTGTGCCGTTTTGGTCACCGCACTTGCGCAAGGATATTTTGGCCTTGGAGGGAGTGCAGAGGAGGTTCACCAGGCTGATACCGCAGATGAGGGGGTTAGCCTATGAAGAGAGACTAAATAGACTGGGTCTGTACTCAGGGTTTAGAAGGCTGAGAGGGGATCTTATAGAGACGTATAAGATTATGAAGGGGATAGATAGGGTAGAGTAGAGAGATTCTTCCTGCTTAGAAAGGATAGCAGGACTAGAGGGCACAGCCTCAAGATAAGGGGGGCGGGGGGAAGCAGTTTAGATCAGAGTTGAGGAGGAACTTCTTCACTCAAAGGGTGGTGAATCTCTGGAATTCTCTGCTCGTTGAAGTGGTGGAGGATACCTCACTGAATATATTTAAGTCACGGGTAGATAGGTTTCTGATAGACAGGGGAATTAAGGGTTATAGGGAAAAAGTGGGAAAGTGGAACTGATCCACTTCAGATCAGCCATGATCTTATTGAATGGCGGGGCAGGCTCAAAGGGCTAGATGGCCTACTCCTGCTCCTATTTCTTACGTTCTTATGTACCCTCCTTAAAAACTTTTTATTCGCAACAAGTTTATACATCAGCACCTGCGATGCAGTCTTCCTCTACTTTGAAGCTGTATTGCGAAATGTTAAAAATGAAGCTGATCTTAGATGTAAAGCTTTACATGTCTTTTGTGCTCACTTACACCATTTTCACAACCAATGATCAGATGCGTCATCAAAACCAGCTTTCTTCAATATTTTTAAATAAAAGTTTCAAATCACATTAAATGCAAAAAAGAATTACATTATACAGTGCTCTGTCACAAAAGAGCCTTACAATCTGCCCTCAGTCTTATAGCACTGTACCATGAAGCACCCTATTATGATCTTTAATTTAAAATGCAGTGCTACAGAATACACTTTGTAAATGCCTAAAGTCGGCACATTCTCCAGCAGCCTGACAAAAAATATATATTATAGTCAATAAAACAATTTCCTACAGAAACATTCCCTAGCTTTAGGAAATTATAGGATGCAGAAAATTACATGAAGCAGAATAAATTTGTCCAAAAGCTGTATTATGAGCAAAACTAAGTTCCACTCTGCCAAAAGTGATATGAACCAGTTGTGTCATTACTCAGTCTGGTTTAAAGTTACCTTAATTCAAATGGAAAAGTAAATGACACATATGGAATTTAGTTGTAAAGTGAAACTTACAGCAGTCCAACGGAAACATGTCTCTTTAAATCAGCGTTGCATTGTGTGAAGTGTTGAAAAAATAACTCACCATTATCTTTACTGCTATTCTCTTCAATTGTCATTTGTTCTGCAAGCTCCGACAGAGACTCATCAATTGTTTGGCTGCCACGCAACGTCAGAGAAAGCCGTCGCTTGAACTTTTTCATCTTTTCCATGAGATATTCTACTCAGAGAAACCTAAAATTAAACATGTTAAATACTGTTAATAGGCAGCTTATTTAGTTCCATCAATCAAAAAATGGAGGTGCAGTAGGATTCAGCTGCACTTTAAAAAGTAAAGTTTATTTATTAGTCACAAGTAAGGTTTGCATTAACATCACGTTGAAGTTACTGTGAAGTGCCCCTAGTCGCCACAGTCCAGTGCCTATTCAGAACAATTCACCTAACCAGCACATCTTTCAGAATGTGGGCGGAAACCAGAGCACCTGAAGGAAACCCACACAGACACAGGGAGAATGTGCAAACTGCACACAGACAGTGATCCAAGCCTGGAATCAAACCTGGGTCCCTGGTGCGCTGAAGCAGCAGTGCTAGCCACTATGCTAACGTGATGCACCAAGTGAAAAGCATTCTCTCAGAATTTTACTACTCAAAATATTAATGAGATAAAAACTTGCATATGGCTATTGTTATATAAATTTAAGGGGTGTTCTAATGAGCACTGAAGTTCAAAATAGTTCACACAAATTAAAAATATATTTGTCCACTGACTGGCTAAATCAAAGGTTTATAGGCTTCATATTTTGTAGTTTGTTTTGTGCCTTATGTTATAACTACATATATCCAGACCACGTTAAATGTAAAAAGTTCAATAATTAATAGGTCCACCCAAAAGAAAAGGTTTCTGGATCTCCAAGCTAAACTTTCTAAATTTGTAAAGTCTAACTTGAAGGGGTAAAGCATTCAGAAGAGCATATCATTATGTGGTTGGAGAAATCCGAAAAAAAAACGTCCCTAACTATATGAAATTATGGTGGGGAATGGCATCACAGTGCTAGAGACCTGGGTTCAATTCCAGCCTTGAGTGATTATCTGTGTGGAGTTTGCACGTTCTCCCCATGCCTGTTTGGCTTTCCTCTAGGTGCTCTGGTTTCCTCCCACACTCCAAAGATGTGCAGGTTAGATTGATTGGTCATACTAAATTAACACTTATCAGGGGGGATCAGCAGGGTAAATACGTGAGGTTACGGGGATAGGGCCTGGTTGGGGATTATTGTTGGTCGGATGGCCTCCTTCTGCACTGTAGGAATGCTCTGTGATTCTTTTCTTTGTCTTCTCTGTGAAATCACACTGACATAATTGTTGAAACACAACAAGGTATTATTTTGTGGGAATTTGTGTGGTTCAATATTTTATTTTCATTCGTGTTAAATAGCAATTGTGCTTATGGAAATTTGAAAAAAACATATCTTTAAAAAATACACCAAATCAATCTTCAGGAAAAAAAAGTCACAACATAGCCAATGTAAAAACCTAGTTTTATTAAAAACACTTTTCTGGTCATCTACGAACTAGTAGCTATATTAGCTTAGGTGAACTGAGTTAGAAGGTTGTGGATTCAAGGCCCACTAGAGAAATTTGAATTTTCAGGGCTGGATTTTTATCTTGCGATTCAGGCAATTTCGCACTTCTAAAAGGCAATGCATTCACGCGATAATTTGATCTCTGGGAGTTGGGTGTGGGTTGGGGTCCAAGCTGCTACTTCCTGGGGCAGTGGCAGACAAAGATGGATGGCAAGGATGCAACTTAGAAGGCCTATCTCCATTTACTGGAACATTGGTCCAGTTCTGTTCATGGTTGCTAGGTTCTCCAGCCCTCATTCCTTTTCCATCCCCACTGCTCTCCCCTTATATCTCCCATCTTTCCCCCACAAAAACGAGATTGTGTGTGTGGATGAGAGAAGTGCAGTTGAAGTAGTCAATATGGATTTTAGCAAAGCCCTTGACAAAGATGCACATGGGTGACTAATTGAAGGTTAAAGCACATGGGAGGTGAATCCGAAACTATCTTAATAATAGGACACAATGGGTTGGTGGGTATAAGGCTGCTTGACTGGAGGCCGGTGTCCAGTGGCATATCACACAAATCAGTGCTGGGTCCCTGACTGTTTGTTCTAGACACAATTATGGAATCCCCACATTACAGAAAGAGGCCATTTGGCTTATTGAGTCTGCACTGACAACAACCCCATCCAGGTCCTTTCCCTGTAATCCCATGCACTTACTCTGTTAATCTCCCTGACATTAAGGGACAATTAAGCATGGTCGATCAACCTAGCCTGCACATAATATAATCAGTATGAAAGAAGCTTGCAGGCAACATGGAGATATAGATAGGTTGGTCAGATGGACAAGGCAGTTGTAGATTTAACCTTGATATGTGCAAGGTGATGCACTTAGGAAGAAGAGGGAGTATTTAATGAATGGCAGCTTCACTAGGAAGCTTAGAGGAACAGATGGCTCTTGAGGTGCGTTCTTAATCACAGATCCCTGAAAGCAGCACAGCAGGTCAATAGGGTGGTTGAGAAGGCATATAAGACACTTATGGCATAGAGTACAAGAGCAAGAAGGTTATGTTTGAACTGTACAGAACATTAGTTAGGCCACAACTGGAGTACTGTGTGCAATTCTGGTCACCTCACTATAGGAAGGATGCGATTGCACTGAAGGGTTGAGAGGAGATTCACAGGATGTTGGCTGGGATGGAACAGTTGAGCTATAAGGCAAAATGGATAGATGTGGATTGTTTTCTTTAGAGCAAAGAAGGCTGAGGGGGAATTTGATTGTGCTTCACAAGATTATGAGTGGTATGGACAGGGTGAATAGGAGGCAGCTGTTTCCCTTGGTTGAGAGGTCAATCACAAAAGGGGCAAAAGATTCATTGGGGATTTAAGCAAAAAACATTTCACTCAGAGGGTTGTGGGAAGGTAGTGGGAACTGGAAATCTTAACCTTTAAGTATTTGGATGAGCACTTGAAATGTCATAACATTCAAAGATATGGGACAAGTACTGGAAAATGGGATTAGCTTGCCTTTAGTGGTTGTTATTGTCAGTGCAGGCTTGATGGGTCAAAGGGCCTTTTCTGCACTGTGTGACTATAACGCCACTCCACCCTGCCCCAATAATCGGCCCTTAATCTTGGATGACACTCAAGTGCAAGGCTAACAGAGTCATGTTCTGTCAGAGGTGCCAGCCTTTGGATGACACTTTAGACTAACGATCCCTCTTGCTCCTACCCCAATATCTTCCCTCTTAAGTGATAGAAAAGATCCTGTGGCACAACTGGGAGACAAGAAAAGTAGTTCCGTGTTCTTGCTAATTTCACCTTTCAACCTACTCCACTAAAACAGAATATTCAATCATTTATCTGTTATTTATGACAATTCATCGTACACAAATGGACTACCATGTTTATCTGTATAATAACAATAACGAAAATTCAAAAGCACCTTTTTTTTAAGCAGTGAAGCACTTTTGGATCTAAATGGTACAATTTGAATGCAAGGTTATTGTTATAATACAAAGTGAAAGAAACAAAGCTTTGTTGAATGGACATGGTGAATGGTAGGAGGAACAATGCTTCTCGTTTATGTTTTCACATCTGCAACAGTTCTCTCGCTGACTCTAGCCTAGATTTTAAAAGCAGCACACAAAAAGAGTGACAGGAATAAGAAAACATATACTTAGGATCATATTTTTGTTCTCCCTTTGTTCACCCCATTCAAAATGCTAAATGATAAAACAAAATAACTAATACAATTCTTTAACGTCATCATGTCAATAGTTACACATTCCCTTCCAGAATGTTCTTTGTCATGCATTGTATTGTGGGCACACTCAGTAATTGCACTTTCACCTGTACAAAACAGTATTAAATTGGATTTCAAATGAATTTGAACAAGGTACCACATGGTAGGTTGTTGCAAAAGGTTAAATCTCACATGATCCAGGGTGAGGTAGCCAAATGGATACAAAATTAGCTTTCTGACAGAAACCAAAGGGTGGTTGCAGAGGCTTGTTTTTTCAAACTAGAGGCCTGTGACTAGCGGTGAGCCTCATGGATCAGTGCCGGGTCTACTGTTATTTGTCATTTATATTAATGATTTGGATGAGAATTTAGGAGGCATGGTTAGTAGGTTTGCAGATGACACCAAGATTGAAGAAGGTTATCGAGGATTGCAATGGGATTTTGATTAATTGGGCCAGTGGGCTGACGAATGACAGACAGTTTAATTTAGATAAATGCAAAGTGATGCATTTTGGGAAACTGAACGAGGGCAGGACTTAGTTAATGGTAGGGTGTTGGGGAGAGTTACAGAACAAAGAGATCTAGTGGTTCAGGTTCATAGCTCCTTGAAAGTGGAATCACAGGTGGACAGAGTAGTAAAGAAGGCATTTGGCGTGCTTGATTTCATTGTTCAGAACATTAAATACAGGAGTTGGGGCATCTTGTTGAAGTTGTATAAGACATTGGTCAGGCCACACTTGGAATACTGTGTGCAATTCTGGTCATCCTATTACAGAAAGGACATTATTAAACTAGAAAAAGTGCAGAAAAGATTTGCTAGGATGCTACCAGGACTTGATGGATTAAGTTATAAGGAGAGGCTGGATCGACTGGAATTTTTTTCCCTTGAGCTTAGGAGGCTTAGAGGTGATCTGAAAGCAGTAGAAGAAATAACGAGGGCATAGATCAGCTAGATTGTCAATATCTTTTCCCAAAGGTAGGGGAGTCTAAAACTAGAGGGCATTGGTTTAAGGTGAAAAGGGAGTGATACAAAAGGGTCCAGAGGGGCAGTTTTTTCACAGAGGGTGGTGAGTATCTGGAACAAGCTGCCAGAGGTAGTAGTAGAGGCAGGTACAATTTTAACTTTTAAAAAAGCATTTAGAGTTACGTGGGTAAGATGGATATAGAGGGATATGGGCCAAACATGAGCAATTGGGGCTAGCTTAGGGGTTAAAAAAGGAGTGACATGGACACGTTGGGCCGAAGAGCCTGTTTCCATGTTGTAAACATCTATGACTCTATGAATTTCCAATGGTTCAGAGTTACATTGTTGCACTGGATTACTCAATATTTTGAACCATAGATCCCTACAGTGCAGGAGGCCGCCATTCGGCCTCTTGAAGAGAATCTTACCCAGGCCCATGCCCCCACCCTATCCCCATAACCCTACCTAACCTACACACACAGAAAATTTAACATTGCCAATCCACTGAACTTGTACATCTTTGGACGGTGGGAGGAAACCAGAGCACCTGTAGGAAATCTACTCAGGCACGGGAGAAGGGGCAAACTCCACAAAGACAGTCAGCCAAAGCTGGAGATCAAACCAGTGTCCCTGGCACTATAAGGAACAATGTTAACCACTGTGCCACTGTACCTCCCCAGTTTGATCTTCACTTCCACGTTTATGCCAGCCAGTTATAGTACTGCATTATTACTGCCACCTCACTTACGCAGAACATTAAATTGGAGAGGCGGTGCCACAGTGCCAATATCACTGGATGAACACTCCAGAGATCCAGATGATTGTTCTGGGCATGTGGAGTCAAACCTTACCATGGCAGCTAAGGGAATTAATAAATGTAGAATTAAAAGGCTAGCTTAAAATGATGATTATGAAACCACTGTCAGTTGTCATAAAAACTCACCTGGTTCATTAATGCCCTTTAAGGAAGGAAATCTGCTGCCCTTACCTGGTCTGGCCTACATATGACTCCAGACCTATAGTAACGTGGCTGACTCTTAAATGCTTTTGAAATGGCTAAGTAAGTCATTCAATTGTATGACTTACAATTGAATGACTTACTTGACAAAGTCTACAAGGAATGAAACCAGACGCACCACCTGTCATTGTCCTAGGCAGCAGAAACAACAAAACCCAAATCTAGCCGACCCACGAGATCCTACTTGCTGACATCTGGGGGCTTGTGCCAAAATTGGGAGAACTGTCCCAAAGACTATAAAAGCAACAGCCTTACATAGTCATATTCACAGATAATGTGCCAGACAATAGAATCACCATCACTGAACAGCACCTTCTGCCTGCAGGGACATGAAGGCAGACCAGAAAATCCCAGTTGTTTCCAAAAATAGGCCTCAATCAGCCCTTAACCAGATCAACTGTATGTGGGAAAATATCCCAGGATTAGATAGAGATAGGAAACTGGCATGTCAGCAGGCTCCAAAATCTTATACCAACCTGCCTCCATTCCAACCTCCATAAGAAACTAAAAGTTCAAACATCTCTCAACTTTCTCTTTTCTAGTGAAAACAAGCTCAATTACTGATTGATACATTAAAGGATTAGATTATGACGAATAATCATCCTGGTTACCTTCTTTTGTATCTAAGCTGCAATATCCTTTTTGTATTGTTGCAACCGGAACTGCTCACACTATTCTAAGTATTACCACACCAATAATAATGGAATTGCAACGCCTGGCAAGAGGTAGGGAGAGATGTCAATGACTTGGGACGTTCCAGAGGCTATCCCCTAATAATATCCAGTGGTTAGAACAACATGGACACTCAATGCTAAAATAGCAATGTCATTCCTTAAAAGAGGGAAAAGATAAAAACCAAGGTTAACCAATGTGGTTACAAATATTTGTAAATGTCCCCTTTAACATGAGGTGAAAATGGAATGGGGGCTGGTGAGGTCAAACTAAACACTCCCACTCAGACGTGCCCATGAGATCTAATTTCCATGGGAAAAGAAACAATCATAGAAAAGAGGAGGAGCTGGCCATCTGGCCCCTTGAGCCTGTCCCACCATAATTCAATGTGGTCACAGCTGATCCTTTATCTCAACACCATTCTCCAGTGCTCTTTCCATTTTCCCTGACACTCTTAGAGTCTCAAAATCTATTTCTTTCTTATATAATTTCAGTACTTATTTATTACAGTCTTCTGTGTGAGAGAATTCCACTGGTTCACCACCATCCATGTGAAGAGATTTCACCGCATCTTAGTCCTAAATGACCCACCCTATATCCTGAGACTTTGACCCCTTATTCTAGACATCCCAGAGAAGAAACAATATCCCTGAATCTAGTCTTTCTTTCTAGTCATTAAAATTTTATACATTTCAATGAGATCCCCCCCCCTCATTCCTTTAAGTTCCAGTGAATACAGTCCCAGTCTCATACAACAACCCTGCAATCAGTCTGGTAACCTTTGCCATACTTCCTCAAAGCAGAATAACCTTAGACAAGGAAACCAAAAATTGCATATGATAGTTCAGATGTGGTCTCAGTAAGACCCTGTAAGATATCCTTGCTCCTGTACTCAAGTCCTCTTGCAATGATGGCCAAGATATCATTTACCTTCCTGTTTGCTGTACCTGCATGCTTGCTTTCAGTGACTGGTGCACCCATGTCAATGAGAAAAATCAATCAAGTGGTCATTTTCACATTTGTGACAGCCATGTTTTTGCAAGAAGAGAGAAAGCAACTGCTACCGTGTGGACAAACAAAGCAGATACTTCTATAAAGAGAAAGGACTGTTTATGCTAACAAACAGGTTACATATTGGTGAGAGTTGGTTTATCATTTGAAAGAAAAGGAACAGAACAACATGCCTTTTGGAGATTTAATGAAAAGGATATAGGTCTGATGGTGAAAGTCAGATCTAGAAGACACAAGTTGAGTGGAACGACTTTTGAAGGACACAAGTTTCAGCCTAGGACAAGAGGAAGAAGGGAGCCTGGTGGAGAGTTGGGAATAACTTTGGACTTATTTTTCTTACTCTACACATGTGCCAGAAGTGTGGTGTACAATGAAGGGTTTGTGAGATATGCTTCAATTGCATTCTTTTGTTAATGCAAAGTTACCTTACCTTTGGTTCAAACAGTAGTTGCCTTTAAAGTAATGTTGAATTTATGTTGATTTTACTTTGTTTCTTGCAAGAAAAGTCCTCAAATGCCGATAATGTGTCGGCCACTTTAAGACTTGAATAGCAGGTTAGGTGTAAAGATTTGCATTCTAATCAGTAATCTGTAAACTGTCTGTGCTTTATATACTCTGTCTGAGGTCAAAACTCTCCATTCACCTGACGAAGAGGTAAACCTCGAAAGCTTGTGAGTTTACTATCAAATAAATCGGTTGGACTTAAACCTGATGTTGTCAGACTTCTTACTGTGTTTACCCCAGTCCAACGCCAGCATCTCCACATCATAAATAGGAAGACCAGGGGTAACAATGTTATGTTGCATAAGAACAGGTTTAGCTTGGATATCATGCAGTGGTTATTTTCCCCAGAAAACAGTGTACTTCAATTTTGTGTAGCAAACACTAATTTGCTGAATTTGATTGATCAAGAATTGGACCAGAAGCACCTCTTATGAAAAGTTGGTACTAATAGGAATCCAGGACAGGCTGACCTTGTGGACTAGTTTTGATTGCCAAAATTCGAGGAATTAGAGATTTGTCTTTCTCCACAAATTGGCCCGGGGTCTTTCATCTGTTTTTATCGTTCCCAAGAAATCACTGTTTCAGGTGGGTTAAATGTATATTTTATATATCACCAATATCTCAGATAGGTTGGGTGGACTAAAGGGTCTTCACGTGTCCATTATTGTTCCCATGTTTATAAGATGCTTAAAATGAAGAATTAACCTCATGGCCCGCCTCCAAATTGGCAGTCCTCAATCAATAAGACAATGGTTTTTGCCAAGCTGATCAGTTCTGTGTTCAGCTTTGCCTGGTGTGGCTCAGGAGTCCTACTTCGGTATGACAGTCCCTGCTGCATTTGCTGCAGAAGACGACAGTGGGCCAAGAAGATGCAAAATTCCCTGGCTCTCTCTGGGTCCTCTTCTTAGCAGGCTGAGCTTTTTGTTCCTGCTTGCCTGTTCTGATGACCTTCAAAACAGTCAATGTCAATATCCACCATCTTCATAACTTGCTTACAGGTATCCTTGAAGTAGAGATACGTACAGCCAGAGGTTGTGACCCAGTGGCCAGTTCTCCATATAAAAGCTCTTTTTGCATTTACAGTCATTACTCATCTGATGAATGTGGTTGACCCAATGCAGACATGATTGGCTTACCAATGAGTATATGCTGATGGAATTAGCAGGCTCCAGGACACCTGGCCTTGTGAGCTTGTCCTGCCAAGAGATGCTTAGGATATGCCTGAAACAGTGAGGTTGAAATTATTTAGCCTTTTCTCCTGCCTAACATATGTAGTCCAGTTCTCACTTCTGTAGAGGATTCCACTGAAAACACAAGCTTGGTTGACTCTCAGTTTTTAGTTTAACATTCAAGTTTAACAAATGTGAGGTTATGTATTTTGGAAGGTCTAACACAGACAGGAAATATACAATAAATGGCAGAATCCTTAAGAATATTGATAGGCAAAGGGATCTGGGTGTACAGGCACACAGATCACTGAAAGAGGCAATGCAGGTGGAGAAGGTAGTGGAGAAGATATATAGAACATAGAACATAGAACATTACAGCGCAGAACAGGCCCTTCGGCCCACGATGTTGCGCCGACCAGTTACAAAAACAATGACCCACTAGCCTATACCAATCCCTTTTCGTCCATAAACCTATCCAGAGATCTCTTAAACGCCCCCAAACTAGACGCATTTACAACTGCAGCAGGCAGGGCATTCCAATCCCTCACCACCCGCTGGGTAAAGAACCTACCCCTGACATCCGTCCTGTAGCTACCCCCCCTTAATTTAAAGCCATGCCCCCTCGTGCTAGCTTTCTCCATCCGAGGAAAAAGGCTATCACTATCCACCCTATCTAAACCTCTAATCATCTTATATGTTTCAATAAGATCCCCTCTTAGCCGCCTTCTTTCCAACGAAAACAACCCTAAATCCCTCAGTCTCTCCTCATAGGACCTCCCCACCATACCAGGCAACATCCTAGTAAACCTCCTCTGCACCCTCTCCAACGCCTCCACATCCTTCTTGTAATGCGGGGACCAGAACTGCACACAGTACTCCAAGTGCGGCCGCACTAGAGTAGTGTACAGTTGCAACATTACACTGCGACTCCTAAATTCAATCCCCCTACCAATAAACGCCAAGACACCGTACGCCTTCTTAACAACCTTATCTACTTGATTCCCAACTTTCAGGGATCTATGTACACACACACCTAGATCCCTCTGTTCATCCACACTATTCAAAGTCCTCCCGTTAGCCCTATACTCGACACATCTGTTGCTCCTACCAAAGTGAATTACCTCACACTACTCCGCATTAAATTCCATCCGCCACCTCTCGGCCCAGCTCTGCAACCTATCTAAGTCTCCCTGCAGACTATGACACCCTTCCTCACAATCTACCACACCTCCAACTTTGGTGTCATCAGCAAATTTACTAATCCACCCAACTATACCCTCATCCAGATCATTAATAAAAATTACAAACAACAGTGGCCCCAAAACAGATCCCTGAGGCACACCACTCGTAACTGTACTCCATGATGAATATTTACCATCAACCACCACCCTCTGTCTCCTATCTGATAGCCAATTCCTGATCCAACTTCCTAGATTACCCACAATCCCATACATCTGCATTTTCTGCAGAAGCCTACCATGGTGAACCTTATCGAACGCCTTACTAAAATCCATGTATACCACGTCAACTGCCTTGCCCCCATCCACCTCTTTGGTCACCTTCTCAAAAAACTCAATAAGGTTAGTAAGGCACGACCTACCCGCTACAAAACCATGCTGACTATTTCTAATCAATTCATTACATGAAGGCATGCTTGCCTTCATCAGCCGGAGTACTGAGTTTAAAAATTGGCAAATCATGTTGCAGCTTTATAGAACCTTAGTTAGGCCGCACTTGGAATACAGTGTTCAATTCTGGTCACCACACTACCAGAAGGATGCGGAGGCTTTGGAGAGGGTACAGAAAAGATTTACCAGGATGTGGCCTGGTGTGGAGGGCAATAGCTATGAGGAGAGGTTGGAGAAACTTGGTTTGTTCTCACTGGAGCGGCAGTAGTTGAGGGGAGACCTGATAGAAGTCTACAAGATTATTAGGGGCATGAACAGAGTGGACAGTCAGAAGCTTTTTCCCAGGGTGGAAGAGTCAATTACTAGGGGGCACAGGTTTAAGGTGCGAGGGGGCAAGGTTTATAGGAGATGTATGAGGCAAATTTATTTATTTATTTTTTTACGCAGAGCAGTGCGTGCCTGGAACTTGTTGCCGGGGGAGGTAACGGAAGCTGTTATGGTAGTGACTTTTAAGGGGCGTCTTGACAACTACACGAATAGGATGGGAATAGAGGGATATAGTTCCTGGAAAGGTAGGGGGTTTTAGTTAAGTCGGGCAGCATGGTCGGTGCAGGCTTGGAGGGCCGAAGGGCCTGTTCCTGTGCTGTAATTTTCTTTGTTCTTTGTTATTCCTTTACATCTTTGCCAAAACTTCTGTATCGTTTACCATGTAAAACCACCAAAATTGGACATATTATTCCAAGTGAAACCTGAAAGAGTCTTATGCAATGACAAAATAGCATGCTCCATGTTGTAAGCAACTGTCCAATGAAAGCACCTTAAACATTAAATTCACTCTAGCTATGGCTTCCCAGCCTTGCACTTGCTTGCACCTTTAGAGATCTATGCGCTCGAATGATAAAATCTCTTTTCTGTCTCTGCTTCCTTTAATGCTCTCCCCTGAATGGTGTACGGATGTTAGGCGTTTGGTCTACATGTATATGCTGATAAAGATGATTTCTTTTCTCTCAAAGAGTCATTAAATTTTGGAATTCTTTACCCCAATGACCAGAGGGTCATTGACTATATTGAAGGTCGAGTTACACAGATTTTGAGCTACAAGTCAAAAGTTATGAGGGGCAACACTTGCATAAATCTTATCATCTGTAGGTTTGCAGGTCATGCTCCAGCAATTACATTTGGACTGTTAATAAATGCTGGGAAATCTCAGCAGGTCTGACAGCATCTGTAGAGAGAGAGAGAACAGAGCCAACATTTAAAGTCTGGATGATTCCTCATCAAAGCTGAAGACAACTGGAAATAGTATGAGATTTATACTGCAGTGGGAGTTGGATAGAGGGCCAGCAGTAAGTGGAGACAAAGCAGAGACTGACAAAGATATCATGGACAAAAAGATAAAAGGAATGTAAGTGGTGATAGGCTGAGAAGGGTGCTGACAGTAGCACATTGAGAGATTCAAACCAGTGATTATGATTGTAAAACGCATATGCTGATATTTTA
This sequence comes from Carcharhinus amblyrhynchos, assembly GCF_965287045.1. NCBI lineage: Eukaryota > Metazoa > Chordata > Chondrichthyes > Carcharhiniformes > Carcharhinidae > Carcharhinus > Carcharhinus amblyrhynchos. Next base: position 2,793,443 of record NC_137342.1, on the reverse strand, counting down.
AAATGTATTATTATTGATTTTAATGAATATTGTTCGCTTTGGCCAAAGCAATTTACTGCTAGGCATCAGGGTAAAAAGACATTAGGATGAAGCCATATTTCGAGAGAATAATTGAACCTTGAAAATATGCAATTCCTTCGGTGGCTAGCAAACCAAATAGCATTGCTCTTCTGTTTCCCAAACTCATTTTCATTTGTCCACAATCTCTCAGGCTTTGTTTTTTCCACTACTGGCTTTGAGTTAAATATTGAATTTCCTGCTTACTCACAACTTGAGCTACACGAAATCTGGAAGAAATAATGAGACACAATCTATCAAAAGGTGACAAATAGACCAGATACCCGAAACTGTTCCAACGAACTAGCAGAGGTCTCAACTGGACAGTCAATGCAACCCTCAATTTTATTTACATTTACCCACCCAGCCTATTTTTTTCTCCAGCAGGAGTGCACTGTGGAATTACGCCAGTTAGGAATGTAGGCTATATGCACTAAATAGACAGCAAAAATATGGCTCAATTTCCAAAGCTATTTATCTTCACTAAATACAACAAGCATCATCAGTATTAATTAAATGGCAAACAGAAACCAGTAAGATAAAAAACTCCAAGGAACTACACTTGAAGCTAAGCATTACAATTTTTGTCTCTTCTTACTCCAGAATTGTGCATTTGGGTCAGCAGAACACAATGCATATATGTAGTTTAAATCTGTAGTTGATAAGGCATGCTGAGTATACAATTCTACTATAAACTAAGTTTTGGATATTAAGCATAGAAACTAGAAGCAGGGGGAGGCAAATCAGCCATTCGAGCCTACTCTGCCATTCATTATGATCATGGCTGATCATCAAATTCAAAATCCTGATCCCCTTTCCCTCCATATCCTTGATTCCTTCGGCCCCAAGAGCTATATCTAACTTCTTCTTGAAATCATACAATATTTTAGCCTCAACTGCTTTGTGGTAGTAAATTCCACAAATTCACTACTCTGAGTGAAGAGTTTTCTCCTCACCTCAGTTCTAAAAGGTTTACCCAATATCCTCAAACTATGACCACCAAGTTGTGGACTTCCCCACCATGAAAACATGCTTTCTGAATCAACCCTGTCTAACCCTGTTAGAATTTTATAAGTTTCTATGCGATCTCCTCTCACTCTTCTAAATTCCAATGGATATAATCCTAAACAATTTAGTCTCTCTTCATAGGACAGACTTGGCATCTCAGCCTGGTAAACCATCACTGTACTCCCTCTATTGCAAGAACATCTTTGCTCAGATAGAGACAATTCTCCAGGTGTGCCTCACCAACACCCTATACAATTGTAGTAAAACATCCCATAGTCAAATGTTCTCATTATGAAGGCCAACATACAATGTGCCTTCTTTATTGCCTCTGTACCTGCATGCTTACTTTCAGCAATTGATACATAAGGACACCAAGGTCTCGTTGAGTATTCACTTCTCTCAATTTATATCCATTCAAGTAATAATCTGTCTTCCTATTATTGCTACCAAAGTGGATAACCTCAAATTCATCCACATTATACTGCATCTGCCATGCAGATGCCCACACACTCAGCCTGTCCAAATCACGCTGAAGCATCTCTGCATCTTTCTCACAGCTCGCCCTCCAACCCAACCCAAATGGGAAATGATCTGTAATATTTTACAGATAATTAAACATCGGGAAAAGTAAACCTTTAAAAACAACAGTATCAATTGGAGACTGACAGAGCAGGGCCACAAACCCTATGCGTGAACCTTCCAACATGTTTATGTCCAGGAACACATGTAGCCAAGATGTAAAAGATTGATGGAAATTGGGTTCCAAGAGTCATGCCTATATTGATACGGTGTCGTAATTCCTCTGCTCTTTAAGACTTGTTTTACTGACTTGTGTCCTAATGCACCTTAGCTCATTACAATGGTTCTGTACCAGGCTAAAAAGATGTATTTTTAGTTATTTCAATTCAATGCCTAGGTAAAAATAGCACATATCAAGTGCCATTTTTGAGCAATTTCAGAATTTATCACCAAGGTCTGTACAGTACACTGTTTCTGAAAATGTTTCTGCATGGTTTCAGAATGAATCACGTTTAAAAGATGAACTTTTTCCATGAATGGATGTCTTAAATTAAACCTGCTATTGCTAAAGTGCATGAATGGTGGTGATGTGACATCAAACTTTCATTTTTGTTCTTAAAGGAACATATGGAATAGATCACCACTTTCCTCAGATTCTAACTGTCAACATTTGTTTTTGTAATTTTTAAATTTTGCAGATCACTGTTTGGCAGGAAATTGTGTAAACAATCATGAGTAGAGAGATTAAATAGATTAGGATTGTATCTACTGGAGTTTAGAAAAGTGAGAGGGTATCTCATTAGAAACTTATAAAATTCCAACAGGATTAGAGGGGGTAATTCGGAAAGAACATTCCTAATGGTGGGGGAGTCCAGAAGCAGGACTCATAGTTTGAGGTTAAGTGATAAACATTCTAGGACTGAGGTGAGAAGAAATTTCTTCACCCAGAGGGTGGTGAATTTGTAGAATTCACTAGCACAGACAGTAGTTGAGATCAAAACATTGTGCGAGTTCAAGAAGAAATTAGAAATAGTTCTTGGGGCTAAAGGGATATAGCGTGTGGGGTGTGGAGTGGGGGGGAGGAAGGGGGTGAAGGTGGGATCATGATATTGATTTTGACAATCAATCAGTCATGATCAAAATGAATGGTGGAGCAGGCTCAAAGACCTACTCCTGCTTCTAGTTTCTATGCTTTTAGAATGGCCATTATTTGGAATATAACTTTCCAGTGATGTTTCACAGGAGACTCCACCACAAAACTGCTGTGGTTTAAAACAATTCTTCCATTTTTAATGGCAGTTTCCCATCTTTTTTGTGGAATAAAATGTGACTGACTGAATTCACAACGGTGGCATGGTGGTTTACACTTCTGCCTCACAGCCCCAGGGGCCCGGGTTCGAATCCCAGCTTGGATCATTGTCATGGAGTTTGCACATTCTCCCCGTATCTGCGTGGGTTTCCTCCCACAGTCCAAAGATATGCAGGTTAGGTTGACTGGCTGCAGTAACTTACCCCTTAGTGTCAGGGGCACGAGCAGGGTAAACATGTGGGGCTATGGGGTTAAGGCCTGGTTGGGATTGTGGTCGGTGCAGATTCGATGGGCTAAATGGCCTCTTTCTGCATTGTGGGGATTCTATGATTTCTGCAAAAAACGAGAGAATTCAGGAGATCTCACTGAGATCAAGAATGCTTGTGGAAGAACGCGAGATATAGCAAAGACCATAGACCCTGACAACATCCCAGCTCAAGATCTATGTCCTAGAATCAGTTGTAATTCTAGCCAGACTACTACAGTACAGCAAAATCACTGGCATCTATCTGACAAAAGTTAAACATTTTCTAGATATGTCCTATCCACAAAAAGCAGGACAAATTCAAACTGACCAATGACCATTACATCAATCTATGTTTGATCAACAAAATGACAAGAGGTGTCATTCACAGTGATCAAGGGTACCTGACAGTATTGAAAGACTACTCACTGATGTTCAGTTTGGATTCCATAACAACCACATGGCTCCAGATTTCATGATAGTCTTTGTCAAAAGAGCTAAATTCAACAGTTGAGCTTAGAATCATTGACTTTAACATCAAAGCAACATTTTAACAAGTAGGCATTAAAGAACTCGGGTAAAGCTGAAATCAATGGGTATCAACTTGTGTCACACCTAACACAGTAAGAAGTCTCACAACACCCAGGTTCAAGTCCAACAGGTTTATTTGGAATCATGAGCTTTCAGAGCACTGCTCCTTCATCAGGTGAGTGCAGGTAGGTTCACAAACACGACACAAAGGCAAAGACACGATGTTTCACATTGTAACCTGTAATTATCTTGCAATTGTCTTTGCCTACATATGCCGTGTTTGTGGAGATACCTCCACTCACCTGATGAAAAAACAGCACTCCAAAAGTGATTCCAAACAAACGCGTTGGACTTAAACCTGGTGTTGCGAGGCTTCTTACTGTGCCCACCCCAGTTCAACGCCAGCATCTTCACATCATGGATACCTAACACAAAGAAGGATATGATTACTGATGGCCAATTATCTCAGCTTAGGCCCAATCAATGTTCAGCTGCAACATCAATGATCTCCCTTCAATCAGATCAAAAGTGGGATTTTGTTGATGTTTGTGCAAAGGTAAGTTTTGTTCCCAACTCCTCTGATAATGAGGCAACCTGTGCCCATATGAAGCAAGATCTGAACAATATTCAGACTTGTGTTCAGAACAAGCAAGCAGCATTCATGCCACATAAGTACTAGGCAGTGACCATCTCCAGCAAAAGAGAATTTGCTTTGGCAGATAAGGCAAAGGAGGATCAAAGAGCTTCTACAGATACATAAAGGACAAAAGATCAACTAGAGACACAGTAGGGTCTCTTAAGGATCCACAAAGTCATCAATGTGCGGATCGACAAGAGATGAATGAGATCTTAAATTAATATTTCTCGCCATTACGTACTGTTGAGAAAGGCATGGATATTAGGAACTTGGGGAAATAAATAGTGATGTCTTGAGGAGTGCAAATATTACAGAGGTGGTGGTGCTGGAAGTCTTAAAGCGCATCAAGGTAGACAAATCTTCGGCACCTGATGAAATATATCCCAGAATGTTGTGGGAGGCTAGGGAGGAAATCGCAGATCCCCTATCAGAGGTACCTGAATCATCGACAGGCACATGCGATGTGCCTGAAGATTGGAGGATGGCAAATGTGTGCTTTTGCTTAAGAAGGGCTGCAGGGAAAAGTCTGGGAACTACAGGCCAATGAGCCTAACATCTGTAGTGAGAAAGCTGTTAGAAAGTACTCTGAAAGACAGGACCTACTTAGAGAGGCAAGGACTGATTAGAGACAGCATGGCTTTATGAGTGGAAAATCATGTCTCATGAATTTGATTGAGTTTTTTTAAAGGAGTAACCAAGAAGGTAGATGGGGGCATTGCAGTTGATGTTGTCTACAGGGACTTTAGCAAGGTCTCTGACAAAGTACCACATGGTAAGGTTGTTCAATAAGGTTAAATCTCATGGGATCCAGGGCGAGGTAGCCAACTGGATACAAAATTGGGTTGATGACACAAGCCAGAGGGTGGTTTTACAGAATTGTTTTTCAAACTAGAGGCCTGTGACCAGTAGTGTGCCTCAGGTGCTGGGTCTACTGTTATTTGTTACTAATATTAATTTTTTGGGTGAGAATTTAGGAGGCATGGTTATTAACTTTGCAAATGACACCAAGATTGATGGCATCGTGGACAAGTGAAGAAGGTTATCTAGGACTGCAACGAGATCTTGATCAATTGGGCAAGTGGGCTGATTAGTGGCAGATGGAGCTTAATTTAGATGAATGAGGTGATGCATTTTGGTAGACTGAATTGGGACAGGATCTACTCAGTTAACGGTAGCACATTGGGGCGAGTTAGAGAACAAAGTGATCAAGGAGTACAGGTTCATTATCCTTGAAAATGGAGTCACAGATGGACAGGGTGGTGAAGGCGGCATTCGGTATGCTTGGTTTCATTGGTCAGAACATTGAATACAGGAGATTTGTTGAAGTTGTACAAGACATTAGTACGGCCACACTTGGAATACTGTGCACAGCTCTGGTCACCCTATTATACAAATTATTATTAAGAATGCAGAAAAGATTTACTCAGCTGCTGCTGGGACTTGATGGTTTGAGTTATAAGGATAGACTGGGATCTTTTTCCCTGAAGCATAGGAGGCTTAGGGGTGATCTTATAGAGGTCTGTAAAATAATGAGTATACATAAGGTAGATAGTCAACGTCTTTTTGCAAAGGTACGGGAGTCTAAAACTAGAGAGCATAGGTTTAAGGTCAGATGGGAGAGGTACAGAAGTGTCTAGAGGGGCAATTCTTTCACAGAGGGTGGTGTGTACCTTGAACAAGCTGTCAGAAGTAGTAGAGGCGGTACAGTTTTATCTTTTAAAAAGCATTTAGACAGTTGCATGGGTAAGTTGGGCGTAGAAGGACAGGCGCCAAACATGGCAAATTGGGATTGGCTTAATGGTAAAAACTGGGCTGCATGGACAAGTTGGGCCGAAGGGCCTGTTTCCATGCTGAAAACCTCTATGACTCTATAACCACCTCCCTTTGACATGAAATAGCATTACTTTGCTGAATTCCCCAATGGCAACATACTGGGAACTCTCTTTATCCAGAAACTTAATTAGAAAAACCACATGAATACCATGCTTCGAGGCTGGGATTCTACAGCAAATAACAATTCCTGATTCTCCAAACCTTGTCCACCATCTACAATGCATAAGGGTGATAAAGACACCCCTCATAGACATAGACATAGAACACTACAGCGCAGAACAGGCCCTTCGGCCCACAATGTTGCGCCGATCAATTAAAAAAGCAATGACTCTCTAACCTAAACCAATCCCTTTCCATCCATAAACCTATCCACGGATCTCTTAAATGCCCCCAAACTAGGCGCATTTACAACTGCAGCAGGCAGGGCATTCCAATCCCTCACCACCCTCTGGGTAAAGAACCTACCTCTGACATCTGTCCTATATCTACCACCCCTTAATTTAAAGCTATATGAATACATGGATGCGAACCATTGAAGATGCCAAGTGACAGTACGAGACCAAGCTAGAGTCCCAGGCTAGCCACACAGACTCCCACCAACTATGGCAAGGTCTGAAAAACATAACAAGCTACAAGATGAAGGCATGTAGAACACAGCATCAATGTATTCCTTCCTGTTGAGTTGAGCAGATTCTGTGGCCATTTTGAGCAAAAGGTCAGCAAGAGCACACATTCCACCCCAGGAGCCTCAGATGAACCGATAATCGAGGTCACCAGAGACTTCAGATCAGCCTTCTTGAAAACAACTGGCCTGGATGAGAACTCAGATCCTGCGCAGACCAGTTGGCGGGAGTACTCACAGACATCTTTAGCCTCTCCTTACATCAGCCTAAGGTCTCTATCTGCTTCAAGGCGACTATCATCCCTATACCAAAGAAAAGCCAGGCCACTTGCCTTAATTACCACCGCCTGGTGGCTCTGACATCCATGATTATGAAGTGTTTCTAAAGGTTAGTCAAGGCATGGATCAATTCCAGCTTCATTGCAGTGTTAATGTAAGCCTTCTTGTGACACTAATAAATAAACTAAAAAGATTGCCTGGATCCACTACAGTTCGCCTATTGCCTCAACAGGTCTACAGCAGATGCCATCTCCCTGCCTCGACTCTCAATCCTGGAACAGCTAGATAACAAAGACACATGTCAGACTCCTATTCATTGACTATAGTTCAAACAACACTTGATATTCCTACAAAACTCACCTCCAAACGCCAAGGCCTCGGTTCCTCCCTCCACGACTGGATCCTACACTTCCTAACTCATAGACCATAATCAGTAAGGATAGGTGGCAACACCTCCTCCACAATTATCCTCAACACTGGTGCCCCATAAGGCTGTGTCCTCATCCTTTATTGTGTACACTTATGACCGTGTGGCCAAATTCCCCTCCAACTCAATTTTCAAGTTTGCTGATGACACCACCATGGTGGGTTGGATCTCAAAAAATGAGAGGGAACAGAAAAGAGATAGAGAATCTGGTGAACTGGTGCAGTGACAATAATCTCTCCCTCAATGTCGACAAAACAAAGGGGATAGTCATTGGCTTTAGGAAGCATAATAGAGTGCATTCCCCTGTCAGTATCAACAGGGATGAAATGTAAATGATCAAGAGTTTCAAGTTTCTATGTATCTAGATCAACGACAACCTGTCCGGGTCCCTCAATGCGACGTTCTAGTTAAGAAAGTTTCTACTTTCTCAGGAAGCTAAGGAAATTTGGCGTGCCTGCTCCAACTCTCACCAACTTTTACAGATGCACCTTAGAAAGAATTCTTCCTGTTTGTATCACAGCTTCTCTGCCCAAGACGGCAAGAAACTACAAATGATTGTGAATGACGCCCATCCTATCACACAAACCTGCCATCCATTAACTCGGAAAAGCAGCCAGCATAATTCAGAACCCCACACATCCTGGACATGCTCTCTTCTTGCCTCTGCCAGAAAAAGTTACAGAAGTCTAGGTCACACACCAACCGACTCAAGAACAGCTTCCTTCCTGCTGCCACACTTTTGAATCTTTCTCTGCACCCTGGCTGTGACTGTAACACTACATCCTGCACTCTCTCGTTTCCTTCTCTATGAACAGTACGCTTTGTCTGTGTAGCACGAAAGAAACAACACTTCTTACTGTTTACTAATACACATGACAATAATAAATTAAATCAAATCAATTGAACACAGCTCCAGCAACACTCAAGAAGTTCGACACCATGCCAGGATAAAGCAGCCCACTTGGCATCCATCCACCACCACCAACCCACAGTGGCAGTTGTGTGCACAAAATGTACTGTAGGAACTCAGCAATGCTTCTTCAACCACACACTCCAAAGCTATGGGTCTACGACCATGTAGAAGGACAAAGGCAGAAAACACCTCAGAATACTACCACCTGGATGATCCCCTCCAAGCCATTCACAATCCTGGCTTGGAAATATATCTCTGTTCCTTCATTATCACTGGGTTACAATTCTGCAACTCCCTGCTGAATAGCACTGTGGGTGTACCTATACTGTAAGGATTGTAGCACTCAAGATGGCAGCTCACCACCACCTGAAGTGCAATTAGGGAAGGGCAATATATGCTGGCATACCACATCCTATAATTTTTAAAAAGATACCACATCAAAGGATAATTAAAACTTATTGTGTAGTGAATAATACATTGGCAATGAAAGATAATTGGCTAGCTAACAGGAAACAGTAGGCATTTTCTGTTCGGCAAGATGTAACAAGTAGTGATCAGTGCTGGGGCCTCATTTTTGTTTTACAATGAGTGTCAATGACTTAGTTGAAGGGATTAAGGGTACAATTGCTAAGTTCGCTGATAACACAGAGATAGGTAAGAAAGTAAGTTGTGAAGCAGACATAAGGAGGCTACAAAGGGATATAGATGGGTTAAATAAGTGAACACAAATCTGGCATATGGGAATAGAATGTGGGGAAATGTGAAATTGTCCATTTTGGACAGGAAGAATAAAATAAACATTATCTAAATGGAAAGAGATTGCTGAGCTCTGAATTACAGAGGGATATTGGTGTCCTCATGCCCAAATCACAAAAGGTCAGAATGCAGGTACAGTAAGTATTTAGGAAAGCCAATAGAATGCCAGTGTTTATTGTGAGGGGAATTGAATAAAATCTAGAGAGATTATGTTTCAATTATGCAAGGCATTGGTAAGACCACACACATTTAAATGGAAGAATGCAAATGCGTTGGAAGCAGTTCAGAGAATTAAGAGGTTGTCTTGTGAGGAAAGGTTGGAAAGGTTAGGCAAACTCTTGTGGCCACATCAAGGATGGACTCCATCATTTGGCATGGCACTTGCACTTCAACATAGATAGATTCAGCAGCTAGAAACTGGATATCCAGAAAATGCTGTGCACCATCAGCATCAGCAGAATTATATTATTCAGCCACAATCTGTATCTCAGGCCCTGGCATTTGTCTCACTTTACTACTACCATCAAACCAGGGCTGCATACCTGGTTCAATGAGGAAAGCAGGAGAACATACCAAGAGCAGCACCAGGCATTGCCACAAAAATAACCAGGATGGTCGGTTGCGATAGCTGCCCAAGTTAAGGTCAGGCAAGTTTAAGTTTATTTATTAGTGTTACAAGTAGGCTTACATTAACACTACAAAGTAAGTGAAAGCATCATAGTCCCAGATGGCCAGAGGTTGCTTTCCCCTTTGAGGGCCCCATTCCCCTCACTGGTATAGTCATCTGCGACTAACCAGGGTTCCTCAACGTGGTGGGACTGCCTGTAGCCCCAGCACCAGCCACTCTCAACTATTGAGAATACAGGCTTATTAAATGATTGGCTTGTAGGTCTTGACTTGATTTGTTACATATATTGGGTGGGATACAGTGAAAAGTATTGTTTCTTGCATGCTATACAGATAAAACTTACATATGGGAGAAGGAAAGGAGAGGGGATAGAATATATGTTACAGAAGTAGCTAGGATCAGCTCAATATATGATAGGTCCATTCAAAAGTCTGATGGCAGCAGGGAAGAAGCTGTTCTTGAGTCAGTTGGTATGTGACCTCAGGGTTTTGTATCTTTTTCCCAATGGAAGGAGGTAGAAGAAACAATGTCCAGGGTGCGTGGGGGTCTTTGATTATGCTGGCTGCTTTTCCAAGGTAGTAGGAAGCGTAGGTGGGAGTCAATGGATGGAAGTTCTACTTCTAACCATTTAACACCGTTCCCAGAACTTGGCAGCCAGTGGGATCATTTTAGCCAGGGAGAGTGGGATTAGGCGACTCATGAAATCAAGCCCAAGGTTTCATTAACTGTGTTGTTAATGTATTTACTCACCAATAATCTGCTCACTGAGGCTCAGTTTGGGTTCTGCCACAGCCTGACCTTATTTCAGCCTTGGTTCAGACAAACCAGATGAATTCCAGAGCTGAGGAGAGACTGACTTCCCTTGACATCCAAAAACACATGGGTTTGGTTGATTTGGCCATGCTAAATTGCCCCTTAGTGACAGGAGGATTAATTAGCAGGATAAGTATGTGGGGTTTTGGGGATAGGGCCTAGGTGAGATTGTTGTTGGTGTAGGTTTGATGGGCTGAATGGCCTCTTTCTGTACTGTAGGCATTCTATGACATTAGGGCTGCATTTGCGGGTGGCACAGTGGTTAGCACTGCTGCCCCTCAGCTCCAGGGATCTGGTTTCGATTCCCAGCACGGGTCACTGTCTGTGTGCAGTTTGCACGTTTTCCCCATGCCTGCGTGGGTTTCCTTCAGGTGCTCCAGTTTCTTCCCACAGTCCAAAGATGCGCAGGTTAGATTGATTGGCTATGCTAAATTGCCCCTTAGTGTCCCAGGATGCATAGGTTAGAGGGATTAGTGGGGTAAATATGTGGGGTTATGGGGATAAGGCCTAAGTAGGATTGTGGCCGTTGCAGACTCGATGGGCTGAACGGCCTCATTCTGCACTGTAGGATTTCTGTAATTTTATTCCTATGACTGAGTGTGTGACATCAAGGAGCCCTGGCAAAATTGAAATCAAAAGGAATCAAGGGGAAAGCAGTCCAGTGATCGGAGCCATACTTAGCAAAATACTAGCGGATGGCATGGTGGCACAATAATAATTGCAGGCAGCACGGTGGCACATGGACTCGGGTTCAATTCTCAGCTTGGGTTACTGTTTGTTCGGAGTTTTTGCATTCTCTTGTGTCTGTGTGGGTTTCTTCTGGGTGCTCCAGTTTCCTCCCACATTTCAAAGATACACAGGTTAGGTGGATTGACCATGCTGAATTGCCCCTTAGTTTCAGGGGTACTAGCTGGGTAAATGCATGGAGTCGTGGGGATAGGCCCTGGGTGGTGGATTGTGGTCGACGTATGGGCCAAATGGTCTCCTTCGGCACTGAAGGATTCTATGACTCCGCTACAGATTCTGAAATTTGAAACCAAAAACAGAAAATACTGGAGAAACTCAGCAGATCTGATAGCAGCTGTGGAGAGAGAATAGAACCAATGTTTTGAATCAGGATGACCCTCTGTCAGAGCTCTGAACGGTCATCCTGACTTGAAACATTGGCTCTAGTTCTCTCTACAGATGCTGCCAGATCGGCTGAGTTTCTCCAGTATTTCCTATTTTTGTTAGCACAAAGGAAGATGGTTGTACGCGGAGATCAATCATTTCAATCCCAGGACATTGCTAAGTTGCTCAGGGTTATGTCCTAAGTCTATCCATCTTCTTGCATTAATGACCTCCTCTTTAATATAAAGTCCTAAGTGGGTGCATTTACTGATGATTGCACAATGTCCAGTAACATTTGTGACTCCTCAAGTACTGAAGCAGTCTGCCTGTACCCGCAATGCAGCAAAACCGGGATTTCTTTCAGGCTTGGGCTCTAGTAGTAATACAAAACATTAACAACATACAAGTGCTGGGCAATGACCATATCCAATAAGAATCTAACTATATCCCCAATACATTTTACAATATTATCATTGCTTAATTCTCTACCATCAACATATGCTGGGGTTCACCATTGACCAGAAACTCATCTGGACTAACGATATAAATATCGTGGCTGCAAGGGGAGGTCAGAGGTTAGGAATCCTGCAGTTAGTAACTCACCTTCTAACTTCCTAAAGGTGGTCTACAAGGCACAAATCAGGAATGTGATGGAATATTCTCCTTTTGACTGGTGAGTGTAGCTCCAACAACAGTCAGGCAGTTCAGGACAAACCACCCAGGACAAAGTAGCCTGCTTGGTCAGCACCGCATTCATCATCATTAAAATTCACTCACTCACCAGCAACAGATGACAGAAATGTTTACCATCTACAAATTGTACTGCACTAACTAAGGCTCCGTTGACAGCACCTTCCAAACCCATGGCCTTTACCATCCAGAAGAAAAAAAGCAGCAGACATAAGGGAACACCACCGCCTGCAGCAAGCTTCTCTCCAAGTCTCACAGCATCCTGACGTGGAACCACATCTTCACCATTGCTGGGTCAAGATCTTGGAAATCTCTCCCAAACAGCAATGTGAGTATTAAAAGATTAATAATCACACAAGTTTAAAGACACATTAGGCTGCAAGCTGCTAAACTCACATAGGAAAACTATGAGAAAACCACAAACCTAGATTAAAGTAGACCCAGGTAAGTGACAAGGAGCATAAAGCTCCGAGTTACAAGGGGAGGATTCAGCCACACAGCAAACACACAAGACTTCCATTGAATTAAGCACAGCTGTAGCTTGGTATCAGTTCTAGTAAGAGACGATGGGACAGGTGAGTTGATATATCTCTGGTTAGAAAGATAACTTCATAATTGTGTACAAAGAAATACATGATTGGTAATATCATAACTAAGTAGACCTACACAAGTTGTAATTGGACAGCTATATACTTACGTTACAGATGATACAAACCTAATCAACAGTTGAGATTGGATATAGATATAACTGCTGTGCAAATTTTTGATTGGTATGTACTAATTTCTTCTCAACTATAAATATGTGGTAATTCCTGGATCTGGACTCTCCCTGGTAAACCACTAGTTGAAGCACTGGGGCCACCCATACTATAATTCATAATAAAGACCTTGCCTGAATTTCCAACAGTCTTTGCCTGATTTTCTCAAGAGTGAGAGAATGAAGTACGTTATAGCCAAATAGCTGTATTTTTCTCCCCAACAGTATATCTGCACCACAAAAACTCCAAGTGAGAGGTGGCAGCTTATCATCACTTTTTTCACGGATGTTCACATCACATAGATGAATAATAATATTAAAAATCCACCATATTGAACATTCCGTCACTCCACTTCTAGCACATTGTGGCTGCAGTATCAAACATCCACGTGGGAAGTTAGTTAGGAAGATTCAGTCGCTAGGTATACATGGAGAGGTAGTAAATTGGATTGGACATTGGCTCAATGGAAGAAGCCAGAGAGTGGTAGTGGAGGATTGCTTCTGAGTGGAGGCCTGTGACTAGCGGTGTGCCACAGGGATCAATGCTGGGCCCATTGTTGTTTGTCATCTATATCAATGATCTGGATGGTAATGTGGTAAATTGGAACAGCAAATTTGCTGATGATACAAAGAATGCAGGTGTAGTGGACAGTGAGGAAGGTTTTCAAAGCTTGCAGAGGGATTTGGACCAGCTAGAAAAATGGGCTGAAAAATGGCAGATGGAGTTTATTGCAGACAAGTGTGAGGTATTGCACTTTGGAAGGACAAACCAAGGTAGAACATACATGTAAATGGTAGGACACCGAAAAGCATAGTAGAAGAGGGATTTTGGAATATAGGTACATAATGCCCTAAAAGTGGCGTCACAGGTAAATAGGTTCATAAAGAGTGTTTTTGGTACATTGGCCTTTATGAATCAAAGTATTGAGTATAAGAGTTGGAACATTATGGTGAGGTTGTATAAGACATTGGTGAGGCCAAATGTAGAGTATTGTGTACAGTTCTGGTCACCTAATTACAGGAAGGATATTAATAAGGTTGAAAGAGCGCAGAGAAGGTTTACAAGGATGTTGCCGGGACTTGGGAAACTGAGTTACAGAGAAAGGTTGAGTAGGTCAGGACTTTATTCCCTGGAGCATAGAAGAATGAGGGGAGACTTGATAGAGGTGTATAAAGTTATGATGGGTATAGATAAAAGTGAATGCAAGCAGGCTTTTTCCACTGAGGCTAGGGGAGAAAAAAAACTAGCAGTCACGGGTTAAGGGTGAAGGGGGAAAAGTTTAAAGGGAATATTAGGGATGGCTTCTTCACACAGAGAGTGGTGAGGGTGTGGAATGAGCTGCCAGATGAAGTGGTGAATGTGGGTTCACTTTTAACATTTAAGAAAAACTTGGACAGGTACCATGGACGAAAGGGATGTGGAGGGATATGGTCCAGGTGCAGGTCAGTGGGACTAGGCAGAAAAATAGTTTGGCACAGACAAGAAGGGACAAAGGGCCTGTTTCTATGCTGTATTGTTCTATGGTTCTTAATGCACTGCTGGAAATTGCTAACGCTTCTTTGACATCATCTTCCAAGCCCACAACCTTTGCCATATAGAAAAACAAGGGCATTGGATCACCAGCACCTGGCAGTCACAACCATCTTAACTTGAAAACAAATCACCCAGTGCTCCTTCTTTACTATTGGATTGAAATCCTTAACCTCCGGCATAGGAGTACCTTCAGGAGGCCATTCAGCTCAATGAGAATCCCATTTCCAACTCTATCCCTGTGATGAAACTGTGCCTTTAAGAAATGTATTTGATTCATGTTTTTGCACAGGTTTTTCAACAGTTCCTTAGTAAGATTTTATTGTCATCATAATATCTGTAACCAATATCCTCTATTTGTTACTGAAGCAATATAATGGACATCTTGTTTATTTTTAATCTGGACTAATGCAGTGCCTCAAGTCTTACGGTCCTTTTGGAATTGTGTTTGGAGCATGGGGACAGTTTTCTTCCGCCACAGTAAAGTGCAAGGTTTTAGTTTCATTATTCTCAGATGCTGTTTGGATGGTAGGCAGAGAGTAATGTCTCTTGATTTCCCTCTTTCCCTGGAGCTGGAACTTCTGCTGCCTGCGTGTTGTTAGCTAGAAGCTGATAAAGACAGGCAGTGTCTCTCTCTCTCTCCCCAGTGGTGTCCTGAAAGTTCCAGGACTGGGAAGCCTCAGTTTTAATCCAACATTCAAAGGACCAATTCACAGCAGGTGTTAAAAAGCTGAAAAATCAAGCATCATGTGAACACACGTGGCTTTTTTTGTGCATAGTTTAGAAAGAGGTGTATGTTTGTTGGGTGTTGTTTGATGCGGAATCAAAGCTAGCTATTAAGGTTTATACTTTATCATGGTCAATTCTTGCAAGTGGTAAAAGTTATGCTAATTTTTCTTATTGTCTTCTAACTGTATTCTTAAATAAACTTTGTTTGATGAAACCTTCCTAGCGCAGTCACTTGAATCTGAAGTGAAACACCTTATGCTCACCCGTGACAAATTCAAAAGTAAAAACTAAGGTCTAAGCTATCTTCATAAAACATCTGGGAGTTTCTGGCCTGCAACATAACATCACCAAGCCCTCTGAGTTTAAGTGTTAGCAAATTTTTCTTTGAAATCATTCATTCTCTCCATTTCCATCCTTGGAGGTTGTGAATTCCAGGATATCGCCACTTGCTATGTAACAGTGTTCTTCCTTTCAGCCCTTTGGTTTACTTGCCAGAAACCTTAAATCTGTCCTCACGCCCTTGTACTTTCAGCTAACGAGAACAGCTTTTCTTTGTCTGCCTTTTCTAAACCTGTCATGGTCTTGTCTGCCTTTATCAAATCTCTCCTCAATCTCCTTTACTCAAAAGAGAACAACCCAATATACTCCAACTCACCCTCATAGCTAAAATTCCTCTTCAATTTTAACCACATCCTCTATCGATATTTTGTCAGCATCCTATCTCTCAGTAAACACCAATACAAAGTAGTCTTTAGGTATTTTAGCCTTCCCACCATGTTCAAACACGCATCACCTCTTTGTCTCTCATAGGTCCCAGCCATACAACCTTCCCACTATTTACATGCCTGTGGAATATTTTTGGATTCCCTTTTATATTAACTGCCATTCTAGTCTCATATTCCCTCTTTGCCCACTGTATTTTGTGCTTCACTTTCAAAGGGAGTCTGCGTAATCGTATTTGCCTGAATTCTTGCTTGAAGAATTCAGCTGCCATACCATACATACACCTTTATTTTTTGTTTCATCACATTCGCTATCTCCCTTGTTATTCAAGCAGCTGACTTTTATTCCCCTGCCTTTCCCTCTTATTTGATTGCACCCAGGCCTGATCTAAAAGATCTCTTTCTTAAAGGTTACTCATGTTAGATTTTGAATCTTCCAAACTCAGTATTTAACATCTTCCTCAACTTGGATATGAACTTCAGTGCAAAAACCCAATTAATCTGCTCTTCCCACGTAGCCCTGACTGCATCTTGACCATAAAATCTTGCATTTCTCCTTGTCACCATAGAAGCTGCAGCATGGAGACAGGCCCTTCGGCCCAAACTGGTCCATGCTGACCAAAATGCCCATCTAAGCTAGCGACATTTGTCTGGAATAGAATCATCCATCACAGAAAAATCAGTACGACCCCCTTACTGAAAATCTTACACAGGCTGAAGAGAACACTATGTAATTGAAGGAATGGAGGAAAATCTGCGGAAATCCCCTCATTGCTTCTGGACAAATGCACAAGTGCTGTCGCTATATCTAGAGTGGAATTTCATCAGTGTCATACTTGGAGCCTGTGGAAGCAAAAAAAAGTTATCCAAAATAAAATGGGATGTTTCAATGTTACACATTTGAAACAACAACAGGGCAATAATGGATGGAAATGTGCAAATACAGACCCTAAAAGGAGAACCAAGAACTAGAGAGTCTCACAGGAAAGAAAACAAATGGTCAGGAAGTGGAGTATAAAACTGAACATTACAGTGTAAGATCTAGTGTCACGGGACTTTTCTTTTTTTACAAGATCCATTCCAAGGTCCCCAAACCATCCTGATTTCCACCAGTGAGAAATTAACAGGGACGATTTGGAACATAGGCCAAGAAGTTCTCCAGGACAGACATCCATTGAGCTTTATCTTGAGTTGGAAAAACCCTTTCCACCTTAATCAGTGTCACAACCAACAGACAGAAGCAATAGATTATTCATATTCAGCAAAATCTGAAATAATCGCAGATCTACCATTTTGCTGCCTAAAGAATGAACTCACGTTCATGCTATGCCTTTCAAAACCTCAGCCATCCCAAATGCTCCATAGTTAATGGTACTGATGAAACGTAGTCACCATTATAAGCTGGTAAAACACAGCAGCCAATTTAAATTCAGCAAGGTTCCACAAACAGCAGCAAGAGCAGTTTTAGAGCTGCTGTTTGAGACATGAATGAAACACAAGATCTCCCCGCCACAACAAAAAACTCAAATGCTGGAAAATCTCAGCAAGTTTGACAGCATCTGTGGAGAGAGAATAAAGCCAATGTTTTGAGTTTGGATGACCCTTTGCCTCTGACAAGGGGTCATCCATACTCAAAACTATGGCTCTATTCTCTCTCCACAGATGCTGTCAGACCTGCTGAGACTATTCAGCATTTTGTATTTTTGTTTCAGATTCTGGGATCCACAGTATTTTGCTTTAATACAAGATCTTTCCTGAACTTTTTAAAGAAATATCAGCAGATCTTTTAAATCCACTGAGTGCACATCATCAACAAGGCAGCACATCTCTGACAGAGCAGTACAGGCAGATTGTAGGTAACGTGCTCAAGTCTTTCTAATGGTGCTTGAACTCGAGATCAGTTTCCGATGTGAGACCAATTAACCAAGGCTGGCCTCACTGGGGGGAAACTAAGTGGGTCAATTAAAGTGAGCTTTATTTACACCAACAATTAATTGCATGTCCTCTGTTACGACACTTTGGAAAAATGATTATGTAAAGGGATGAGAATTGAAAGAGCACAGAATCTAGCACTACTTAAAAGGTTATACAAACTGAATGCTTTTGGGAATTTGGTGCTTGTTGGTTCAGTTTTTTGGCCATGAAACAAGAATTGCTAGCTGCACTAAAGAATTTCAGAGTTATTACTTTCACAAATAGGGAGTACTCAAATTAAGACTTTCCTCAAAAGACTACACTCCTTTTGCAGCCAAACAACATTCTTCTTTCTTCAATTAATGATAAATAAAAAAAACTTTCAACAAAGCTAATATTCACAACGAAGTTCACTCACATATTTCAATCACAGGTTCAGTCCTTGAATTTGGTCATTCTTCTATGCTTTCATTCTCCAGTTTCCGATTTTAAAGTTCAACGTTTGTTTTCACAATTGGGTTTGCTATTTATTTTTCAATCTTCTAATGAATTACTGAAACACTGACATATGGAAGCCAACAGTTGCTCTATTCTTCTTGTAGATAAGCACGTGCTGTAATAAGAAAGGAATAGTTATGATGAATAGTTAGTAGTTTGGCTTTTTATACATAAGAAATACAATACTTTCAGAGATAAGGCAAAAAGTCTCTCTATTACCTAATTTCAAATATTAAACTCACAATACCAGCATTTGAACTGATGCGCCAACACCTGAACTGTACCTGCTGATACTTCACACTCAATCACGGTCACTTGAGACCACCACCCAAGGAATCATAGCCATTGTAAAGGAATTAATGACTCCCAGAGATAAATAATGGAACAAAATTAGCAAGGGAGAAAAAAAAGGACAAAGAAGATCAGGCAATTTATCACTTTCCAATCATCTGCAACAATAGCCGTTAAAATATAGGCATTCGTGTAGAACAAAAAAGGTCAGATGTTCAAATGAGGATACTGCAAGTTTATCCAATGGAATCCCATTTATTGAAATTAAAAGATCTTAATGAAAAATATTGTCCACGATTGTCCAGGGTGAGCAGTCAGGAGGATGTAGAGGTACTTCAGCATGATCTGAACCAGATGAGGGTGTGGGCATATGCATGGCATGTGGATTATAAATGTGAGGTTATCCACTTTGGTAGCAATAACAGGAAGCCAGGTTATAATTTGAATGGGTGTAAATTGAGAGAGACCTTGGTGCCCTTGTGCATCAGTTGCTGAAAGCAAGCGTGCAGATACAGCAGGCACTAAAAAAGGTAAATGCTATGTTGGCTTTCACAGAGAGAGGAGTTGAGTACAGGACAGATGTTTCACTGTAATCACATAGGGCTTTGGTGAGATCACACTTGAAGTAGTGTGTGCAGTTTTGGTGTCCTCATCTGAGGACGGATGTCCTTGCAATAGAGGGAGTATCAGACTGATTCCTGGGATGGCAGGTCTGTCATATGAGGAGAGACTAAGTTGGTTAGGATATTAACTGGATTCTAGAAGAGTGAGAGGAGATCTCTTAGAAACGCATAACATTCTAACAGGGTTAGACAGGGTAGGTTTAGAAAGAACGCAGAGGAGGTTCACTAGGCTGATACCAGAGATGAGGGGGTTGGACTATGAAGAGAGACTAAATAGACTGGGTCTGTACTTGTTGGAGTTTAGAAGGATGAGGGGGGATCTTATAGAGATATATAAGATAATGAAGGGCATGGATAGGGTAGAAATAGAGAGATTCTTCCTGTTTAGAAAGGATAGCAGGACTCGAGGGCACAGCTTAAAGATAAGGGGGGGGGGGTGCAGTTTAGATCAGAGTTGAGGAGGAACTTCTTCATTCAAAGGGTGGTGAATCTCTGGAATTCTCCGCCCGTTGAAGTGGTGGAGGCTACCTCGCTAAATATATTTAAGTCACAGGTAGATAGTTTTTTGATAGACAAGGGAAGGGTTATGGGGAGAGAGCGGGAAAGTGGAACTGATCCACTTTAGATCAGCCATCATCTCACTGAATGTCGGGGCAGGCTCGAAAGGCTAGATGGCCTACTCCTGCTCCTATTTCTTATGTTCCTGTTGTTGGGAAAGTCCGGAGTTAGGGGTCATAATTTTAGAATAAGGGATAAACCTTTTAGAACTGAGGTGAGAAACGATTTCTTCACCAAGAGGGTGGCAAAAGTGTGGAATCCACTTCCACAGAAAGTACTTCAAGATTTCAAGAAGAAATTAGATATCAATCTAGGGCCTAAAGGGATCAAGGATAAGGGGAAAGAAGGGGATCAGGATATTGAATTTGATGACCAGCCATGATCAAAATGAAAGGTGGAGAAGGCTGAGAGAGCTGAATGGCCTACTCTTGTTTCTAGTTTCAATGTTTCTAATGCAGATGGCCCTAACCAGCAACTGGAAAGTCAAGGTTGAACACACCTGTGCTGGCCCTGAAGCCAAGGGCAACTGGCCAGTAGCCAGCTGGTCAGTCCCCGAAGCGCCACAAGAACTGCAGTCAGTCCTCGTACTAAACCAGTGTCGGAGACTAGGAAAGCAGGTAAGTGGTTCAGGCTCACTGGGTCATTCAGGTAAGCTCCAGTGAGGGGTGAGGTGTGACCAATTTGGCTTTGCTCTTTATGCTGGGAGGCACACAGCCAAGAGTACCTGTCCATCAAGGGATACCTTGCGATCTTACCAGTGGTACCCCTTCTGATTTTTGCTGCACGCCAACTTCAGGAGAAGTGTCATAAGCAGAATCGCGAGCTCTACACAACCTTTCTTGACCTTGCGAAAGCCTTCGACACTAAGTCAACAAGGCCTGTGGAGGATCATGTCAAAGTTCGGCTGCCCCCCCCAAATTCATTCAGATAGTACGCCAGTTCCATGATGGCCAGAGTACTGGATGGTAGAAAATCCTGAGGCATTCCCAGTCACCAATGGTGTCAAACAGGGCTTTGTGCTCACACCCACAGTATTCAGCATGATGTTTACTGCCATGCTGAATGATGCCTTCCAGGACAGCATTGCTGGAATCAGCCTCAAGTACAGAGTAGATGGGAAGCTTTTCAACCTGACGAGACTTCAAGCTATTACCAAAGTGAAAGAAACTGTTCTGAGAGATTTCCTCTTTGCTGATGACTGCGCCCTGTATGCTGGCTCAGAAAGAAGTCTGACATACAGCACCGCAAGCTGGCTCAGTGCCAGAGATGCACGTCAGTATGAACAAATTTTCCACGGCTTGTGACAACTTTGGACTCACCATCAACATTAAAAAGACCAAAGTCATGCACCAGCCTGCTCCTCATGCACCATACACAGAACCCATAATCCTGGCACATATTAGACAGACTTGTGTAGACACTGTAGTTGTTGCGCTGGTGGCTCTGGACCTGCGCAGCTCGCGCTTAAGTTGTGCTTCAGCAATACACCTTGCTTCGTAAGCTTGATAGCCTTTGTGAATGAGGCAGCGCCAGGTAGGGTGGTTTTGTGCCAGCATTTCCCCGGTGGTCATGTCAATGCCAAGTGACTTGAGGGAGGCTTTGAGTGTGTCTTTGAAACGTTTCTTCTGCCCTCCATGCGAGCATCTTCCAGCAGAGAGTTCCCCAAAAAGGAGCTGCTTGGGTATGCGCTCGTCTGACGTACGGATGACACGACCTGTCCACCGGGTCTGCGCTCTCATCAGCAGTGTGTGGACTGATGGTAGACTTGCTCTAGAGAGAACTTCAGTGTCTGGTACTTTGTCTTGCCATCTGATGTGTAATATTTTGCAAAGACAAGTCATGTGGAAATGACTGAGCTGTCTTGCATGCCTTCGATACACAGTCCACGTTTCACAGGCATACAGGAGGGTAGTGAGTACCACGGCGCTGTAGACCTTCAGTTTTGTTGCTGGGCTGATTCCTCGACGTTCCCATACAGTGGAGCGCAGTCTACTGAAAGCAGAACTTGCCTTTGCTATTCTGCAGTTAACTTCTGTATCAGTCGTCACTGCTTGGGAGAGGGTGCTGCCAAGATAAGTGAACTGGTCCACTGCCTGTAGTTTCTGCCCTTTGATTGTGATTATGGGTTCTGTGTACGGTGCATGAGAAGCAGGCTGGTGCATGACTTCGGTCTTTTTAATGTTGATGGTGAGTCCAAAGTTGTCACAAGCCGTGGAAAATTTGTTCATACTGACGTGCATCTCTGGCTCTGAGCCAGTTTGCGGTGCTGTATGTCAGACTTCTTTCTGAGCCAGCATACAGGGCGCAGTCATCAGCAAAGAGGAAATCTCTCAGAACAGTTTCTTTCACTTTGGTAATAGCTTGAAGTCTCGTCAGGTTGAAAAGCTTCCCATCTACTCTGTACTTGAGGCTGATTCCAGCAACACTGTCCTGGAAGGCATCATTCAGCATGGCAGTAAACATCATGCTGAATACTGTGGGTGCGAGCACATAGCCCTGTTTGACACCATTGATGACTGGGAATGCCTCAGGATTTTCTACCATCCAGTACTCTGGCCATCATGGAACCGGCGTACCATCTGAATGAATTTGGGGGGGCAGCCGAACTTTGACATGATCCTCCACAGGCCTTGTTGACTTAGTGTCGAAGGCTTTCGCAAGGTCAAGAAAGGTTGTGCAGAGCTTGCGATTCTGCTTATGACACTTCTCCTGAAGTTGGCGTGCAGCAAAAATCAGAAGGGGTACCACTGGTAAGATCGCAAGGTATCCCTTGATGACAGGTACTCTTGGCTGTGTGCCTCCCAGCATAAAGAGCAAAGCCAAATTGGTCACACCTCACCGGAGCTTACCTGAATGACCCAGTGAGCCTGAACCACTTACCTGCTTTCCTAGTCTCCGACACTGGTTTAGTACGAGGACTGACTGCAGTTCTCTGCCCTAATTGGCCTGATCAGTCATTTTTCGGACACACTGCAACCATCCTCAAAATGATTAATGGTATCGAGGTCCTCATCGATGACGATCAACGAACAACAACCCCTTCTGCCATGCAACCCAATTTTACACACCCCTGCCTGCCAGTCTGCTCCTGGGGGATATTGTGCAAACTTCCTGCTATTATAATGAATCTTCAAAATGTCAGAAATGTTGACACAATTGCAGTGCTAGAAGTAACACATTTGAGTGCTTCAGTAGCATACTGATTATTCATGAGCTGCAATCATATTTTGGGGAATTACAACAGATGCACATGACATACATTTTACAATTTAAAAACAATGCAACAGGATACGCTACTTATTTGAAACCATTAGTAATGTGAAGCACTGTTTAATGCTTTAGTATCAACACAACAATCACAGCATTAAAAAATACAGTGTATAATCATTAGGACTGAGAAGGATGAGGGGGGGAAATCTTATTGAAACTTACAAAATACAGTGAGGACTGGATAGAGTGGACATGGACAGAATGTTTCCACTAATTGGAAAAACTAGAACCAAAGGGCACAATCTCAGGCCTTTAAAACAGAGATGAGGAGGGATTTCTTCAGCCAGACAGTGGTGAATCTGTGGAACTTTTTGCCGCAGAAGGTTGTGGAGGCCAGGTCATTGACTGTCTTTAAGACAGAGACAGATATGTTCTTGATTAATAAGGGGATCACAGGTTATGGGGAAAAAGCAGGAAAATGGGAATGAGAAAAACATCAACCAATGTTGAATGGCGGAGTGGACTCCTTGGGCCGAGTGGCTTAATTCTGACTCTATGGTCTAAAGCAAATTGAAATATTTACAAAGCATATGCAATATTTAAAGGACTTAAACTAAAGGTACTTGCATAATATTTAATGTCATGTTGGCAAAGAACACAGGGCGGCAAGAACTAAAAATGATACCTTACTGTCATGAAAACAGCTCAAAGCTCTTTTAAAATCACCTATGAATTACATTGACTCTTCTAAACATACATATAACTTCCAAGACAACCAAGAGATAAATAAACATGTTAACCTATTTTGATACTGTATGAAAGAGGAAAACTCTTCAGGAGATCAAAAGATTTGTCTGTTCTACTAATATTAGCATGAGATCATTCATTTTGATTTTTTCCCAGAAGGGTAAGGGATTTTAGTTAAGTCAGGCAGCATGGTCGGTGCAGGCTTGGAGGGCTGAAGGACCTGTTCCTATGCTGTAATATTTTTCTTTAACGAGAACTTCACTGTCTGTCTCAAGTTACATTACAATCTCTCTCTATTCAAGACTTTCCAATCAGATGTTAAACCAAGCCACCTAAGTGAGACTGAACCAACTGTCCCTATTTTGTTAACTTTGTTTCTCTCTCCACAGACATTATCAGGCCTGCTGAGTACTTACATCGCTGTTTTTTTATTTTAAATTTCCAGCATCTGCAGCATTTTTATTTTATGCCCCAAAATGACATTCAGTTAGAATGTAATTGATCCTGTTTTTCCACTCTGCTGCCCTAATACAGTTACCACTTCAAGTGCGTTTCCTTAATTTTCAAGACCTAGTCATTTCACAGTTCCTCCTACTACTGGTTACATAATAGGTATTACATCACCTCTAATGATAGTCCCAGAAGTAGTTATTTGGTAACGTCTGATGTCCTTCACAGCTTCATCCTTGGTTCCCTCTTTTTAACATTCATATACTTGCTTCT
Organism: Carcharhinus amblyrhynchos; assembly: GCF_965287045.1. Classification (NCBI taxonomy): domain Eukaryota; kingdom Metazoa; phylum Chordata; class Chondrichthyes; order Carcharhiniformes; family Carcharhinidae; genus Carcharhinus; species Carcharhinus amblyrhynchos. The sequence goes on along the minus strand of NC_137342.1, from coordinate 2,768,764 downwards.
AGTAACATAATCTTGAAGGAAGTCACTCAGTCCTACCTTTGAACTACTGACCTTCAAACTATTTCTATTTTCTGCAACTGTTTCTGACAGCTACCTCCTGCATGGGAGATTAGTCAAGACTCAGTTGCTAGGTATACATGGAGAGGTAGTAAATTGGATTAGACCTTGGCTCAAAGGAAGAAGCCAGAGAGTGGTAGTGGAGGATTGCTTCTGAGTGGAGGCCTGTGACTAGCGGCGTGCCACAGGGATCAATGCTGGGCCCATTGCTGTTTGTCATCTATATCAATGATCTGGATGGTAATGTGGTAAATTGGAACAGCAAATTTGCTGATGATACAAAGATTGGAGGTGTAGTGAACAGTGGGGAAGGTTTTCAAAGCTTGCAGAGGGATTTGGACCAGCTAGAAAAATGGGCTGAAAATGGCAGATGGAGTTTAATGCAGACAAGTGTGAGGTAGTATCAACAAATTTGCTGTTCCAATTTACCACATTAGGACAAACCAAGGTAGAACATACAGGATAAATGGAAAGTCACTGTTGAGTGTAGTAGAACAGAGAGATTTAGGAATACAGATACATAATTCCCTAAAAATGGCGTCACAGGTAAATGGGGTCGTAAAGAGTGCTTTTGGAACATTGGCCTTTATAAATCAAAGTATTGAGTATAAGAGTTGGAATGTTACGGTGAGGTTGTATAAGACATTGGTGAGGCCAAATTTAGAGTATGCGTGCAGTTTTGTTCACCTAATTACAGGAAGGATATTAATAAGTTTAAAAGAGTGCAGAGAAGGTTTACAAGGATATTGTCAGGACTTGAGAAACTAAGCTACAGAGAAAGGTTGAATAGGTTAGCGCTTTATTCCCTGGAGAGTAGAAGAATGAGGGGAGATTTGATAGAGGTGTATTAAATTATGATGGATATGGATAGAGTGAATGCAAGCAGGCTGTTTCCAATGAGGCTAGGGGAGAAAAAAAACTAGAGGACATGGGTTAAGGGTGAAGGAGGAAAAGTTTAAAGGGAATATTAGGGGGAGGGGGGGTTCTTCACACAGAGTGGTGGGAGTGTAGAGTGAGCTGCCAGATGAAGTGGTAAATGCAGGCTCACTTTTAACATTTAAGAAAAACTTGAACAGATGCATGGATGAGAGGGGTGTGGAGGGATATGGTCCAGGGCAGTGGGACTAGGCAGAAAAATAGTTCGGCACAGCCAAGAAGGGCCAAAGAGCCTGTTTCTGTGCTGTACTGTTCTATGGTTCTATCTGTGCAAGTCAAATTTTCCAACAGCAAAACTAAAGTTTATCCCAACATCTAGGCAATGGCCTTGTGGCATTATCACTTGAGTATTAATCCAGAAACTCAGCTAATGTTCTGGGGACCCAGGTTTGAATCCCACCGCAGCAAATGGTGGAAGTTGAATTCAACAAAATATATCTGGAATTAAGAGTCTACTGATGACCATGAAACCATTGCTGGAAAAATCCATCTGGGTCACATGTCCTTTCGGGAAGGAAATCTGCCGTTCTTACCTCATCTGGCCTACAATACGACTCCAGAGCCACAGGAATATGGTTGACTCTCAATTACCCTCTGAGTTGGCCTAGGAAGCCACTCAGTAAGGACAAATAGGTTCAAGAAATAAATACCCATGTCCTCGAATGAATTTTAAAAAATCTACATGCCACTGCCCTCACCTATCATCAACCTCCACCTCAATTCATGCTACCATACCAGTGAGCTCAAGCTTAGCTTCCATCTTTATACAATCTAACAACTGCAAAGCTTGCCCCCTTTTACCTTAGAAATACATCTCTAATCCATCTCAATCCCACCTCATCTACAGCTTACCCAAAGCACAATGTTGTCCTCAGCAGTGTCTTTGATTCTACATCTGTATTTGGGATTTATTAGGATTTCAGCATCACATGGGCAGCTGCCAATAAATCAGCTCAAGACAAATTCCATACAGTGCATTCTTTAATATTTATAGAATGTGCAGCTGATAGTGAATGGTAACATCAGGTTTCCATGCACTTCACTCCCACGCACTGTTAGGGGGATGATTTCATTTTTTTAAGACAGAATTACATTTCTAAGACAAATGCATCATGGGCCACACAAATAAGCCAACAGCTGCAGAACAAAAGAAAACAAAACAGCAGACACAATGGTGTTAAACAATTAAGAACGTAAGGATTTTTGATTTGAACATCAAAGCAGTAAGGCCACATAACAGAAATGAATATCATACTGGGCCAACTTCACAAGTATGCTCAAATACTCATGGCCTGATGTTCAACTTGACGGCAGGAACTTGACAAATGGATTGGGAAAAATTTTAAAAAGTCATTGATCACAGATTGAAAATTGTTACTAGCAAAAGCCTACAAATTTATTATATATTTTTCAGCCAGAAATGCCTAAGATAATGTAAGTCAAGGAAAAAAACTGTGAAAACAAAAAACACAATAATAGAATCCCTACAGAGCAGAAAACACCATTCAGCCCATCAAGTCTGCACCAGATCTCTGACAGATCATCCCACCCAGGCCCCTTCCCTATAACCCCATGTATTTACCGCACTAATCCCCCAACTCACACATCACCTGACCTGCACACCTTTGGACTGAGAGAGGAAACTGAAGCACCCAGAGGAAAATCACATGGGGAGAACGTGCAAACTCCACACAGTCACTAAAGCCTGGAATTCTTGGTGCTGTGATGCAGCAGTGCTACCACTGTACCACCCTTTATCCTGGAAGCTTTAGCCTGGAGATAAAACAGAGTCCAAATCAGGTTGATGGTTGCTAAAGTGGAAATGAGGGGGCATGAGAGCAACACCTTCTCCAATAGAGTATGTTTGGCATACTCTATTGGAAGATAGTGAGCCTGACAGTATGTGTTGTAAGCATGCCAGCATGGTAAAACTGCACAATAATACCACTGACCAAACAGATGTCAGGTGAATGTGTTACAATTTGATGCTAATCCATTCCACATTTAAAAATGGCTCTTCAAGAACTTGATAGCTCTTTCACTGCTCATCATTTATACCCATATTGCAGCAAGGCACACATTTAAGACAACACTTATGATAGAAACCCTTATGCATATATATCCACATAGAGCTTCACAGGTGAAATCAAAGCAGCACAGTTTATCTACATGACATACAGTCACTTCGTGATACTCAAAATGACCAAATAAGCTGTATTAGTGACTATTTGAGATTGGGAAATACAACAGTGGCCATCTTTACTGTACTTTGAATGGAAGAGAAATAAAAATGCTGTCCTGTGCTGACTCAATCAGTTCTTCATTTGATGCATGGGCAGGCAGTACATCAGCTGATTGTGCATCAGCTGATTGTGCAGATGATTCCTTTGTTAGTTTTGAAAGACGTAGGAACAAAAATTCAGGAGGATGTGCCTTAAGACTGATACTGAATGTGCTTTCCCTATTGTGTAAATTGACTGTACGTATATTTAAAAACAGCTACCAATATGATCTTGTTTCTATGCCAGCCTAAAATTGATGTCTTTTCCGTCCAGTGTCAAAAAGTGTTGAAGCCTGCAGCTGGGATTAGTTTCCTGGTAATTACAAGCTATGACCTGATGGATCCATTCCTTCTTCTGTGTGCTATGTGAACCACAATACAATGCTGCTGAAGAACTTCTGAAGAATGCCTGAAATTAGTTTTGAATTGACTTGCTGATTACTATGGAGCCCCAAAGTCTTACAGTTGAGATTTTGTTAAAGTTTGCATTACAAGAGCTTTCCTCCACATCTATTTTCTCAACTCTTTCCATTCATCATATGCCAAGCTTAATTCCAGTGAATTAACACACAATGGTTATTTAACTTCTGTATAAACATATTTTTGCAGACAAACTGTTCAAGACAATTTTGTAACTCATTTTATATACAAGTAAAAGCTTTACTAGCCTGCAAAGAACAGAACACAGTAACTGCTGCAACAACCATCTTTAACTTCCAGATTTTGGACAATGCAACATTAACAAAATAGAGTATTACTTCCAATTAGCAGCATATTCTGCTCCAACTGCTATCACAAATCAAGGATGTAAAAAGTAGCAGAGTTTTTTTCCTTTAGCAGTCACAACAGAACTTGTGTCACTTCTCCTGAAGGCACGTGCTCAGGTTCATTTCCAATTTCAAGCATAACAGCAGGTTTCTGGTGTCTCACCTATTGAGCCATTTTTCACCTCCTAGCTTTGAAACCAATTGTCAAGAGACTTTTTGACCACCAGAAGGCCAAAATTTTCTTCACACTCAAAATTCGCACAAATGTATTTGTAGCAAAAGTGACATTGTTGGAGATGATTTGTTCATTTTGTTTCCTTTTGTCCCAAGCTATGTATTTATAATCTGTAATCCAGCACTGACCCAAGATCAAACCTGTATACTTCCTGATCCACATGGTTCACCACACCAAGTGAAGAGTTCACTGCTAGAATCTTTTGGGTAGGGAGTTGGGAGGGGATGGAACTAAATGCCATTACTCTGAACATCATGGTAAAGTGTTTTTTAAGTTTATTTATTTATTAGTCACAAATTATTTACATTAACACTGCAATGAACTTACTGTGAAAATCTCCTAGTTGCCACAGTCTGATGCCTGTTTGGGTACAGTGGGAGAATTTAGCATGGCCAATGGACCTAGCCAGCATGTCTTTTGGTCTATGGGAGGAAACCGGAGTACCCGGACATGGGGAGAACGCGCAGACTCTGCACAGGCAGTGACCCGAGCTAGGAATCGAACGTGGGTCCCTGGCACTATGCCGTAGCAGTGCTAACCACTGTGTCGCCCAGTCAAAGAGCTGTTTTTGTAGCTTGTGATGATACTGTCCTAATAACATATTTTATGCTTAAGGTGGGGGGACCAGCTTTAAGATTCAGTGTTTTGTTACAAGAGTTGGTTTATTTGGAAGGAATACAACAGATGCTGGGGAGAGGGAGGTCAAAGTCTATAAGAGAGATATTGCTTAATTGTTCCTGAACAGTAATAAGTTAGAAATTAAAAGTCTGTTTCTTTTCATGTATAAAGATTTTTCAACAGTTAAGAGTTGAGCCTTTTCAATTTGTTAGAGGTATATTTAAACTTTGGTATGAATAAAGCTTGTATTGATAAAAAGATCCCTAATTTGTCAATGGAATCACTCCTGAGGTGAAGCATCCTTTCCTTACATTTATGCCAAAATAGAACAATTGTTCGGGGCTAGTCTGGCTTCCTAATACACCTTGGGGTTTCTGCTTTGGCAGTGCTATAACAGGAAATTATATCACATAACAGCCATTATCAGTTTAAGCATGGAAAAGTACTGTGGCAGTAGTTCTGTAAACAGCTGGGCTCTTCACAACAGCATTTCAAAATTCTGCTGGCCCAAAGACGAGTGAAGCACTCAATATTTCCCCAAATCTGTGTTACCCCTTTGACCAAGTCACCTTCATATTCATCTCAGTGGAAAATATCATAGTAAAAAGTCTGACAACACCAGGTTTTAGTCCAACCTATTTATTTGATAATATACTCACAAGCTTTCAGGGTTAGCCCCTTCGTCAGGTGAATGGAGAGTTCTGGCCTCAGACAGAGCATATAAAGCACAGACAGTTTAGAGATTACTGATTAGAATGCGAATCCTTACACCTAACCTGCTGTTCAAGACCTGAAGTGGCTGATAATGTGAGTGGAAGGAGCACTGATCACAGTTTAAAGAGATGTGTATTGTCTCCAGACAGTACAGTAAGTGAGGTTTTGCAAACCCAGGCAAGTCACGGGGGTTACAGATAGTGCGACATGAACCCAAGATCCCTGTTGAGACCGTCCTCATGTGTGCGGAACTTGGCTATCAACGGTCTCAACAGGGATCTTGGGTTCATGTCGCACTATCTGTAACCCCTGTGACTTGCCTGGGTTTGCAAAACCTCACTTACTGTACTGTCTGGAGACAATACACATCTCTTTAACCTGTGATCAGTGCTCCTTCCACTCACATTATCAGCCACTTCAGGTCTTGAACAGCAGGTTAGGTGTAAGGATTCGCATTCTAATCAGTAATCTCTAAACTGTCTGTGCTTTATATGCTCTGTCTGAGGCCAGAACTCTCCATTCACCTGACGAAGGGGCTAACCCCGAAAGCTTGTGAGTATATTATCAAACAAATAGGTTGGACTAAAACCTGGTGTTGTCAGACTTTTTACTGTGTTTACGCCAGGCCAACGCCGGCATACCCACATCATGAAAATATCATGCCAGAGAGAAGTGGTGCAATTAATAAATCCGGAATTAAAAGCTAACCTCAGTAATGGCCATTTGTTGATCTGTTTCATGCAAATCCTTTAGGGAAGGAAATCTGCCCCTTTTATCTGGTCTGGCCTACGTGTGACTCCAAGACCTACAGCAATATGTTAAGACTCTTAAATGTCCTCTGAAATGATATGGTATGGCAATCTGATGTATCAAAATGCTACAAAGAGTGAAAAGAATGAAGGAATTAAATTGGACAGACCATCTAGCATTAACCTAAACATCAAAAATTAGCCCTGTCAACCCTGCATGTCCACTTTGCCAACATCCAATCACTTGTGCCAGAAGTGGGATAGTTGGCCCAAAGACTAGTGAAGCAATAGCTTGACATATCATTCATACTTGCTAAAATGTCCCATATAACACCATTCCTGGGTATGTCCTGTCCATCTACACCACATGTCCATTAGGATGTGGTGACACAGTGGTATGAAAGTTCAAGGAGTTGTCATGCAAGTTCTCAATACTTACTTTGAACCTCATGAAAAGTCTCATGGCATAAGGAATATCCTGCTAATTACCAACTACCACATCCATATCCTCTAATGAAGCAGTACACCTCCATGTTGAACACCAATTGGAAGGTGCAGTGGGGGACAAGGGCACACAGTCTACTCTGGGTGGCAACATCAATGTCCGTCAACAAGAGTGGCTTGGTAGTACCACTACTGACCGAGTTGGCCTCGTGCTGAAGGACACAGTTGCCAGATTGAGCTTACTACAGGTGATGAGGGAAAACTCTATTTGGCCTCATCCTTTACTTTCAGTATGTGCATCTGTCTATGACAGTATTGGCACGACCACTGCATAGTACCTGTGAAGACAAAATCCTGCCTTCACATCGAGGATACTCTCTATTATGATGCGTGGCACTGCCACTGTGCTAAATTGGACAGACTTTGAACACATCTGGCAACTCAAAAGTGGACATTTATGAGGCACGGTGGGCAATTAGCAGCAGCAAAACTAATGCTGCTAAATTAGTTTTAGCAGCCACAATCTAATGGTTTTAGATTGAAAATCAACCACCATCTAATATCCATGCCCAACATATTCTCACTCTACCATTACCATCAAACCATGAATCAACCCTGGTTTAATGAGTACAGGAGGGCACATGTAGAGCAGCACCAGAACACCTAAAAATGAGGCATCCCCTGGTGAAGCTACACACAGGGGTATTTGCATGCCAAACAACAGATCCAGCATGTGAAAGACAATATAGCTAAGTCACCCAACAGATCAAATCAAAGCTTTACAGTCCTGTCACATCCAGTCATGTTGAATATTTTTCAGCAAGTAACTAACATGGTATTATTTATAGAGGCTTCTGAAGCTTTTTGACAAGATTCCACAAAAGAAAGTCATATATTTACATTTCCTGATTACACCAAGTGGCACAGCAAGTAGTATAAATGGGAGCAAAGAGCTGGAAGGGGGCATTGATAGGTTAAATCAGCAGAACTGTGCAGAGGTCAATGTTGAAATAAAGTTCTAAATAAAGGTCACCATTAGTGTTATAGGATGAATGTGTGTTTGTTTGGTTCACTCACAGTTTCAGGGTGCTTACTCACTCATCTTCTCCGACTATGAGTTTCAACTTTGGATACAAGGGAGCTGAGATGAGGGGCCTGCCAGACTAATGGCCAGGGTAAGACAGTAACTGTTTTACTGGGGACCATGGCATCAAAGGTAGAGGTGGAAGTGTTGCACAGCTACAGAAATGCTGTGGCGAATGGAGAGTCAAAGGATGGCAGCTGAGTCTAAGTGCAAACTGCAAATGAATTGGGGGATAGTGTATTCCCTGGGGAAAGCGACCAAAGGAGGTAGGGTGAGGGTATGGAAGGGAATATGGGTGGAATACTAGAAGGATGTGATCTGAAATGGCTTCAATCAGGATTTACAGGATAATACAAAGACCATGTGTAATGATCGGGTTAAGGGATGGCCACGAATGGAAGTTGGAGAGTTCACATGGAGGCAAGAGATTAAGGGAGGGCAAGACAACAAACTTAGGAAATATTCAATTCATTATGAGTTGATTTGGTGGTTGAATTCACGGAGGATGAGGTATTCAGTGCAGAAGCTGAGGGGGGTGGATAGGAGTGAAGATTTTTCAGCAAGAAAAGTTGTTTTTGTATCTTAGCGTGATTTTAGGAGAATGTTTCCATTTCCACACTGTAACACTTGCTGGTCGATCTCAACCTTTTCAACTGATGATGGCAATCCAGTTGTAGCGATGACAGCAGCCACAGAGATTGTGAATTAAATTCCAACCATGTTGCAAGTTGTGAAACTGAATTCAATAGTTTCTGGACCAGCAGCAATTAATAACTGTAAGAGTTGTCAAAATTAAACCTATTAGCTTGTACGTGTGGAGACACACGGGATGAGCAAAGCTATCCATTTTCTCCTATCATAGCTAATGTTCTCATCTCACCCCAGAATCGGTTCACCAGCTGGAGCTCTCTACTGACAATCCAGTGCCATTTCATCTTGGATCAGCCGCTTCTTCTTCATCCAGTAGGAGCACACTGAATGAGCTGATGGGCAGGACATGTCGATGAAAATTAGGTGACATGGCCAAGTCAGCTGAGCCATCTTTTGCAGATAGATGAAACTGAAAACTATTCTGAGTATTTCCCTACTTCAATGTTCGATATAAAATCTTACCCATGTTGGCTCAGAATCTTTCAAAGGCACTCGGTACCAAGGACATCCAGTTTCCTTTCCTGGCAGATTTTCATGTTCCAAGTTTCACAACCACGGCTCGGGTCACTGTCTGTGTGGAGTTTGCACATTCTCCTCATGTCTGCGTGGGTTTCCTCCGGGTACTCCAGTTTCCTCCCACAGTCCAAAGATGTGCAGGTTAGGTTGATTGGCCATGCTAAGAAACTGCCCCTTAGTGTCCAGGGATGCGTAGGTTAGAGGGATTAGTGGATATAGTATATGGGGGTAGGGCCTGGGTGGGATTGTGTTCGGTGCAGACTCGATGGGCCAAAGGGCCTCTTTCTGCACTGTAGGGTTCTATGATCTATGATCTAGTAGAGCTGCCAGCTTGTGATGAAAATTCAACTGATACACTAATGCCTTTGAAGGTGAAGTTTTAAAGTTTATATATTGTCACAAGTAGGTTTACATTAATACAGCAATGAAGTTACTGTGAAAATCTCCTAATTGTCACACTCCGGTGCCTGTTTGGGTACACTGAGGAAGAATGTAGCATGGCCACTGCACCTAACCAGCACATCTTTTGAACTGTGGGAGGAAACACAGGCAAACACGGGGAGACTGTACAGGCCTCACGTAGACAGTGACCCAAGCCAGGAATTGAACTCAGGTCCCTAACTCTGTGAGGCAAGTGCTAACCACTGTGGTGTCCTCGTCATCCTTAAACAGTTTACCCTACATGGTTTACTGAATGCACTCAGTGTAACTCAGGGTATAAAATCACCCAGATCTCACAAACAGTAGTATGCATCGACAATATATTTACCCAATTTGATTTAGAGGTCATCCAAATTACTTAGAGTGGTATGGTGGCAACACTGCACCAGGGACCCAGGTTAATTTCCTGGCTTGGATCACTGTCTGTGCGGAGTCTGCATATTCTCCCCATGTCTGCGTGGGCTTCCTCCGGGTGCTCCGACTTCCTCCCACAGTCCAAAAGAAGTGCTGGTTAGGTGCACTGGCAATGCTAAATGCTCCCTCAATGTACCTGAACAGTCACCAGAATGTTACAACTAGGGGATTTTCACAGTAACTTCATTGCAGCGTTAATGTAAACATACTTGTAACACTAATAAATAAACTAAACATTAAACCCAGTAAGGTATTGCAAAAACGTATCATCCTCTCCAATCATTACATTCTACCTTGATCTATTCATTTTTTCAGTTTTCAGGGAAGAGCCAGCTCCTGAATCTCAAAATCTCCCAAAAGCATAAGACAAGAAATGCTCTCCACTTGCCTAAATGGCTACAGTTCCAACAACACTCAAAACAAAGCAATATAATTTACACTTATTAACCCCAACAATCCTTCCTTCCTCCCTCCAACATACTGGTTGCAGTGCATGCCTCCATAAAATGAAATACAGCAATTGGCAAGGCTCTTCAAAGAGCATCTTCCAAATCTGCAATTAAAAGGAGTATGGGAAGACCATCATCTCGGCAAGCTTCTCTCCAAATTTCACACCACCCTGACACAGAATTAATATTGCAGTTCATTTATCATCATTGGATCAAAATTCTGGAAGTTCTCACATGACAACTGTGGGTGCATCTTCACACAGACTGCTGTGGTTTTTAAGCAGGTGGATCATTCCCATGTTCAATGACTGAAAGTAAAAAAAGAACCCAAATGAAATGGGACAAGCTGGAAAATACTAGGTTAAATCAGCTGATTTGAATTTTGACACAAAACGTGAAACCAAATGAAAAGGGAAAGGGCTTAACATAATTGATTAACTGTCGGCAACCTTCTATGGGAAGAGATTTCTCCTCTTAGCCTTCTCACTCATGTCAATTATTACTAGTCAACTTGTCAGGTGAAATAAGAACATAAAAACTAAAAGCAGGAGTAGAGCATCTGGCCCCTCAAGCCTGCTCTGCCATTCAATAAGATCTTTTTGTGGACTCAGCTCCACTTACCATACATAGGAGCAGAATCCCCATCGTGTCTGCTCTGCCATTCAATCATGGCTGATATTTTTCTCATCTCCATTCTTCTGCCTTTTCCCCATAACCCCTGATCTCCTTATTAATCAACCACTTTAATGATACTCAATGATCTGGCTTCCACAGCCTTCTGCGGCAAAAAGTTCATAAGAACATAAGAAATAGGAGCAGGAGTAGGCCATCTAGCCCCTCGAGCCTGCCCCGCCATTCAATAAGATCATGGCTGATCTGTCGTGTCTCAGTTCCACATTCCCGCCCTCTCTCCATAACGCTTAATCCCCTTGCCTATCAAAAATCGATCAACCCGCGTCTTAAAAATATTTAGCGAGGCAGCCTCCACCACTTCAACTGGCAGAGAATTCCAGAGATTCACCACCTTTTGAGTGAACAAGTTCCTCCTCAACTCCATTCTAAACCGCCCCCCCTTTATCTTGAGGCTGTGCCCTCTAGTCCTACTGTCCTTTCTGAGCGGGAAGAGCCTCTCCACCTCAATCCTATCCATCCCATTCATCATCTTATATGTCTCAATGAGATCTCCCCTCATTCTTCTAAACTCTAACAAGTACAAGCCTAGTTTATTCAGCCTCTCCTCATAGCTCAACCCCCTCAACTCCAGTATCAGCCTAGTAAACCTCCTCTGCACTCCCTCCAAGGCCAAAATATCCTTGCGTAAGTACGGCGACCAAAACTGCACACAGTACTCCAGCTGCGGCCTCACCAGTGCCCTATACAGCTGCAGCAAGACCTCCCTACTTTTATATTCAATCCCCCTCGCTATGAAGGCCAGCATCCCATTCGCCTTCCTAACCACCTGCTGCACCTGCAGGCTGGATTTTTGCGACGCATGCACAAGGACCCGAGGTCCCTCTGCCTGCTGCAGTTTTTCGCCACATAAGTAATAGTCCTTCCCACCATTATTCTTACCAAAGTGGACCACCTCGCACTTGCCAACATTAAATTCCATTTGCCAATTTCTGGCCCATTCGCCCAGCCTATCTAGATCCTTCTGCAGACTCTCCACACCCTCCGCACAATTTGCTGTTCCACCAATCTTGGTGTCATCAGCAAATTTCGACACCATACACTCGGTTCCCTCCTCCAGATCATCTATGTCAATGGTAAATAGCTGAGGCCCCAGCACCGATCCCTGGGGCACTCCACTAGTCACCAACCGCCAATCCGAATAGCACCCACTGACCCCCACTCTCTGCCTCCTATTTGACAGCCAATCCTCTATCCACGCTAACAGCCTACCCCCAACTCCATGCCCCCTGACCTTCTGTAATAACCTCTTGTGAGGCACCTTGTCAAACGCCTTCTGAAAATCAAGAAACACCACATCCACTGGCTCTCCTCTATCCACCGCCCTAGACACATCCTCATAGAACTCCCAATAAATTCGTCAGACACGACTTCCCCTTAACAAAACCGTGCTGCGTCTGATCTATCAAACAATTCTCCTCAAGATGTCTCACTATTTTCTCCTTGATCACGGATTCTAACATTTTACCTACAACAGACGTTAAACTAACCGGCCTATAATTCCCTGCCTTTTGCCTGGCACCCTTCTTAAACAACGGCGTAACATTAGCCGTTTTCCAATCTTCCAGCATTTCCCCGGAATCCAGCGACGTTTGGAAAATAATCACCAAGGCATCCACTATCACCTCCGCCATTTCTTTCAGAACCCTTGGATGCATTCCATCCGGTCCTGGGGACTTGTCCACAATCAGTCCCTCCAGTCTGTCGAGCACTGCCTCTCTAGTAACAATAATGTCATTCAGACCCTCCACTCCTACCATCTTTCCATCGCTAACACCCGGCAAATTATTCACATCCTCCTCCGTGAAGACCGAAACAAAAAAGTTATTCAAGGCCTCAGCCATTTCCCCATCCCCTACCACTAAGTCCCCCCTCTCATCCTCTAAGGGTCCAACGTTCACCCTAGCCAGCCTCTTCCTTTTTATATATTTATAAAAACTCTTGCCATCCTTTTTTATATTAAGCGCTAGCCCAGCTTCATGGTTTATCCTACCCTTCTTTATCAACTTCTTTGTCATTCTTTGTTGACATTTAAACCTCTCCCAATCCTCTTCTCGCCCACTACTCTTAGCTACTCTAAACGCATCCGCTTTTAATTTAACACTTTCCTTTACCTCCTTGGTTATCCACGGCTGATTATCTCTCCTCCTACGATCCTTTTTAACCATCGGAATAAATTTCTGCTGAGCACCAAGAAAGGTCTCCTTAAAGATCCTCCACTGTTCCTCAGCAGACCTACCTTCCAACGCGCTCCCCCAATCAACATTCGCCAATTCCTCTCTCATCCTACCGTACTCCCCTCTGTTCAAACAGAGGACGCATGTCCGGGAACCCACTTTCTCCTCCTCCATCTGCATCAGAAACTCCACCATACAATGATCACTCTTCTCAAGAGGATCCTTCACCAGTTCCACAGATCCACCATCTCTGGCTGAAGAACTTCTTCCTCATCTCTGTTTTAAAGGATCGTCCCTTTAGCCTGAGGTTGTGCCCTCTGATTCTAGTTTTTCCTACCAGTGGAAATGCCCACTGTATCCAGGCCTCGCAGTATCCTGCAAGTTTCAATAAGATCCCCCCTCATCCTTCTAAACTCCAATGAGTACAAACCCAGAGTCTTCAACTGTTCTTCATATGACAAGCACTTCATTCCAAGGATCGTTTTTGTGAACCTCCTCCGGACCCTTTCCATGGCCAGCACATCCTTCCTTAGAAATTGGGCCCAAAATTGCTTACAATACTCCAAATGAGTATAGAGGGACATGGGCCAAATGCGGGCAATTGGGATTAGCTTAGGGGTTTTAAAAAAGGGTGGCGTGGACAAGTTGGGCCAAAGAGCCTATTCCCATACTGTAAACCTCTATGACTCTGCGACCAGAGCCTTATGCAACCTCAGAAGTCCCTGCTCTTGTGTTCTAGCTCTCTCGCCATGAATGCTAATATTGCATCTGCCTTCCTAACTGCCAACTGAACCTGCATGTTAACCTTAAAAGAAACTTGAACAAGGACAGTATATGATTTTGTGTATCTGATTTCCTAAGCATTTTCCCATTTAGAAAATAGTCTATGCCTCCGTTCCTCCTTCCAACTACGTAACCTTACACTTTTCGACATTGTATTCCATCTACCCACTCGCTCACCATAGTCCTTAATTCCTTTACTGTTCAACAATTTATCTATCCTTGCCTTAAAAACATTCAATGAGGTAGCCTCAACTACTTCACTGGGCAGGGAATTCCACAGATTCACAACCCTTTGCGTGAAGAAGTTCCTCTGCAACTCAGTCCTAAATGCTTATTTTGAGGCCGTGCCCCCTAGTTCTTGTCTCACCCACCAGTGGAAACAACTTCGCTGCTTCTATCTTGTAAGATCTCCCCTCATTTTTGTGAATGCCAATGTATATGGCCCCAGTCTACTCAGTCTCTCCTCATAAGCCAACCCTCAACTACGGAATCAACCTAGTGAATCTCCTCTGCATCCCCTCCAGTGTCAGTATGTCCTTTCTCAAGTAAGGAGACCAAAACTGTACACAGTACTCCAGGTGTGGTCTCACCAGCACCTATACAACTGCAACATAACCTTGCTGCTTTTAAACTCCATCTCTCTAGCAATGAAGGGCAGAATTCCCTTTGCTTTCTTAATTACCTGCTGCATGTGCAAATCAACTTTTTGTGATTCATGCACAAGGACACCCAGGTCCCTCTGCACAGCAGCATGCTGCAATTTTTACCATTTAAATAATAGTCCATTTTGCTGTTATTCCTACCAAAATGGATGATATCACATTTACCAACATTGTACTCCATCTGTCAGACCCTTGCCCACTCACTTAGACTATATATATCCCTTTGTAGACTTTCAGTGCCTTCTGCACACTTTGCTCTGCCACTCATCTTAGTGTCACCTGTGAATTTTGACACACTATACTTAGTCCCCAACTCCAAATCATCTACATAAATCATAAACAACTGCAGTCCCAACACTGATCCCTGAGGGACACTACTAGTCACTGATTGGCAATCAGAAAAACACCCATTTACCCCCACTCTTTGCTTTCTGTTAGTTAACCAATGGGTAGTTAGTTAACTACCCACGCTAGTATATTACCCGTAACACTGTGTACCTTTATCTTACGCAGCAGCCTTTGGTGTGGCATCTTGTCAAATGCCTTCTGGAAATCCAGGTCCACAGGTTCCCCATTGTCCACTGCACATAAATGTGCATTGAGGTCTCACTGAACAATAAATACAGATATCTGCAGTATGTTCACCACAAGAGAAAAGCAAATTACTGTGGATGCTGGAATCTGAAACCAGAAACCAAAAGAGAAAATGCTGGAAAATCTCAGCAGGTCTGACAGCATCTGCAAGGAGAGAAAATGACTAAAGTTGAGTCCAGATGACCCTTCATCAGAGCTTTGACAAAGAGTAATCTGGACTTGAAACGACAGCCCTTTTCTCTCCTTACAAATGCTGCCAGGCCTGTTAAGATTTTCCAACATTTTCTCTTTATGTTCACCACAAAACTTGCAAGGTAAATAACGCAGACAAACAACTAGACTTCCCATACTAAAGAAGTGCAGTTTTTGGTTGTGCGTGGTTTTCAGCTGTGTTCAGTTTTCGGACATAGAGAGAAGATATTTGACCTTTATAAGGCCTCCCTTAATCATCTTTGCTTTAAAAACAACCCCAATTTCTATAGACTCTACATATAACTCCCTCATCCCTGAAATAATTTTGGCTGTTATTAGGGATTAAGAGATTTCACTGGAATCAATAAAGGAAGAGTCTGATAAAGTTAATTGTTTACAAAGTAGATTTATGGTGCAATGGTAACGTCCCCAACTATCTGGCTTTGGATTCTTCAATGAATGACAAAATTGAATCTTACAGGATAAATACAGCGAAGTACGCCATGGTGTATTGGTTACTCTTCTCTAACCCAACAAAATCAAAACATTGGTACATTATATGTTGGCGAATTCAAGATTAGTAAGTGGGAAGAACTGAGGGAGATCACCATTAGTGCAGAAATGGTGCTAGGAAAATTGATGGGATAAAAGGCAGATAAATCCCCAGGGCCTGATAAATCTACATCCTAGAGTACTTAAGGAAGTGGCTCAAGAAATCATGGACGCATTGGTGGTCACTTTCCAGGATCCTGTAAACACTGGAATAGTCCTGCACATTGGAGGATACTAACGTCACTCCAATATTAAAAAAAGGGAGGTTGAGAGAAAACAGGGAATTATAGACCAGGAAGCTTAACATCGGTAGTGGGGAAAATTTTCAAATCAACTATCAAGGGCTTTATAGCAGAGCACTTCGAAAGCAGTGGCAGGGTGAGACAGAGTCAGCATGGATTTATGCAGGGGAAATCATGTCTTACTAATCTGTTGGAATTCTTTGAAGATGTAACTGGTAGAGTTGACAAGGGAGAACCAGTTGATGTGGTATATTTGGACTTTCAGAAAGTGGTTGACAAAGTCCCACATAAAAGATTATGGTGCAAGATTAAAGCACATGGGATTGGGGAAAGCATATTAAGATGGATAGAAAACTGATTGGCAGAGAGGAAACAAACAGTAGGAATTAATGGGTTCTTTTCAAATTGGCAAGCAGTAACCAGTGAGGTGCCACAGGGATTGGTGCAGGGACTCCCAGCTATTCACAATAAATATTAGTGATTTGGATGAGGGAACAAAACGTAACATCTCAAAGTTTGCAGATGATACCAAGTTGGATGGGAGGATGAACTGTGACGTGGACGCAGAGATCCTTCAGCATGATCTAAACAGGCTGAGTGGGTGAGCTAATCAATGGCAGATTCAGTATAATTTGGATGAAAGAAAGATTATTCACTTTGGGAGCAAAAGCAAGAAGGCAGATTACTACCCAAATGGCTGTAAATTGGGAGAGGGGAATGTGCAGTGGGACCTTGCGCACCAGTTGAAGATAAGCATGCAGGTGCAGCAGGCAGTAAAAAAAGCAAATGGCATGTTGGCCTTCATTGCAAGAAGTTGAGAGATCAGGAACAGGGATGTGTTGTTGCAATTATACAGGGCCTTGGTGGGACCGCACCTAGAATATTTTGCGCTGTTCTGGTCTCCTTTTCTGAGAAAGAACGTTGTTGCTCTCAAGCAAGTGCAGCAAAGGTTTACCAGACTGATTGTGGGGATTGCAGGACTGCTGTATGAGGAGAGATTGACTAGGTTAGGATTGTTTTTGCTGGAGTTCAGACAAATGAGGGGGGATCTCATTGAGACTTAAAATTCTATCAGGACTAGAGAGGGAAGATGGAGGGAGGATATTCTTGATGGTGAGGGGAATCCAGAACCAGAAGTCACAGTTCCAGGATTCAGGGTAGATGGTCTACCCTGACATTTCCTCACCCAAAGAGTGGTGAGCCTGTGGAATTCATTACCACAGGAAGTAGTTGATGCCAAAATATTGAATGTATTCAAGAGATGGGTAGATATAGCACTTGGGGCAAATGGGGTCAAAGGTTACGGGGAGAAAGCAGAATTAGGATATTGAGTTCGTTGGCGGAGCAAGCTTGAAGGGCCAAATACTCACCCTCTGCTCCTATCTTTTATGTTTCTATTGTGGTAATATAATTAGGGCCTAGTTTTAAGATTGATTAAATTGGGTATCCTAAATTAAAGAATTGAACATAGAACATTACAGCGCAGAACAGGCCCTTCGGCCCACGATGTTGCGCCGACCAGTTAAAAAACAATGACCCTCTAACCTAAACCAAACCCTTTCCATCCATAAACCTATCCACGGATCTCTTAAACGCCCCCAAACTAGGCACATTTACAACTGCAGCAGGCAGGGCATTCCAATCCCTCACCACCCTCTGGGTAAAGAACCTACTCCTGACATCTGTCCTATAACTACCACCCCTTAATTTAAAGCTATGCCCCCTCGTGCTAGCTTTCTCCATCCAAGGAAAAAGGCTATCACTGCCCACCCTATCCAAACCTCTAATCATCTTATATGTTTCAATAAGGTCCCCTCGCAGCCGCCTTCTTTCTAACGAAAACAACCTCAAATCCCTCAGTCTCTCCTCATATGACCTCCCCTCCATACCAGGCAACATCCTGGTAAACCTCCTCTGCACCCTCTCCAAAGCCTCCACATCCTTCCTATAATGTGGGGACCAGAACTGCACACAATACTCCAAGCGCGGACGCACCAGAGTTTTGTACAGTTGCAACATGACGCTGCGGCTCCTAAATTCAATCCCCCTACCAATAAACGCCAAGACACCGTATGCCTTCCTAACAACCCTATCTACTTGATTCCCAACTTTCAGGGATCTATGTACACATACACCTAGATCCCTCTGTTCATCCACACTATTCAGAGTCCTACCGTTAGCCCTATACTCTACACATCTGTTATTCCTGCCAAAGTGAATTACCTCACACTTTTCCACATTAAATTCCATCCTCCACCTCTCGGCCCAGCTCTGCAACCTGTCCAAGTCTCCCTGCAGATTAAGACACCCTTCCTCACTATCTACCACACCTCCGACTTTGGTGTCATCAGCAAATTTACTAATCCACCAGCTATACCCTCATCCAGATCATTTATAAAAATTACAAACAGCAGTGGCCCCAAAACAGATCCTTGAGGCACACCACTCGTAACTGAACTCCATGTCGAATACTTACCATCAACCACCACCCTCTGTCTCCTATCCGCCAGCCAATTCCTAATCCAATTTCCTAAATCACCCTCAATCCCATACATCTGCAATTTCTGCAGAAGGCTTCCATGGTGAACCTTATCAAACGCCTTACTAAAGTCCATATATACCACGTCAACTGCCTTACCCCCATCCACCTCTTTGGTCACTTTCTCAAAAAACTCAATAAGGTTAGTAAGGCACGACCTACCCTCCACAAAACCATGCTGACAATCTCTAACCATTTCATTACTCTCCAAATAACTATAAATCCTATCCCTAATAATTTTTTCTAAAACTTTGCCCACAACAGAAGTAAGACTCACCGGTCTATAATTCCCAGGGAAGTCTCTGTTCCCCTTCTTAAACAATGGGACAACATTCGCTAACCTCCAATCTTCTGGCACTATACCGGTGACCAACGACGACCTGAAGATCAGCGCCAGAGGCTCTGCAATCTCCTCCCTTGCCTCCCAGAGAATCCTAGGGTAAATCCCGTCCGGCCCAGGGGACTTATCTATTTTCAAACCCTCAAGAATAACTAGCACATCCTCCTTATCAACTGCAATACTGTCCAGTTTACAACCCTGTAACCCAGTGTTCTCCACAGCTACATTTATGTCCCCCTGCGTGAACACCGAAGAGAAATATTGGTTCAATGCCTCTCCAATCTCTTCCGGTTCCACACATAAATTCCCACTGCTGTCTCTAACTGGCCCTAATCTTGCCCTAACCAACCTTTTGTTCTTAACATATCTATAGAACGCCTTAGGATTCTCCTTAATCCTATCAGCCAAAGTCTTCTCATGTCCTCTTTTAGCCCTTCTTAACTCTCTCTTTAACTCCCTCCTAGCCAATCTAAAGCTCTCTATATCAGTGACTTTGAGAATTGTTAATTTTCTGGTTACATTGACCATTGCATATACTGGACAAATAGCTTTCACAAGTGTAATTACTGCCATAATGTAGGAAATGAGGCAGCCAACATATGCACAGGAAACTCCTAAACATTAGGACACATTATTGGGATGTGAACCAAGTAAGAGAAAAGGAAATTGTGTTTTTCTTTCACTTTTGTTTAAGTCTCGAAACAATGTCACAAAAAGTTAATAATTTGTCTTTGTGCCAGTTTAAACCTAGCACAGCAGTTATCAACAAAACAAATAGCAGATTGTATAGCAAAAGTAGGAAGGGTGTGCCCATTACTGGCAGTTACCTCCAAGATCATCACGTCAGTAGCAACAACAGAAATACATTTATTACTTAAGAGCTGTTTAACAATAACGTTATTGAGAATTAATTTTTTTTTGGAATTCCACCTTTCTGTAAAGAAAGGAAACTTACGTATACAATGGTTATGTAATGACCCTTTTTGCTTTCTCATGATGCCCCAAATGCTTCACATCAATAAATACTTTTTAAAAGTGTAATTAATATTACTTTGAAGGCAACCAATTTATGCATAGCAAGGTTCCAAAGGCAGTAATGAGACAGATGAAACGATGTTGTTTTTGGGAAAGAGATGCAGGGGCAATATATGGAATAACTTTTTTTTTTTTAAACAGTGATAATGACCTGGAGCTCTCTACTTTTATGTGGATGGCACTGTGGTTAGCACTGCTGCCTCAGCGCCATGGACCTGGGTTCAGTTCTGGCTTGGGTCACTGTGCGGAGTTTGCATGTTCCACACCCTGCTCCCCTCCTTGTCTGCATGGGTTTCCTTCAGGTGCTCCAGTTTCTTTCCACAGTCGAAAAGATGTGTTGGTTTGGTGCATCTGTCATGCTAAATTCTCGCTCAGAGTACCCAAACAGGCGCGTGAGTGTGGCGACTGGAGGATTTTCACAATAACTTCTTTGCAGTCTTAATACAAGCTTACTTGTGACACGAATAAGTAAACGTTAAGAAAAATCTATAGTAGTAGTAACAAACAGGATCAATGATTTCAAAAGGGCTTAGGGTGAGGGGGGAGAGGTATAACATGGATATTAGAGGGAGGTTTTTCACACAGAGGGTAGTGGGGGTATGGAATGCTCTGCCAAATAAGGTGGTGGGGGCAGGCACGCTGCAGTTGTTTAAGGGTAACTTAGAAATGGCACATGAGTGGGTTGTAGATGGGAGGATATAGGAGATTGCTTTAAATAAGGTTCATTAGCATTGGGACGTCCCTGGTAATGTAAAAGGATGTGGTATGATAATAATGTTTTTCTCTTTTAATTCACAGGTTTTAAGTCGGTCCGCCTTGTTGTCCAACGAGGGGCATACATGCGATGGGTTGTACGAGGGCTGCTGTCGAATGTTCGAGAGTAGCCTGGTGCTTCACGTCGTTAGCGTGTGCTTAAACTGGACCAGATGCTGGGCAACACAACAGCTCAGTGACTATCACTGTTTGCTGTGCAGACAAATGGATTTGGGCCAATGTCTGCGGGAGTTTGCGCATTCTCCCTGTGCTTGCAGGGGTTTTCTCCGGGTGCTCCGGTTTCCTCCCACACCCCAAAGATGTGCTATTAGGCTGATTGGAGGTAATAAACTGTCCCTAAATTAGTTTCCATTAATGTGGAATGCCATAAACAATAGATAAGGGTCATGGGTGGAGGGGGGACTGGTAATGTTAAAATGGCGGCATGGGCTCGTTGGGCCGAAGGGCCTGTTTCCCGGGCTGTTTTTGTTCTTTAATAGTGGATGGGCACTTTAGGGAAACAAACTTGCAGAGTTATGGAGACAGGGCTGGGTAACAGAAGTGAAATGGCCCATTTCTGAGCATAATGACTGTATGATGCAATGTTCTGATGATGTTGAAGGAAATAGTAGCACTATCTGATGCCCAGTTGAGCAGTAGGGAAGCCTTAATTTCATGGTTTACCCAAAAGGTGAAACCACAAGTGCTGCAATTGCTCACTTGGCATTGCTTTAGTTGCAAACTGAGATTATATTCTCACTTTTGACAAATGGGTATTCATTAGGCTCAATCCACAATCTTCTGATTCAGAGCGTGCTCCACTGAGCCAAAGCTGATAGCTGCTTACTGAAGGGGATAAAAGTTGCATCAAATAAAGACACAGCATTGGCTAACTATCATCCATACCAAACTAAAGTACAGCAGCAGCAGCAACAAAATAACACTTTCCTACATCTGGTCATTACTCAATTAATAAAAATGAATCAAAATTTTACTGGAATTACAATGGAAGTTTGCACAAGCCATAATGGCAACAGCTTGTGTGTTATTTTGTGGTATTCTCACTTTCTTTTTTCTAATATATATTACCTTTGAATACATGATAAAATAACACTGCCTTTAGATGATATTGCAGAGGGGTAACACGTAAAAGAGAAATAGGAGGGGGCGAGGATAAATCAATTATTCTCCAATGTTTCTCCTACTTTCTGATCAATTATGAAACTCATCTTTGTTGACCCTCCATTGGCTTACCACACTCATTTAAGTTGCTATCCTTATTCATAAATCTCTCAATATTTCACTCTGCAAATTCCTTCTAACTATAGCTGACAATAAATACCCTCTATTTTTCTGAATGAGGTTTGCCATGTCACCCTCAGCCTTTATCATATTAAATTTTTTTTTCTAAACCTCTCTGATTTTTTACATTTCAATGACTTTAAAAATGTCTCGAACCTACATGTTCTTTCTATAGAAAATCAAATGCACCCCCAATCTTGTAAAAGTTGTGCTATGCAATTGCAAATTTTTTTTTACATCGCATCAGACAGTCAGAATCTTTTGACCAGAGTTGAAATGTCTAATACCAGGGGGCAAACACTTAAGATGAAGGGGAGTGGAGTTCAAAGGAAATGAGAGGGGCAAATTTGTGTGTCTGGACCACGCTGCCAGGAGTGGTGGTGTAGCCAGATACAATACGGACGTTTAAGGGCTTTTGGCTAAGCACACAAATGTACAAGGAAGAGAGAGATATGGACCAAGGCAGCAGAAGCATTAGTTGTTTTGGCGTCATGTTTGGCACAACATCACAGACTAAAGGATCTCTTCCTTTGCTGTTCTGTGTTCTAGACTATGCAAAATCCTAACCAATAAATACAATACTTGTAGATCTGGTAAGATCATTTTCAAAACCAACTAATTCCATTATATACCTCCGTTCTGACGCAGCTAAGGTGAAAGCGATTTCAAATTGAATCTCACTACTTTTTGCCACTGAATTTTGGTATTTTCACACACCATCTATTTTAGTACAATTTTCACATGTGCAGTGATGTTTTGGCGTGGGTAGCTCCCTACTGTACCCACCCACCCCCACCAGCTGTTGTTGTTTTTGCAAAGATAATTTCACATTATATAAGCCTGCAGCTCTAGGGCATTTTTAACAATCATACAAATCTCTCTCCGTACAACACTATCCATTATTCCAGTTCTAAAAAAATAATATCCTGACTACCTTCACATCCATCCTAGTTCATTGGTAAGCACAATCTTTAGATGAGAGTAGCAACTTCCATGTTTCACAACCATTCACCTTCAAACATTTTTGTTAATCTCATTAGACTAAAATCAATAATTCCACATTTGCACCGTAACCAATAAAAGCACAAATTACTCCTTCAGCATTCCTTGATGAGGAACTGACTAAATTTAAAGATTTAAATTTGCAGTAATAGTCACATTCACTTGTATCTCATATATATATATATACACATACACACGTTTTCTTACATTAGGTTACATGTTAATGTAAGCCTACTTGTGACAGTAACAAATAAACTTGAAAAATTTTCATTGTTTATTTTTAAACAATACATTGTTCTAAGCAATATACCAATACATACGTGCATGCAGTTCCGTCTGATCCTGTCACAATTTCCAAAACACAAATGACATGCCAGCATCTATAATACTGAGACACATCCCAAAGCTTTGGGACGGCACTGTAGCACAGTGGTTAGCACTGCTACTTCACAGCTCCTTGGACCTGGGTTTGATTCTTGGCTTGGGTCACCGTTTGTGTGGAGTTTGCACATTCTTCTCATGACTGCGTGGGTTTCTCTAGGTGCCCTGGTTTCCTCCCACAGTCCAAAGATGTGCGGGTTAGGTTGATTGGCCATGCTAAAATTGCCCTTAGTGTCCTGAGAAGAGTAGGTTAGCGGGATTAGTGGGTAAATATGTAGGGAAATGGGGGTACGGCCTGGGTGGGATTGTGGTCGGTGCAGACACGATGGGCCGAAGGGCCTCTTTCTGTACTGTAGGGATTCTGGATTCTAGATTCTAGTATTTTTGTAAAGGATAAGGAGGAAAAAAATGATCCCAAACCAAACATGGAAGAATCAGTAAAACGACCTAAAGCTTGGTCAAAGAGATGGGCTTCAAAGAACACCTTAAAAGGATGAGAAGTTGAGGTTAGAAAATGCATTGAATGTGGGGCCTAGACAGCCAAAGGTACAGCTGCCAAAGGCAGTTTGATGCACAGGCTAAATGCATTCAAAACTGAATTAACCATGCGACTTCTCCACCTTGCAAGGAGAAAGATCTCTTATTCAATGGCATTTCACGGTGTTAAAATATTAGCACTTCCAAATATAAAGGAGGGCTTACTTTGCTTCACGTCAATCAGGAATTCACTTTGACTTTAGAAAGAAAACTAAAAATCATATATGATCTTATTTTTTGGATGATAGCTCAGGACCCAAGATCAAAACAGGTCTCCGGCGTAAACATTAATGAAGCAGAATCAATCTGTGTCAAAAGTTCCAAATTCCATCAATAAGTTCAAATACAAAACTGCACGCACACATTTACAAAAAAATGCATTTTGATAATTTTTGTGAACTGAAAATTGTATTTTCAGTGTGTTTACACACACATTATCTAAAATGTTTATTTTTGCAGGTCAGTTCAAAGATTATATTTTGGTTATGAAGCCCAGAGGATAAATGGAGCAGTATTGTAGCTACAAGACAGAGCTGAATATAGAAGTGAATGGGTTTTTTTTGGATTGGAGCAAACCTGCACCCCCCCCCCCCCCCCCCACTTTCCAACCACATCACGGTTGATATTCAGATCGTAAGAAATAGGAACAGGCACCTCGAGCTTGCTCTGCCATTCTGTAGAGTCATGACTGATCTGACATTCCTCACATCCACTTTCCTGCCCTTTCCCTGGAACACATGACTCCCTTACTGATCAAAAATTCAATCACAGCCTTAAATATACTCTGTCCCACAGCTCTCTCTGCCAAGGAGTTCCAAAGAGACACAACCCTCAAAAGAAATTTCTTGTTATCAGTCTGAAATTGGCACCCCTTTATTCAGAGACTATATCCTCTGGCTCTAGACTCTCCCACGAGGGGAAACATCCTTTCAGCATTTACCCTGTCAAGCCCCTTAAGAACCCTATATATTTCTATGACATCACCTCTCATTCTTTTAAATTTCAAATGAGTTAATGTCCCAACCTGTTTAACCTTTCCCCATAAAACAATTCCACTGTTTTTAAGTTTATTTATTAGTATTACAAGCAGGCTTACATAAACACTGCAATGAAGTTACTGTGAAAATCCCCCATGGGAGGAAACCCATGTCAGCATGGGAACAGCGTGCAGAGTCCACACAGAGTCACGCAGGCTGGGAACTGAACTCGGGTCCCTAGTGCTGTGAGGCAACAGTGCTAACCACTGTGCCACCACGCTGTATACTGGGGATCATCCTAGTGAAATGTCTCTGAACTGTCTGTTCACAGTACTCTAGATGCGGTCTCACTAGCATCTTGTACAGTTGCAGCAAGACCTCCCTATTCTTATATTCCAACCCCCTTGAAGGAGGCCAACATTCCATTAACCTTCCCGATTACCTGCTGTACCAGTGTGCTAGCTTTGTGTTTCATGCACAAAGTACCCTCCAGGTCCTTTGTTTTGCAGTTCTCTACTGTTTTTCTCCAGCTAAATAATACTGTTCTTTTGTTCTCCTTTACAAAATGAACAGCTTCACATTTTCCCACATTATACTCCATTTGCCAACTTTCACCCACATACTTAACCTATCAACATCTCTTTGTAAATTGTTTGTGTCCCTCTTGCAACTTGCCTTTCCACCTATTTCTGTGTTGTCTGTAAATCTGGCCACAGTACATTTGCCCCCTTCCTCCAAGTCAGTAATATATCTTGTAGATCCCTGTGGAACTCCACCAACCTGAAAAATAACCCCTTATACCCAATCGCTGTTTCCTGCCCATTAGCCACTTCTCTAATGTACTACCTCCAATACCATGGGCCCTTCTTATGAGTTAACCTTTTTAAGCACCTTCTGGAAGTCCAAATACAGCACACCTCTATCCACGCTGGTTGAGTGTCCCTTGAAAAACTTTAATAAATTAATGAGACACAATTTCCCTTTCACGAAGTTATGCTGACTCTACTTAACTAATTGATTTTCCAGATGTGCCATTAGTTGTTTAATAACTGATTCCAAATTTTTTCCAATAACAAAAGTTAGGCTAATGGGCCTATTGTTACTTGCTTATTGCCTCCCTTTTTGAACAGGGGTGTCACATTGGCAGTTTTCCAATTGGGACCATTGCTCTTTTTGATATATATTAACAATCTAGATCCCCAGCATACAGAGCATAATTTCAAAGTTTGTAGATTAAAAAAAAAACTTGGAAGTGTAGTAAACCATGAGGAAGATAACAGCAGAGTTCAGGTCAGCCATTAGTGAAATGAGCAGACTCGGGCGGGTAAAATTTAATGAAGTGTGAAGTGATATATCTTTGAAGGAGAAATGGCAAGCAACAGCAGGTTGAGGGAAGACCTGGTAGAGGTTGACAAAATTATGAGATGCATAGACAGGGTGGATAGTCAGAGGCTTTTTCCCAGAATGGAAGCGTCAATTATAAGGAGGCATAGGTTCAAGGTGAGAGGGGGGAAAACGTTTAATGGAGGGGAAGTTTATCCACAGGGTGTGTGGTGGGTGCGCGGAACACACTGCCAAAGGCGGTGGTGGAAGGAGGCACATTAACAACGCTTAAGAGGCATTTGGATGGTTCTTATGTACGTGAATTGGTATGGAATGGACTGATACAGTCCAAGGGCAGAAGTTTTTTTTAAGTTTAGTTAGGGCATTACGGTTGGCATGGGCTTGGGAGGCCGAAGTGCTCTCAGTTCTTTGATTCTTGACTTCATAAGTAAGGACAGAGAACAATAGCGAGATTGTGTGACATCATTTGGACCCGTTCCCCAATTTGGGCACCAGCCTTTAGAAAGAATGACAAGGCCTTTCCGAGGATGCAGAAAAGATTCACCAAGAAGGTTACCAGGGCTGATTTGTTTGTGTTGACTAAATAATTTTTTTTAAAAAATAAAAATGAACTGAATGAGTTATGATGCATTAGAAAAAATTTGCTGAAAATGCACTGAAAGCATGTTCAATTACTTTCTAAAGGCAACTGGACTGCAACCTGAAAAAAAGCTCTCTTGTTGGAGATGATCATTGCCTGGTGCTCGCTTTGTGAATGCTGCTTGCCACTTAACGGTCCAACCAGAATGTTGTTGAAGTCTCGCTGTATGTTTGAGGGGTTATGAATGATACTAAACACACTGCACAATCATTGAACATATCCACTTCTGACCTTGTCATGGAGGGAAGGTCATTGCTGAAGCAGTTGAAGCTAATTGGGCTGGGGTCATTACCACGAGAAAGATTTGCAGTGATGGGTTGGGGTCATGTGACTGACCTTCAACCATCGTCTTTTGTGCCTGGTATAACTCCAACCAGAGGAAAGTTTACCCAGGTTCCCATCAGACCATAAGACATATGAGCAGTAAACCATTCTGCCCATCGAGTTTGCTCTATCATTTAATAAGATCATGAAAGATCTGCTACTATAATCTTCAACTCCACTTTCCCACCTTATCCCCATAACCCTTGATTCTCTTACTGATTAAAAATCTGTCTCTCTCAGCATACTGACTTCAATTTTGCCAGTGCTCCTTAATGCCACACTTCACCAATGTTGTGTTGATGTCAAAGGCAAATGCTCTCAACCTTACCTTTCAAATATACTCCTTATCCATTCTTGGACCAAGGTTGTAGTGCAGTCTGGTGGCAATGACAGAACCCAACTAAACATCAGTGTGCAAGTATTACTTGATGGCACTGTTGCTGACATCTTCCATCACTTTGCTGATGATCAAGAGTGGACAGTTAGGGCACTAGTTAATTAATTGGATTGTTTTTGTTTTGCTTTTAGTTGACAGGACATACTTGACAATTTTCCACTCTGTTGGGCAGATGACAGTAGCTGTGTTGGAAGAGCTTGGTTATAGACATGGCTGGCTCCAGAGCACAAGTCTTCACTCCTATAGCTGCAATGTTGCCAGAATCTATAGCTTTTGCTGTATCTAGTCAGCCATTTCATAATTGTATGTGAAGTGAGTTGCATTGGCCAAGAGCTGGCACCACATTGGTCATCTTAACAGGAGTGTCTCAGTAGCACAAATACTAAGTTCTGAAGGACACAACTGCCAGACTGCGTTTGCTGCATATCATGAGATACCAATGTCAGACTCGGATAAGCACAATCAGGAAGTCGCACAATACCAGGTTGAAGTCCATTTTCTTGGCGATCCTCTCCACTTGGAGCCGACAGTCGACGGTAGCCATGATGTGGAGATGCCAGCGTTGAACTGGGGTAAGCACAGTAAGTCTCACAACATTGGGTTAAAGTCCTTTAACTTCTTACAATCAGAAGAGAACTAACAAGTCATAGCTCAGTCTCAGCAATCCTACTTTATCACAATCTGCAACCCCAGCATATCCCTCACTCCACTATTACCATCAATTCAGCGTATCAACCCTGCTTCAATAAAGCTGGGGTTAATGTGCAGCAAGTAACATACATGTCACATGATGACTAAGCAATGATCATCTCCAACAAACTAACCATTGCCCCTTGACATTACAACATCCTGGGGATGGGGGTCAGCACCGAGGAAAAAGTTTAATGGTCCAGCCAAATAAATAGTGTCTTCAAGATCATTAACCAGATTCTGCAGCAAGTAACTTATCTCCTGACTCACCCAGCCAGTCCACCACCCACAAGACACAAATCAAGAGTATGACAAAATATACTTCACTGGCATAGATAAGAGTCGTTCCAAAAAAGATTCAAAGAAGCTTGAAACCATCCAGGACAAAGTAGCCTTTGTCCACCCTTTCCACCACTGGCAAAACTTGACTGTAGTATATACCCACAAAGCAAGAACTACTGACACTTCATCAGAGTCTTCCAAACTAACAACTTGTACATCTAGAAGTATAGGGGTAGGCGGTGCATGCAAACACTAAAGAATCATACAGTGCAGAAGAAACCCTTCGGCCATTGAGTTTGTACTGACACATGAGGAACACCCAAACTTCCCATGTAATCCAAGTTACCAGCACTTCACCCATAGCTTTAAATGCTATGATATGCCAAGTGCTCTTCCTGGTACTTTTTAAAGGTGGTGAGGCAACTCACCTCTACCACCCTTACAGGCAGCTCATTCCAGACTGTCACCACCCTCTGGGTAGTAAAGATTTTCCTCACGTCCCCCCAAACCCTCACCTCAAACCTATGTCCCCTTATGACTGACCCTTCAAACAAGGGGAACAACTGCACGTTATCCACTCTGTCCACGTCCCTCATAATTCTGTACACCTCGATCAGTCTTCTTTGCTCCAACTAAAACAACCCAAGCCTATTCAACTTCTTATCATAATTTAAATGTTCCATTCCAGGCAGCCTCAACTTCACTCACACTTGTGCAAAGTTGGAATTATACACCAATTTAAATAAAAATAAGCAAACGAAAAAAAAACACAACACTGTTCCAAAGGCAACTGCTATCAGAAGTAACAAGAAGGAAGTTCACTCTAAGACATATAAATAGCATTAAGGCAGATGATCACAAGCTTGGTTACAGCTAGGTGTTAAGGAACATCTTAGAAGAGGATATGGAGGGAGAGAAAAGTTTAAAGTTAAAGTTTATTTATTAGTGTCACATGGAGGGAGAGAAAAGTTTAAAATTAAAGTTTATTTATTAGTGTCACAAGTAGGCTTACATTAACACTGCAATGAAGTTACTGTGAAAATCCCTTACACGCCACACTCTGGGGCTTGTTCATATACACCGAGGAAGAATTGAGCATGAACAACACACCTAACCAGCACATCATTTGGACTGTGGAGGAAACCAGAGCACCCAGAGGAAACCCATGCAGACATGGGGAGAAAATGTAGATTCTGCACAGATAGTGACCCAAGCCGGAAATCGAACTTAGGTTCCTGGCACCCAGGCTGGAGAGGTTAGAGTCATACAGTCATAGATATTTACAGCATGGAAACAAGCCCTTTGGCCCAACTTGCCCATGCCACCATTTTTTTAAAAACCTGTAAGCTAATCCCAATTGCCCGCATTTGGCCCAAATCCCTCTATACCCATCATACCCATGTAACTATCTAAATGCTTTCTGAAAGACAAAATTGTACCCGCCTCTACTACCACCTCTGGCAGCTTGTTCCAGGCACTCACCACCCTCTATGTGAAAAAATTGCCCCTCCGGACACTTTTGTATCCCTCCCCTCCCATCTTAAGCCCATGCCCTCTAGTTTTAGACTCCCCTACCTTTGAGGAAAGATATCGACTACTGAGCTGATCTGTGCCCCTCATTATTTTACAGACTTATATAAGGTCACCTCAGCCTCCAGAGAAAAAAGTCCCAGACTATCCAGCCTCTCCTTGTAACTCAATCCATCAAGTCCAGGTAGCATCGTAGTAAATCTTTTCTGCACTCTTTCTAGTTTAATAATATCCTTTCTATAATAGGGTAACCAGAATTGCACACTGTGTTCCAAGTGTGGTCTTGTCGAACTTCAACAAGACATTCCAACTCCTGCATTCAATGTTCTGACTGACAACACCAAGCATGCCGAATGTCATCTTCACCACTCTGTCCACCTGTGACTCCACTTTCAAGGAGCTATAAACACATACCCCAAGATCTCTTTGTTCTGTAACTCTCCCCAATGCCCTACCATTAACTGAGTAAGTCATGCCCTGGTTCAATCTACCAAAATGTATCGCCTCGCATTTGTCTAAATTAAACTCCATCTGCTATTCATCAGCCCAGTGGCCCAACTGATCAAGATCCCGTTGCAATTGCAGATAACTTTCTTCACTGTCCACTATGCCACTAATCTTGGTGTCATCTGCAAACTTACTAACCATGCCCCCTACATTCTCATCCAAATCATTAATATAATTGACAAATAACAATGGACACAGCACTAACCCCTGAGGCACACCGCTGGTCACAGGCCCCCAGTTTGAAAAACAACTCTCTACACCCACCCTCTGCTTCTGTCAAAAGCCAATTTTGTATCCATTTCGATACCTCACCCTGGATCCTGTGAGATTTAACCTTATGCAACAACCTACCATGCGGTACTTTATATCAAAGGCCTTGCTAAAGTCCACGTAGACAACATCAACTGCACTGCCCTCATCTACCTTCTTGGTTACCCCTTCAAAAGAACTCAAATCAAATTTGAGAGACATGATTTTTCCACTCACAAAGCCATGACTCTAATCAGTCTCTAAATGCCTGTAGATCCTCTCTCTCAAAATATCTTTCAACAATTTACCCACCACAGTTGAGAGGCTCACTGGCTTGTAATTCCCAGGCTTTTCTCTGCAGCCCTTGTTAAACAAAGGCACAACATTTGCCGCTCTCCAATCTTCAGGAACCTCACCCGTGATTATCAATGATTCAAATATCTCGGCTAGGGGACCTGGTATCAATGGGTGCTATTCTGATTGGTGGTTGGTGACTAGTGGAGTGCCGCAGGGATCGGTGCTGGGGCCTCAGCTATTTACCATTTATATTGATGATCTGGAAGAGGGGGCTGAGTGTAGGGTGACGAAATTTGCTGATGACATGAAGATGAATGGTAAAGCAGGTGTAAAACAACGTGGAGGGTGTGGAAGGTGTGAGCGAGTGGGCGAGGACCTGGCAGATGGAGTATAATGTTAGCAAGTGTGAGGTTATCCACTTTGGCAGAAAGAATAGTAGGAGGGATTACTATTTAAAGGGTGAAAAGCTGCAGCATGCTACAGTGCAGAGGGACCTGGGGGTCCTTGTGCATGAGTCGCAAAAACCCAGTCTGCAGGTGCAGCAGGTAATCAAGAAGGCAAATGGAATGCTAGCCTTTATAGCGAGGGGGATAGAATATAAAAGCAGGGAGGTCTTGCTGCAGCTGTACAGGGTACTGGTGAGGCTGCAGCTGGAGTACTGTGTGCAGTTTTGGTCACCGCACTTGCGCAAGGATATATTGGCCTTAGAGGGAGTGCAGAGGAGGTTCACTAGGATGATACCGGAGATGAGCGGGTTGGACTATGAAGAGAGACTAAATAGACTGGGTCTGTACTCGTTGGAGTTTAGAAGGATGAGGGGGGATCTTATAGAGACGTATAAGATAA
The DNA here is from genome assembly GCF_965287045.1 of Carcharhinus amblyrhynchos. Classification (NCBI taxonomy): domain Eukaryota; kingdom Metazoa; phylum Chordata; class Chondrichthyes; order Carcharhiniformes; family Carcharhinidae; genus Carcharhinus; species Carcharhinus amblyrhynchos. The sequence goes on along the minus strand of NC_137342.1, from coordinate 2,736,544 downwards.
TGAAAGGGATGGGATAGGGTAGAGATAGAGGTAGAGAGATTTTTCCTGCTTAGAAAGGATAGCAGGACTAGAGGGCACAGCCTCAAGATGGGGGGCGGGGGCGGAGGCGGAGTTTAGATCAGAGTAGAGGAGGAACTTCTTCACTCAAAGGGTGGTGAATCTCAAATTCTCTGCCAGTTGAAGTGGTGGAGGCTACCTGGCTAAATATATTTAAGTCACGGGTAGATAGGTTTTTGACAGACAAGGGAATTAAAGGTTATGGGGAGAAAGCAGGAAAGTGGAACTGAGCCACTTCAGATCAGCCATGATGTTATTGAATGGCGGAGCAGGCTCGAAGGGCTAAATGGCCTACTCCTGTTCCTATTTTTTATATTCTTATGTTCTTATGACCTGCAATTTCCTCCTAGTGTCCCATAATGTCCTGGGACACACATCATCAGGTCCCAGGGATTTATCTACCTTGATGCGCTTTAAGAATTCTAGCACCTTCTTCTCTGTAATATGTACACTCCTCAAGACATTATTATTTATTTCCCCAAGGTTGAAGGATGGCTTACTGCCATAGCTGCACCATGATTGAAACGGTCCACACCTGGAGAAGAAAAGATTTCTCAAAGATTTTAGGGCCAGGAGAGGTTATAGAGATAGGCAGGGATTGATGTCATTCAGGGATTTGAAAACAAAAATCGATCCCTTAACTGGGAGGTAATGTAGGCCTGCGAGCATTAGGGTTGATGGATGAACAGGATTTAGTACAGCAGAGTTTGATGAGCTCAAAGTTATCCAGGACGTAAGGTGGGATGCTGGCCAGGTGGAAACTAGAATAATTCACTAAAGACAAAAAGGGCATGATGAGAACTTCAACAGCCAGAGCTGAAACTGAGGCTTGGTGCAGATGATGGAAGGAGGTGGGAAATTGGGCAATGTTACAGAGATAAAAGTAGGTATGCTTCGTGATGGAATGATGTGCTTGGTAATTCATCTTCAGGTTAAATCTGACAGTCAGGTATAGTTCCAGCAAAATTATTCATTAGGGTTCGTTGAGATATTAAATTGTACTGCCTGAAACTAACCACAAGGCAGGTGAACAGCTCACATGACCCAAAATTACTCTGCAAAATATAACAAATCAAAAATCACAGACACCATCTGTTTTGCTGTCTAGACACCAAGGGTAGATAAATGTTGCATCATTTAATTGGCAGATATGACTAGGTACAATTTTCATTTGGAACTTAACACGCTGGTACAAATGAGTGTTCTATCAAAATCAGGGAAACAATTTCCCACGGTGCCAGTTTCAGAGTTTTACAATGTAGATGCCATGTTGGTAAAGTGGTACTGCTTTGCACACACACAGTGCACAAATACCTCATTGTGAAACATACTTCAATTCTTGTCTGGATTAAGCAGAACAACAGAAATTGAAACCATGGACTTTAAATACACACAATTATTCTGTGATGTGAATGATTTCCAAATACCCACAGTGCACAAGGAGGCCATCAAGTCCGCACCGACTCTTTAAAAGAGCACTCTAGGCCCATTCCCCCACCCTGTTCCCATAACCCTGTGCAACTACCATAGGCAAGCCATCAAATTCATATCTTTGGGTTGTGGGAAGAAACCCATGCAGACATGGGTAGAACATGCAAACACCATACAGTCACAGAGACCAGAATCGAATCTGGGTGCTGACACTGTGAGGCAGCGGTGTTAACCACTGTCCCAACAAATAACCGTCTTCCAAAGAATAAAAGCAACTTTCTTTGCAAACCTATAATGTTATTAAAAATCATACGCATGAATTACATAAAAGCAGTACTGAAGTGAAACAATAAAATTCTGCAAATCAGTATAGGCTAGGTTCAAATTCTAGTGTCAAAACACATTGAATTTCCACATCCAGAACAGCCGATTGCCTAAAAAAGTCAAAAGAATCAACATTTTCAAAGTTTGTTCTAAGTAGTAAGCAGTATTTATTGCACAGAAGCGGGTAATTCGGTTAACAATTCTCCAAATACCAGCATTCGTACCCCAGACAAAGCTCCTCCCACCTTCTTCATAAGATCCCATCAGACATCTAGTTATAATCAAAATTTGAAAGGAAACTCAGCATGAAATGATAGAGCACACTTTGCACAGAAAAGATCATCCCAACCTTAGCTGGGATCATCTACAGATCTTTAGATAAAAGACAAAGTTGCATCTGACATGTTCTGACTGAAGATGTACTGGATCCTGCAACTATACAAAGGTGATAAATATTGTGCGTATCAGTGGTGGCTCAGTCAGTTGTGTGCTTATCTCAGAATCAGAAGATTCTGGGTTCAATCTCTACTCCAGGATTTAACCACAAAATCCTCAGTCTAAGTCTAGTGCTGAGCAAGTGCTGCACTCTCAGAGGTGCCATTAAACTAAGGTACCATCTGCCACCAAAGACCCCAAAATACTCTAAAAATAGTGCAGGGTAGTTATTATTTCCAATATTTTTCCCTCAGTTAAGTAACTTAGCTTTAATTTGATTAACTTAGCACGATTGCTAAAGACTCACTCCTCCCTGTGTACTGTGGTACAAATATGCAATTTTTCTCAATTTTTTTCTCATTTTGCAGGAACGAGACAGGGTTACCAATGGGACTAGAGGCTGGGATTGCTTTAACATGTTTATTGACAAAGAGGCACCTCAATTAACTTCAGACAAGAATTTTTTCTTGTAACACATTGCTGTTTGTGGGAACTTACTGTGTGCAAACTGACTGCTGTTATTTGCATTACATCAGTGACTAAACCACAAAAGTACTTCATGGCTTTAAAGTGTTCTGAGACATCTAGTGGGCATGAAGGGTGCTACATAATTCTAAGTTTTATTCTGCAGTACATTTCTATCACTTTCAGTGCTTTAGAGCTACTGTTTGTTCATTGACACCAATCTTTCCTCAAATTTGAGTATGCTGAAAATTGACTGCAAGTACTCAAAAACAGTGAAAAAATTACCTTGCCAAAATGGGGCAAGGGAGTGGATCAAATTAATTTCAATCAAACGTCTCTACAGACATTTCAACCAGCCCATGGCAAATCAGCATCAAGTTCAGCATCCAAGCACAGATTGGAGTCATACATGACTATCACCTGTGCAGTATGACTGCCTTAAGAAAAAGAACATTTAAGTATCAGTATACTTAACCAGCCAGAATCAACAGACTTACATACAGACCTTTACATAAAAGGGAAAGTTATTTGTAAAGAATTGGGAAAATCATACACATGTTGCCCGAGTCAAAAAAGATCTCAGCCATGGTAAATGCACAGGCGTACAAAGATGCCTTTTTGGAGAGTCAGTGCAGACTCGATGGGATGAACATCCTCCTATTCACTGTAGGGGTCCTATGGTTAAATGTACCCCAGCTCTTGGTTCCATTAGTATCCACACTATTCCTGTAGAACGTGAGAAATCATGGAGGAGGGAAAAAGCATAATTGCACCAGTGACGAGGAAAGTGAACCTAATTTAGCAATAGTGCTAAAACTTCCCAAAATAAAAGCTAAGCTCTTTTACTGAACTTATGTCAAGCTTTTGTTATGGTTATTATATGTATTGAAAACAAAATGTTGTCAATAAACAAAAGGAGGCACAAGTCACTTGATGTCTGGCTTCTGAATTGGAGCAGGAGGCCAGAAATCATGGGTTAAAAACTGCTGACTTGTTACTGTGGCCGATTTCCATGCCTCATTTGTTTTCTGTGCTGCACACAATAAATGCCAGGCATTAACTTTTGTTTAGATCTGCTGCAGATCTTGAAATATTGATCTTTTTGTACTTTGGAATGGAACGGAAATATTGATGGCTATAATTTGTTTTTGTTATATGAATTTATTTCCATAGTTGTTGTAATAAAAACAATTGACTTTTTTGAGATGTTGGAGAACCATTTTGCACACGCAGAATGTATTCCAACACTTGGGAACACCACTAACAATAATGAAGCTGCAGGCGCTCACTTACCAAGTACACGCTAACCATTATAGATGAATGAATATTCAATCAGAAGATATTAATGCTTTCTCATCAATTTTCTGTTTCAGTACATGGTCAGTTAAATGAAATTACACTAACATATTATTTTCATACCAGCTCTCCTTTGTATTTGTGCAGCTATTAGATTTTTACAATTGAGAGCCACAGTATCAGTTTCAAATTAGGTAGCAGCATGTTGATCAAATTGCCTGGCTGGAGCTGCGATATTCCTGTCTAGGAGTGCACTCCTCCCACTGGTCAAACTGAAATTTAAACTGTAAACATTATGTTCAGTCCTCTGAACATACAAGTTAAATTTGAAGTTCTTTTGGCATGTCCAAGGAACCCGCAAGGTTTTAAAACCATAATGAACAATGCACTGGAATTACACACCAGGCAACATCATATCTGAGACATTTTATCCAGAGCTAGGTTATGCTCTGACTACACAACTTGATCGTCTGTATTAACTAGAAACCAAATACAGATGGAAATCACCCTTGATCAAAGACTCTTCCAATTATGATTGAGCAAGGAGTGGATTACATTTTGAAATATTTCTCAAACAACACATTATTTGAAGATACTCCAAATTTGAATTTAATTGACAAAAGCAGGTCAATTTTAAAGTTCCAGCACCAACTGTTGCCATAAATTCATGGTGAACATGTTTTTCAAATATTTGTTTTCAGGACATGAGCCACAAAGCCATTTTCTGCTCATCTCTTATGTTCATCTCCCGTTTTCCCAAGATGATGGTGGATTGCCTACTCATTGCGTTACTCTTACAAAGTGAATGATCTGCAAGGTCATTTGACTCTCGGGGGCTGGAATTCCATGCAGCCAGACCAGGCAGTGAAGGGCATCACCGAATTAATTGAGTCTCTTTTTAAATAATCCAGCATCATATATGGTATTTTCAAATTTACAACTTGCCAGGATGGGATTCAAACACAATTAATTAAGTTTCTGCTTACAGCCAACCATAAGATTAGTCAAGATTAGGAAATACTCAAAGCAGGGTATGACTATATTGACCAAAGAACTTGGGGCCAACGCTCCAAGTATTTTCTTCATTGATGTCAGCAACAAAAATTAACAACGTGACACTAAATGCAAAAAGCTTTCGGCCCCAAAATTATAGATTCCATGAAATATTGATATGTCATGATTTTATTTGAAGTTGCACTTTGTTATTTTATGGAAGGAAAAAAATTACAGATAAATTCAGTTTTGGTTTGTATAGCGTATACAGATATTTTGCAATTGTTCTGAAATTATAAGAGGCCAATGTTCAGAAAATGCTCAAGCATATATATTCCTAACCTAGCTAATCCCATCATCTCCAAGTCAGCTTGATCCTTTGATAACTTAAGCAAGGAAGGATCTTAATAAGTCATGGCATATATCTTGCAACCATGATCTTGGCATCAAAATGATCTCAAAGCACCTACATCAGATCGTCTCACATACTGCTGGATTGCAGGTTAAGATGAATATACAGCAGAGACAGGCCCAATGGTCCTGTGGGTGGTATGTCAGTTTATATGTTCCATATAAATCCCTCATTTAAGCCCATCAATTTATCCTGTGGCATTGAATGTTCCATATTTTAATTACTCTCTGCATAAGAAGTTTCTCCTGAATTTCTATTGGATTTATGTATCTTATCCTTATTGCCCTTTGTTCAAATCTCACCCACAAGTGGAAACATCTTATCTATGACCACCCTATCAAATCATTTTACAAGCTTGAATATTTCTAGCAGGTCACCCTTCAGCTTTTTTTCTTGAAAAAGAGGCCTTGCCTGTTTACTTTTTTCTGACAGATGTAATTAGTTCTGGTGTCCTCTTGGGAAATCTTTTTTATACCTTCTCCAATGCTATATCTTTTTGTAATAATATGGAGACCAGAGTCGCTTAGATCACGACATGTGGTTTAGCATAAATTTTGATTAGCATAAAGTTTATAACTTTTTCAATTCCATCCCTTTTGAAGCATAATCCAGCACTTCTTTTAAAATGATGTTTTGCTATTCGTGATCTACCTTTATACCTCTCTTATTTCACACTTATTTCCAAGGAGCATATGGACTCCAATTCTTCCTACCAAAATCCTACCCACCTCACACTCATCTCTGTTGAAGTTCAGCTATTCAACTAACTCCACAAATTCTACAGCAAAGATCCTGATTTTTTTAAAAATTAAAACGAGCAATGTTCTATGTGGGTAGTTAATCTTCAGGAAAGTGTATTGTAATTCAGTTTGCTTCAACTTTCTTCAAATATCAATTTAAAATTTAATATAGCCAGGGCTTCAATATGATGAAACAGTAACTCTTTGTGATCATATACATATTTTACTGTCTCAGTCTTAGACACTATAATTTTGGTATTGAAAATTTTGGGGGAATTTATTTCATGCCAATTTGAATAAGCAGAAACATGACGTCATAACAAATTACTCATGTATATAGAACACAAATAAAATCGGAATTCAGTTTACTTAAGTTATCTTTGGAAGCTAAGCAAACTTGAGAGCTCGGGTCAGAACACTTAGTTATATAGGTCATTGAATACATGTTGATGTATTCTAGTAAATAGAAACTAAACTCAAACCCAACGACGAACGTTGTACTCTCACACTGAGCTGATAACTGAGCTGAATAACTGCTTAAGTACCAGCAAGCATATTATGAAAACACCCAACTGCTTCAAAGTCAAATCAAACAAACTTCCAAGTGTCAGATTTCATTGTGCACACTAAAGAAAATTAAAAGGTTGAGAAACTGCCGGTTTGGAGAGCAGAGATTCTTACAGTGAAGCTGCACACGCAGGGTTTTTGCCACTTGTACCTTGAGGTGTGATGGGCAAATTCCTGCGGCTTGTCCTGGTCACCATGTTTAGTCTCATTAGGGGAGAGGCGCTAATTAATGAGGGCTGAGCTCATGGGCCGGGAATGCTGGATTGTCACCCTCTTCCCACGCTCGCTTACTCCCTGCTGTAATCCGCTCCTGGACTTGTTTCCATGACAAACTGACATCCGGCTTCAACACAACACTTCCCCTCCCTCAGCAAAGATATAAAAACTTGTATTTCCTGTCATTAAAAAAGACGTCCTTATAAATGAGGGATGGCCGGGCGGTGGGAAAGGGAAAGGGGGCAAGGCCGCTCACTCAAAAAAAAACAAATCTGCCTCGCGGGGACAAACACGCTTTCATGCCACGATTAAAGAACACAAGTATTACCTGAGTAATGAAGGAGGCGGCTGGGCGCTGTGGCCGGTCCCTGATCGCTGTCGGTCGGGCCCACCCGCCGGCTCCGGGGCCGGTGACGGTTTCTTTTTGAATCTCCTCCTCGAGCGCTGCCGGCCTCGCTCACTCACTCACTCATCCCGCGCTGAGGAGAATGCGGATGGGCGCTGCCGCCCTCCTGGCCGAAGCCTGTCACCCACACGCAGCCGGCGCCCCCCCTCCTCCTCCTCCCGGAGCCGCCCGGCAACTCGCTTCACTCACTCTCCCGCTCCCGGCTCGGCAGCTCACTCCCAGCGCCAGAGGCCAAGACAGTCACCCCCTCCGTCCGTCCACACCCCGAGCAGAGGCCGCCTGGTCACCCCACTCGGCGTCTCCTCCGGCTCCAGGCTCGGCTCCCCCTGGCGCCCGGGCACAGGCTGCAAGGGGGCCAGGCGGCTGCGGAAGTGCAGGCGGCCGCAGGAGCTGCTGGCTGGCTGGCTGTGGGAGGGAGGGGTAGGAGGCGGCCAGGGCAGAGCTGACAGAAAGAACAACACAAAATACTGGGAAAAACCTTTCAGCGGTATGCTGAGAAATTACACACAAAAGTTAAAAGGTCTGATCGGTTTCGGCACAACGTGGGTGCGGACAAAAGGGGAGGTCTGTGGGAGGTGGCAGAGATTGCACTTGAAGAGTTAAATCTTCTGGTGCCAAAGGGAATGGTGACGGGACAAGGAAAGAAACAAAAGATATCCCTGGAGCTGGCATGTTATTGTCAGAAAGCAAAAAAAAGGGAAAGCCTAAAACCACAGATTCCCTACTCCACCGAAAAAGGCAAAAGAACATCCCACCCAGGCCCCCACTATCTCCATAATCCTGCACTTTTACCATGGCTAATCCACCCAACCTACACATCCTTGGACACTAAGAGGCAATGCAGCGTGGCCAATCCACCTAACCTGCACACCTTTGGCCTATGCAAGGAAACCAGAGTACTTCGTGGAAACCTATACACACATGACAGAACGTGCAAGCTCCACACAGTCACCCAAGGCCAAAATCAAACCCAGAACCCTGGCGCTGGGAGGCGTGAGATGTGTAAGCGAGACAAAATTAAGGAGACAGAGGTTATGGTCAGCTATTTACTTGTGGAACAGCACCTCATCTTCCAATCAGATATCCTATTATGTTTCCTTATTGTGCACGTTTTGGTTTTTCTTTGCTCTAGGCACATTTTCTGTTTTTACCCATTGCCATTCCCTCTTGATCTGGATGATGAATTCTTCTGTCATTCAATCTCTCTTGACCTTCAACCTATTACAGCACACCTTTTTTTCCTTCTCCTAAAACCCCTTGCTCAAACTATTACATCTCTAACTTTCACTAGATGAAAAAGGTTATCATCATGAATTTTTAACTCTGTTTCACTCTCCACAAATGCTGCCATACTCGCTGAATATTTCAAGCATTTTCTGTTTTTATTTTCAGTTTCCAAGATATGCACTTTTCTACTTTGAAAAGGATGACAGGATTTTGAATTTCATTGACAGGAAGAAGCAGTGGCCTGAAAGCTGTTCCACATCTATTGCCTATTGCCGATTTTATAAAGGGTTCAACATGTGGCGAGAATTGACACTGATGAATAATAACATTGAAACCCTCTTGTTAACTGAATAACATTCCTGCATTAAAAGAATAGCGTGTCTGAAGCTCATGTCAGCTGCATCAAACACAGTTCCTTAATTAAAAGCTTTAAAAAAGTAGGAAACTGCCTGAGAATTCAGTCAAAGCAGCAAGCATATGAGTGGTGACACGATTCCATCAATGACACTGTCCACACAGATGCCTCGTATAATACACCTTGTAAATAGTATTTACAAGGTGGTGTTGTTTTCAGGAGATACGTGCATTTGGTTGTTAACCTTCTCAATAAATTGCATTTCTGTTGCAAAGTAATTAAATATTACTTAATTTTTGTTGATGTCCTGAACCTGCCAGCCCAGAAAATGTCAGGCAACGATTTGAAATTGGTTTATCAATTTGATTCATAACCATATGGCAGAATTTACCTGCTTTATAAAAACCATATTTTTATGACATTTGTCCCCAAGACCAAAACAAAATGTTGCTGACGCTGCTCCCAAGATGCTGATTGACAAGTGAACATTTTTCAACATTGATTAAATGCATAAATGTTTGTTCTTCTCCTCATTGTCACTAGAGGTAGTGCTTGACAGACTAGTGGGACTGATGGTGGACAAGTCCCCAGGACCGGATGGAATGCATCCCAGGATTCTGAAGGAAATGGCGGAGGTGATAGTGGATGCCTTAGTGATTATTTTCCAAACCTCGCTGGATTCCGGGGAAGTGCCAGAAGATTGGAAAATGGCTAATGTTACGCCGCTGTTTAAAAAGGGTAGCAGGCAAAAGGCAGGGAATTATAGGCCGGTTAGTTTAACGTCTGTTGTAGGAAAAATGCTTGAATCTTTCACACAAAGAAGAAATAGCAAGGCATCTTGAGAAGAATTGTTTGATAGAGCAGACGCAGCATGGATTCGTTAAGGGGAGGTCGTGTCTGACGAATTTATTGGAATTCTATGAGGATGTGTCTAGTGTGGAAGGGAACCGGTGGATGTGGTGTCTCTCGATTTTCAGAAGGCATTTGATAAGGTGCCGCACAAAAGGTTGTTATAGAAGGTTAGGGGGCATGGAGTTGGGGGTAAGGTGTTAGCGTGGATAGAGGATTGGCAGTCAAATAGGAGGCAGAGAGTAGGTGTCAATGGGTGCTATTCGGATTGGCGATTGGTGACCAGTGGAGTGCCCCAGGGATCGGTGCTGGGGCCTCAGCTATTTACCATTTACATAGATGATCTGGAGGAGGGAGCCGAGTGTAAGGTGTCGAAATTTGCTGATGACACAAAGATAGGTGGAAAAGCAATTTGTGCGGAGGGTGTAGAAAGTCTGAGCGAGTGGGCGAGGACCTGGCAGATGGAATACAATGTTGGCAAGTGTGAGGTTATCCACTTTGACAAAAATAATAGTAGGAAGGACTACTACTTAAAGGGTGAAAAGCTGCAGCATGCTACGGTGCAGAGGGACCTGGGGGTCCTTGTGCATGAGTCGTAAAAACCCAGCCGGCAGGTGCAGCAGGTGGTCAGGAAGGCAAATGGGATGTTGGCCTTCATAGCGAGGGGGATTGAATATAAAAGTAGGGAGGTCTTGCTGCAACTGGACAGGGCACTGGTGAGGCCGCAGCTGGAGTACTGTGTGCAGTTTTGGTCGCCGCACTTGTGCAAGGATATTTTGGCCTTGGAGGGAGTGCAGAGGAGGTTCACTGGGCTGATACCGGAGTTGAGGGGGTTGAGCTATGAAGAGAGGCTGAATAGACTGGGCTTGTACTTGTTGGAGTTTAGAAGGATGAAGGGGGATCTTATTGAGACATATAAGATGATGAAGGGGATGGATAGGGTGGAGGTGGAGAGGTTCTTCCTGCTCAGAAGGGACAACAGGACTAGAGGGCACAGCCTCAAGATAAGGGGGGGGCAGTTTAGAACAGAGTTGAGGAGGAACTTCTTCACTCAAAGGGTGGTGAATCTCTGGAATTCTCTGCCCACTGAAGTGGTGGAGGCTACCTCGCTAAATATATTTAAGACGCGGGTAGATAGGTTTTTGGTAGGCAAGGGAATTAAGGGTTATGGGGAGAAAGCAGGAAGTGGAACTGAGCCACTTCAGATCAGCCATGATGTTATTGAATGGCGGGGCAGGCTCGAGGGGCTAGATGGCCTACTCCTGCTCCTATTTCTTGTGTTCTAATTGGTTGTGTTTTAATTCCCTTATACTTGTAGTATTCATTAATATTACTCAGGTTCCTTCTCAATTTTAAATTTCCCTCCAATCACCTTGCACCAGAAGTCTAATTACATTCTACCTAATTGTGTTCCAGCAAAAAAAAAATCCAAAATACATTGCTAGATATAGGCCTGATATTGCAGTGATTGCAAAACTGTCAATATTTGCCATCATTACGCCACTGAAACTGACGGCAACTTCTGTACTCTGCATAAGCACATAATAAAATAGAAGCCCAGAAGTTGCTGTCAGTGATTGCGGTCACTGCAAAGATTGCTAGATCTTTTGCGGACAGCTTTCCTCAAAGTCAACAGAGAATGCTGTTGCCAAGTCAGACTACAAAATCCAGTCCAGTGTCACTGTTATACTCAAAAATGGTATCCATTTCAGGCACTGTAAAGTTTCACATCAGCAATGAGATAAAGTCCAGTTAATATATTTCAATATTGCTGCGAAAAGAATACATTGTCAAAGCTTTTCATATTGCACTCATCACGACAGTTCGTAAGAATTCAAACTGAAGGAAAACAATGCAGTATTAAATTTGTCATTTTACCTGACATTGTAGTCTTGCAAACTAAGAGTGCAAGACAAAAAGCTTGACAAAACATCTTTGTTCAGCACAACACAAGGTCTGTGCTATCAAACAACTATTAATATATTTAGCAGTGTTGGTTGAGGGATAAATGATAGCTCTGACATTATGAATTAATATCTCATCCATTCAAAACCTGTCCATTCACACAGAATAAAATCAAGGAGTCAGAGGGTTGAGGGTTTAAGTACCCCTCCTCCCAGAAACTTCAGCTCATAACCTAGGCTGACACTTCAGTGCAATACAGAGTGTTGCACTGTTGGAAGTACCATCTTTCAGATGAGACATTAAATTGAGGAAGCAAGATCCCTGAAGATAGATCTCTGGTGAGGAAGAGCAGGTACGTGTTAGTCCATATAGATAATTTAACTAATATCACCAAATCAGATTATTTGATCATTAGCTCATTGTTGTTTGTGGGACTATGATATATGCAAATTGACAGCCACGATTCCTAGATTACATTGTAACTTTCAAAACTATTTAATTGGCAATAAATACTTTGAGACTGATCATGAAAAAGAAATTGTCTTACACTTAAAATGGTGCCATTGGATCTTTCATGTTCACATAAACAAACATAGTCTCCATTCAACTCATCATCTGAAGAAAAAACACATCGACATTGTACGACCTCAGTACTGCACTGAAGTGTCAGTCTAGAATCTACGTTATGCGCTCAGGACTTGAATTTATAGACTCAGTCAGTGAGTGAGAGTTTTGTATCCATTCTACTAAATGCAAAATTACAAATGTAATTTCTGATGACAAGTCACAGTTTGACACATCAACTCTTTCTCTTTTCACAGATGCTGCAAGATGTGCTGCCTACTTCCAATATTTTTTGTTTTTATTCCAAATTTAACTCTAAACTTTTCCCACTTCTTCCACAAACTGACTATGAGTATGGCTGGATAAGGAATTAAGGTATAGATTTAAGTGAGTTTAATTTAGTGTTTCTTTGTAAGAAAGGGTACAACTTTGATTAGATTTATGTTAAACAAAAACGTTTGCATGTATGAGGTTTTCTGGTTTCACTTAAAGTGTACCTCTGTTGTACTGAGAGTTTAGGATATGAAAGGTAAACAAGAACTTGGAGAAAGAATGAGCTGTTGCTTAGCAACCAGGGGCCACTTTCAGGGAATGTTTCAGTGGAATATTTCATGGTAGTGGAGGCAGTCCACCATTGGCTGGCAGCAGGATCTTCTGTTCCCATCACTGTCCACAGGGTTTTCCATTGTTTGCATCTTCTCCTGCTGGGGTATACATGGTAGGGGTTTGCTGTCGGCAGGATGAAGATCCTGGTCTTTATGTTTTTAGTTTAATTGAATCCATTAGCAGAAGGAGCTTCGTGGCTAGAGAGGGAACAGCCCACTCAGCTCTGCAAAAGCAGAACAATGGAGTAATGGGCGAGAACACAAGTCCTAGAAGCTAAAGGACCGTTAGTTCTAGAAACCAGGGACTGAAAAGAGGAATTCCAGGAAACTGAAGTTAAAGGCACAGAGAAACTGGAATTCAAACAAGGTACTGTTCATTGATGTTTAGGGCAGAGCTGAAATGTACAGACTTGGTAAAGTTGACGAGTGAGAAACCAAAGATATCTGAAGTAACCCTAAAGGTTGGTGATATCTTACTCCAACCAGTGAAGCACTTAATGGCTGGGTGCTGAGAGCTTGTGTGAAAGCCTTGGATGCTTCCTCTTGTGGGGCGTTCTAGGACGAGAGGATAAGGGGCAGCAAATTTAAAACAGAGTTGAGGAGAAATTACTTCTCCCAAAGGGTTGTGAATCTGTGGAATTCACGAGCCCAAAGTGTGGTGGATGCTGGGGACAGTGAATAAATTTGAGGAGGAGTTAGGCAGATTTTTAATTGGGTTGAAGGGTTATGGAGAGAAGGTGCATATCAGCCATGATTGAACGGTGAAGCAGACTTGATGGGTTGAATGGCCTAATTCTGCAACGCTATCTTATGAAAGCTATTCAAGACAAAGTAATATTGAAAGGAGAGTTAGAAATCCTGGAAGTGAATCGTTGCTGGAAAGAACTGAGAGAAAGCACTGTGTGGAAGAAGATTCTAAGGTATGTCTTTTCGAGCGTGGAGTTTGGAAACACTCGTGTTAGTTCTGAGAGATCAGTTGGCTCACAGTGTAATAATCACCTGAGGGGGTATTTTTTGAGGAGAAATCTACAGAAGCTTGATTGGATGGCATCTGCCACAATAAAACATATGAATACAGGCCTTATCACCTGCAATTTCACTAACTTATGAGCAATTCTCTCTCAGCTATCAGGTTAAATCATGCTGCCTCATTATAATAAAAATAACACTAATTCTGGTTTCAGAGTGGGGTGTTGTCTGACCACAGTTAGCTGTTGGGTTATAGGACCTGTGTTTTTACTGAGAACATGATAGCCATAAGATATATTTTGTACCCTGTACTATCCTTAAGATCGAGGTACATTTGTGAAGTTAAGTGGGAGTGAAGGGATATTGAATTATCGTCAAACTTTAACTTTTTTTGTTGTTTTTAAAAACGAATTGACAGTTCTGTGACTCTGTTCTTCCACATTTTCTAAATAAGGGAAAAGTTAGTCTTGTGAGCCAGGGTTCTATTCTGGGACCTTCCTGTCTCATAGTATCAACTGGGATTGTGACATTATGGTAAAGATTAATCAAGGGCATGTCCACTGATTTACTGTAACTGAATCAGCCATGTTCCACATTTATGGTGAGGGATTTTTGGACCGTTAGCAATACAGTGAGTGTTACATTCTCCAATTCCATTCAATTTAGTTAGGTTTATCAGTTTATGATAGTTCAAGATGTCAAATCTTGTTTCTAATCACGAGATTTTAAGATTTCCCAGCACTTTTCCAGGAATATTTTGGCATTGTGATTCTTCATTTCTGTCTCTTATTGATCTCACAAAATAAAATTCTTGAGCATCCGAATACAGGCCTCACGACTTGCAATCTGACTAATTCATGGAAGAATTCTCTCTCAGATGTCAGGTTAAAGTATCCAACTGGTTGGCAAATAATAACACTTTAATTATGGTGTAGTACACAGAAGACTGAGTGGGCTGCCAACCAGCCTATTTCAAAAGGCCAGAAATAGTACACTGTCAAAATCCTTACTTCAGGTTAAAATAGTTAGGTATTATTTACAATTGAAATAATTACATTGTGAGGGACTAAAGATCTCATCCAGTTTATTTTTGTAAAATATATATAGATACCCTCATTGCTGTTTTGTAAATTTTAAAACTGAACAAAGCTCCTTAAAGTGGCTGAACCTATGTCTGCCTGTGACCCATGAACATAAGAAGCCGTGACGGAGTTTCAGGGGAACTCGCACTTTGTTATCTTTGAGAAGCAACGAACAATCACCTGTTGACTGCACAGCCAACTTCAGACAGAGCTTTACAAAGGTCATATGCATTTCATAACGCAACGGAGACTGATAGTACACAGAACATAAATTCCCTACAGTGCAGAAGGAGGCCACTCGGCCCATCAAGCCTGTACCTATCTTAGCCCATGTATTTACCCTGCTGATGGGGGATAATATAGAATTCTTAGACTAGGTTAAGGTAATTATATAGTGCCACATATATAAAACAAAGTATGGAAAGGTATTATAAACTGCAAAGGTACTATAAACTGTATAACCACAAAATAACCAAGTATTATAAGCTTAAACTGTATTTTCAATATATGTGTATTGTGCACCTTGGCCAACTTTGTTCTGAATGCAGCATGATGGTAAACACAGTGGTAGACAGACCAACTTCTTTTAATACAATGGAGCATAGAAAGGCAGCTTCTCTTATCTGTTTTTGGATACGTGAAAACATGTTTAATCATAGGCTTGCTATTTAAGGGAGTAAATTTGTTCATGGGTAGTGAGACTGGCACAGTCTCTCAAGCTGATAAAGGAGGTCCCAGTTCCAGTGAAAAAGAGTGACTCCTTTCACCGATTAAAATGTGCAGGTGTTAGCTATGGCCTTGGTTATCGAATTGACATGGGTTAGGTTTCCTATATAACGGGGGGGGGAAAACGTACATGGACAATGAGCTAATAATCTCCTATTCCTGTTGACAGGTGGAACTTAATTGGCTATGATAATAATGTTTAATATCGTGATTGGACATTCCAGTCTGATTGATGAGACTGAGTGGGATACTGAAATGTTAAGAATAATATAATAATTTTACCTTGCAATATTAGCTCAGAGAGAACAATCAACTCTCATTTCCTTTGTCTCCCTCCTGATGTATGCATTAGCAAATAAATTCCTTTTTATTCTTTAATTATATACTGTCTTTTGCAATCTATGTATTGGTTGAGTGAGGTCAATAAATACAGGGCACTCCAGGGGACACCTCAGAAAATTCCTCTTACACCTGCTAATCCTCCTGACATTGAGGCAATTTAACACGGCCAATCAACCTAACCTGGACATCTTTGGAGTGTGGGAGTGGGAGGAAACTGGAGCATCAGAAGGAAACCTACACAGACACGGGAGAATGTGAAAACTCCACACAGACAGTCACCTGTGACTGTAATTGAATCCAGGTCCCTGGTGCTGCGAGGCTGCAGTGCTAACCACTGCGCCACCTGTGATGGTTTGTTAAGACTAAAGGCCCCACAACCCTTCCTTCAATTCGTAAAGGCTGAGATAATTTGCAATCTTTGAATCCCAGCCACATTTCAAATGATAGCTACGCATTATTTGTTTGAGACTGGATTGTGAGGTCATGTGATGTCAGCCACTGACTTGTTGAACAAGTTAATATGACCTTGCTGAACAGAACAGCTCAGCCTGCCCTTCATCATCTGGCTACCAGCCTAATGGACAAGGAGTAGTACCTAGGTGAAACACCTGGCCTCATCTACATAGCTTCTGCTTGAAATTCTGTACCATCACCTACAAGACTGATTCGTTTCTCTGGGTGTCGATCTTATCTTGTCAGCACCACTGGCAATGTGAATTATACAGCATCGGTTTTCAATCTGTCACCCTCCATGAAGGAATATCTTGCAGGATTTTGAATCTGCACTCTGGAACCCACGTGAATCATAGAGTTCCATTTGGCCCATCCAGTCTACACCAACTTTGACAGAGTATCTAACCCAAGCCCTCTCACCTGCATTATCCCCATAACCCCAAACATTTCCCATGGCCAATCCACATAACTTGCGCATCTTTGGAGTCTGGGAGGAGACTGGGGCACCCAGAGAAAACCCACACAGACACACAGAGATTGTGCAAGCTCCACACAGTCACCAAACACAGCACCAAAGGGTGGAATTGAATCTAGGTCCCTGAAGCAGCAGTGTTAACTACTGCATTAACCACTGTGCCACCATGCCACTGCTGCCAGTATATATTTTCTCTGTGGTCCCTGTACTGGAAAACATTCTTCTCTGTGTCCCTCATTTTACTGCATGAAATGCGAGGGGGTGATGTTGCAACCTTCCTTTCTGCATTTTCAGTGCGTGTAAATAAACTAACCCTTTCTGAGTTCATCTTATCTCGAGTTTGCTGTGGGGTTATTAATAGAAGATTGGATCATATCAAAACCGAGGGCTGGGAAATAAAGAAGGAAACCAATTATGAACAGAGAAATAAAATATAGTAAATGTTCTGTTTCCAGGTGAATCGTGAAAGTTGAAAATTACTGCTGTTTAAATTAACTCCCTCCTGCCTGTTGCAGAAACTGGGGGTTCAAATCCAGGATAACCCATTTGAATTTGACCAGAGTCCAAGGCACAAGTCAAATCTGATATCAAGAGTTAACTGGAAACCAAAATGAAAAACCCGGTGACTGGAACAAATCTGAAAGCACAGCAACATACCAAAGCAAACTCCTTTTCCTGAACACAAAGAAAATGGCAATTTTTGATTCTCACATGTGGATCACACAAGGAGATCTGAAATGTTCATGTCCCTCAGCAGAGACCAACTGAAAGCTGCAATTAGGGAGGCACAGTTAAAATTACCCAGTAAAGTGAAGTGAACTGATCCAGTTGTTGGTAGAGCATTTGGATCTCACCTATGTATAGGACAGGTAGAGGAAGAACACAACCAAGACTCTGAATCACCTCCCCAGCCAAATTCAAGCTAGTCAAATTCAGAATGCAGCTAGAATTTCAGGAGAGGCAAAGAGAAAGAGAATTTCAACTGTAAATGGAGCTAGCAGTTCAAAGGGATACCAGACAGCTGGAAACTACAAAGGAAAATCTCTCCCTACCCGATAGCGCCCTTTATCTCCCTACATACCCTAGATTCATTTTGACACCCTCAAGTATAGGGAGGCGGGACTACACTGGTAATCCACAGACACAGGATATCATGATGGGGACCCAGGGTTGAATCCCACCATAGCAGATAGTGGAATTTGATTTTTTTTAATATAAGTCCAATGGTGATCATGAAAAAATTATAGAAGCCCATCTGGTTTTCTTCCGATTTGCCATCCTCACCTGCTCTGGCCTACACGTGATTCCAAAGTCATAGCAATGTGGTTGACTCTTAACTGCCCACTGAAATGGCCCAGCAAGCCACTCAGTTGTATCTAACCACTACAAAGAAAACAGAAAGGAATGAAACTGGATGGACCACATGGCACTAGGCACTGGAAATGATAACGACAAGCCAAACCCTGGTGATCCTTCAAAATCCCCCTTGTAAACATCAGGGGACTTGTGCTAAAATTGGGAGAGCTGTCTCACAGACAAGCAACTGTGTGACATAGTTATACTCTCAGAATTGTACCTTACAGATAATGTCCCAGACACCACCATTCCTGGGTACGTCCAGTCCCATGGCAGGACAGACCCAGGAGAGGTGACAGTACAGTGGTATACAGTTGGGAGTTCCTTTGGGAATCTTCAGCACTGACACTGGACCCATGATATTTCTTGGCACCAGGTGAAACACAGACAAGAAAACTTCTTGCTGATTACCACGTATCATTCAGCCTCAGCTGATGATCAGTACTCCTCCATGTTGAACACCATGTGGAGGATGCAATGAGAGTGGCAAGGGCACAGAATGTGATCTGGCAGGGAGATTTCAATGCCTGACCATGACAGAGCTGGCTGGCCCATCCTAATGGACACAGCTGCTAGACTGGGACTATGACAGGTGGTGAGGGAACCAACAAAAGGGATAAACATATTTGACCTCATTCTCACTAACCTGCCTGTCACACCTGCCACTGCACAGTATTTGGGTGGGACCTTCCAGCCACGCTCGCCTCAAGGCCAGAAAATCTTGCCCAAGGTCAACGAAATTTTGCATAGTCGTGTATCACCTGCTACAATTCCCATGGTGGGCTGAACGGTAAAATTCCACCCCTTGTCTTACAGAGTCCTTTTCAAAGTCTCATCTTCACACTGAGGGGGGGTGGCATGGGGACACAGTGGTGAACACTGCTGCCTCACAGCTCCAGGGACCTGGGTTCGATTCCTGGCTTGGGTCGCTATCTGTTCGGAGTTTGCACATTCTCCCTGTGTCTGTGTGGGTTTCCTCCAGGTGCTCCAGTTTCCTCCAACAGTCCAAAAGACAAAGCTAGTAAGACCATAAGACAGAGGAGCAGAATTAGGCCACTCAGCCCATTGAATCTGATCCGCCATTCAATCATGGCTGATATTTTTCTCATCCCCATTCTCGTGCCTCTTCCCCATAATCTCTGATCCCCTTATTAATCAAGAGCCTATCTAATCAAGACACTCAATGACCTGGCCTCCACAGCCTTCTGCAGCAAAGAGTTCCACAGATCCACCACTCTCTGGCTGAAGAAATTCCTCCTCATCTCTGTTTTAAAGGATCACCCCTTTAGCCTGAGGTTGTGCCCTGTGTTTCGAGCTTTTCTGATGAGTGGAAACATCCTCTCCATGTCCACTCTATCCAGGCCTCGCAGTATCTTGTAAGTTTCAATAAGATCCCCCCTCATTCTTCTAAACACCAAGTACAGACCTAGAATCCTCAACCGTTCCTCATAGAACAAGCTCTTCATTCCAGGAATCATTCCTGTGAACCTCCTCTGGACTCTTCCAAAGGCCAGCACATCCTTCTTTAGGTATAGGGCCCAAAACTGTTCACAACTGGGGTCTAACCACAGCCTTATACATCCTCAGAGAAGTACATCTCTGCTCTTGTATTCCAGCCCTCTTGACATGAATGCTAACATTGCATTTGCCTTCCTAACTGCTGACTGAACCTGCACATTAACCTTAAGAAAATCTTGAACAACGACTCCCAAGTCCCTTTATGTTTCCGATTTCCTAATGCCATACCTTGCTTTTTTTCCGGTATTGTGGTGACAAGGGTCCACATTTCCACCTCTGCCTTCCATTGCCATGTTGTTCAGCATCTGAAAAGACAGGGGGACAATCAAATCCCACTAGTATACTTTTACCTTCTGACATGATTGTCGCACTTCTTCAAAAACAAACACCAAATTACGATGGGTTTTCCTCTGCTACCAATGTTTCCTTCAGAAGGAACTCTTCAAAATGCAGCTAATGATAACACAACAAAACTTACTCCAACTTTTAAATCAAAAAAAGGGTTTAATAAAGAAACATCATTACTCCAAAATTGGGTCCTCACCCTGGGCCACTCCAAGCTCTCCACAATTCTACATAGTTCCTTATTTATAGTGAATCAGCTGGTCAACTGACTATTACATTGGTTCCATGGTTTACTGGATCAGCTGACCCTTACAGCTTGCTCTCATTGGTCACATTACATCCGATACAAAGTTGTCACTGGTTACATTCTAACAACAATCGGATCCCCAAACCCGATAGGTACACTAAGTACACAAAGTTAACAAGCAGCAAGATGTTCTCCAAATTGGACGACACCTAACTGTCACCCAAGTGACAGTTTGGGTCACCATGTGGAGTTTCTGCTCCAGTCTCCTCCCACAGTCTGAAAAATGTGCTGGTTAGGTGCACTGACCCAAACAGGCACCGGAGTGTGGCGACTAGGGGAATTTCACAGGAACTTCATTGCAGTGTTAATGTAAGCCTTACTTGTGACTAATGAATAATCTTTAAGACTAAGAGAGAACTTACATTGACTTTGACGCTTTCCCATATGGGGTTGGGGCAGTGCTATCACATTGTTGGAAAGACAGGATGGGAAAGACTGGCATATGCCTCTAGGACCCTTTTTTGAGTGAACGTATTCCCAGATTGAAATAGGAGGATTGGCAGTCATTTTGGTGTGAAGAAGTTCCATCAATGCGTCCATGCTTGATGGGTTTTTTATGGTTACTGATCATAAACCCTTATTCGACCTTTTCAAAAGAGAACAAAGTAATCCTCCCTCTTGCCTCTGATTCAACACTGGACCTTATTACTGCTGGCCTATGAATATTTCCTGGAATACCGACCTGGAACCTGGGTAGCGAGTGCTGATGCATTGAGTCATTTCCTATTGTCCACAAGCCTGGTTCCTTTACTAGCATTGGAAGAGGTTGTCAGCAAGACAGATTAAAGCCTGGACACAAAAAGATTCTAAAATAAGGCACATGATCCTATATGGTGGATTCCAAGGACGACCCTCTGAAGAAATTAAAGTCTACCTCATTGAGAAAGATAAACATAGTGTTGGGGATGTGATCATTCCTTGGGGGTGCTGAATAATTGTTCTGCACCCAGGATGACATACAATAGTAACAGAACCACATAATGGCCACCAGGAGTATCAAAAATGAAGATGCTGGATAGGAGCTACATCTAGTGTTGTCTCTCCCAGTGTTTGCACACCCACATCCTGAGTTTATTCAGCATTTTCAGTTTTTATTTCAGATTTCTACATCTGCAGTATTTTGCTTAAATAAATGTGCAAAATCAAGGTTTATATTGACAAGTGGCAAGTAACATTTTTGCCACACAAATACCAGGTAATGACCATTATTACCTGGTCATTACCACTTGACATGCAGTCGTGTTACCTTTGCTGAATCTCTCCAGATTGTCAACATCCTGAGGGTTATCACTGACCAAAAACTCAACTGGACTAGCCATATAAATACTATGGCTACAAGAGCAGATCAGAAGCTTGGAATCCTGCTGTGAGGAACTCATCTCCTGACACTATCTACAATGTGGAGATGCCAGTGTTGGACTGGGGCAGGTACAGTAAGATGACCTCATGAAAGAGTCCAACCCACCAAGAAAAGAAAACGTAGAACAGGGTGAAGGAGTCCTCTGCAGCTTGAAAGGAGAGCATCCAGACATTGGTATGTTCCAACTGCCATTCAGGCCTAAGCGCTGGAAAAAGTGAAGGTCTGTTAGGGATACACGAGTAGTCCCCTGAAGGATACCCCAGTTGGTAGCATGGCACAGCAGACAAAAACTCTTGCTGCAGAAACTTACCCCTTGGAGGGCATGGCACCGTGTGTCTCCAAGCTGGACAAATGCCCAGACAACTTTTGGAGTTCTGAACTTTCAGGAACAGTGTCCCCATTCCTGTCCCAAAATATGAGCAAGCCTTTTGTACTATTCCAGGACCGAGGAGCCACTTAATCCATAATCTACCTTTTCTGTCCCAGAGTCCTTCCTGGAGGCCAAAGTCCATCTGTGTACGCACCCTTCCACAGGGTCCACCTAGAGTGTGACCTTGTTTTAGATCCTGTCATGGTCGGAACTGACTCTTGATTTCCTCCTTGGAAACAATTTGGTTGGCAGCCAATTGTTGCAAGAAGTCTCACAATGCGAGTCTTACCTGTAAAGATTGGCATTCCAACCATTATTTTGCAAATTGAGTTTGTGTCTTTATATGCCCTGTTTGTGAACTGAAATCGCACTCGCCTGATGAAGGAGCAGCGCTCCGAAAGCTGGTGGCTTTTGCTACCAAATAAAGCTGTTGGACTTTAATGTGGTGTTGTGAGACTTCTCACTGTGTTTCCCCAGTCCAACGCCAGCATCTCCACATCATAGCCAATAGTTAGCCAGAGAAAGAAAGAGACTGTCAGCAGCAGAAATTTGAAGGAGTGCAGAAGTCTGGGAAAAGTTCAAAGGCCCAAAACTAAAACTGAGAACCACTCAGCAAGAGTTGCTTGATTGTAATACGGTCAGAAACAGGTCAGTAGATTTAAAAGAAGTCCAAGAGGGGCCAAAAAGAACGTAAAACAAACTTACAGAATATCCCAGAATTAAAAAAGGACTGGAGAGGTTTCAGGGAAAGAGATGGCGAGGGAAATGGCCCACATAGTTAAAGAGCTTGAAAGAAGACAAGTTATTAAACTAGGAAAGGGTTAAGGGATTGCCAGAAATATGGCTGACAGAAACCTTCTTTCCAAAGTTAAGTTGAGACCAAGAGAGTTCTGAAACAAATGACCATAGAGAGATTGAGGTGCTTTACCCAGGTAAAAAGCCACAACGGAATATAGTCTAAGCTGCACCTCCATTTGAGGCAGAAGTGTTCCAGGGGACATGGGACCAGTCAGGAGAGAGCCCACTCCCAACTGAACAGGTGTCAGCTGAGAAGCCATTGATTGGTCCAGCCTGCAGCTTTATGGCAAATTTAAATGGGGACCAGGAAATTTTCCAAACCGACCCAGAAAGAGTGCCTCATTTAGTTGAAAAGGTACTGACAGACTGTCTACCGGAGGGCAGCAGGTGATCAAGAAGGCGAATGAAATGCTGGCCTTCATAGCGAGGGGGATAGAACATAAAAGTAGGGAGGTCTTGCTGCAACTGTACAGGGCACTGGTGAGGCCGCAGCTGGAGTACTGTGTGCAGTTTTGGTCACCGCACTTGCGCAAGGATATTTTGGCCTTGGAGGGAGTGCAGAGGAGGTTCACTAGGCTGATACCAGAGATGAGGGGGTTGGACTATGAAGAGAGACTAAATAGACTGGGTCTGTACTCGTCGGAGTTCAGAAGGATGAGGGGGGATCTTATAGAGACGTATAAGATAATGAAGGGGATGGATAGGGTAGAGGTAGAGAGATTCTTCCCGCTTAGAAAGGATAGCAGGACTAGAGGGCACAGCCTCAAGATAAGGGGGGTGCAGTTTAGATCAGAGTTAAGGAGGAACTTCTTCACTCAAAGGGTGGTGAATCTCTGGAATTCTCTGCCCATGGAGGCTACCTCGCTAAATATATTTAAGTCACGGGTAGATAGGTTTTTGACAGACAAGGGAATTAAGGGTTATGGGGAGACAGCGGGAAAGTGGAACTGATCCACTTCGGATCAGCCATGATCTTATTGAAGAGTGGAGCAGGCTCGAAGGGCTAGATGGCCCACTCCTGCTCCTATTTCTTATGTTATGTTCTTATGCAAAGCATCCTAATTTATCTACATCCTAGCTACGACTGTAACATTACATTCTGCACCCTCTCCTTTCCTTCTGTATGAACGGTATGCTTTGTCTGTATAGTGCTTAAGAAATAATACTTTCCACTGTGTAATACATGTGACAATAAATCAAGTCAAAAATAAAGGAGTGTCCCCTTCCAGAAGGCAGTCTGACTATCATCTGGCCGTGAAAGGTTTGCCCAGGTCTAGCAGAAGATTATCCAGTGCCAACAACAGCACTTGGAACCCTGGAGTTGTGCTTGCGCCCAAGCTGGACTGGACCCTTTCTGAAAGAGGCCAAACCCTCATTGAAGAACCTCAATGACCGACAATCAGCCTGACCACAATGCCTAGGTTGTGACAACTGAACCAACAGGTTACCAAGGTGGATGAGGAAGAGCTAAACTGGATAAGGGTCTATGATCAAAGAACCTGGCACTCAGACTGAGGATACCCAGCATTCCCCTGCAGAAAGCCCACTGTAGCTGGACCTTTACACCTGCTGTGTGTTAACCGTTAACCATCCTGTAAAACCCCTGACTCTTCTGAAGATATTTAATCAAGATTTCAAAAGCACCGAGTTCTGAAAACAATGGCTCTTCTTATGCCTGATCCCCAACAGAGGAAATTCAGAACTCTAACCAAATAGTTATCAATATCAGTCACCCTAGCTTAGGCGAGGGAGAGGTATATGAGGCCAGTATGTGTGCTGTCCATGTGGATTAGCAATAGTTTCAAAGGCTGGAATACCAGTGATACATTGACTGACATATTACTATAGCATGGTTTGCCACGGACAGGCTTGTTGGTCTCAGCTTTGTTGAACCACTAGTAAGATGGCAGGCATTGACTCTATATGGCAAAGTTATAAGAACATAAGAACATAAGAAATAGGAGCAGGAGTAGGCCATCTAGCCCTTCGAGCCTGCCCCGCCATTCAATAAGATCATGGCTGATCTGTCGTGGCTCAGTTCCACTTTCCCGCCCTCTCCCCATAACCCTTAATCCCTTCTCTTATCAAAAACCCATCAACCCGCTTCTTAAAAATATTTAGCGAGGCAGCCTCCACCACTTCAACGGGCAGAGAATTCCAGAGATTCACCACCCTTTGAGTGAAGAAGTTCCTCCTCAACTCCGTTCTAAACCGCCTCCCCTTTATCTTGAGGCTGTGCCCCCTAGTCCTACTGTCTTTTTTGAGCGGGAAGAGTCTCTCCACCTCTATCCTATCCATCCCATTCATCATCTTATACGTCTCAATGAGATCTCCCCTCATTCTTCTAAACTCTAACGAGTACAAGCCTAGTTTATTCAGCCTCTCCTCATAGCTCAATCCCCTCAACTCCGGTATCAGCCTAGTAAACCTCCTCTGCACTCCCTCCAGGGCCAAAATATCCTTGCGCAGGTGCGGCGCCCAAAACTGCACATAGTACTCCAGCTGCGGCCTCACCAATGCCCTATACAGCTGCAGCAAGACCTCCCTACTTTTATATTCAATCCCCCTCGCTATGAAGGCCAGCATCCCATTCGCCTTCCTGACCACCTGCTGCACCTGCAAGCTGGGTTTTTGCGACTCATGCACAAGGACCCCGAGGTCCCTCTGCACCGTCGCCTGCTGCAGTTTTTCGCCACGTAAGTAATAGTCCTTCCTACCAAAGTGGACCACCTCACACTTGCCAACATTAAATTCCATTTGCCATTTCCTGGCCCATTCGCCCAGCCTATCTAGATCCTTCTGCAGACTCTCCACACCCTCCGCACAATTTGCCGTTCCCCCAATCTTGGTGTCATCAGCAAATTTCGACACCCTGCACTCGGTTCCCTCCTCCAGATCATCTATATAAATGGTAAATAGCTGAGGCCCCAGCACCGACCCCTGGGGCACCCCACTAGTCACCATCCGCCAATCCGAATAGCACCCATTGACCCCCACTCTCTGCCTCCTATTTGACAACCAATCCTCTATCCACGCTAACACCCTACCCCCAACTCCATGTCCCCTGACCTTTTGCAATAACCTCTTGTGAGGTACCTTGTCAAACGCCTTCTGAAAATCCAGAAAGACCACATCCACCGGCTCTCCTCTATCCACTGCCCTAGACACATCCTCATAGAACTCCAGTAAATTTGTCAGACACGACTTCCCTTTAATGAAACCGTGTTGCGTCCGCCCTATCAAGCAATTCCCTTCAAGATGCCTCGCAATTTCCTGCTTAATGATGGATTCTAACATTTTACCTACCACAGACGTTAAACTAACCGGCCTATAATTCCCCGCCTTTTGCCTGGCACCCTTCTTAAACAACGGCGTAACATTAGCCGTTTTCCAATCTTCCGGCACTTCCCCAGAATCCAGCGACGTCTGGAAAATAACCACCAAGGCATCCACTATCACCTCCGCCATTTCTTTCAGAACCCTCGGATGCATTCCATCCGGTCCTGGGGACTTGTCCACAATCAGCCCCTCCAGTCTGTCGAGCACCACCTCTCTAGTAACAGTAATGTCATTAAGACCCTCCATTCCTACCACCTTTCCATCGCTAACACCCGGCAAATTATTCACGTCCTCCTCCGTGAAGACAGAAACAAAAAAGTTATTCAAGACCTTCGCCATATCCCCATCCCCTACCACTAGCTCCCCTTTCTCATCCTCTAAAGGACCAACGTTCACCCTAGCCAGCCTCTTCCTTTTTATATATTTATAAAAACTCTTGCTATCCTTTTTTATATTAAGTGCTAGCCCAGCCTCATAGCTTCTCCTACCCTCCTTTATCAACTTCTTTGTCAATCTTTGTTGACATTTAAACCTTTCCCAATCCTCTTCTCGCCCACTACTCTTAGCTACTCTAAATTCCTCCGCTTTTAATTTAACACTTTCCTTCACCTCCTTCGTTATCCACGGCTTATTACCTCTCTTCCTACTGTCCTTTTTAACCATCGGAATAAATTTCTGCTGAGCACCAAGAAAGATCTCCTTAAAGATCCTCCACTGCTCCTCAGCAGACCTACCTTCCAACACATTCCCCCAGTCCACATTCGCCAATTCTTCTCTCATCCTACCATACTCCCCTCTATTCAAACAAAGGACGCGCGTCCGGGAACCCACTTTCTCCTCCTCCATCTGCACCAGAAACTCCACCATACAATGATCACTCTCTCCAAGAGGATCCTTCACCGCAAGGTCCCTAATTCTACCCGCCTCATTACATAGCACCAGATCCAAGATAGCTTGCTCCCTCGTCGGCTCCAACACACACTGTTCAAGGAAATTATCCCGGCAGCATTCCAAGAACTCCTCCTCGAGCCCACCTCGTCCAACATGGGTCGACCAATCAATATGTAGATTGAAATCTCCCATAACTACTGCCGTCCCATTCCTGCACGCCGCACTTATTTGCGTGTTAACAGCCCGCCCCACCTCCAGATCATTATTCGGGGGCCTATAGACGACACCCACCAGCGTCTTCCTCCCTTTGCTGTTCCTAATCTCCACCCACAACGATTCCACGTTCTGCTCTTTGGCTCCGATATCATCCCTTGCTACCACCTTGATACTATCCTTAATCAGCAGAGCTACGCCACCCCCTCTTTCCTCCTGCCTATCCTTCCTAAACACTTGATAGCCCTGTACATTCATCTCCCAGTCCCTGTCACCTTGCAGCGTTATAAAGGACCAGAGGGCCTTGAGGGTCACACATGCCTTGACATGAGTGGAAGATGAGTGGTAATGTTATTTAGCTGGTAATCCAGAGGTCCTGGCTAACGTTCTGGGGTTAATGTTCAGGTTTAAATCCTACCATGGCAGCTGAAATTGAGAGCTAATCTAAACTATCATAGATTGCTGTAAAAACCCTTGGTTAACTATACCTTTTACGGGAGGAAATCTGCCATCCATACTTGGACTGGCCTATTCTAGATCCACACCAATGTGCTCGACTTTTAACTGATCTCTGAAATGGCCTAGCAAGCCACTCAATTCACGAAAAATTAGGAATGGGCCACAAATCCTGACCTTCCTAGCAATAGGCACATCCTATGCAAGAAATAATGTTTAGAAATGCTGTTGCCTCATCTGCATGCAGAGAGTTTGAGGTCTGAGTGAGTGGAGCAGCAACTGGGCTTAGCTCCCATGGCCACTTTCAAAGCTGCAGTATTTTGATTTATTAGAGCAGGCTTTTTGATTTATTAGGGCTTGGGTTAGAGCAGCAAAAGCTGGTGCGACGATTGTTCATAGTTGTGTTCATATCCATCAGAAAAGTGAAGTTATGAATCCAATAGTTTGGGAGGCTAAAGGGAGTGTTAACTAAAGGCCCAACTCCGACAGGGCAACGATATTTCAGCCAATCAATCACATGTTCTATGGTAACAAGCACTCACTCACATGTCAAAAATCAGCCTCCTGTATAACAGTGCTCTGTCTCTTCCATGTTGAAATTCATTGCTAATTGGAGGATCCATAATGACTCCACAGATGGGCTATTTATTGGACCCAGAATGGAACACATCCATCTCTGCTCCTGAAGGTTCCCAGCCCAAAATGGATTCGAAGGTGGCAGCCACACCTCCAGTTCACACCTAACAGTTGACAATGAAAATAGTACTTACATTAACTCAAAATTCATGAAGACAATGTTGGGAAATGGCCCAGATCTTGGTTTCTAAGCCACTGATAAAACTCCAGCACTAAGAGTCAGCTCAGAAACTGAAACACATCTATAAATTTGGCTTCAAACGTGAGCAAGGAATGAAAGGTATGAGGAAACTCAGCAGTATACAGCCAGAATGAAGCTTTGTTGCTGGGATATGTATTGTAAATTCCAGTGTAAAGATGGAAGTATCTAAATTAATTGACAGTAAAACAAGTGATAACAAATTGGCAGCCTGTCTTTCCCCTGGCTTGATTTTCTTTCCCATTAAAGACAATGAAAAGAAAATTAGAGTGTGTACAAATAAGGCTGCCAGTTTGGCATTATCCATTTTAGACAACTGCCCATTCTCATATACCTCATAGTGTCTGTAAATGAATGTGACAGTAACATGAAATAAGAGCACAAGTAGACAATATGGCTGTTTGAGTCAGTCCACCGTTCGCTGAGATCACAGGTAGAATTTTCCAACCTTTCCCACCAGTGGGATCTTGTGGCAAAGTCAATGCCCCTTGGAGGGTTCTCCAGCATCTTGGCAGATAAATCATGGAAAAGCCTGTACACTTCGGTGGGATTGGAGGATCACACCAGAAAAACCTCCTGTGGGGTGGCAGGGGGAGGAATCTATTGATCGTGAATATGTTCATTGGCTGAGCAGCTGCAGCCCAATGAAGGAGAGAATTCCAAAGATTCATAACTCTCTAAGTAAGGGAATTGCTTCTCAGTTTAGTCCTAAATGACAAACACCTTATCCATGAACCGTAGTTCTAGACTCTTCATCTAGGCAAAATAACCACAACATCTACCCTGTCAAGCGCTCTTAAGAATTTAAATTCCAGATAATAAAGGTACATTCTACTAAACTTCACTTCATGATCTGACACATAATCCTCTGACCAGCTCTTGCAAGCTCAATATTTGTATGACTGGTCCATGAATGGTGACTCCTGAAATGTTGATGGCAATGCCACTCTATGAGTTTTAAAGGAAGATAACATTGAGTAAAACAATATTAGTTACACCATGTATAATTATTTTACAGAAAAGTACAGTTGTTACCTTAAAAAAAAAGTGTCTTAGAAGAACTGATAGGCCCCACCAATCAGGCAACACATACCTCTTCCAGATGATTGGTGAAGTGAGAGATAGATGAATATCGAGGTGTACGTAATGTGAAAGAAAAATCAAGCAGCATAGGGGCAGGATCTTACTGCTGATTGGTCAGGCTATTGTGTTTGTAACAGGTTAACTTTCATGCTGCTGATTGGTCAATATATTTGAACATTCGTGCTGCTGATGACAGTCTATGTAAAATGAATGGTAATGTTTTCTTCATTAAGGGTCACTGATGCAAAGGTGATTTCTTTTTGGGAGACAATGTAGTGTTGGTAGATCTTAGATGTCCTGCAACAAAGGACACATGATTCAGCATTCCACTTATATGTCATATGAATGAAGGTTTTGCCGGGGGGTGGGGGGAGAGAGAGAGAGAGAGAGAGAGAGAGAGGAGGAAAACATTCTTCCAGTGTCCAGCAGACGGCCCAATTCCCCTCTGTGATCCATGGTACAGCTATCTTCCTGGTATAACTGCCTGTGAGTCCATTGTTAGCGCTTGTTAATGCCATACAGCTGTGGCCACTTTGCGTGAGTCATGAATCTGAAGAGTCCATTCTGGTGAGAATTGCCTGGCAGGTTGAAAAATTGCTCACCAAATAAAAAATGGGGTTAATAGCTCCCACTTTTCTGCTTGTCCAACACTTAGGGCATGATCTTTTCAAACAAATTCCAAGTGTGGTTGATTTGCGCCCCAGACCAACCAGGTCAAAACGCAATGATTCTTCTGTGAGGGACAACAGTTCAAATTTCTTTGGGAGAATTCCATCCCAAGTCCATTGTAAGCATACTGACAGATAGTTCAAAATCCAATGTTTCCATCATCACCTTGCCCTCCAGTTTCCAACATTCTTATTAAAAGAACCTATTCCAGCAGTGACAAAATTTATTGACAGCAAGAACTTCACCATATTGACACATCAACTCAATGTATTCCCTTCATGCAAGATTAACACATGGCCTCCAGGTACTTGCTGTATAAAAACCACTGCTGCTCAGACTCAGCCTCTCACGTAACGATTCTACCTCACACATGTATACTCATGCCATAGTGTTAGAAAGAAAGTAAAGGAGGTTTAACAGGATGTTACCTGGCAGGAGGAAGCTCAGTTATAAGGAGAGAAATGTTAGGATTATTCTGCTGGCAACAGAGCAGGCTAACGGATGATCTAATGGAGATTTTCATAATAAAAGTGTTGGAGTAACGGAAAGCTACTCCCTTGGGTGAATAGGTCAATAACCAGAGAAGAGAGGAGAAGGATTTTTTTTCACTCAGGGGATTGCGGGGAGGTGGAATGCTTTACCTGGTACCTGAAAAGGTAATGGTTGCTGATTCCATAAATAATTTTAAAAGGCAATTGGGCAGATATAACTTACAGGGTTATATCTAAGGAAGGACGTGCTGGCCTTAGAAAGGATCCAGAGGAGGTTCACAAGAATGATCCCTGAAATGAAGAGCTCATCATATGAGGAACGGTTGAGGACTCTGAGTCTGTACTTGTTGGCGTTTAGAAGAGTGAGGGAGGATCTTATTGAAACTTACAGGATACTGAGAGGCCTGGACAGAGTGGACACGGAGATGATGTTTCCACCAGTAGAAAAAACTAGAACCGGAGGGCACAACTTCAGGATAAAGGGATGATCCTTTAAAACAGAGATGAGGAGGAATTTCTTCAGCCAGAGACTGGTGAATCCATGGAACTCTTTGCCACAGAAGGCTGTGGAGGCCAGGTCATTGAGTGTCTTTAAGACAGAGATAGATAGGTTCTTGATTGATAAGGGGATTAAGGCCTATGGGAAAAGGCAGAAGAATGGGGATGAGAGAAAAAAAAAATCAGACATGATTGAATGGCCGAGCGGATTCAATGAGCTGACTGGCCTAATTCTGCTCCCATGTCTTATGGGACTTGATAGTTTGAGTTATAAGGAGAGGCTGGATAGGCTGGGACTTTTTCCCCTGGAGCGCAGAAGGCTGAGGGATGATCTTATAAAGGTCAATAAAATAATGAGGGGTATAGATCAGGTAGATAGTCAACACATTTTCTCAAAGATAGGAAAGTCTAAAACTAGAGGGCATAGGTGTAAGGTGAAAGGGGACAGATACAAAAGGGTCCAGCGGGGCATTTTTTCACACAGAGGGTGGTGTATGCCTGGAATGAGCTGCCAGAGCTAGTAGATGTGGGTATAATTTTGTCTTTTAAAAAGCATTTAGACAGTTACATGGATAAGATGGGTATAGAAGAATATGAGACAAACACGAGCAATTGGGACTAGCTTACTAATTTAAAAAAAAAGGGGCAGCATGGACAAGCTGAACCGAAGGATCTGTTTCCACATGTCATCTTAAGTGTTTAAAAATGTCCAGCCCTTTAAAAATTACCGGTGAATGAGAGGTTAAGAAAAATTCAGTTCTAGCAGTTTCAATATTTGATAAAGCCCCTTATGAATGAGACCTTTGATTTTCAAAACCTCCAATTATCTTAGCAGAGAGGTTCTAAGTCCATAGTTTGATTGACAGCTAAAAGAGTTTATTAAAGGATTAGGGGTAGGTGATAACCCTTACAAGGTGCATTGGGGAATCACTGATTGATCTCCCTGTGGGCTTTTTGAGTTCCCCTGGTAAAAGGCATTGGCTTGTCCAGCTGAAACTCATTACCTGAGCCTTTTATACGGTAGGCCCAAGACTGAATGCAACCCCCGCTCGATTTCAGAGGTGAAAAAATAAAGTTTATGTCAGATGCCAAATGTTCAAACTACCAAAAGCCTCATGGGAGTACAGATAGTGTAGCAGTCAATTAAAAAGAAACTTAAGAAAACATAAAATGGGCATTAAAAATTGGCAAATAAAATCAAGGAAAGCACAACAATGTTTTATAAATATCCCAAGAGCAAGAGATTAACGAAGGAAAGAATGGGATCAATTAGGTAACGTGTATGGAGGTGGAATATATGGACGTGACTCTTAAATATTTTGCATTGTCTTCACAGAGAGGGAAGAGCAGACATTGCAGTTACAGAGGAACAGTGTGAAATACTGGATGAAATAAACAGTGAAAGAGGAAATGGAGGAGTGTTTTGCATCATTAAAAGAAGGTTGGATGAAATGCATCCCGGGAAGCACTGTAGCTATTCCAGAAGGCAGCTCACCACCGCCTTCTCGAAAGCAATTAGGGATGGGCAGCCAATGCTGGCTGAGCCAGGAATGCCCACATCCCAAAGGATGAATTAAAAACATGTGGATTTTCTAAATGTGGCGTCAGATAACTGAAAGATTGCTGATGTTGTAGCATAGTTTAGAAAAAAAGTAAATGTTAGCCCTATAATTACAGGCCAGTCAGCCTAACTTCAGTGGTGGACAAATTATTGGAAACAATTTTGAGACACAGAATAAGTTATTATTAAGAAAGGCACAATATAATAAAGGACAGTCAATATGTTTTTCTGGAGGTACTGCTTTGATCCTCTGCTAGATAACATCCAAAATAACCAAATTTACTGAATGATCCAATGATAAATAAATGGACAAGATTTCATGTTTTTAAAATGTTACTTTAACAGTCACCCACAATCAACATAAATTAAATGTCCATATTAAACTGGCATATATTGGAAATTAAGCATTGAATTGCAGATACAACAAGGAGAGATAAATCTCATGGGTTTCCTGGGCAGATTAGATAGCATCAATATCAGCCAGTGTCCTTCAAGTTGCTGATCTTCGTAAGGTTGAATTCCAGATCCTTTTCAAGAGCTTAGCCACCAATTCTCATTGGACAGCAACTCCCATTCAACCTGGGTTCCACGGATACAATCTTCCACAAAATGACACATCTCTCCAGAACATTCATAGCTCTGCTCCCATCAGTTTTGGTTGCATAGGTCCATTGACTGTAATAGATGATTCTGGTTATTGTATGACACAAACAATGACAGCGCATTCTATTTGTTTATTTGCATCCTGGCTCTGGCCTTCAGATTCTCCATTTCCAACTGCATCTTCTTTTGTGAAAGCCTGGTCACATGGGCCCATTTTGTGTCCCACCTCCAGGCCACAGGATCTTGTGCCCTGTTTCTCCAAGCTGGCACACAAGGACAGGAAGAAGTCTCCCCAGTCCAACGCCGGCATCTCCACATCATGACTAACAAGGACAGGGCCAGTGAATTTTCCAAACATGTCCATTAGGAGGAGCCCAAATAACTGCTCTCTGCAACTGCAACTCCACGAACCAAGCAGGTAAGGACAAACCTCCCTCCTAGAACACAGGACCAGGCGTAGGCCATTCAGCCCCTCATGCCTGTTCCACCATTCACTTAGATCATGGCTGATTGTCTGCCTCAATACAAAACTATTTCCAAATCCCTTGGTGTCATTGGTATGTAGAAATCTATCAATCTCTGGCTTGAACACGCTCAGTGACTGAGCTTCCACAGCACTCTGGGGCACAGAATTTTAAAGGTTCACGATTCTCTGAGTGAAGAAATTCTTCCTCACCTCAGTCGTAAATAGTCTGCCGCTTATTCTAAGATTGTCTCCTGGACTCTCAGCAGGTAAACATATAATTTGTCTTTATATGGAAGCAAAATACTGTGAATGCTGGAATCTAAAGCAAAAACAGAAAATGCTGGAAAATCTCAGCAGATCTGACAGTGTCTGTGAAAGAGAGAACAGAACCAACATTTCAAGTCTAGATGACCCTTCGTCAGAGCTAAGAGCAAAGAGAACAAGCAGAGATCTATACTATGAGGGTGGGGGTGGTGGTGGAATGGGACAAAGGGAATGTAAATGGGGGTACAGAAGGCTGAGAAGCTGCTAAAAGTGTCCATTATGTGATCGGAATGTGTGAATGGCAGAGCAGAGGTACAGATTGTTAAGGGACTGCCAGGGGAATGTGGCAGTTGCCCTGAACTGGGGAGGAGGGGTCAAGAACGAGAGCTGGAATGGAGAAGTGAGAAAATGTATGTGAGAAAGAAGGATGATAAAATGAATGAATGAATGAGATGAAATGAAATGAAACAAATGGAAACAGGATAAAGGTGGAGGTTAGAGTTCATGTTCTGAAGTTGTTGAACTCAATGTTCAGCCTGGAAGGCTGGAAAGTGCCCGACCGGAAGGTGAGGTGCTGGTCCTCCAATGTGCGTTGGGGTTCACTAGAACATTGCAAAAGGACATGTGGACAGGAGAGCAGGGTGGTATGTTGAGGTGACAAGCGACAGGAAAGTCCAGGTCCCACTTGCGGACGAACCGAAGGCAAAGCGGCCCTTCCAGTCTGTGTTTGGTCTCTCCAATGTAGAGTAGACCACATTGGGAGTGGCAAATGCAATAGGCCAGATTGAAGGAGGTGCATGTGATGCGCTGCTTCATCTGAAAGGAGTGTTTGGGAGTCTGGGACAGTGAGCAAGGAGGAGGCAAAGGGGCAGGTGTTGCACCTTCTACAATTGCATAGGAAGGCATCTGGGCAGGGGGCGAGATGTTGAGTGTGATTGAGAACTGGATCAGGCCATCCTAGAGAGAGTGGTCTCTGCAGAATGCTGATGGGGTGGATGGAGGAGGGGGGCATACATGCGATGGGTCGTACTGGGGCTGCTCTTGGTTGTTCGAGATTGGCCTAGTGCTTCATGTCATTAGTGTGTGTCTAAACTGGACAAGATACTGGACAAGACGACAGCTCAGTGACTATCGCTGGTTGCTGTGCAGACACATGGATTTGGGCTGGTGTCTGTGGGAGTTTGCGCATTCTCCCCGTGCTCTGGTTTCCTCCCACACCCCAAAGATGTGCTGTTAGGCTGATTGGCAGGAATAAATTGTCCCTAAATCAGTTTTCCCTCAATCTGGAGGGCCATAAAACATTAGACAGGGGTCATGGGTAGAGAGGTGGTGTTGAGATGGCAGCGTGGGCTCGTTGGGCCAAAGGGCCTGTTTCCCAGGCTGATTTTGTTCTTGGGGGGGGGGGGGGGGGGGGGGGGGTTGTGGAGGTGATGGATGGAGGGGAGGGGGGTGGATGGAGGAATTGTTGTCTTGAGGAAGAAGGCAGGCATATCAGCAGCACTATTTTAGAAAATAGCATTACCAGAGCAGATGTAGTGGAGGCGAGCAACCGAGAGAATGGGATGGAGTCCTTATGGCATGTGAGGTGTAAAGAGCTGTAGTTAAGTTAGCTGTGGGAGTCAGTGAGCTTGTAATGGATACTAATAGACAGTTTATCACCAAAAATGGAGACAGAGAGGTCAAGAAAGGGAAGAGAAGTGTCTTGGACCATGTGAAGGTGATAGAGGGGTGGAAATTGGAAGCAAAATTGATAAAGTTTCCAGGTCCATGAGCATGAAGTGGTACTGAAATGGTTGTCGATGTACTAATCAAACAGTTGTGGGAGGGGGCTGGAGTAGGACTGGAACAGGGAATGCTCCACATAACCCATAAAGAGACAGACATAACTGGGACCCAGGGGGGTGCCTATTGCCACACCTTTTATTTGGAGGAAGTGGGATGAGTTAAAGGAGAAATTGTTGAGTGAGAGAATCAGTTCAGCCAGACAGAAGAGAGTGGTGGTGGATTGGGATTGTTCAGACCTCTGTTTGATGAAGCAGCAAACAGATTTGAGGCCATGCTGGTGAGGAATGTAGGTGTAGAGGGATTGGACATCCACGGTGGTTGGGCCAGGGAACTGATATGGTGTTGGGCATTGGAGGAAGCGTAGGTGTAGGTGGGAAGGACTGGACAAGATGAGAGAGAATGGAATCAAGATTGGAGAAAATAAGTTCAGTGGGGCAGGAACAGGCTGACATGATGGGCCTACTGGGGCAGTCCTGGTTGTGGATTTTGGGACAGTGGTAGAAGCAGGCTGTCCAGCATTGGGAGACTATGAGGTTGGAAGCTGTGAAGGGAAGATCTCCGGAGGAGGTGAGATCATTGACAGTCCTTGAAACAGTGGCTTGATGTTCGGTGGTTGGGTCATGGTCCAGGGGGAAGGTAAGAGGAAGTGTTCGAGAGTTGGTGCTCAGCCTTTGTGAGGTAGAGGTCCATATGCCAGACAACAACAGCACCACCCTTGCCAGCGGGTTTGATGACAAAGTCAGCGTTAGACCTGAGAGAGCGAGGTGCTGCAAGTTCAGAAACAGACAAGTTAAAGTGGTTGAGAGGAATGGAGAAATTGAGATGGCCAATGTTATGTTGGCAGTTCTCAATGTAAAGATCAAGAGCAGGTCAGAGGCCAGAGGGAGTTGGATGAAAGGATCTGCTAAACGGGAAGAGGACTCTTGCCCAAATTAGTGAGCATGGAGATAAAGGCAGCGGAAGAAGTCAGTTGCCCCTTAAATGCCATTATCATACCTGCTCACACCACCTCCCCAGGCAATGCATTCCAGACAGTGACCACCCCCTGTATAAAAAGCTTGCCTCGCACATCTCCTCTAAACTTTTTCCCATGCACTTTAAACCTATATCCCCTAGTACTTGAAATTTCTGCCATAGGAAGTTTCAATCCCATTAATTTATCCAGGACTACTTTTTTTTTTACAAATACTAATTATTTTCATTTCCTCATTTCCATTAGTTCCTTGGTTCTTTATTCTTCTTCCTCGAAGATGGACACAAGGACAAACATCTCAGTTCCAGGACATCAATGCAGGAGTTCCTCAGGATAATCTCCGAGGTCCAAACATCTCCAGCTCCTTCACCAATGACCTTCCTTTCCCCTCCTTCATAAAATCAGAAGTGGGGATGTCTGCTGCTGATTGCAGAATGTTCAGCACTATTCATGACTCCTTAGATACTGAAACAGCCTGAGTCCAAATGCAGCAAGTTCCACACAATATCCAGGCCTGGTCTGTCATGTGGAAGTAACATTCACGTCATACAAGTGCTTGGCAATGACCATCTCCAACAAGACAGAATCTAACTATCGCCGCTTAACATTCAATGGCATTACCATCGCTGAAACCCCTACAATCAACATCCTGGGGACTTACCATTGACCAGAAACTGATACGAACCAGCCATAAAAGTACTGTGGCTGCAAGAGCAGGTCACTGGCTAGGAATCCTATGGAGAGCATTTTATCTCCTGACTCCCCAAAGTCTGTCTACCATCTACAAAGCACAGGTCAAGAGATGGGTGAAATGCTCTCTGGATGAGTGCAATGCCAATAACACTCAAGAAGCTTGACACCCTCCAGAACAAAGGATTGGCACTCCATTCAAGAATATTCATTCCCTCCACACAGTGGCAGCCATCAACAAGATGCAGGAATTCACTAATACTCCCTCAATAGCATCTTCTAAATGCATGACCAGTACCACCTAGAATGACAAGGGTGGCAGACACAAAGGAATACCATCACTTCGAAGTTCTCCTCCAAGCCACATCCCATCCTGACTTGGAAATATAATCACTGTTCCTTCATTGTCACTGGGTCAAAATCCTGGACTTCCCTCTCTTCCAGCTTAAAATTATCAGGGTAGTATTCTGTCTGTTTTTTCCATGTCCCATTACCAACAATATCGCTTGTTTCTGGCTAATTTGATTGAATTTTTTGAGGAAGTCATCACAACCATTGATGAGGGTTGCATATCTGATATACACTGCATGGATTTTAACAAGATTTTTGACAAGGTTCTCCATGATAAATTTGCAAGAAAATTAAAAGCTCATGGAAAGTTTAGAAAGCTCGGGAATGTAGCAAGTTTGCAACCCCAATTATGTGTACACTGCACTTCCCATGCAGGGAAGCATCACAGGTTAAAATAAGTAATTTCTTGGGGTTGAAATGGGCCAGTAAATTGGATGACAGAAACTGACATTTGACCTTAGGAAAAGCCTCAGCCTGCAGAGTTTCCCAGAACCATCTCTGATTTCTTTGCAGTAGGGTGTGCAAGGAGGCCAGCATGGAAGCAAAATCTGAGATAAACTTTCCATAGTAATTGACTAGCCCCAGGAAGAATTTTAACTCCATGGTATTCCTTGGGGTTGGTGCCTCCTTGATGGCCTTTACTTTATCCTCTACTGCATGTAACCCCTTGCCATCTACTTGGTAGCCTAAATAGTACTTCAGTCACTTGGAAAAAGCATTTGTTCCTCTTTAAGTGAGCTCCCACCTGGAGATATTGCTGCAAGATTGACCAGATATTCCTGTTCTGAACCCCTCTGTCCAAAACGTCATCTAGCTATACTGTGAACATGGTTAGCCCTTGAAGGATGTTCTCCACATCTTTGAAAGATGGCACACTCTAAAGGAATCCCAAAACGCAAATAGGTATACTCATAGAGTCTCTTATGTGTAT
Organism: Carcharhinus amblyrhynchos; assembly: GCF_965287045.1. NCBI lineage: Eukaryota > Metazoa > Chordata > Chondrichthyes > Carcharhiniformes > Carcharhinidae > Carcharhinus > Carcharhinus amblyrhynchos. Next base: position 2,697,497 of record NC_137342.1, on the reverse strand, counting down.
TGTTTGTCATGTATTTCAAGGAGGACTCATCCAACTCAAGCTGGAGATAGTTGCAGCTCATGTCCAACTTGGAGAATGACTTGCCATATCAGTTTGACATACAGATCCAATAGGGAATAGGATATCTATTAAGTTTAGAAAACTGATTGACAGTCAGTTCATAGTTCCCATAAAGATAAACTGATTTGTCAAGCTTAAGAGCAGAGACTGCAGGCATAGCTCATTCTGCAAATTTTACTGGCCTTATTATATCCAAACTATAAAGGCACCCAAGTTTAGATTCCACCTTCTCCAACACGGAGAAAGGAATTGTTCTGATTCTGAAGTACCCACCAATCAACAGAGACTTTGGCCTTGACTCCGTCTATTTTCCCAGGCCCTCCTCAAAATTTCCAGGGTATCGGCTGATAACTTCATACAGTCCCCCTATGCTTAGCCTGAAGATCCAACCAGCTGGGCCAAATCTGCTGCAGCCAATCTCTGCCCATAATACTTGGTCTGTGTCTATACTACAATGAGTGGGAGAGAAGCTGATTGTTGTCTATGGGTCACTGGGGACACTGTAGTGTCTTTTAGTTGTAAAAGGTTCCACCAAGTAGGTGGCTATCCTGGCTGTTGTATCTTCCAACTTCAGGAGTTGGATGCTTGAATGGAGGTATCTCCATAACAGGGACTGCAACTCTCATGTCTACCTCCATCTTTAAGGGATGGACATTCATTGATAATTCACCATTATTGAGACAACTTAGGTTGTTACAATACAATTCAGTTGTTGCGTCCCTGTTTCTAGGAGAGGGAATACCTATATGGTATACTTAGATACCATCCTCAGTTTTCTTCCTAGGCAGCATACATTTTGCCTGTTCTGAAGTCTCACTGTGGCTGTGTCCATTGACAGCGCTTACAGCAATTCCTCTGGCAATCACTCCTTTCTGGAGTATGTTTTTCAGTACTTTTGGAGTTGATACTGCATTCCTGGACTGTCTAGTGGTGGCATTAAGGTCCTTATATAGAAGAGGTCCTTTAATACCTGGTTGACACAAGCACTCTTCATTGAAGACTGATTGCATGAGGCTCCTCCCCTTATTTGAAAGGCATTGCTGCCTGACGCGCCTTGTAGCTCCCGAGTCCCTTTTCCCTTATTCTCAACTGACAAGGATGTCTCAATGACCTTTTTAAAGTCCAAATTGGTTTCTGCTCACAGTTTCTTTTGGATGGTTAGGTTATTTATGTCACATACTAATCTGTCCTGCAACATTTCATTAAGTTGGGGTCCCACATGATGTCAGCAACAGCTGTTTTAGCTTCTTGGCTCCTTCAATATTGTTAGCATGAAAGAAATAATATGTGCACTGTGTGTACTGGGTCCAGTCTTCTCTGCTGGTGTCATAGAGTTCAAGCTTCCCCACAAAGAAGCATAATGGCTTTTGCTTATCGGAGAAATTCTTGACGTTCAGAGGTTATATGGAGGGAGATCTTAGAATTGTGGTATACAGGGATCTGGGTGTCCTGATACATGAATCACAAAAGTCAATCTGCAGGTACAGCAAGTGATTAGGAAGATAAATGGAATACTGATGTTTACTTTAGGGGAATAGAATATAAATATAGTGAAATTTTGCGACTGTTGTACAAGGCTCTGGTAAACCAAATCTGGAGTACTGTGTACAGTTATATGGAAGGAAAGATGGAGGAAAAAGAATTCTTTTCTCCTCGTTACCAATGTACTAATTCTGCCAAATGCCAGTTTCCTGACACCAACGTCCTTTATTGTGCAATAAAGGAAAAAGCCAGTCCTGTGGCTCATAGTCAAATAGTCTTCACCTCGGGACCTACAGCTACAGTCTAGGTAAGGCTACAGGCTTCAAAACCCTTGCTGGCTGTTTCCCAGAGGGCGAGCATCCACTCGCTCAATATAAGGCAGCTCACACCACACAAAGATAGATCTACTGACAATCCTTGGTGGCCATTGTGGTCATCATAACACTCTGTTCTTAATCTGTTTATGTCTTTACAGGGTTGCTAACAGATTAATATAATGATATTGCTTTTCATATCAAACAGTATTAAGTTTTGTTAAAGCTGGTCCACTAATATTATATTATACAATATACCACAATATTGCGTATTTCATCTGTATTTTCCTGTTAAATTTCAGACATCAACAGGTTGAGTTCTGTCTCTCAAAGGAGGTGCAAACCAAGTGGGGAAAAACTGAATTTATTTGCTGGAAAAATTTTTCCTGTACTTTTCCCACACCACACCAATTTTTGTGGCCTTTTGGCTGGCAAGGAAAGGTTTGGGTGCAAAACACAAATGCACCTCTCCCATTGTGAGGACAGGAGGAAAATTGCATTTCTTAACAAAGAACAAAGAACATGCCAGCACGGGAAACAGGCCCTTCGGCCCAACGAGCCCACGCCGCCGCATCTTCCCACACCTACCCTGCCCTGTGTGTATGTGAGTGGAACCCCTAATGTAGCCAGATTCAGGGGAGAATAGTGTCCATTTGGTACACCAGTCAGCCTAAGAGCACATCTTTGGGGTGTGGGAGGAAACTGGAGCGCCCGGAGGAAACCCACGCAACCACAGGAAGAATGCTCAAACTCCCACAGACACAGGCCCAAATCCATGTATCTGCACAGCTAGCAGTGATAGTCACTGAGCTGTTGCGGCACCCGTCTGCTGGTCCAGGATTAAGCATACACAACGACACGAAGTACTAGGCCACTCCCGGAACCTCCAAGAGCAGCCCACGCACAACCCACCATGTGCATGCCCCTCGTTTGACAACAAGGTGGACCGACCCTGTGGAATAAAAAGACAAAACGACAACATGTAATACTACATTTCCGGTGTCGTCCTGAGGCTCTGACCCTATTTAATACCCTCTACTATAACCCTCCATCCTTGCTTCGCTCATGTGTCTATCTAAGTAAACCTTAAACAAGTCCAACGTGCCTGCCTCCACCACCCTACTCGGTAGTGCGTTCCATACCCCCACAACCCTCTGCATGAAAAACCTTCCTCTCATATCCAAATTATACTTCTCCCCCCTCACCCTTAGATCGTGACCTCTCGTAATTGTCCCCAATCTAGGGAAAAGCCTACCACTGTTGACTCTATCTACTCCCTTCAGTATTTTATACACCTCTATCAGATCCCCCCTTAATCTCCGTCTTTCCAAGGAGAAGAGCCCCAGTTTCTCCAACCTTTCCTCGTAACTCAGTCCTTCCATGCCAGGCAACATCCTGATAAACCTCCTCTGCACCCTCTCCAGGGTCTCCACGTCCTTCCGGTAGTAAGGTGACCAGAACTGGACGCAGTACTCCAAATGCGGCCTAACCAACGTTCTGTACAACTGAAGCATTAGACGGCAGCTCTTATACTCTATACCCCTTCCTGTAAAGGCTAGCATTCCGTAAGCTTTCTTCACAACCTTCTCTACCTGTGTCGACACCTTCAGAGACTTGTGCACCTGCACTCCCAGGTCCCTCTGTATTTTTATACTCTTAATCGGTCTACCTTTTATCACATAACTCCTCCCTGCATTATTCCTTCCAAAATGCATCACCTCGCATTTGTCAGGATTAAATTCCATCTGCCATTTATCTGTCCAATATACCAACCTATCTATATCCTGCTGTGTCACTTGACAGTCCTCCTCAGTATCTGCCAATCCTACCATCTTGGTGTCATCCGCAAACTTGCTGATCACACCACGTACGCCCTCTTCCAAGTCGTTTATATATACTACAAAGAGGAGAGGTCCCAGTACTGAGCCCTGCGGCACACCACTGGTGACTGGCCTCCAACCAGAAAAGGTCTCCTCGACAACTACTCTGTCTCCTATTTCCCAGCCAGTTTTCGATCCACCTAGCTACCTGTCCTTGTATCCCATGTGCCTTAACCTTTTCTACCAGCCTACCGTGAGGGACTTTGTCAAAAGCCTTACTGAAATCCATATAGATGACATCAACGGCTCGCCCATTGTCAACTCCTCAAAGAATTCCACCAGATTCGTAAGGCAAGACCTCCCCCGAACAAAGCCATGTTGCGTATCCCTAATCAGATCACAACGCTCCAAATGCTCATACATCCTATCCCTAAGAATTTTTTCCAATAATTTTCCTACCACCGATGTTAAACTCACTGGTCTATAATTACCAGGGTTATCCCTACTACCCTTTTTAAACAGCGGTACCACATTAGCTACCCTCCAGTCTTCTGGGACATCACCTGTGTCCAAAGAAGAGACAAAGATTTGCGTCAGAGGCCCAGCAATTTCATCTTTCACCTCCCTAAGCAGCCTGGGATAAATACCATCAGGCCCCGGAGCTTTATCCGTTTTTATGCTACCTAATTTCTTCTTACACATTATTTGAGAGAGCTGGTGTGGCTTTCACAAGCCCGAGTAAAATGAGCCTCTATGGAAAGTTTGTGATAACTGTTGGGGAACTGTAGGAGGTTCACTAGGTTGAAAGAGGTTCACTGGGCTGATACCAGGGATGAGGGGGTTGGCCTATGAAGAGAGACTAAATAGACTGGGTCTGTACTTGTTGGGAGTTTAGAAGGCTGAGGGGGGATCTTATAGAGACATATAAGATAACAAAGGGGATAGATAGGGTAGAGGTAGAGAGATTCTTCCCGCTCAGAAAGGACAGCAGGACTAGAGGGCACAGCCTCAAGTGGGGGGCAGTTTAGAACGGAGTTGAGGAGGAACTTCTTCACTCAAAGGGTGGTGAATCTCTGGAATTCTCTGCCCGTTGAAGTGGTGGAGGCTACCTCGCTGAATATATTTAAGTCACGGGTAGATAGGTTTCTGATAGACAAGGGTTATGGGGAGAAAGTGCGAAAGTGGAACTGATCCACTTCAGATCAGCCATGATCTTATTGAATGGCAGGGCAGGCTCGAAGGGCTAGATGGCCTACTCCTGCTCCTATTTCTTATATTCTTATCAGTTTGTAAGATAAGCATAAAATATTTTAACACTCCTAAAAGTCACTATTAGATGCTGCATGTGACGTATTGTGTTTTTAATACAGCGATTCATCACAGGAATCAGTCCTCCAAAGATGAGTTGACCCTTAGTGTTATCGTGACCACGAAGGACATGGGCATCATTGGTATATTTCTCCACCGTCTCATGGAATACCCAATAAGAGATGAGTGGTGGGGAGTTTAAAACCCACACTTACAGCCTTGACCAGGGTTATGTAGGTCCCAGGTACAGGCCTTCGACTGTTGTAAGTTGTGGACGCTGCCTTTTCTTTGTTTTAATAAAGCAGTGTTGTACCAGAGGGCTGGCACTGGCAAAGTTATTATGCTTGCATTAATCAGTACTGTTTAGTGATACCATGAATTACAATACTTTTCCAACTGTCAAAAGTACAATAATGCATTAGAAAATGTGAAAAAAATCTTGTCAGTTTTTGATGTCAGGCTTTGTGATATAATATAAATTGACTAATGACTCTAGCTGCTGAAAAACCCTTCTTCTGAAAGTTGAAAAGATTCACCTGATGAAAGAGCAGCGCTCCGAAAGGCTGGGCTAAAACCTGGTTTTGTGTGAGACCTCTCATCTTGTCCATCCCAAACCAACACCGACATCTCCACATCATGGAATGGGGAAGTGATGGCCCAGTGGTATTATCGCTTAACTATTATTCCAGAAACCCAGAAAATATTCTGGGGACCTGGGTTTGAATCCCACCATGGCAAATGGTGGAATTTGAATTTAACAAAAAATATATCTGGAATTAAGAGTCTACTGATGATCATGAACCCATTGTCGATTGTCAGAAAAACCCATCCAATTCGCAAATGTCCTTTAGGGAAGGTAACCTGACGTCTTTACTTGGTCTGGCCTACACGTGACTCCAGAGCCGCAGCAACGTGGCTGACTCTTAACTGCCCTCTGAAGTGGCCGAGTGAGAAACTCAGTTGTGTCAATCGCTACAAAGAAATGGAACCAGACGGACCACCTGGCATCGATCTAGGCACCGGAAAAGACATCAGCAAAACAAACAGTCTTGTCAACCCTGCAAAGGCATACCTAAAAATGAGGTGTCAACGTGGTGAAGCTATCAAACAGGACTACTTGTGTGCCAAATGGCAAAAACAGCAACTGACAGAGCTAAGCAATCCACGACCAACAGATCAGGTCTAAGCTCTGAAGTCCTTCCACGTCCAGTCAAGAATGGTGGTGGACAATTAAGCAACTAGCCAAACTGGGATCAATGGGTATTGGGGGCAAAGTCTCCACTGGTTGAAGTCATACCTGACACACAGGCAGACGGCTGTGGTTGAGGAGGATCAGTCATCTCAGCTCCAGGGAATTTCTGCAGGAGTCCCTCAGGATAGTGTCCAAGGCCCAACAATCTTCAGCTGCTTCATCAATGACCTTTCTCTCCATCATAAGGTCAGAGTGGGGATGCTTACCGATGATAGGGGTAAAAGGGGTCATGACAAAGCGTTGGCCAACAGGATTAAGGAAAATCCTAACAAATTTTATACATATATAAAGAGCAAGAGGGCAGCCAGGGAGAGGGTTGGCCCCATCAAGGATAAGGGAGGGAATTTATGCATGGAGCCAGAGGAAATGGGCGAGGTATTAAATGAGTACTTTGAATCAGTATTCACCAAAGAGAAGGACTTGGTGAATGATAAATCTGGGAAAGGATGTGTAGATAGTTTGAGTCATGTTGAGATCAGAAAGGAGATATTGGGGTTGTTGGGGAACATTAAGGTAGACAAACCCCCAGGGCCTGATGGGATATACCCCAGAATATTGACAGAGGCAAGGGAGGAAATTGCTGGGGCTTTGACAGAAATCTTTGCATCCTTACTGGCTACAGGGGAGGTCCCAGAGGATTGGAGAATAGCCAACGTTGTTCCTTTAAGAGGGGTAGTAAGAATAATCCAAGTAATTTCAGGCCAGTGAGCCTTAAATCAGTGATAGGGAAATTATTGGAGCGGATTCTTCGAGACAGGATTTATTCCCACTTGAAAATAGTGAATGTATTAGCGAGAGGCAACATGGTTTTGTGAAGGAGAGGTCGTGTCTCACGAACTTGATCGAGTTTTTCAAGGAAGTGACGAAGATGATTGATGAGGGTAGGGCAGTGGACGTTGTCCACATGGACTTCAGGAAGGGCTTTGACAAGGTCCGTCATGGCAGACTGGTACAGAAGGTGAAGTCGCATGGGATCAGAGGTGAGCTCATTATACGTCTCATTGAGACGTATAAGATGATGAATGGGATGGATAGGATAGAGGTGGAGAGACTCTTCCCGCTCAAAAAAGACAGTAGGACTAGGGGGCACAGCCTCAAGATAAAGGGGAGGCGGTTTAGAACGGAGTTGAGGAGGAACTTCTTCACTCAAAGGGTGGTGAATCTCTGGAATTCTCTGCCCGTTGAAGTGGTGGAGGCTGCCTCGCTAAATATTTTTAAGAAGCGGGTTGATGGGTTCTTGATAAGAGAGGGGATTAAGGGTTATGGGGAGAGGGCGGGAAAGTGGAACTGAGCCACAACAGATCAGCCATGATCTTATTGAATGGCGGGGCAGGCTCGAAGGGCTGGATGGCCTACTCCTGCTCCTATTTCTTATGTTCTTATGAGCTAGCAAGATGGATACAGAACTGGCTCTGTCAAAGAAGTCATGATGTAGAGATGCCGGCGTTGGACTGGGGTAAACACAGTAAGAAGTCTCACAACACCAGGTTAAAGTCCAACTAGTTTATTTGATAGTAAACCCACAAGCTTTCGGAAATGGTGTTCCTTCGTCAGGTGTGTGGAACCTTCTTGTGTGTCACACCTGCGTTGGATGTGCATTTTGGAATGCACAAAAGTATAGAGGTCAGGTTTTGACCAGTGCTCGCAAAAAAGCCAAGCCAACATATGTCAGACTTAGAAATTGCCACATCGTGTGTTTCTACTTCTAAAATAGCAACAAATCATAGCTGAACACATAATGAATATAATCATTGAAAGCTGTAGAAATGGGAAGGAAAACAATAAATGAAGTACTATTGTGCACTACATAGAAGGAGTTAAATAGAACCTCAACTGGCATACTGAATGCATACTGAATGTGTGGGCTCCACATTAAGAAGGATGTTAAGCCAATGAGTACAGTATAAAGCAGATTCCCTGCCATATGGTCCAGTGTTATTAACTAAAAGAAAGCAAAGAAAAAGAGCAGAGGGTATGATCTGATAGAAATGTTTAAGATTATACGGAAATAGGACAGGGTAGGACACAAAGATGCGCGGGTTAGGTTAATTGGCCATGCAAAGAAATTGCCCCTTAGTGTCCAGGGATGCGTAGGTTAGAGGGATTAGTAGGTATAACATGTAGGGATATGGGGGTAGGGCCTGGGTGGGATTGTGTTCGGTGCAGACTCGATGGGCTGAAAGGCCTCTTTCCGCACTGTAGGGTTCTGTGATTCTATGATTCTAGATGGAGGAATCGAAAATGAGGGGAGATAATTGTAAGGTTAAATGAGAGAGAGATAAGAGATACAAGTGTAGGAGAAGCATTTCGATACAGGATTGAGGCAGTGGATGGCAATTTGCGAGTTAGTGATTGTGACTATACTTACGAATAGGTTAGTAATCATTGAAAGAGAGATGGAATATGGGAACAGAATAAACTTATGGAATAAGCACTACTGGTCACGTGAAAGAAAGATATCAACGTGGATGGGTTTATCCAAGCAGCCTGTTTCCATGCTGTAATTTTGACATAATTGTATATGATTAGAAATTACCAATCAAAAACAAACATCACCAGAAAAGCAACACCAAGAACAGGAAATCATTCAGCCTCTTTAGCCACCATCACCTTTAAATTGCCTTGAAAATATTTTTAACATTGAAAACATTTTTTAAAAATTACATTAAAACTAAATTTCGATCTTTGTGCGTTGAAACTGTACTGGAAGTCTGATATTTGAATTTTCTTATGTTCCTTAGTGAAGAGGATGACCTCACAAAGGTGCTAATTTCACTATAAATGCAAATTACTGCGGACGCTGGAATCTGAAACAAAAACAGAAAATGCCGGAAAATTTCAGCAAGTGAAAGAATAGAGCCACTGTTTCGTGTATGGATACCTTTCGCCAGAGTTCGACAAAGGGTCATCCAGACTCAACTAGCTTCAATATGTTTGCCCTTCTGATTGTCTACAGCTTGAACTGTTGTTCTTCTGGAGGTGACACTGGTTCAAACCACATAAATTGCCCATTTGTATTTGCTTTCTGAAGGTGGTGGTATGTCACATACACCAAGTGATCTTCCTGATGAAGTACTGCCATATTGGTATTAGGTAAAGAATTCTGGAATACTGACCCATTCATGATGAGGGTCAACAGCATATGTCCAAGACAGGATGGGTGAGGAAAACTTTCAGGCAATGGTGTTTCTGTGATATTTTTGCTGATGACACAATACTTGGTGGGAGTCTACATTGTGAGGAAGATGCAAAGTGGCTTCAAGATGATTTAGACAGGCTGAGTGGGCAAGAACATAGCAGACAGAATATATGGAAAAATGTGAACTTATCCATTTTTGTAGAAGTGTTGGAAAAATTCTTAATAGGATAGAGAACTTTCAAACAATTAGGGATTTAAGACATCAATAAACTACCAACATTGAGTGTAAAGATCTCACAGTCTAACAAGGGAACTATCTGCATGAAGATGGTATGAACACAGTAAGAGCTTTAAATATGTATGTGATTTGAACAATTTTTTTATTTAAGCATGTATTTTGGATTTTAAAATGTTGTTTAGCTGTATTTTTAAAATAATTGTACACTTTAGCCAAAGGCAGACTGCTGCAAGGCACCATGAGATGAAGACTTAGCAAGACAAACCACATTCTTTTGAACCATGAAACCACAGAATGTGTATAGTTTAAACAGCAGAAGTTCCGAACATTATGATTCCCAAAGCCACTTTATGAATAGGGCTGTTCAAGTTGTCCTGATCAGACAGTTCCTCTCAGACATGAGAATTTCAGCTGTCTGGTTCAGCCATGAGAGTAAATGAGAGTTGGTGGAAACAGTAATTTTGACCTTTGTTTGATTTGATTTATTATTGTATGCTAATAAATGTGACAATGAAAAATATTGTTCCTTGCATGCTATAAAGACAAAACATACCGTTCATAGAGAAAGAAATGAGAGTACAGAATGTAGAATTACAGTTATAGCTACAGCATAGTGAAAGATCAACTTGGTGTGAGGTAGGTCTGCTCAGCTACAGGGGGAAGAAGCATCCATATTCTACAGACCAATGAAATCCCATGATGTGAGAGGGTAGAATGTAATTGGCTAAGGGATATGACAACTGTTAACAGTGATTGATTTGTATTAATGATAACTGGCTCGTCACTAACTTAAGGCAGGAAAAGCAAACTTGAGAAATGTATAATTGTCCTGACAGATGGATTGTAACTTCAGCGAGGCTTCTCTTCTAGAGAGGCATTGGACTACTCACTGCTAACCTCTCCCTTTGATCATTGGTCAAATCAAGATACGTTTTTAACCAGGACACTGACTTTTGTGTCTTTGTATTAGCTGAAGTTTTTGACGATACTTAGTTTCTGAAAAGAGATCTGCAACAACAAAAGCACAGAGTATTCCTTAAATTAAGAAAGATGAGGTGTTGGTGTAAAACCACTAAAAATAACTGTTTCCTTTCCTGAGTCATTACAAAAGTGAAGGGCAGTATAGTGACAAGATTAGAGAATATAATTTGGAGATGAACCCCTGGACAAAAGGATTTTTTCTAATCTAATGTGTCAGTGATTTAGGAGCAATAAGGGAAACTGAGTGGATTTTTTGCACCTGAAATCTATGATTTGTAAGTAGCAAAAGGAGTGTGTGCAGGGCAGAGCGTATTTCTCTGAAAAGGAGAATCTCTTTATGAAGGCAGAAATAAATGATTTGCATCAACAGGGCTGCATAAATCAGGAGCCCAAAGTGTGTTCTGAACTGGGAAAGTACAACTCTAAATGATGTGCAGGGGCAGAGAAACCTGAGTGTATATATTGCATTAGTCATTAAAGGCAGCAGGAGGAAAGAGCAATTATAAAGCATTCAGTGTCAATGGCTTCATGAATAGCAGCCTAGAGTACAAGGTGAATGCTGAATTTGTGTAGAACTCAACTTAGACCTCAGCTGGATTATTGTATACAGTTCTGCGTGCCATACTTTAGGAAGGATGTGAACGCATTGGAGAAAGTGTAGAGGAGGTTTACATAAATGGTTGCAGGAATGAGAAACTTCAGTTTTAAAGATCGATTTGAGACGTTGGGAATGTGCTCCTTGGACAGGAAAAGACTAAGAGGAGATTCAGTAGAGGTATTCAAAATCATGAGGGGACCAGACAATATAGATAGGATAAGACTATTTCCCTTCATAAAAGGATCGAGAGGGCATAGATCTAAAGTGATTTGTAAAAGAAGCAAATATAAAGTGTAAAAATCATTTTCATGCAGCAAGTAGTTCAGGCCTGGAATACACTACCTGGAAGCACGGTGGAGCTAGGTTCAACTGAGGCACACAGGAGAGCATTAGATGATTTTTTTGAATAGAAATAGTATGCTGGATTATGGGGGAAAGACAAGAAACTGTCACTAAGTCATAATGCCCGTTAGGGAAGCTGGTGCAGGTACAATTGGCTGAATGGCCTCCTTCTGCACCATAACAATTCTGTCAATCTCTTCTTGTGCCGGAGGAGTTGGGTGGTCTGATTAGGGCAGGATGGGGTCAGGTTGAAGGAGAGATTGGGTCATGGAGTAGGTAGGTTGAGTCAGTTGGATGGTTGTGGTTTATCAACTTACATCAGGGAGTAGTTGGTTTGGTGGGAATTTAGGGAATAATCAAGTTGGGTTTGGGGGGATAGCTGAGTCAGGTCATTTCAGGCTGGTAGTCAGGAAGGGAGTGAATGCGTAAGGTTGGGGGGGGGGGGGGGGGGTAGTGGTTGTGGAGTTAGCCAGTTATTGGTCCAGATTTTAACCTGTTAACATTTGCTGGGTAAAGTCCAAAGTCTCTTACTCTGGCTTAGAGTTGGAGACAGGGAGCAGGAGAATCGGCCAGCAGAAGTTTAAACTTCCCAGGCAAATTCCAAACAGGTCAGAACTTCCACTGGGTCGCCACGCCAGGCACTGGTCTCTGACAATCCAGAAACTGGGAGGTAAGGCCCCTTGTTTCTGGAAGCTTCTCCAACTCTGAAGGTAAAATGGCTGGCCTACAATGGATGGGCTTATCTCTGCATCCTTGATTTGAATAAGATTGCAATTCTCTCGTTCTTTGGCACCATCCTGGATCTGAGGGCGACTGAAAAATTCTGGTGATATTGGAGTCACTGCACATTCCTGTACTCAAACCCCGGACCATTAAACATGCGGCAACGTTGTATATTTATATTTCCTTACATTTATTTTAACCTCGATTACCTTCATCCCGACGCTCCAAGTTCTGACGTTGTGAGGCCAACGTCCCTCGGACATGTGACCACCTTGAGGTTCACCTGTTGTCGCCGCCCTCTGAGAGGCGGTGCCCTGCTGTCCGGGGGTGGGACCATCCGCTGTCAATCAGCCCTGTGCTTTACGGTGAGTGGCTGGGCTGTGGGAGACGATGGGGGCGGGGCCTGCCGCTGTCAATCAGCCCCGGGATTGGTGCTGGTGAGGGAGGAGGCACCCGGTGAGACAATGGGGGCGTGGCCATCCGCTGTCAATCATCCCGTGCTTTGTGCTCAGTGGCTGGGCATCCGCCTGGGGCGGGGACTGCCGCTGTCAATCAGCCCTATGCTTTGCGCTGCGTGGCTGTACTGTCGCCTGGGAGACGATAGGGCGGGGACTGCCGCTGTCAATCAGCCCCGAACTTTCCGCTGAGTGGCTGGGCCGCCGCCTGCGAGACGATGGGGGCGTGGCTATCCGCTGTCAATCAGCTCCGGGCTTTGCGCTGAGTGGCTGGGCTGTCGCCTGGGAGACTATGGGGGAGGGGACAGTCGCTGTCAATCAACCCCAGGCTTTGCGCTGAATGGCTGGGCTGTCCTGGGAACTGGTGGGGGCGGGGACTACCGCTGTCAATCAGCCCCGAGCTTTGCGCTGAGTGGCTGGGTTCGTCACCAGGGAGACGGTGGGGGTGGGGTTGGTGGTCTCTGAGCAACGGCTTGTGTTGTGCTTGGTGAGGCGGTGTGATGGTGGTTGGGGAAGGAGCTTTAACCCCACCGCCCCAATGGACCCCCTACCAGCCTGGTTCTACGGGAAGCTCGATGAGAAAAACCCCGTGGTATCTTCACTTGAACAAAAACTCAACCAATTCATGAGAAATATGGAGTTAGTGAATTCCCACACCTCGTACAGGAGAGGGTAAGAGCAGAAACCCAGCAAGGCCAGGTCAGGCAGCCTCCTCCTTGGGCACTCTTCAGATTCAACCCCATTAAAACCAACTGTAACTCACAAATTAATCTTTCTCTACACCCTGGCTTGAGTGTAACACTACGTTCTGCCCCCTCTTCTTTCCTTCTCTGCTACATGCTGTAAGGACAATATGGATTGGATTTGATTTGATTTATTATTGTCACATGTATTAGTATACAATATTGTTCCTTGCGCACTATGCAGACAAAGCATACCGTACATACAGAAGGAAAGGAAAGAGTGCAGAATGTAGTGTTGCAGTTACAACTAGAGTGTAGAGAAAGATCAAGGTAGGTCCATTGTTTTGTCTGCATCTCTAAGCTGTCTGTGCTTTATATGCTCTGTCTGAGGCCAGAACTCTCCATTCACCTGACGAAGGGGCTAACCCCGAAAGCTTGTTATCAAATAAATAGGTTGGACTAAAACCTGGTGTTGTCAGACTTTTCACTGTGGTGCGCAAGAAACAGTAATAAATCAAATCAAATCTCTGTCCCTGACATGACTGCTCTGGATTGGAAAGTGCTGCACCCACCTAATATTTATATAAATGGACATTTGCAGAGATGCAAAATCTTATTTTTGCCACACTTCAGTGTAAGTGTTTGGCCATTATAAATTCCTATGTTATAATAATGGAACTGCTTCTGGAAACTTTGTCACGTTTTAGCCAGTTGCACCTTCTAGTCAGTTGTGACACTGGAATGCCTCAGTAAAGCATGTGCCAGTCTGTGCTGGTGGGAAACACCTGCCTTCCAACTTAGTGGGGTGTGGGTTCAGGCTGTTAAACTAGTTTACCTGGTGGACCTGATGTACACTTTGGCATGGGCCACATTTGCAGAGGTTAGCTGAACTTAACATATATCTATAACCTCCTGATGCCCATTAGATCACTGGAACATTAACAGTGCTATACAAATGCAGAGTTTTTCACTGTATTTGTACTGGGATAGATCAGACCCACTGAATATCAATTTTTGGTTTTGCGATTGTGCACCTAATCTGCACTTTTTGACCATAAGACCAAAAAGTTCCTTACAGGGGGCTAGTAAATAAGCTAAGAGCCAACTGTGTTTGAGGCAAGGTACAAGCTTTTTCCCAGGTTTTACGAGTCAATTACTAGGGTGCACAGGTTAAGATACGAGGGGCAAGGTTTAAAGGAGATGTACAAGGTGGATTTTTTTTACACTGAAGAGTGGTGGGTGCCCAGAACTTGTTGTCAGGGAACGTAGTGGAAGCCGATACGCCAGTGACTTTTAAGGGGCATCTTGACAAATCCATGAATAGGATGGAAATAGAGGGATATGGTCCCCGGAAGGGTAGGAGGTTTTAAATCAGTCAGGCAGCATGATCGGTGCAGGCTTGGAGGGCCGAAGCGTCTGTTGCTGTGCTGTCATTTTCTTCATTCTTTTTACTGGCATGGATAGAAATTTGGCTCAGTAAAAAGTCTGACAACACCAGGTTTAAGTCCAACTGATTTATTTGATAGTACACTAACTAGCTTTCGGGGTTAGCCTCTTTGTTAGGTGAATGGAGAGTTCAGAACTCTCCATTCACCTGACAAAGGGGCTAACCCTGAAAGCTAGTGAGTGTACTATCAAATAAATCGGTTGGACTTAAACCTGGTGTTGTCAGACTTTTTACTGTGTTTACCCTGGTCCAACGCCGGCACATCCACATCATAGAAATTTGGCTGACAGACAGAAGACATGATGTGGAGATGCTGGCGTTGGACTGGGGTAGGCATAGTAAGTAGTCTCACAACACCAGGTTACAGTCCAACAGGTTTATTTGGTAGCACGAGCTTTTGGAGCGCTGCTCCTTCATCAGGTGAGTGAAGAGTTCGGTTCACATTTGGCATAAGTAGACACAAACTCAATTACAAGATAATGGCTGGAATGTGAGTCTTTCCAGGTAATCAAGTCTTTACAGTTGCAGAAAATGTGAGTGAAGAGAGGGTTAAGCACAGATTAAAGGGTTTGAATTGCCTCCAGCCAGGACAGTTTGTGAGATTTTGCAAGCCCAGGCAAGTATTGGGGGTTACAAATAGTGTGACATGAACCCAAGATCCCGGTTGAGGCCGTCCTCTTGTAAGCGGAACTTGGCTATCAGTTTCTGCTCAGCAATTCTGCATTGTCGTGTGTCATCAAAGCCACCTTGGAGAATGCTTACCCGAAGATCAGAGGCTGAATACCTTTCACTGCTGAAGTGTTCCCCAACGGGAAGGGAACGTTCCTGCCAGGAGATTGTCGAGCGGTGTCCATTCATTGTGGTAGTGTCTGCATGGTCTCATCAATGTACCATGCCTCAGGACATCTTTTTCTCTAAATAGAGGGGAGTACGGTAGGATGAGAGAGGAATTGGCGAATGTGGACTGGGGGAGCGCATTGGAAGGTAGGTCTGCTGAGGAGCAGTGCAGGATTTTTAAGGAGATCTTGGTGCTCAGCAGAAATTTATTCCGATGGTCAAAAAGGACCGTAGGAGGAGAGGTAATCAGCCGTGGATAACGAAGGAGATGAAGGAAAGTGTTAAATTAAAAGCGGAGGCGTTTAGAGTAGCTAAGAGTAGTGGGCGAGAAGAGGATTGGGAGAGGTTTAAATGTCAACAAAGGTTGACAAAGAAATTGATAAAGAAGGGTAGGAGAAACTATGAAGCTGGGCTGGCGCTTAATATAAAAAAGGATAGCAAGAGTTTTTGTAAGTATATAAAAGGGAAGAGGCTGGCTAGGGTGAACGTTGGACCCTTAGAGGATGAGAAGGGGGACTTAGTGGTAGGGGATGGGGAAATGGCTGAGGTCTTGAATAACTTTTTTGTTTCTGTCTTCACGGAGGAGGACGTGAATAATTTGCCGGGTGTTAGAGATGGAAAGGTGGTAGGACTGGAGGGTCTCGATGACATTACTGTTACTAGAGAGGTGGTGCTCGACAGACTGGAGGGGCTGATTGTGGACAAGTCCCCAGGACCGGATGGAATGCATCCGAGGGTTCTGAAAGAAATGGCGGAGGTGATAGTGGATGCCTTGGTGGTTATTTTCCAGACGTCGCTGGATTCCGGGGAAGTGCCGGAAGATTGGAAAGCGGCTAATGTTACGCCATTGTTTAAGAAGGGTGCTAGGCAAAAGGCGGGGAATTATAGGCCGGTTAGTTTAACGTCTGTTGTAGGTAAAATGTTAGAATCCGTCATCAAGGAGGAAATAGCGAGGCATCTTGAGGGGAATTGCTTGATAGAGCAGACGCAGCACTGTTTCCTTAAGGGGAAGTCGTGTCTGACAAATTTACTTGAGTTCTATGAGGATGTGTCTAGGGCGGTGGATAGAGGAGAGCCGATGGATGTGGTCTTTCTTGATTTTCAGAAGGCGTTTGACAAGGTACCTCACGAGGTTATTGCAGAAGGTCAGGGGACATGGAGTTGGGGGTAGGGTGTTAGCGTGGATAGAGGACCGGTTGTCAAATAGGAGGCAGAGAGTGGGGGTCAATGGGTGCTATTCGGATTGGCGGATGGTGACTAGTGGAGTGCCTCAGGGGTCGGTGCTGGGGCCTCAGCTATTTACCATTTATATAGATGATCTGGAGGAGGGAACCGAGTGTATAGTGTCGAAATTTGCTGATGACACCAAGATTGGTGGAAAGGCAAGTTGTGCGGAGGGTGTGGAGAGTCTGCAGAAGGATCTAGATAGGCTGGGTGAATGGGCCAGGAATTGGCAAATGGAATTTAATGTTGGCAAGTGCGAGGTGGTCCACTTTGGTAGGAAGAATGGTAGGAAGGATTATTACTTGCATGGAGAAAAACTGCAGCAGGCGACGGTGCAGAGGGACCTCGGGGTCCTTGTGCATGAGTCGCAAAAACCCAGCTTGCAGGTGCAGCAGGTGGTCAGGAAGGCGAATGGGATGCTGGCCTTCATCGCGAGGGGGATTGAATATAAAAGTAGGGAGGTCTTACTGCAGCTGTATAGGGCATTGGTGAGGCCGCAGCTGGAGTACTGTGTGCAGTTTTGGGCGCCGCACCTGCGCAAGGATATTTTGGCCTTGGAGGGAGTGCAGAGGAGGTTTACTAGGCTGATACCGGAGTTGAGGGGGTTGAGCTATGAGGAGAGGCTGAATAAACTAGGCTTGTACTCGTTAGAGTTTAGAAGAATGAGGGGAGATCTCATTGAGATGTATAAGATGATGAATGGGATGGATAGGATAGAGGTGGAGAGACTCTTCCCGCTCAAAAAAGACAGTAGGACTAGGGGGCACAGCCTCAAGATAAAGGGGAGGCGGTTTAGAACGGAGTTGAGGAGGAACTTCTTCACTCAAAGGGTGGTGAATCCCTGGAATTCTCTGCCCGTTGAAGTGGTGGAGGCTGCCTCGCTAAATATTTTTCAGAAGCGGGTCGATGGGTTCTTGATAGGAGAGGGGATTAAGGGTTATGGGGAGAGGGCGAGAAAGTGGAACTGAGCCACGACAGATCAGCCATGATCTTATTGAATGGCGGGGCAGGCTCGAAGGGCTGGATGGCCTACTCCTGCTCCTATTTCTTATGTTCTTATGGTGAATCTCTGGAATTCTCTGCCCGTTGAAGTGGTGGAGGCTGCCTCGCTCAATATTTTTAAGAAGCGGGTTGATGGGTTTTTGATAGGCAAGGGGATTAAGGGTTATGGAGAGAGGGCGGGAATGTGGAACTGAGACATGACAGATCAGCCATGATCTTATTGAATGGCGGGGCAGGCTCGAAGGGCCAGATGGCCTACTCCTGCTCCTATTTCTTATGTTCGTATGTTCTTATGTAGAAAAGGAGAAAGTGAGGATAAGGGGGTCCTTTTTAGGATGGCAACCGGGAGCTAATGATGTTCCACAGGGGTCAGAGTTGGAACCACAACTTTTCATGATATACATTAATGATCTGGAAATTGGAACTGCAGACATAGTTGCTAAATTTGCAGATGATACAAAGAGAGGTAGTATTGAGGAAACCGCGGGACTGCAGAATGACTTGGACAGGCTAGGAGTGTGGGCGGAGAAGTGGCAGATGGAATACAATGTGGGAAAGTATGAGGTTATGCACTTTGGTAGGAAGAATAGTGGCATAGACTATTTTAATGTTAAACAAAGAACAGCTGTTCAGCTGTAAAATGTAACTCCAACACCTTTTCCAATTTTAAGAACAGCTGTTTATGCTCATGTAAAAGGATCGATAGAAGCCACCTGAAGAAGTGAGAGGGAGGTTTTTTTACTTTGCCTTTTGTAACAGAGAAGTAGGGCAGGAGTGCTGCTCCCATTTCGATTCTGCTACACTTGATAACTTCTATTTAACTTTCTAATCTCTCAATCCCATCACCAAAGTGCCAATCTCTAAAATTACATTTGCATGCCTTTGTTAAATTATCTCCCACTATCTGATTTCCACTTCATCTGTACACAGATTCCAGATCAAGCATCTTCAGATGAAGTGGAAATTAGATAGTGGGAGATAATTTAACAAAGGCATGCAAATATAATTTTTATCATCACTTCATCCACAAGAGATCCACTAATATTATAAATGTATGATTTAATAAACTTGTACACATGTATTCACTTAAAATTGTATCTTGAAATTTAGACATCCAATTCCTGCACCCACCAAAACTGATTACTCATCAGGACTCTGTTTCAATTTATCAGAGCCAATGAATTATTTTCTATCTGGAACATGTATGAAAATCTGTTACCAGCTCATTATTACCAAGAAAAACTGCTGAAGATTGGGGATTTTCTTCAAAACTTGCAGGTATGTCTATTTGAATTAATTTATGAATACAATCAGCATGGAATAAGATACTTTTATTTGTAATGAAACATCCTTGAAATTATCTACAGTACTGTGTTCTGTGATGATACTGTGCCTTTAAGAAATGTATTTGAGCCATGCTTCTGTACAGGATTTCTTTTTAACAGTCTGCTCTAACACGGTGCCGCTTGGTCTGTCATCGGCAATCTCTGTTGTTATTGCAGCAACATAATTGGTCCTAATTGCTGGAGTATTTGTTTTAATCTGAACTACTGCAGGGTTATTATTTTAATATTTTCCCCTGGGGTTTTTCAGAGTGGGGCTTTATTAGGTTTTAACAGAAAAAGCCATGTGACTAGGCAGGGCTAGGCTCGCAGAGAGAAGCCCAGTTCAGTTGCTGCTTCGGAACTGTAAAGAGAAGAAATAGCTCCGTGTTTCTCTGGAGATTGGAACCTGCAGAAAATAGGGCCACGATTCTCCCATCATGATTCGCAACTTTTCTGATGGGTTGTGGTGGGAGATGTGCGTTGCCGACTTTGTTCTGGGATTTATGCATGTGCCTGTCCCAAGAGCCGGTGAACAGTCACTGGTCAGACCATGCTGGAAACTGGCAGGAAGGCAGGTAAGTAATTTGAATCTTTTTAAAATGTATTTGAAAAATGTTTTCAGTGTGATTATTAGGAACTTTCAAGTCCCGATTGAATCTCCTCGCCAGAATGAAGGGGAGGCAATCGGAGCCTCTCAAGGGGACTAAGGGCGGGGGGATGGTGCCCCTGGGCATGGGCATCCTGTCAACCTGTGCCCCCTCACAGCGCCAGCCTGTGCTCCCTGGCTTTGCCCAATGGACAAAGTGCCCATGCCCAGGGGGCACCTTGGCACTGCCCACTAGGCAACAGGCAGTGCCAAGGGGGTGGGGCCGATTGTGAGCAAGGCGTAGGAGTGATCGGTGTGTGGTCTCCTGCCACTCTGCATTGGAATCAATCTGGGGTAGAGGGAGGGCAGCGATATGGGGGGAGTGGGGCAGGTGGTGGTGGTCTGCCGGGGCGGGGTGGGGGTCTGACCCCAAGGGGGAATCAGCAGGTGGGGGTCTTCCGGGGTGAGGGGGGTGGTGCGGATTGCCACTGCTGGGGGATGGGGCCTGGAATCGGGGCACTCCAAGGTGTGGAGGAGGTCAGGGCTGGGCCGGGAATTGCTGTGGGGGCCGTGATTGGGCCTTGTGGGGGTGCTGGAGGGGCAGCACTGCAGGGGTCCCAGGTTGGCCAGTGATCGAGCTGGCCAGCAAACTGGGAGACTAATGGATTGGGACTACTGCGTACGCGCAGAATTCCAGAACTGTCTTGCGCGAATAGGCCCCATCCCCAGGCTTATAATGATATTCACAACTGGGACCTCTGCAGTGCTCAGAGTGCAGAGATTCGAGTGAGAAGCTGAACTGAGGAAACAGTCGTGGTCTTGAACAGTTTTCAATGCTTTTCTGAGAATCGCGGCCAAGGTTTCTTTCTCTGAGGTTTTGCTGTTTGAAGTTAGGTCTGTCCCTGAAAACTGATGTACTGGAGCCAGAAGGCTCTTTCTGTATTTGTCCAGAGAGGTTAAAAGGCTGAAAATCTAACATCCACTTGAGCATATGTTTTTGGTGCTAATTGGTTGTAACGTAGGATTTATATCTTTAGGACAGTTCTTAAATTGGAACAATAGGGATGGCTGGCTGTTAAGAATTATTCTTTATGTTTAAGTATTTTTATTGGTAAAAGTTATGCAAATTCTTTTTGTTATATTCTAACTGTGTTCTTTAATAAAGTTTGTTTTAATAAAAGATTCCCAGTAGATCAGTGAAATCATACCTGGAATGAAATACCATATGCTCATCATAATGCCAAAATCAAAAAATGTTAGGATCTAGCCTAACTTCATATTATACCTTGGAGTTTCTGATCTGGTTCCTAACAGCTCAATGAATATCTGTTTACTTATGTCAGCTTGGTTCCACCCTGTTCACCATGTCAGAAGGTTTTGAGTCCAAATCCTGTCACTTCAGTGCAGTAAATGCTTTTTCAGATGAGACATTAAACTGAGGTCTGGCTTGTCTGCACACATAGAACATAGAACATTACAGCGCAGAACAGGCCCTTCGGCCCACAATGTTGCGCCGACCAGCTTTTTAAAAAAAACACTGACCCACTAATCTAAGCCAATCCCTTTTCATCCATAAACCTATCCACAGATCTCTTAAACGCCCCCAAACTAGGCGCATTTACAACCACAGCAGGCAGGGCATTCCAATCCCTCACCACCCTCTGGGTAAAGAACCTACCCCTGACATCCGTCCTATAACTACCCCCCCTTAATTTAAAGCCATGCCCCCTCGTGCTAGCTTTCTCCATCCGAGGAAAAAGGCTATCACTATCCACCCTATCTAAACCTCTAATCATCTTATATGTTTCAATAAGATCCCCTCTTAGCCTCCTTCTTTCCAGTGAAAACAACCCCAAATCCCTCAGTCTCTCCTCATAGGACCTCCCCTCCATACCAGGCAACATCCTGGTAAACCTCCTCTGCACCCTCTCCAAAGCCTCCACGTCCTTCCTGTAATGTGGGGACCAGAACTGCACACAGTACTCCAAGTGCGGCCGCACCAGAGTTGTGTACAGTTGCAACATGACGTTGCGACTCCTAAATTCAATCCCCCTACCAATAAACGCCAAGACACCGTATGCCTTCTTAACAACCTTATCTACTTGATTCCCAACTTTCAGGGATCTATGTACACATGCACCTAGATCCCTCTGCTCCTCCACACTATTCAAAGTCCTCCCGTTAGCCCTATACTCAACACATCTGTTACTCCTACCGAAATGAATTACCTCACACTTCTCTGCATTAAACTCCATCCGCCACCTCGCGGCCCAGCTCTGCAAAGCTCTCTTCATTTCCTCTACCGACACTAGTCAATTATTCATTCTTTTAATGCTGTTGAGGGCCTTAATAAATGTGTGTTAACTGCTGTATTTCTCTCCATCTCAAAAAAAACACTCATCTATGTTGAATCCATCATGATACCATAGCTAGCCAGGACTGGAGTCAACTCTGAAAGACTAATGTCCTCGACAGAAACTATCATACATTTGACTGCCAGTACAAGCGCCTCAACATTGCCAGTTGACTGGGAGGACTCCTTTTTCTCTATGCCATATTTATCTTTAGAGATATGCAAAGCTGCAAGCTTACTAAGTTGTACCTTTACCTTGCCAGATCCTATCAGGTGATTGATCTTCTTTTGACATAACAGTCATGTATGTGGGACTACGGCTGCTCACACCTCCTGTGTCTCCATTCTTGCCTGCTCAGTCTGACCAGCTGGTCTCCTATCTCCTCCTGCCTTCCCATGGAAACCTGGGCATCACACTTGCTCTGCCTTCTCCAAGTGATAATTTCTGCCCCTTCAACTCTTTCCAGGTTGCTGCCTTTTGTCAGCCTTATTGGGCAGCCCTGAGAATATTGCACTCCCATTTTTTTTAAAGTTTATTTATTAATGTCTTAAATAGGCTTACATTTCTGTAAACATTTTGATTTTTGTGTTGTTGTAGTGTGGTATTTGAATAAATGTTGGTATTCACTTTCAGTTCTATAAGTTGGCCTTGTGGCAGTGTTATGGACGGTACCTGCAACAGTTCGGTTCGTTCAAGATTGATGACATTACTGATGTAAAAACATTTAAGACCATGTTTGTTCCAGATGATATTGACAT
Source organism: Carcharhinus amblyrhynchos (assembly GCF_965287045.1). Lineage (NCBI taxonomy): Eukaryota > Metazoa > Chordata > Chondrichthyes > Carcharhiniformes > Carcharhinidae > Carcharhinus > Carcharhinus amblyrhynchos. Next base: position 2,674,569 of record NC_137342.1, on the reverse strand, counting down.
TGAGAGCGTTAGCTTAACGGTATGTACAGAAATCTTCATGATGAAAAATGTAGAACTGTATTATTTTCTATATTAATTTTATTACTGAATGTTTGAGTCTTAAACTTATTTCATCGTTCCTGTCTTTCCTGCAGTTGTTTTCTCTTTTTAGTGTGTGATCATTGTTTTAAACTGATAGGCCAGAATTCTCCCATCCCGTCCATGGTGAGTTTTTGTGGGAACAGGGAATCCAGTGAGAGCAGAGAAGTCAGAAACCCACCTGTGTATAAACAGGTTACAATTCTCCCAATAGCAAGTTAATGGCCTGTTGGTTATCCCGCTGCCTACTGACATGCACATCATTTGCATCTCACAAATGCTTATTAAAATAGTGCTCGCCAGAATCTTTCCACGCCTTTCAATTTTGCATCATGCCAGCAGGAAATCACATCAGTCTCAAATGCATTTGAAAAGGATTGGCATGCACAAGGTGGACCTCAGTTTGCCTGAGACTTTCTGAGTACAACATTCATAATCAACCCCTTATAGCACTGCGCTGTTGCTGTTGCACTGAATGTCACATTGCTGGGACAGAGCAGTTTGTGCCCTCTAGCTCCATGCTGACATTGTATGTGGACAGTATGCTGCTGGACTTGTAGACCCTCCATTTTGACTGGCTTGAAGTTTGACCAAAGATGGGATGCAAGGTGAGAGTGGGTCTAATGAAGACAAGGGAGGCAGTGAGGAAGAAGAGATGTGCAAGGGTGGGGGGAGGACAAACACAGAGAGACAATGGGAAAGGAGGGCTGTGGAAGGATAATGGGGCATGTTAGGAAGCAGATGGGCAAGGAAGTGGAAAAGGATGACAAACCGTAGAAGGCAAAGAGAAGACGGAAGGTGGATCCTGAGAAGAGTGCAGGAAACACTGACAACAAGGGATTGATCAAAGGGATTTCACATTGTTCACTGGACCCTAGAACAGAGGGAGAGGGTTCATTAATCTGACATTTTAGGAATGACTCATATGAAGGTTCAGATATTGTGACTGCTGTGGTTTGTGAGGGTCACTGTTGTCCTTAATCCTCATTGTAAATGGGAACAATGTGAAGTTTTCCATTTTGTTTCGGGGCTTGCATACAGGAATCCGTGAAATGAGTCACAGCTGGCAGGCAGTCCAGGACTATGTGGACCTCACAATCAGAAGTAGATAGGAGACAGTGCAGAAATGTGGCAGGCATGCAGCCTGTAACATCTTGCTCAATTGCACAATTCTGTTCTCCTTCCACCATTACATAAGAACATAAGAAGTAGGAGCATGAGTAGGCCATCTAACCCTTCGAGCCTGCCCCGCCATTCGACAAGATCATGGCTGATCTGAAGTGGAACAATATAAATATAACATAAATCTTGTCCTATTTTCTTTATCTTTAGGTCTGATGAAAGGTCACCTGGATTCACAACATTGGCTCTATTCTCTCTCCACAGATGCTCTCAGAATTTGCTGAGATTTTCCAGCATTTTCTCTTTTTGTTGTGGTCTACCTAGTACCTTCTGTAGTTTTAACAAGACTTCCTTTTTTCTTTTTATATTCCACTCCCTTTGAAATAAAGGTCAACATTCTATTTGCCTTCCCAATTACCTGCTGAACTTGCATGATAGCTTTTTGTGATTTATGCACGAGGACTCAAAATCCCTCTGTGTTTTAATTTTCTGCAGTCCTTCTCCATTTAACTACCATTCAACATCTTTATTCGTCCTTTCAAAGTGCATAATTTCAGATTTTCCTACATTATACTCCATCTGCTAAGTTTTTGCCCACTCAATAACTTTTCTATATCCCTCTGTAGATTGTGTCACCACTTGCCTTCCCACCCATTATTGTGACAGCCACAAACTTGGTAATAGTGCTTTCACTTCCCTTGTCTAAGTCATTAATATGTATTGTAATAATTGTAGCCCCTTCACTAATGCTTGTCACACTCCATTATTTACAGTTGCCATTCCTGAAAATGCCCCTTTTATCCCAACCTCCTGTCTTCTATTTGTTAGCCAATCCTCTATCCATATTTCTTTATCTTGAGCTTGGTGCTCAGCATCACCGGGAGTTTTTATCTTTATTAGGTAGCCTTTTGTGCGGCACCTTATTGAACGCTTTCTGGAAATCAGTATATATTACACCTATGGGTTCTCCTTTATCGATCCTGTACTCTACCTCCTGAAAGAATTCTAATAAATTTGTCAGGCGTGATTTCCCTATCATAAAGCCAGTTTGACCCTGCTTGATGATATTACACATTTTAAAATATTCTGCTATTGCATTCCTAATAACGGAGTCGAACATTTTCCAATCACAGAAGTTAAGCTAACTGACCTGATCTTTGTCTCCCTCCCTTTTCAGTAAGGGCGTTGCGCTTTTCTGTCCACTGCGATCTTTACAGAATTTAAGGATTACTAGCAGTGTATACATTGTCTCTGTTCCTTTAATGTTTTAGAATGGAATCCATCATCAGGTCTTGTGACTTCTCAGCCTTCAGCCCCATTAGTTTCCCTAGCACTTTTTCTCTGGTGATGTTTATTGTATTTATTTCCCCCCCTCCCCTCTACCCTTGATTATTTAGTGTTTTTTAAAAAATGTGTCTTCTACCATTAGTACTGACACAGGGCGGAATTTCCCATCCTGCTTGCCACAAGAATGATAGCAGACAGGACACAGATTATGCAAAGGTCTATTGACCTTTGGCAGGATTTTCCAGTACTGGGGTGAGTGTGGCCAGCAAGTTCCCACCCAAATAACTCTTCTGCCATTTCCTGGTTCTCTATTCTCATTTCCCCAATCTCATTCTCTCAGGAGTTTTTGTTCTCTTTGGCTTTTTTCTTCCTTTTAATATTTTTAAAGAAGCCCTTGCTATTTGTATTAATATTATTTGCAAGTTTACCCTCATAGTATACTCACTCCCCCTTTATTATTTTTGGTCATCTTTTGTTAGTTTTTAAAACTTTCCCAATCCTTCAGTCTACCACTAATTTTTGCTACATTGTATGTTTTTTCTCAGTTTAATACTATCATCAACTTCCTTAACCATGCTTGATTTATGCCCTTCCTAGAATCCTTTCTCCTCACTGAGATATATCCTTGTTGTGAGTCATAATCTATTTTCATAAATTTCTGGCATTGCTGATAAACTGCCAAACTCCTTTCCCAGTCCACGCTGGCCAACCCTGCCCTCATTCATTTATAATTACCCTTACTTAGGTTTAGCACAGTTGTTTCTGACCCAAGTTTCTCACTCTCAAATGGAATGCTGAGTTTTACTAAGTTATGGTCACTGTTTCTGAAGGGATCTTTTACTCTGAGATTGTTCACTATAACTGCTTCATTGCGCGTTAACAAATCTAAAATAGCTGGTTCTCTGACTGGATCAACAACGTCTTGTTCTAGGAAATGGTCCTGAATACAGTCTGTGGATTCTTCCTCAAAGCTACTCTGCCAATTTGATTTTCCCAACCCACATTAAGATTAAAGTCACCCATGATGAATGTACTGCCTTTTATAAATGCCCTCATTATCTCCATCCTACAATATAGCTATTGCTAGCTACACTGACCTCCTGGGCACTAGCTTCCCATATGGCCCAAACCTTTGAGCTCACCAGCTGATGGCATGTGGATGAATCACCTCCCTACCTTCTGTGTTTCAGAGAGATACTTGCCTGTGCGTGATTAATAAGGTTCCAAGTGTGGAATCAGGCATGATTTCCTGCCATTGCTACCAGTGGGAAAAGTGCCGCTGGAACCACGCACCACCACACTTAGACAAAAAGAATTCCGCCTGTCGTTTTTTAGAACCTCAAGTGATCAATTAATTGTTCTTTCAACTGAAGCTGGGATCAATGGGACAGTGAAGGGAACTTGAGCAATGTAATGCTGTTTTATAATGTATTCCTTTGCCACTTGGAAAGTTTCCTGTGTAACATCATAAAGTGAACATAATCAAAGTACACAGTATACAAAGTATAGCAATTATGCTTCAGTTTATTCTAAACAATAAGTACTTGTTCCAAATATAGTTATTTATTATTCATGTTATGAATATTAATAAATACGAAAGAAAAACAGTCAAAATGAAAATGGTCTCATTTTCCAACAGAAATTCATAAAGTGAATGTGTTAAACTCAATGTAGCAATCAGAGGCTAATAATTTCAACAACATGTTAATAGCTTCTAATCAATTGATTTTTCTGGTACAAGTAACAATATAACTGTTGGCCTGTGATGTGGTTAAAAGCCAATATTCATTATCTACGTTATCATGGAACTTAAAAGCAAAATTTTGATGTGCTATATTACAACTCCTCTAGGGACAGTAACCCTGTTAAAAAGAAAATAATCCCCACGTGCCAATTGAAAGTTAACCACTGGGAAAGTTAGAACTTTTACTGTTACAAACCAACTAACAACAACATATTTTAAACACTAGCAAAGAATGCTTCAGACAAAGTGATAAATCTTACTTTAAATTGCTGATCCAACAGAGCTTGACATAGTTACAATACTCATGACTACCTGGACAAATGTGGCACTCTCTGCACTTCTCAGACTTTCTCAGCTATGACATATCTCTCACTTAATGAGGCTTACATGAGATGATGGAGCTAATATATCACCAGCTGTGAAGTTTTTGTTGCAATCAAAAGGATGTTAGTGTGATTTATGATAGAAACAACACTTAAAATATTTGTTGCAAAAATGATGTCTTGTACATGATCCAGGTGTGCTATTTATGTTGTATCTTCTGTAGACAGTTCACTTGATGAATTTTGGGGAAGTGTTGAAAAGAAGTGTCCATGAGCAGAAGTTTTCAGCTCCAAAAATTAATTCCAGCAACAGAAGCAGCTGAATCTGATACATTCCTGCAGAGGAATTAATGGTTAATTCTGATGTACTAACCTCTTTTTATCTCACATTCTATGTTGAGGTTACCAGCAAGGATGAGTTTTAAACCCAATATTGATGTTGGTAAGAAAATACTGATGTCTGGATTGATATATAATATATATAATATCATAGAATCCTACAGTGCAGAAGGAGGCCATTCAGCCCATCAGGTCTGCATAACCACAATCCCACCCAGGCCCTATCCCCAAAACCCCATGCTTAGTTAGCCCCTGCCAATCAACCTAACCCGCACATCTTTGGACTGTGGGAGGAAACTAGAGCACGCAGAGGAAACCCACGCAGACGGGGAGAATGTCTGTTGGAATTTGCACAGTGATCCAAGCCAGGAATCAAACCTTGGTCCCTGGAGCTGTGAGGCAGCAGTGCTAACCATTGTGCCACTGTGCTCTCCCACGGCATGTGATGGTGATGTGAGAGTCTCCATGAGTATTGGTATGTGTCTGCTGCTAATCAATGTGTGAGATATCTATGTATACATACATATATGTTGATTCTGTTTGGGAGGGTTTAGCAACTAATTAGCAGCCATGAGGGCAAGAATGAAGCTGGGAATGCTCAAGAGTGGGCCTGATTGAAACACACTTTGACAACCATTACTGTGCCCACTGCTCTAAATTCCATTCAGTTTCCTTTAGTGCTGCCCTTTGCCCTTGTCCTTGCAACCTTTCCTACTTTATCCCCTGTCTATTGCCTACCCGCTCTTGAGCTCATCTTGTCCATGGGATGATCGACTTGCTGTTCCCTCAATGCTATTACCACTAAACTGCTGATGACCCAGCTTCCCCTCCTGGCCCCAGCATAATTAGGCTATATTGTAAAGAGTTCTTTAGCTCCTTTTAAATGTACTGTTATTACCTTTTGTTCTCAGAAACAGATCCTTGATCCCACCGTCCTTGCAAACTATTTTCCCATCTCCAATCTTCCTTTCCTCTCCAAAGTCTGTGAATCTTGTCTCAGAAATCCATTTCCGTTTTTCTTGCACTCCATATTGGAATCTTTTCAATCAAATTTTACATCTCTGCTGCTGTATCAACATAGTTCTTAGTGAAATCACAAATGAAATTTTATGTAACTGTGGCAAAACTAAACATTCCCCTCCTTGTCCTTCTTGTCCTCTCTTGACATGGCTGGCCACATCATTCTGCTCCAATGTTTCTCCACTGTCATTCAGCTGGGTGGGCCTGCTTTCATGTGCTTCCTTTCCTACCTGTCTAGTCATAATTAGTTAATTACCTACAATGGCTTCTCTTCCTGTCTCATCATTACCTCTGATAACTCTTATAAGGAGTCCTACCACTTATACAGAGGCGAGATACAATTGCAGCCATTTGACCACAAAAGCCATCTGTGAACAAGTCACTGAGTTGTTAAATTTGCGATTCAGGAGCCAGGACACCTGGGGGGCACCAATAAGTGTATCCCATTATGGCTCTCCTTAATGGTCTACAGTGTCCTGCATAACACTTTGTCTCAGAGCGGACTGGAACTACAGGGAGAGGAAGGAGTAGTTAGAAAAAGGAGTGTCCAGGGTTCATGTAGTTGCTTTCCTAATTGCCAGAGAAGCTCCATGTGCACTTCAGTGGTTCTGTTTGCCCTTTCATACCATTCACCTGAAGGTCACTGTTCAAGTGGAATTTGAGATGCAAATAATTAGAGACTAGGAGAATGTGGGATTCAAAAAAAAAGTTTCATTCATTGAAATAAACATAAACAAGATGCCATGTACATTGATGTAGAAAGTCAAATGAGTCCTCTGGTGAAAATATTATAAAGAGGCAAAGGAACTAGGAACAGGAGGTCAGTTGGCCCCTCAAGCCTGCATGATCTGTTCAACTAGATCATGGCTGATTTTCTACCTCAAAGCCATTTTTCCACACTTTCTCCAGATCACTTGATCGATTTGTTGCTGTGCCTGCTACATTGTCTGTTTTAACCCTTATGTGGTGGACAAAGAATTGCGAATAGACTTCTTGTTAGTGCAATGGTATTTATTCACACACAATTATTAATCACGCACCCAATCAACAATAAGTTATCTTACAGAATACTAAAGTTCAATTACAATACTAGACCTTGACTTAACTTTTAAGAACATAAGAACATAATTTTGCATGACTGGCAAGTACCCAAGCAGCTATTGGCCTTTATCCACGTGTTGGTCTCCATAGTCCCCTGCGCAGCCTGATCCTTTGGTCTGGTCTGATACTCTGGCTCTGATCTTCCTGCGTTTTTGGGTGTGGTGGCTCTTCTCGTGCTGGTTGTTGCTGGTGATGGTCACCATTGTTGTTGTTCATTCATTGAGTAAGAGAGAGAGAGAGAGAGATTCTTCAGTTGTGCAGCACCCTTTTATTCCTCTTCGGTTTTGTATCCTTTTGGATGGACTCTTGATTCTTTCGATCAGGGCTTGATCACTCTGATTGGTAAGAGCCTAATCAGATGCTGTCACACTGATTTCTGGGTGTGTACTCAACAGCCGTGCCTGTAGGTGCTGGAGACATGTAGGTTTTCATCCGTCCCTCCCAAATAAGGGGCTAAGGCTTCCTTTGTCTGGTAAACAAGTATGTTTGACCAGAGAGTGTCCATGGTCTTTGGATGGCCTATTTCCTGTGTATTCAGTCGTCTGAGCTGCAGCCTGTTTATTTCTGTCCTTTTGAGGCTTCAGCCTGCTTGTTTCAAAGCTGGTCCAATTATCCCAGCGTATAAATCGTCATTTTAGGTGGCCCGTTTGGCCACATATTGATCTCTGCCTTGAATATACACAATGAGTCTTTGCATCCTCGTCACAATTCACATTCCCACCTAGTTTTGTGTCATCAGCAAACTTGGAAATGTTATATTTTGTCCTCACGACCAAATCATTGATATAGATTGTAAATAACTGGGGCCCAAGCAGTAATCCTTGTGTTGCCCCACTAGTCACAACCAGTCATCCTGAGAATTTATTCCTTTCTCATCTCATTATTTCTTTCTAATTCCACTTTTTAATCCCAAATACTATAGTATAACTGCTGTGACTTCAGCAGAGCTGGAGGCAGGCTGCTTTTTCTCTTGCTGTGACAGATGTGATACCCACGATGGACAGCATCTTTTGGAACCCATGAAAGACCTACCATAGGTGAACCCCGAAACCCTCTCCTCTCTGTGGAGCAGCATGGTAGCACAGTGGTTAGCACTGCTGCTTCACAGCTCCATGCTCCTGGATTCGATTCCCGGCTTGGGTCACTGTCTGTGTGGAGTTTGCACATTCCCCTCGTATCTGCGTGGGTTTCCTCCGGGTGCTCTGGTTTCCTTCCACAGTCCAAAGATGTGTGGGTTAGGTTGATTGGTCATGCTAAAATTGCCCCTTCGTGTCCTGAGGGGTGTAGGGTAGAGGGATTAGTGGGTAAATATATAGGGATACGAGGGGAGGGCCTGGGTGGGATTGTGATCGGTGCAGACTCGATGGGCCGAATGGCCTCTGTCTGCACAGTAGGGTTTCTATGATTTCTATGACTCCACCCCTGTGTGGCAGCAGACACAACATTGGGCAAGAGGCATCTTTTAGTGCTCTGTCTGAGTAAAGGGGACAATAATGAGATTTGAGAGTGCACTGAAAAGAGTCCTGAATGCCTTTGCCCCTTCTGCATTTTCCTTCTCGTGACCCACTTACACTTCCCTGCAAACTTAGCACTGGAGAACCCTTGGCTGTAGTTCAATGATGATGTGAAGATGCCAGCGTTAGACTGAGGTAAGCACAGTAAGAAATCTCACAACACCAGGTTAAAGTCCAACAGGTTTATTTGGTAGCACAAGCCACAAGCTTTCAGAGCGCTGCTCCTTCATCAGGTGAGTGGGAGTTCTGTTCACAAACAGGGCATATAAAGACACAAACTCAATTTACAAGATAATGGTTGGAATGCGAGTCTTTACAGGTAATCAATTTTACATGTAATCCCCACGATTTGCCTGGGCTTGTAAAATCTCACAAACTGTCCTGGCTGGAGACAATACACATCTTTTTAACCAGTGCTTAACCCTCTCTCCACTCACATTGTCTGTACCTTTAAGACTTCATTAACTATACAGACTCACATTCCAATCATTATCTTGTAAATTGCGTTTGTGTCCTTATATGCCCTGTTTGTGAACACGACTCCCACTCACCTGATGAAGGAGCAGTGCTCCAAAAGCTTGTGGCTTGTGCTACAAAATAAACCTGTTGGACTTTAACCTGGTGTTGTGAGACTTCTTACTGTATTTCAGTGAAGCACTGAGACCACAGCGATGCATTTATAAAATGGCAAACTGATTGTCAGTGATCGGAGCCACATACTCAGTTGTCTGCTGTTTCTGATTCATGCAGGTAGTAGTCACTTTTGCTGTGGAGGTAAGCATCAGCGCAGGGACTTGCGATTTATTAGGGGAACACTCCTCCACTTTTTCTCATGGGTACTGAAAGAAGTAGGAACATTTCCTATTGCTGCTCTACAAGTTATTTTTGGTGGCTCACCACAAGCTCAGCATCTATGTCCAGCTGAGCAATTGCTTGATGTGTTGTTCAATGGGGGCTCTCCACTGCTGTCCCTGTCATGGGCACATGCTCCTGCTTGTATGTAACGTGCTCCTCACCACATGACAATGTAATGTCTCTATTGCCGTCTCTCCAAGATGAATGTATCTGCATTGTTGGAGGCAGCAGCAGTGCTGTCTCTCAGAGTGCACTACCTAACCTGAGGTTTCCTTGGCCTCTTCCTGCTCCAGCTCTTCCATCTACCATGAAATAGTTTTTGGAGATGCTAATCATTGCTTAGGCCTGATGTGGAAAAATTTCAAAGTCTAACTGGTGTAGATTCTGTTCAAAGCAAAAGCAATTCAAAATGAATGATTGTTAAATATCAAGCACCATATCTTATTTTGTCTCCAGGTGTGTGGGAGATTTCCACTTCTCTATCACTGGTGCCTAATATCTATGCCATCATGCTGATTTATGTGCTGTCTCCCATGTTCTGTGCCGCTCCCTGAACTCTGTCTTGCTGCACTGAGAGAAAGCGAGTTCTGAGTGTGAGAAGTGCACTGTGTGAAGAAGGAAGAGTTTGTGGAAGGTGACGCTGAGGGATGGGTGTGAGATAAGCAATAGCATGAGGGTGAGTGTGAGTGTGAGGGTTTGCAGTCAGTGGGCGGTTTGAATAGGCATCTGGAGAGAAAGGAACTTGTTCAACTGCAAACTGTGTTGGAGGAGTGCTGTTCAGGAGAATGCTGGAGGTCAGAGACTGATGGCTAACATCTTAAAGTGATATACTGCTAACTATTCTTGACCTCATGATGTGTTTGAACCTTTTTTTTGACATTGCATCCTGGTCCCTCCCATTCCCAGCTGGAGCTACTTCTAACCACTTGCTTCCACTCTTGGACACAGTAGTTAGCATTCCCTTTGGTTTGCAGACTATCTGGGAGATTGAACAAAGGCTACACAGGATAAGGAAAGCTACTCAGAGAGAGAAGGAAAACAGGAAAAAAGGGTCTTCAAGGATAAATTCTCTTCCCACATTCCGTGGATTTAAAGAAAGTAACAGAGAACATTGCAGACAGCCTAACTGTGATATGTAATATGTGAGCATGACACCAAGGAATTGTGGAGCCGTTAGCCTACCAACAGTTGCTGGGAAATTACCAGAGCCTATAATTAAGGATAGGGTGACATTTTGAAAATGTTAAGATAGAGTCAGGATGGATTTTTAAAGGGCAGGTCATGCTTGTTGAATTAGATTGCTTTTTTTTGATGGGTTGATTAAAGCATTGGAAGTGGAATATTTATGGATGTTAGTTATATGGATTTCAAGAAGCCATTTAACAAGGTGCCTTTTAAAAAACTCATTACTGAAAGTTGGTGCTCATGGAATTGAGAACAAATTATTAAGCTGGTTAGAAAATTGCCTGAATGGCATGAAACAGAGGGTAGAGATAATCGGCAGATACTCTAATTGACAGAATGTGACTAGCGGTGCCCTGCAATATGGGGGCAACAATTATATATCTGCAACCTCAGTTATATAATTATGTATCTATATGATAGTAGTAATTATTCACCGCACTCTTAAAAAAGATAGATGCCATATACGCAGATTTACCAATAAAAGAAAGACTCATATTTACAGATAGCCCTTTATGACAAACAGATATCTCAAATCAATGAAGCGCTTCTGAAGCAGTCACTATTGTAATGAAGGAAATGCAGCAGCCAGTTTACAGGCCCCTAAAAAAACATGATGATGATGACCAGTTACCAAATAATCTCTTTTGTGATGTTGATTAAAGGATAAATATTGGCCAGGACACCAGAAAAACTACCCTGTTCTTCTTGAATTGTACCATGGATCATCCACTGGAGAAGACAGACAGATGGGCAAAGCAAGCTTGAGGGACTAAGTGATCTATGTGTGTACCCTATGTGTCCCGTGCTTACAACTGACTACAGGCTGCAAACATATAAATGAGCAGACAGCACAAAATTTGTATGCAGCCTTCATTGCAACAAATGCGTGCCACAATCTTTGTTCCTGTTTTCAGGCCTTACCTCGTTTCTTCTCCAGCCTCTCCATAAAATAACACCATTAAATAAATTGGACCATTACTGGATAAGAAATAAATTAATTAATTAATCAGCTGATTACAAATAACATATAAATAAGCTCTCACAGCAACAAGTTCGTACTGGGCATGTTATTTGTTGCCTTGTGAGATTTTTAGATCCAAGCATATAATAATTCAGTATTTGTAAGATGAGTATTATTCAATAAATTCAGGAAAGAGACAAATGAAAGCTGAATCAACAGTATTCTTTTAAATGAATTATTCCATTATTATCCACTGTTCTGAGAAATTAATTGTGCCTCATTATTCTATTTGCCATTCTGTAGCTTCGCACGTTGCAAATGAACTGCATTTGCAGTTACTATATTATGAAAAAAGCTGATCCAAAACTGCTGAAACAGGAGTCACAGGAGAAGTGCGCAGGAATTCTTAAGTTACTTCAACTTATTATGCAAGTGGCCCTGACAAAAGAACCGCTTTGCTGGCTTGTTTATAATGGTATTGTATTGTGTTATTTTTGATTTTAAAAATCTATATCAGATTTATGCTTAAAACACATTCATTGTCTGTTCACGTTTGATTGTTTACAAGTTAGAAATTATTCTTCTCTGTTGCAATGTTCAAATACCACAGTTATAAGGCCTTAACACCCTTCCGAAAGTACATATTAATAATCCACATTTCAAAGATGTGGCCATCCAATCACCATTCTCATGTTCAAAGAGAATTGAAAGATTTTGGCCAAAGGATCGGCCACTTCCACCTTACTTAACTCAGCAACGAAAAATGCATCCATTCAAACCAGGTGATAGTTTCTACTTTGTCAATCTTTTAAGTACCTCCACTTTAACCACCTATCCAATTTGTGTATCCATTCCTTCTTTACAGGACGTGACAGAATGCCCTTCTCGAATGCAGGCAGATGCAAGGCACCTCTCCCACATCCTGTCTCGCAAGAAGGCTCCTATTTCTGTCCTTATCTTTTCTCTTTTCTCATATTTTATTTAGTTGAATGATCTATCAGATTGGTTTTCTGAGTTTGTGGGACTGACAGGAAGCTGTCAGCTACTTATATTTGGAAATTAAAGACATGCTGCTCAAAATTTCCACAATGTACAGTTTGGACTGAGGCTTTCTCTTGACAACACATTGTCCAATGATTGACTCTCATGGCCATAAGAATACAAATATTAATTTCTTTGTCTCTTTTGAGCAGTCCTAATGAGTCATGATTGATAATTGATAACTTTGTTTCCAGTAGAATACAGAAAGTGGAGGGGAGAACGGAAAAAGGAACTAGGAAGGGCAAAGAAAGTGTATGATAAAGATTATCGTGTAGCATAAAAAGGAATCATAGTGTCAAAGGAAGGGCAGGACAGCTTAAGGACAAAAATAGGAGTCTTCTTGCGAGACAGGATGTGGGAGAGGTGCCTTGCATCTGCCTGCATTCAAGAAGGGCATTCTGTCACGTCCTGTAAAGGAGGAATGGATACACAAATTGGATAGGCGGTTAAAGTGGAGGTACTTAAAAGAGTGACAAAGTAGAAACTATCACCCGGTTTGAATGGATGCATTTTTAGTTGATGAATTAAGTAAATTGGAAGTGGCAGACCCTTTGGCCAAAATCTTTTAATCCTCCTGTTTTATGTTACAACTGTACAAAACTCTGGTGCGGCCGCACTTGGAGTATTGCGTACAGTTCTGGTCGCCGCATTATAAGAAGGATGTGGAGGCATTGGAAAGGGCGCAGCGGAGGTTTACCAGGATGTTGCCTGGTATGGTGGGAAGGTCTTATGAGGAAAGGCTGAGGGACTTGAGGTTGTTTTTGTTAGAGAGGAGAAGATAACGAGGTGACCTAATTGAGGCATACAAGATGATCAGAGGATTAGATAGGGTGGACAGTGAGAGCCTTTTTCCTCGGATGGTGATGGCTAACACGAGGGGACATAGCTTTAAATTGAGGGATAATAAATATAGGATGGATCTCAGAGGGTAGTAAGGGCATGGAATGCCCTGCCTGCAGCAGTTGTGGACTCGCCAACTTTAAGGGCATTCAAATGGTCATTGGATAGGCATTTGGATAATATTGGAATAGTTTAGGTTAGAGGGTCATTAGATTGGTTCCGCTGGTTGGCGCAACATCGAGGGCCAAAGGGCCTGTGCTGCGCTGTAATGTTCTGTGTTCTTTGTTCTACGTTCTTTGAACATGAGAATGATGATTGGATGGCCACGTCTTTGAAATGTAGATTATTAATCTGTACTTTTGGAAAGGTGTCAAGGCCTTGGAGAAGGTCCAGATGAGATTTACTAGAACGGTGCCAGGATAGAGCGATTTCAGACATCTGGAGAGACGAGCTGGAAAGCTGGATTGCTTTCCTTTGACGAGAGAAGACTAGGGAGTGATTTAAAGCGGTGTTCCAAGTTGGGGATTTTAATGGGAGTAGAGGAAATCATCCCCATTGGCAGGAAGTAACCAGAAGACAACAGATTTCAGATAGCTGGGTAAAAAAACATTGGGGCGGGGGTATGGGTGTGAAATAAGACTTTTATCTGTGCCAATGAGTTATGATCTGAATACATTACCTGAAAGGCTGGTAGAGGCACATTCAATATGGTGTTGGGAACAACTTATTAGCATGAACAAAGGATTGGTTAGCTAACAGGAAGCAAAGAGTAGGGATTCAGGTTAGCAAGCTGTCACAAGTGGAATGCCATCACGATCAATGCTGGGACCTCAACTATTTACATGGACATTTTACCCCAGCAGACGAGGGGAGCACCCCAAGCACCACCATAAGGGAAAACCTCTCCCCACTGCTAGGCGTGAGGGTGATCCAAACTACCCCCAACTCCAAGCCCAGGACTTACTCCTATTCCCCCATAGTCAGAGGCCTCATCCCGCACTCCACAAGAGAAACACTCCAATGTGGGGACAACAAAGACCCTTCCCCTTTCAGATCTCCTCTTTGCCACTGCCAGGGTATCATTGAAAGGGTGGTAGGGGTAGAGTCAGGGTCCTGTCCAGCCATGTATCTGACCATCAGGATCTCCAAAGGCCTCCAAGCCCGTGGACCTGGTCAAACATCTATCTGGAGAAATCCTGGTATCTGCCCGAAGGACCCCTTGGGTAATCCCTGAGTTGTGCTAGCTTCTTCCATGGCTGAAAACCATTATAATAAGGTTTGCTGTTTGGGCATACGAAGTTGAAAAAGACCCACTACGTTAAAAAACAGTCAGACTGAACACCCTATCTTTCTAGAAGTTCTGAATGTCAAATGAAAAGTGATTAGAACCAGCAGCTGCTTTCACTCGTCGGCACTTTAGATCAAAGAGAAAGCCTGTTTAAAAATCCCCCAGGACTTTTCCCCAAGTGAAATTCAAAGTTCTTTCATTCAGAGTGCTTCAAAAAGGTGTTAGAGCACTTGGGGCTAATGACAGAAAGCAAGGGGGTCTGCCTAGTAAAAGTGGCATCTCCTGTCAATAAAGTGCCTGCTTCTGAAATCAATGAAGAGCAATCCCTATTGTAGAATGGAGTGCTGCTGTGATTTTGAAGGATTCTAGGTGTTCAGAAAGCTTGGATTTTAAAGCAGCCCAGGCCAGAACAGAGACAATAATGAAGTTTTTAACCAGAAAATTGAAATCACCATTCTAATTTTCACATTTCCTAGGGCAGGAAGGAGAAGTCCAGCGCGAGACGTCCCAGGGAAAGAACCCTGAGGACAACCCCTTCTCACCAGCCCAAGCCTTCCCAACCCCTTGTGGAGCCCTCCCTTTCCAGCCTGACAGTGGCACAGGGGCCAATGGGCACAGTTGGAGGCAATACCTTTTTCTCCTTGCCCTGACAAGGAGACCCCAGGATCAGGAGATATTGGCACCCACTAGACTTCCCGTTGGGGGAGATAGGAGCATCTGGCCACAAACTTGTTAATTACAGTTAAATGTATTAAAACCGGTCGTGATCATGATCTCGACCTGTTCGGGGCAGGGAGACTTGCAACGGGTTGGATGCCTGGTCAGAATCTCGATTTGGCCGTCTCACCAAATTCACCGGAGCATCAGGATTCCCAGCTGGGGTGAGCTCTCACATCTGAGATGTGATCTTATTGAAACATTGGAGATCCTGGGGGATTTGATAGGATAAATATCAGGAGGATGTTTCCACTGGAGGGAGGGACTAGAACCAGGAGTATAGTTTATGAATACAAAGAGATGTATCATTTATGATGGCCATTAGGAGAATTTTTTTCTCTCAAAGAGTTGTTAAGATATGAAATTCCCTTCTTTAGGAAACAGCAGAAGCTGGGTCATTGAATTTATTCAAGACAAGAGTGAGATAGATTTTTGATAGACAAGGAATCAATTATGGGGCAGATGACAAAGTGACATTGGAACCACAACCAAATTAGCCATGATTTTATTGAATTGCAGAGCAGGCTCCAAGGACTGAATGGCCCATTCCCGCTCCTGATTCCGATGTTCTGAAAAACAAGGGATATGGCAAAGATTAGGGAGCAATTGACGCATACAAAGGATTAGCAGGCATGGTGGGCCGAATGGAATCTTTCCATGATCAGCATGCGGCTAAGATGGCTGCTTATTGTGCGATTAATGGGACTTTGCATCAATACAGCTAAAGAGATAGCATCTCTTCATGGAACCCATAACTAATTAGCTCCATGTTTGATGTATGTTGACACACATTTGTAAACAATGCTATAATTTAGTGAGGTAATTAACAGAGGAAATTGGTTACTAATTTGCAATACTGGCAAATTTGCTCCAGTCAAAGTTTAAAATATATTTATTAGTGTCACAAGTAGGCTTACATTCATACTGCAATGAAGTTAGTGTGAAAATCCCCTAGTTGCCACACTCCAGCACCTGTTCAGGTACACTGAGGGAAAATTTAGCATGGCCAATGCATCTAAACAGCACGCCATTTGGACTGTGCGAGGAAACCAGAGCACCCGGAGGAAACCCACGCAGATACGGGGAGAACGCGCAAGCTCCACACAGACGGTGACCCAAGCTGAGATTCGAACCCAGATCATTGGCACAGTGAGGCAGCAGTGTTAATCACTGTGCCACCATGCCAGCTCCCTGTGCCAGAGAATCAGCCTGGAGGATTTATGGAAGAATCCTCAATAACCATAATATATTTTAAAACAGTGTGCCTTGTGGTCATTTCAATGTTAATTGTGTCCATACCTTTGTTACATGTGGTGACATCTGCCCTATTGTATTTTCAATGGAATGACAGTATTGTGACAGTGTGTATTGCTAGAATACTTCCAGAATTGCTTTCAGTATGTATGCTGTTGTTCAGTCTGCCTAGTGGCCATAATGGAGCAGATGTTTTCAAGTTCTTAGGTTTTCGTCATGTTTACCATTTTGATCAAGTGAATAAGTAAGGAATACTTTTCCTTCTGAAGTTTGTTTTTAATTTCAAGTGTTTAAAATTTTATTATTTTTACAGGTTTTTTGGAGTAGCAACACTATCACTCCCCCCTTCAGACAAGATGAGGCCTGCTGGTCCGTCTATCATTAGAGACCATTCTGGCTTTGAAGTGATCATTGCAGCTATTGTAAATTCAGCCCTATAATTACTGGCAGTCTTAATTGTCTGCCTCAGTAGTCTTCAAAACAGTAAACTTAAGAGAATCATGTCCTTTTCATGTTTTGGAAGCACAATTTTATAAAATCACCTCTCTTATATAAGTAAACACTAGATAATCTGAGGATCGATGCAATGTTTTCCAAAAATGAAATTTATAATTTGTGGAAGATAAAATAATAAGACTGATTTGTTAATTAAGTTTTTTCTGACTTTCTAAATAGATATATTTGTTTTTAGGAAGGCGGCAGAATGTATGTCCTTTAAAATGTATACTTTCATTTATTAGTTGGAAGTGTATTAATATATTTCTGTGTTTTTAGGTACGATTTACATTTACAACATCTGTCGATATTTGATGGTTTTAGCACATTATGCGCAGGTAAAGCTATAAACAGAATACATTTGATCTTCTTTGCCCTTATTGTGGTGGCTGTTTTGGTAATATAGTAGATTGTGTCAATCTTGGAACAGAATAATTTAACTTTTATACTGGCCAATTTCACCTGCAACGTGCTGCTGCAACACATTAAACCTTCACAGCACAGGACAACCCACACTCAAATCTTTTGATTTTCTTTCTAACAGCAACAAAACAACTTATGCTTAAAGGGCCCGATTTTAAAACGTGGTGAAGTTGGGTGTGAGGCCATTAACGTGACCTGCGCCGGCGTCCGTGCACATTGCCACTTTACCGAAACCCGGGAATGGTGGCGATCCACTTCGTGCCCGAAATGGGCGCAACGGCGATTTCAATGCATTTAAATTGAATTAATAAACTGCCCAACCGACTTTATCAGCATTTCCCCCTTTACCACCACATTCGCCAATCAGGAATGAACTGCTAAATAAAAATCTGAATTGGGCACTCCAGCTACTAAAGAGCGTGTTCAGAGCTTCCAACGGTCCTCTGACTCAGATCGGTGGTGGGGTGAAAGAGGGTGGTGGGTCAGATCATTCTCTGGTGGGGGGAAGGGGAATAAGGCCAGATCATTGTCTAGTTGGGTGGGGGGCGGGGTGGGGGCGGGGGGGGTGGAGGAGGAGGAGGCGACGAGTCAGATATATCTTTGGTGGTGGTGAGGGGGGCATGGGGCGGGCTGATCGCAGGGGGAGGGTAATGGAGGGAGGTGGATAAGAGGGACAGTAAGTAATGGGGGAGTGGAAAAGGGGAACAGTGGTGTGTGTGGGTAGTTGGGAGGGGGTGGATAAGAGGGACAGCGATGTGTGTGGGTAGTGTAGGGTTGGGATGATGCCTGTGGGGACCATCGCTCCCGCTTTTTGCTTCCGGCCAGCTTTCTCCGACACGAGATCGATCTGATACGGGCGCGCTTTTCCAAATTGTTTTCTAACTGTTCATGCGCAGTTCAGAGCTCTGACCGTTTCAAGCGTGCTAAGCCCCGCCCTCAGAGCAAATGGGACTAGCAGTTTTTTAATCAGGCTTTCGAGGTGCGCCTGAAAGCAGATTTCCAAGTCGGATCTGCATTATGCCGAGATTCAGCACTCAACATGAAAATGGTAAAATCAGGCCCATAGTGTCTTTCATGCAGCAAGGAGATATTTCACAGCAGTGCTTTCAAACAAAATTTGATAATTGTAACTCTGTCTTACATTTTTAAAACTTGTTCATGTTATTGTAGTGTGTATTGATGAAATCAGTCTTTCTCTGTTCCTTTCTATGTGTTTAATTCTCTTTCTCCCTGCAAGTATATCAACTGTTCTTTATTCAGCACATTCTGGGTGGTATTTTACCATTTTTGTCTAAGTGCTAGGCAGACATGTTTCAGATCTGTCTTTTGGGTGTGGTTTCAGGCCCCCCCATGTGCAATCTGCCTGAAAAATTCTGAGCGAGCTTGTTGCTTGGTGCAGAAGCCTGTGGGTGGGGCATAATGTACCCGAAACCCTGCAGAGGGAGGTAGTGCGCATGTGCAGTCCTCTGATGCTGCCCATGCGCATTAGCACTAGCAGGGGGCCTGACAGACAAACAGAGAGCTGTAAGGCTCCTTCTGGTGCAGGCAGCTTGAAGCAGCTCCCCCTCCCTTCAATCACAGGGCCTGTGGCCTGAGAGACAGCCCCAGCCAACCACCCCCTGCCACACAGACTGATCACAGCCTCCCTACCCCAGCAGTTGCAGCTCTGCTGCCCTCTCCCCAATCTGCAGAGTGGCAGCAGGCTCCCTCTTCCTCCCCCACCAATTGCTGCAGAGTGGCAGGGGGCACCCTCCCCCCATTAGCACCCCCCCTTAGACTGGCACCACATCATTAGCACTGCTCCCACTAGCCCCTCCCCAATTAGCCCTGCAGCCACTGGCCCCTCCCCCATTAGCCCTGTCCCCTGGCACTGCCTGGTGGGCATTGCCCAGATGCCAGGGTGGCACTGCCAGTCTGGCACTGCCCAAAGGTCTCCCCCCCACCCCCTCAATCCTCAGCCTCTCGGGGAGGCCTTGTGGCCTCTGGTTCCACCAGTAAGGCCAAGTTGACTGCTCTCCAGTCATGGGGAGCATGCCTATTTCCCGCTGGTCATAAAGTGGGGTGGCGGGCCTGGATGATTGAGTACCGGACTCACTAATGACATGTAAATATTTCTTTACATATATATCAATACATTAACCTGACTTTCGCCCATTTCTGGTGAGAGGCTGACCGCGCTGGAAATCTGGCACTCATAAAATGGGGCTGGTCGAGAAAACCGGCACCAATCACATTAATTGATTTACGCCCCACAGTATAACTGCGTTGTGCCCAAAAACAGGTGCAATGCGATGGTAAAATCGCCCCCTCTATGTGCAGAACAATTAAAATTGCATTTAAAAAACAACTTTAACAACTTAAAAACATTTTAAGTGCTTAACTGCCAATTAAGCACTTTTGGAAATGTGTTTATTGTTGTAACAGGTGATCTGTTTTAGTGGCACGAGTAATTGGCCAAGACATTGGACAAACTACCTTGCTTTTCTTCCAGTCATATCATGGGCTTTTTTTACATCCACCTGAAAGGACAGACAAAGCCTCAGTTTGATCTACTTTTTGTTGAATTTGGTGGCTGAATGCAGGTTCTTGCTAAGTATTAGCTGAACCACAGCCAAGTGCTGTTATTTTTTACTTTCTGCAGGGTGAGGAATCAGGCCTCATGTCTACCTCTGCTAGAACAGGGCCTAAACACTGTGCAGTTGCCATTAATTGGATCCACCATAGCCCTTTAACCAATTCAGCTAACCTCACAATCACCCAGCCCCAATCCTCTCTCACCCACCACTGCCCACTTGGTTATGTGTCTCATGCATCAGATGAATGACATTTTCACTCGAGCAGCTGTTTCTCATGACTGCACTGAGTGGCAGCATGGATAGACCCTTTGCTCTTCTGCTCATAATGTGATGCAGAGGCAAAGGTGCTATGACTGAAGCAAGGCTATAAGTTCATCATGAAAGCTTTCTGTTCATCTTAGTCTTTCTTCCTCAATTTCTCACTCTGTGGTTTACTCTTTGCCATGATGTATATTTGTTGATCTCTCACATATCTGTCATTGTCAATACCATAATATGTGATGTCTCCCTCTCTCCCTGTGTGTTTTCTCCTTTCTGTGCACACCAGTGCCTGCATTTTTGTCTGTATGCAATCTACTCTGTTGGAAAATTGGGTTAGCAGCAGACTCTCAGGAGAAGATAGTATAGTTTGCTTTTGAAAAAGTACACAATCCCTACAGTGCAGAAAGAGGCCATTCAGCCCATTGAAACTGCACTGACTCCAAAAGGTGGAGGGGGGGACTGGTGGTGTTAAGATGGCGTCGCAGGCTCGTTGGGCCGAAGGGCCTGTTTCCCAGACTGTTTTTGTTCTTTGTTCTCTTTGTTCTTTGTCACCTAGGCCCTCCCTTCTGCCCTATCTTCATAACCCCATTCATTTACCATGGCTAATCCACCTAACGTACACACCTTTGGATACTAAGGAACAGTTTAACATGGCCAATCGACCTAGCCTGCGTTGCTTTGGATAGAGCCAAATGAAATTGAATCTGAGTCAGCTGAGAAGGAAAAGAGCAGAAAATAACATGAATGGGTGTAACTCATAGTAGATGTATCAGCCAACTGTTAGAATCATATCAAAATCAAACTATAGCATCTTTACCAAGAGGAGTGCGTTCTAAGAAATATGAGGGGAGAGAAATGGAGAACCTTTGAGATTTGGGTAGGAGAAATCTAAAAAATAATAAAAATGGGAAGTGGGATTTAACAGCTTTATGAGAAGAGAAAAGGAGAGGGGTTCTCAGTGAGATGGAGAGTGACCAAGAGGAAAAAAGGAAAAGGCATATCTTAGATATGCTTTTTCCTTTTTCTCAGGCTCAATGATATTTTTGTGTCTTACATACTTTAAAGGATCCAATTTTTAAGCTTCTGTCTAAATATGTATATCACTAATTTTGTTAAATGCTTGTTGTTGCTAACTGCACATGTGAAATTGGGAGCCACTATTTGAATATGGGAATTAAAGCGCATATCTAAATATTTAAATGTGATATTATAGTACAAGCTGATTGGAGTGAATCATTTTCTGGTAGATTTGATTTATTAGTGTCACGTGTACTAGTATACAGTGAAAAGTATTGTTTCTTACACACTATACAGAAAAAGCATACCATACATAGAGAAGGAAAAGAAGGGGGAAGAATGTAGTGTTACAGTCATAGCTAAAGTGTAGATAAAAATTAATTTAATATAGAATCATAGAATCCCGACGGTGCAGAAGGAGGCCATTTGGCCCATCGAGTCTATACCGACAACAATCCCACCCAAGCCTTATCCCCTAACCCTACATATTACCCTGCTAATCCCCCTGACACTAAGGGACAATTTAGCATGGCCAATCATCAACCTCACCTGCACATGTTTGGAGTGTGGGAGGAAACTGGAGCACCCGGAGGAAACCCACGCAGGTATGGGGAAATTTGCAAATTCCACACAAACGGTGACCCAAGACTCTAGTTGAACCCGGTCCCTAGCATTGTGAGGCAGCAGTGCTAACCATTGTGCCACCATGCCAACCCAGGGTATAAGGTAGGTCAATTCAAAAGTCTGATGGCAGCAGGAAAGAAGCTGTTCTTGAGTTTGTTGTTACGTGAACTCAGACTTCTGTATCTTTTTCCCAAAAGTAGAAGGTGGAAGAGGGAATGTCCAGGATGTGTGGGTCCTTGATTATGCTGGCTGCTTTTCTAAGACAGCAGTAAATATAGACAGAGTCAATGGATAGGGGGCTTGTTTGCATAATGGACTGGACGTTGTTCATGAACCTTCCTAGTTTCTTGCTTTCTTAAATAGAGAAGGAGGAATTATAAAGGGTCGTGAACAAAGCCCAAGTGATGTTAAGTATCTGACAAGGCCAATAATATGTCATAATTATTTTGCTGTTTGATCAGGCTTTTGAATATATACTTTGGGCAGCCATCTGCATGGAAACATCTTTTCCACTTTCCACAGTTCGCTATCTAAGATGGAGAACTACTCTTTATACTGCTGTGTGTCAGTGTTACTATGACTGTGAATCTGACATGCTTGGAGAGGTATGGTGTTTTATTACTGTTGTTCCAAAATCTTTCTGTTGCTTTATTGCTGTGGAGCTCGCATAGTTTTTTAAAGTATCTATAAGACATGCTTCAAAACTACAATATAGTACCTTGAAAAATATTAACCATCTGTACTCCACAATAACATCGACAAGGCTGTATGTTGGTTGGAATATGACCTCAACAGTTCCCTTCCACAATTCTTGATGATGATCTTGAAAATATACAGGCCCAGATCTTTGCTGTATGGTCGGTGCACAAAGATGGAGGAGTTCCCAGCTCTATGAAATTGACCCTTAAAAATGGTTCTGATTTTTCTTCTGGAGGGAGGGGGCTGGCCAGGTTAGAGGTCGGGGCTGGCCAGGTTAGAGGTCAGGGCTGCCATCTTCGGAATGAATGTGGAGGCTGCCCGGTGTGAAGGTGGGCTGGGCAAAGGCTAGTCATGTGCTGGCCTTCAACCACTTGGCTAAATTTAATTAAAAAATGTCCTCACCTTCTATCTTCACTGCACATTCCCTACGCCCCATCAGTGCCAATATGTGGCACTCTCATGCCCATCATCAACCTCCCATGGTCCTTCTTACCTCAATGCCAATGCTACTCTACCCACTCCCTGTGGCCCAACATGCCCCTCTGCCAACCTATGCTACTCTATTCACTCTCATGGCCTCTCATATCCCCAATACCTCCAAACTCTCATGCCCCTTATAGCCCCTGTGCCAACTCATGTTAACCCATACCACCCCCTACTCATGACCCTTTGTTATTACCCCCTCCATGCCACTCACAACATATCCTTCAACAGTTTTTCCATAGCTTTGATAGTTATTTGACAGCTTGACAGTTCATTCACAGCTTGGCAGTTCTTTGACAGCTTTCACAGTTTCAAAGAGTTTATGCACAGTCACATTTACTTTTAACAATCTCAAAGGGTGCATCTTACCTCTCCCAAGGGTGTCTCTAGACTATATCCAAAGGGTACCTTCTCTCTTCAAAGAGACACCCTGACTATACAAATGTATCCACCAAGTTCAGAGCAGCTCTCACATGGTCTATTCTGCACACACCTGATTTCACACCATGACCTACTGAAATTCCACATCAGAGGAGGCATCTCATGATCTAAATGCCCAGCTGCCATTGTAAACTGCACATCAGAACCCCAGACTGACTCCAGTCTTGTCTCCCCAAAAATAGAAATGTCGGGGGTGATTGTCCCATAAAAATAAAGTGCCCAAATGGGCAGGAATACTGAAGTTTTTCCTGCCCGCTTTTTGGGCAAGCAGAGTGGAAAGAATCTCTGGGACTCTGTTCATTGCAGGATGCTCCAGGGTGATTCACGCTGAGGAGGTGGGGAGCCTGAACTTGCTGGAGAGGCCAGAATCGGCATGCTGAAAGGGCCATTACACATGCACCAATCTACACTTGTCCCCACATTGGCAGCCTCCTGATTGTCAGCCTCCCGATGTCTTCCCTGACCCCTACCCCGAAAGCTGGCCTCCATGACCCCACACCCCTGATTGTCAGCCTCTGTGACACCCCCCTCCCCCGCATCCCCATGTCTAGCCCCAATTGCTCCCTCCATCCCAACCCCCTGATCCCTAATGCAGCGTGCTCAGCAGGTCCCCCTGACCACCACCACCAATTGGCCATGGCCCTATAGGCCCTGGCCCCCTCAGGCCCTTCCTCCTGGCATTGCCCTTGGGACACACCCCCGCCCCAGACATCCTGGGGGTCTCAGTGGCCTCTGTCCTCACCAGTGGGTTGATCACGCCCTTCCCAGTTGATGGGGACCAGCTTTAATCTCCACTGGTGGGAATCTCTCCTGGTGGTGTGGGGGGAGACATTAATAAGCCCAGAGAATATCATCAAAGAATCATAGAATTCTACAGTGCGTAAGGAGGCCGTTCGGCCCATCAAATCTGCACCGACAACAACCCCATCTAGGCCCTGTTCCCAAAGCCCCATGCATTTACCCTGGCTAGCCCCCCGACACTAAGGGGCAACTTATCATGGCCAATCCATCTAGACCACACATCTTTGGACTGTAGGAGGAAATTGGAGCACCCGGAGGAAACCCACGCTGACACAGGGAGAATGTGCAAACTCCACACAGACAGTGACCCAAGCTGGGATCCTGGCGCTGTAAATCAGCAGTGCTAACCACTGTGCCGCAGTGCTAACCACTGTGCCACCGTGCTGTCTCGGGCTTACTAATGATATTGAAATGTTGTTGGTCGCAAATCACGCTACAGGCCCCTCACTGATATCTCCTGGTCCGCTGTGCTGCTCACGGGCCGTGAGAATTGTCTCCGTCATGTTTGGGTCAGTGCTTAGGATTTACAGCCTCATCCACCATTTTTGCCATGATGATGAGCGTATCCAACATGACAAAAATCTGGGCTGGGCTTTAATTTTTATCCTTTTAATTAATTTTCTGCCTGCACTTTATGGAGCTCTTTCAAAAGTTGCTTGCCTAAATTCTTGCATTCTAACTTGTGTCCCTGACCTTAATCATGTTAAATGGACTTGCATGAAGGTCACTGGACCCCACAATGTTTATTTGCTTCTGGGCTGGTTTAGTGGACCACTAAGCTCATAAAACAGGGTTATGTTCTCTCTTTACATATTTTATTAAGAAATCATTGCTGCTTATCTACTGAAAGTGGTTTGTATGTAAACCATTCCTTTCTAATTATCCTGTTGTCCATGCACTTTAATAATCTACTTTACGACTTTACCTTTGTGAGACATTTCACTGAATGGCAATGGAATTAATTTTGAATTTTTCTTGGAAAAAGGGCTGTGCTGTGATCCTCATGTTCCTTCTATAATTTGATCGCTCTGCACTTCACTTTCTCTCATTTAGTGAATTCAACCTAATTTGTTTCCGGTCTTTATAACTATAATCTCTCATTCCTGGTACAGTTTACCAAGACTTTGACATTACTTTTGCATGACTGAGTTACTCGTTCATTAATGGGGTGCCTGAACTTTGCACTGTTACAGTATTTATATAAAAAATCATGCATTTATTTTAATCTGATGTACACTAATCAATGAGTTCCAGTGTACAAAGGAGGCCAATTTTGAAATTAATAAATAAAACAAATAGCATGTCACTGGCAATTTTGTGAACAATTCAGTAATGTAAATCTTAATATTTGTAGCATTTCATGACAAGTTAAGATTGTGCATTTTCTCATCTTCATCCAGCTTGTTAATGTTGTCTCTTATTTTAAATAGATATTTGCTCGCCGTGCTTTAGGTAAAATCAGTGAACTAAGCCAGCTGGATACTGTTGGTTCCTCTTCTGAAATTGCAAAAGCCTTTCGAGAGGCTACTGTCAAGGTACCAGGAGCAGTAACATTGAATAATACCAATATCACAAAATGTACTATTCACTTACACTTGACCAGTATATTGAACTGAAAATGTTTTTGCTTCCTTTAGATGTCAGTAATGATCTTTAAGAGAGCAGTAATTGAAAGCAGAAGAAAAGTAAAAGGAATTTTGCGGCCTAAACAAAGAACTAACTACAAAGAATCTCAGAATGTGAGTTTTTAATTAGTTCTAGTTTTTTTGATTTATTATTGTCACATGTATTAGCATACAGTGAAAAATATTTTTTCTTGTGCGCTGTACAAAGCATACTGCTCACAAAAAAGGAAACGAGATAGTGCAGAATGTAGTGTTACAGTTACAGCTAGGGTGTAGAGCCAGATCAACTTAACGCAAGGTAGGTCGATCCAAAAGTCTGATGGCAGCAGGGAAGAAGCTGTTCTTGAGTTGGTTGGTATGTGACCTCAGACTTTTGTATCTTTTTCCCAATGGAAGAAGGTGGAAGGGAGAATATCTGGGGTGCGCAGAGTCCTTAATTATGCTGGCTTTTTTGTTGAGGCAGTGGAAGTGTAGACAGAGTCACTGGATGGGAGGCTGGTTTGTGTGATGGATTGGGCTACATTCACCACCTTTTATAGTTTCTTGTGGTCTTGGGCAGAGCAGGAGCCGTACCAAGCTGTGATACAATGAGAAAGAATGCTTTCTATGATGCATCTGTAAAAGTTGGTGTGAGTTGTAGCTGATGTGCCAAATTTCCTTAATCTTCTGAGAAAGTAGAGGTGTCGTTGGACTTTCTTAACCATAATGTCAGCACGGCAGGACCAGGACAGGTTGTTGGTGATCTGGACATCTAAAAACATGAAGCTCTCAACCCTTTCTACTTCATCCCCATTGATGTAGAGAGAGGCATGTTCTCTTTTACGCTTCCTGAAGTCGGTAAAAATCTCCTTCGTTTTGTTGACATTGAGGGAGAGATTATTGTTGCTGTACCAGTTCACCAGATTCTCTATCTCTTTCCTGTACTCTGTCTTGTCACTGTTTGAGATCTGACCCATTACGGTGATGTCATCAGCAAACTTGAAAATCGAGTTGGAGGGGAATTTGGCCACACGGTCATGGGTGTATAAGGAGTATAGTAGGGGGCTGAGGACACAGCCTTGTGGAGCACTGGTGTTGAAGATGATTGTGGAGGAGGTGTTGTTGCCTGTCCTTACTGTAGTCTGTGAGTTAGGAAGTTCAGAATCCGGAACAGAGGGAGCTGCCAAGGCCCAGGCTACAGAGTTTGGAGATGAGTTTCGTGGAAATAATGGTGTTGATGGCTGAGCTGTGGTCAATAAATAGGAGTCTGACATAAGTGTCTTTGTTATCTTGGTGTTCCTGGGTTGAGTGCAGGGCCAAGGAGACGGACCTGTTGTAGTGGTAGACAGATTGTAGTGGATCCAGGTAGTCCAGCAGGCTGGAATTGATTCGTGCCATAACTAGCCATTCGAAGCACTCCATAATGATGAATGTCAGAGCCACTGGCTGATAGTCATTAAGGCATGCTGCTTTGTTTTTATTAGATACCTGGATGATGGGCGTGTTCTTGAAGCAGATAGGGACCTCAGATTGTTGTAAAGAGAAGTTGAAGATGTCTGCAAACACTCCCACCAGCTGATCCATGCGGGATCTGAGTACTCGTCTCGGTACCCCATTTGGGCCAATTGCTCCCTGTGGGTTGACCTTCGAGAAAGCTGCCCTGAATTCTGCAATGGTGACCCCAGATGTAGGTTCTTCCGGGGTGTAAGACATGCTCTTGCTGACCTCCTGCTCAAAACGGGCGTAGAATGCATTGAGCTCATCAGGGAGAGGTGTGCTTGAGCTGGCTATTTTACATGCCTTCATCTTGTAGCCAGTTATGTCTTGCAGACCTTGCCACAGTTGGCAGGGGTCTGTGTGGCTAGCCTGGGACTCTAGCTTGGTCCAGTACTGTTTTTTGGCATCTTTGATGGATCTCCTTGGATCGTTTCTGGCTTTCTTGTATAGATCAGGGTTGCCTGACTTGAACACCTCAGACTTGGACTTCAGCATAGAACATAGAACATAGAACACTACAGCACAAACAGGCCCTTCGGCCCACGAGTTGCGCCGATCACATCAACACCCAGCAAGTACTGGGTATCCCTGTTCATCCATGGTTTCTGGTTGGGAAACATGCAGATTTGCTTCTTTGGCACGCAGTCTTCTCCACACTTACCAATGAAGTCAGTTACCGTAGTGGTGTACTCGTTCAGGTTAGTCACAGAGTTTTTAAATACTGACCAGTCCATTGACTCCAAGCAGTCCCACAGGAGATTATCCGATTCCTCAGACCAACATTGCACAAATATCTTTGATGGGTTCTCCCGCTTCAGTTTTTGCTTGTAAGCCGGGAGCAGGAGCACAGCTTTGTGGTCTGATTTGTAAAAGTGTGGGCAGGCGATAGAGCAGTAGGCATGTTTGATATTTGTGTAGCAGTGGTCTAGGATGTTTGGGCCTCTGGTGGAACTGGAGATATGTCGGTGTAACTTGGTAGTATGCTCTTGAACTTGACCTGATTGGAGTCCCTGGCCATGATGAACAAGTCTCAAGATGTTTCATCTCAAAGCTATTCGTAGCAATGTATATTTCGTCTAGCGCAATCTTCATGTCTGCATAGGATGGGATGTAAACTTCCATCAGCATAATGGAGGTGAACTCCCACAGAAGGTAGTAGGGGCAGTATTTACTTACTGAATACAAGTTCTGGTTTGTTTCTAAAGTGCTTCTGCTTAAATTTCTTACTGTTATGAGGTATTCATTTTGAAGGCAAGGCATAACTGTATTTGTGTCGATTCAAACACAGCCATGATAAACAATTTAACAGTCATTGTTAAATTGACGCAGGAGGAGAATAGAAATTAATATTTATCAGGTTTTAGATTTACTCCCAAAGTCAAACAAATGTACAACTTCTAGCTTTACAATCCACTGTTGTCATTATTGGCTGTTCCTCGGTGCAAAGATGACATCTACTCAAGGCCATGAATTTATATCAAGAATCTTCATTTGTCTGAACCAGCCAATTCTCAACTTACAGATCTTTGGATGCAGCAGATGGTGGAATTAAAAGTCAATTGATGAAACAATTGTCAATTGTCATAAAGACCCATCTGGTTCACTAATATCTTTGGAGAAGGAAATCTGTCCCCCTTGCCTAGTCGAGTCTACATGTACCTCGATGTAGGTTGACTTTTAAAACATGCCCTCTGAAATGGCCCATTAAGCCACCCATTCCAGAGGAAATTAAGAACAGATCATAAATGTTGGCCTGACTAGTGTTGCCCAAATCCAATGAATGAATAACACCACCACCTTGAGGTTCCCTTTCAAGTCATTCATCAGCCTGACTTGGGAATATACCATCATCCCTTCACTGTCACTAGAACACTAGAATTCCATCTCAAACAGCACAGTGATGGCATCTATACCTCAGGGATTATTCAAGAAGCCCACTGCCACCTTCTGAAGGGCAACTAGGAATGGACAATAAATGCTGGTTTAACCAGTGATTCCCACCTTCCATAACTTAATTTTTTTAAAAAATTAATAATCTTATTTTTCCTTTTCTGTCATCACTTTGCCTCATCATTAAGGTGTTTGGACTTGAGGCTCATGGACAAATTTCTCTATTTTGTTACTTATGTCAGTGCTGCTGCACTTCAAGGTAGAAACCAATCTCTCAGCTTTGACCTTATTAAACCCCTTCAAAATTTTATAGTTTCAATGAGATTGCCTCTCATTCTCCAGCGAATATAAGTTCTGTATACTCAGCACAATCCTCTCATCCCAGGGACAAATTTAATGAACCTTTATTGTGCCAGCTCCAAGGCAAGTTAAGTCTTTCTTAAATGTGGAGGCCAAAACTACATGCAGTGTTCCAGATGTGGTCTCACCAAAATCTTGTACAATTGGAGCAAGTCTTCTTTGTTCCGATACTCTGTTGCTCTTGCTATAAAGGCCAATGTGCCATTTGTCTACCTAGTTGCTTGCTGTAACTTAAAGTTAACTTTCTGAATTCCTTCTGTGAGCACACCCAAGTTTCTTTGAACATCAATATTTACAAGTTTTACAGATTAAAAAAATGTTTTTCTGTTCTTGCAACCAAAGCAAATAACCTCAGGCTAGCCCACGTTGTTCTCCATCTGTTATTTTATTCGCCACTTATTTAACCTATCTATATCTCTTTATACCCTCTCTGTACTCTCCTCGCAACATTTCCATTTATCTTTGCACATTGAGCAAACTTAGATAAATTACTCACGATCTCTTTGCCTAAGTAATTAATATAGCTCAACAAGTTCTGAATAAACTGAATGAATAATGTGCTGAAGAAATGCCACAAAGTTTGGTTGGAGTGCAAATTGAAATATCACGTTTGTGAAACAAAAGAGCTTAGATCTATAGGGGGCTGTGCTGTACCTGAACCTTTATCCACTGGTGCCTGAAATATGAGAATGTTCGCTCTGAACCTTGACAACTTAGGAAAAAATTAACTTAAGCCACTTAAGCAAAGCCAATTCGTTTTGGCCCTTTTATTATTGTTTTCTTCCTGACTTACATTTTCCTTTACTTTCTTACAGTTCCCCTGGCCACATAATCCCACAGATCATTTGTTGGTAGAAATGTTTCAGGGCAGTGCAGCTCAGTTTCTTGCTGTTATGGAGACGTTGTCAAGTGGCAGTAGACGTGTGCTACAGACTAAGCCTCCTCCTTCTGCTGAACATGAAATACATGATGTGATAACTGAACTTTTCCTGGCAGGTCAGCTGCTCCTCTCAGGTGGGACACTGAGTTTTGATATCAACATTGCATGACGTTGTGTTTTCTTCATAGTTATATTGTTATATTGTTATATTGTTTTTTGTTTTTCTGCAATTGTGATTGTTATTGTCATGACTCATAAATGAGCATAAGACAGAGGAAAGCCTATACTCATATTTTTTGGAATTGTAAGTCGCTGATATAACCGACCTGGCCTCTGCCATCTGGCAGCGTATTATGGTCCCGCCAAATTAAATGCCAATTTAAATGGCCCATTACATTCGTTGGGGAAAGACATGCTAACAGCTAGCTATCTCTGCTGTTCCCAGTTGAACACATCCCACAGACAAGCACCCTTTTTCAAACTCAGCACAAAAATCAAGTACACTCATGTGAGGCTGGATGGTCAGTTTTGTTACACCTATGGACAGAAACCCAGGATGGCCACACACAGAACAGAAACTCCGACTCCAAAGAAAGGGAAAAAGCTTGCTTCTCTCCACTGACCACTGAAAATGAAACTAAAAACTGGACATTTCTGTGAAGCATAGCTGTCCTAGCCACATGACATGCCTTTCAATCACCCAGAGACAAGCTTGACTCTGCAATCCTAAGAGATCATTAAAACCACAGAACACTGCATTAGTCCAGATTAAAATCAACATGAAACTAATTATACAGCATCAATAAAGGACAGTGGACACAGACAATACGGTGCCGACAAATAGCCAAGCATTGTGGTAATATCCTGTGGAGAAACATGATTAACATATAATTTCTTAAAGGAAAATACCTTCAGACCAGAGAGATCAGGTTCTGTGATTTTCCTCACCCCCTCACTGGTGACATGGCAAGGTTCTGCCCACAAAATGTATTTGAATAAATTTTAACTTAATTATCAGGACCCCACCTAATTTTCCCCCTCATCATATTTTCAAACTTCGCCAAAGTGACCTCGCAAGGCGAGGTTTACAATGGGTTCGCCCAGACAACAAACTGCCACATCAAAGCAATTCAGCTGACAACTTTAGGTACATTTAACTGAAAGCTTGGTAAGTGTTTGTGGGAGAAAGGAACAGAAGGATATATCAATCAGGTTAGATGAAATAAGGAGGTAGAAGGCTCGATTGGACCATGAACAGCAGTATGAAGCTGCTGGACAGAAATAGTGAGGCACCGAGAAAAGAATGGTTTGATCGAGCAGATGCAGCACGGATTCGTTAAGGGGAAGTCGAGAAATCCTTCCAGGAGGTGCAAAGGTGAGTATAGCTCCAAGGGGAGGTGAACATGCCTGGGCACTGCCCCGACACAGGCTGACTCTGCCAGGTTGGCACAGTTCCATGCAGTGCTTGTATTTTTATTTTTTTTAAATCAGGGTGCTCTTTAAAAAGGGAGCTCCGACAATGAGCTGCTCTTGCCAGCATAATGTATTGGGACCTGCCTCTTGTAACCTTCTCGAAGCATATAAAAATACAGTGGGAAATTCGGCAAACTGCTGAGGATCAAACCTCCGCTTTTCCCACTGGAGCTAACACTTCCAAACAAAAAACAGAAGATTCCACCCCTGGATTTTGCAGCATAGAGAAAAGCCATTCTGTCCAGCAGCTTCATACTGCTGTTCATGGTCCAATCGAGCCTTCTACCTCCTTATTTCATCTAACCTGATTAATATATCCTTCTGTTCCTTTCTCCCACAAACACTTACCAAGCTTTCAGTTAAATGTACCTAAAGTTGTCAGCTGAATTGCTTTGATGTGGCAGTCTGTTGTAGCATTTAGGCAAATGTTAGAATGCTAGAATCCATCATCAAAGAAGAAATAGTGAGGCACCGAGAAAAGAATGGTTTGATCGAGCAGATGCAGCACGGATTCGTTAAGGGGAGGTCGTGTTTGACGAATTTATTGGATTTCTATGAGGATGTGACTAGTGCGGTAGACGGAGGGGAACCGATGGATGTAGTGTTTTTAGATTTCCAAAAGGCGTTTGATAAGGTGCCTCATAAAAGGTTGCTACAGAAGGTTAGGGTGCACAGAGTTGGTGGTAAGGTGTTAGCGTGGATAGAGGACTGGCTGTCTAATAGGAAGCAGAGAGTTGGTATCAATGGGTGCTATTCTGATTGGCAGTTGGTGACTAGTGGAGTGCTGCAGGGATCAGTGCTGGGGCCTCAACTGTTTACCATTTATATAGATGATCTGGAAGAGGGGGCTGAGTGTAAGGTGACGAAATTTGCTGATGACACGAATTTGAGTGGAAAAGCAAATTGCGTAGAGGGTGTGGAATGTCTACAGAGAGATCTGGATTGGCTGAGCGAGTGGGCGAGGACCTGGCAGATGGAGGATAATGTTAGCAAGTGCGAGGTTATCCACTTTGGCAGGAATAATAGTAGGGGGGATTACTATTTAAAAGGCGAAAAGCTGCAGCATGCTACGGTGCAGAGGGACCTGGGGGTCCTTGTGCATGAGTCGCGAAAACCCAGTCTGCAGGTGCAGCAGGTGATCAAGAAGGCGAATGGGATGTTGGCCTTTATAGCGAGGGGGATAGAATATACAAGCAGGGAGGTCTTGCTGCAACTGTATTGGGCACTGGTGAGGCCGCAGCTGGAGTACTGTGTGCAGTTTTGGTCGCCGCACTTGCGCAAGGATATATTGGCCTTGGAGGGAGTACAGAGAAGGTTCACTAGGTTGTCACCGGAGATGAGGGGGTTAGCCTATGAAAAGAGACTGAATAGACTGGGTCTGTACTCATTGGAGTTTAGAAGGCTGAGGGGGGATCTTATAGAGACGTACAAGATAATGAAGGGGATGGATAGGGTAGAGGTAGAGAGATTCTTCCCGCTTAGAAAGGATAGCAGGACTAGAGGGCACAGCCTCAAGATAAGGGGGGGGGGCCAGTTTAGATCAGCGTTGAGGAGGAACTTCTTCATTCGAGGGGTGGTGAATCTCTGGAATTCTCTGCCTGTTGAAGTGGTGGAGGCTACCTCGCTGAATATATTTAAGTCACGGGTAGATAGGTTTCTGATAGACAGGGGAATTAAGGGTTATGGGGAGAAAGCGGGAAAGTGGAACTGATCCACTTCAGATCAGCCATGATCTTATTGAATGGCGGGGCAGGCTTGAAGGACTAGATGGCCTACTCCTGCTCCTATTTCTTATGTCCTTATGTTTGTTCTACTTTTTCACTGCTCCCTAAATAAACAATTTTCTCCTGCATTCCTTTTGGGTTTATTGATGACTATCTTACATTTATGGATGCTTGTTTTGAATTCCCCACAATTGGAAGCAACTTCTCCCTATCTATCCATTCAAACTCTTTCATAATCCTGAATATCTTTGTCTGGTCAACTCTCAGCCTTTTCAAGAGGAAATAGCCCAGGTTGTTCAACCTTTCCTGATACTTGTACCCCACCAGTCCTGATATCACCTTTGCAAGACTTTTTTTG
This sequence comes from Carcharhinus amblyrhynchos, assembly GCF_965287045.1. NCBI lineage: Eukaryota > Metazoa > Chordata > Chondrichthyes > Carcharhiniformes > Carcharhinidae > Carcharhinus > Carcharhinus amblyrhynchos. Next base: position 2,640,294 of record NC_137342.1, on the reverse strand, counting down.
CACTTCCTCCAATACTTCTATCTCCTTTTTCTAACAAGGAGGCCAGAACTATGTACAGTACTTAGTGTTATCTAATCAATATTTTACCTAAGTTTAACATAACTCTCTTATTTTAAAATTATTTTCCACCAGAAACGAAGTAGGAATATTTTGAAATGTTTTAGGAAACACTTCTGGCAGAGTTAGCAAATGATCACGTGTCAGCTACATACAACCACTGTGCAGATGGTAAACATACTGGAGCTTGCGTTGTTTTCTTAGGTGGTGGTGGTAATACTCAGCTTAATTTAGCTGCCTGCGCAGACCCGATTGGTGGAATAAACAAATCAAGTTCCCTGATAGAGCTTGCAGCTGCCGGTAAGAATTCTTATCCTAAGTTTGTCCTTCGTGCAGCAGAGAATTTGAAACTAGAAAAATGAGAAGAGAACTCATAATATTCACACAGGATTTTAAGTGTGCGGTTTCTGATTAAACAGCTAGATTGCATGCAAACATTTGCTAATTTTCAAATACCGGCAATATGTTGCCAATAGAATACACATTTTATTTTTGTTTGATTGTCCATACTCCAGAGCACAGTTTTGACTGTAGGGAGGATGGATATTAACCCTAGCTGACTGGAGAAAATTGGGCACATAGTCAATTAAAATTGTTTTGGTAACTTACCTTCTCTGGAGTCATGGATGACAAGGGTCCACTCCCAGGCCAACCAAGAGCGCCCTTTGTAACACATGTAAATACGGTCCCAGTGGTAGCCTTTGAATTGGCTAAAGTTTTCACAAGGAGGCAGGAACAGAAAGTGATAATGAGTTTCCCACCAGACCAACCCGTGTAGAGGTGTTATGGGCTAACGAGGTCCGAAAAGGTAAGTTTAATTTTTTTGTTTTAACTTTATTTGTTGTCCTCAGAAGTCACTTGTTCCATTCTTCCTGCTTGAAATCAGTATCTATTGGAATCTTACCAGCAATGACCACTTCCCAAAATGAATAAAAAATATTGTAGATCCCTGTGCAGTATTTCTCACTCATTCTTTCAACTGATGTCTGCAGGTGATGATGGTGTATCTGTGGAAGCTGCTGTAAGGTTTATGAAGACTGTATTCAGGCATGAACACTTTGAAATATTTGATACCATCGTTGTACCACTTCTCACTTTCTTAAGGGTAAGTCTTGTGCTGATGAACATAGTGAGCTGTGAACTCAATCACCTGTACTTCTTTCAAAACTGCACTTCTTTGACTTTTCCAGAAACACGAGAATCCGGCCTGGAAGACTTATGAGTTGGATTTGGATTTACTGATTACGATGGAGCCATTTGTTTCAGCTCGCAAACCAAAGCATGGGCTTTCTGTCGGAGGAAGCTGTGCAGTTGGTAGGTAATCTTAAGAGTTCAGCAATCCAAAAGACCTTCACATCTTTGGGCAACAGAGACATCAAATGAATGTGATGGACACCAAGGCGATTAGAATCATGCAAAAGGAGAAAACAAACAGAGGAAACAGATGCAGTTGAGGATAGAAATGTAAGGAAGTAGATACAGAATCCTGGCACAGAATAGAGTGGAGTAACACACTGTGGTTCAAAAGCTTATTGCAGGCTCTAGTAGAACAGCACTGTCCAATTGGATATCAATGTTAACTAAACTTGTGTTGGTTAGGTTATCATATTTTCCCACATGATATAAAATATATGTAATATCAGTAAGAGAAATGTGCAATATTTTGAAATAGATGTGAAGTTTTAAATGATGTGGAGATGCCAGCGTTGAACTGGGGTAAACACAGTAAAAAGTCTGACAACACCAGGTTTAAGTCCAACCAATTTATTTGATAGTAAACTCACTAGCTTTCGAGGTTAAACTCAGTCACCTGATGAAGAGTTTAACCTCGAAAGCTTGTGAGTTTACTATCAAATAAATCGGTTGGACTTAAACCTGGTGTTGTCAGACTTCTTACAAGTTTTAAGTGGTCAGCAATCAATTTAGTTGCACTCAGTGCCAAGTCAGCTTCAAAACTGTCTTGCAGCCCAGCAAAGCTACACAGAAATGTAGAAAAGAGAAGGAGTAGATCATCCAGCCATTCTAACCCGCATAATATTCAGTGTGATAATGGCTGATCCTGTATCTCTATTCCATAGTCATGGGCTCTCTCTGTACCCCTTGATGTCTTTGATGTCTAAAATCTGTTTATTTTATCTGTAAAAATATATTCAGTGACTTGGCCTCCTCAGCTTCCTGTGCTGGAAAATTTTGCAGGTCCACCACCCTCTGACGTTTCTACTCATCTCAGTCATCAATGGTCTAGCCCATATCCTGAGACTCTGGCCCCTTGTTTTAAACCCCCAGCCAGATGAAACAACATCTCTGCATCCAGTCTGTCCAGCCCTGTCAAAATTGTGTACGTTTCAATTAGACTTCCTCGCATTGGTAGGTAGGAAGAATGGTAGGAAGGACTATTACTTACGTGGCGAAAAACTGCAGCAGGCGACGGTGCAGAGGGACCTCGGGGTCCTTGTGCATGAGTCGCAAAAACCCAGCCTGCAAGTGCAGCAGGTGGTCAGGAAGGCGAATGGGATGCTGGCCTTCATAGCGAGGGGGATTGAATATAAAAGTAGGGAGGTCTTGCTGCAGCTGTATAGGGCATTGGTGAGGCCGCAGCTGGAGTACTGTGTGCAGTTTTGGGCGCCGCACCTGCGCAAGGATATTTTGGCCCTGGAGGGAGTGCAGAGGAGGTTTACTAGGCTGATACCGGAGTTGAGGGGGTTGAGCTATGAGGAGAGGCTGAATAAACTAGGCTTGTACTCGTTAGAGTTTAGAAGAATGAGGGGAGATCTCATTGAGACGTATAAGATGATGAATGGGATGGATAGGATAGAGGTGGAAAGACTCTTCCCGCTCAAAAAAGACAGTAGGACTAGGGGGCACAGCCTCAAGATAAAGGGGGGGCGGTTCAGAACGGAGTTGAGGAGGAACTTCTTCACTCAAAGGGTGGTGAATCTCTGGAATTCTCTGCCCGTTGAAGTGGTGGAGGCTGCCTCGCTAAATATTTTTAAGAAGTGGGTTGATGGGTTTTTGATAAGAGAGGGGATTAAGGGTTATGGGGAGAGGGCGGGAAAGTGGAACTGAGCCACGACAGATCAGCCATGATCTTATTGAATGGCGGGGCAGGCTCGAAGGGCCAGATGGCCTACTCCTGCTCCTATTTCTTATGTTCTTATGTTCTTATTTCCATGATTACAGGCCTAGTTGACCCAAACTCTCCTCTGCCATTCCAGGAATCAGTTTAATGAACCTTTGTTGTACTCCTCAATGGCCAGTATATCCTTTCTTACATGGCCTACATGTGATTCCAAACCCACAGCAATATGGTTAATTCTTAAATGCTCACTGAAATGACTGAGCAAGCCACTCAGTTCAAGGGCAAGTAGGGATGGACAGTAAATGCTGGCCTAGCCAGCGACACCCACATCCCCTGAATGAATAAAAAAGTCACCATCTGCCTCTTCAAAAAGGACCCATTTATTCCTACACTCTGTTTCCTCCCTGTTGACCGATTCACAATCCATGCCAATATATTTGCCCAATCCCATGTGTTCTAATTTTGCACACTAACCTCTTCTGTGGGGCTTTATCAAAATACGAATACACCATATCCCCGAGTTCTCGCTTACCCAGTGGAGTGCCGCAGGGATCGGTGCTGGGGCCTCAACTGTTTACCATTTACATATATGTTCTGGAAGAGGAAGCTGAGTATAGGGTAACAAAATTTGCTGATGACACAAAGATGAGTGGAAAAGCAAATTGCGTGGAAGGTGCGGAAAGTCTGCAGAGAGATCTGGATAGGCTGAGTGAGTGGGCGAGGACCTGGCAAATGTGAGGTTTTCCACTTTGGTAGAAGTAATAGTTGGAGGGAATATTATTTAAAGGGCGAAAAGTTGCAGCATGCTACAGTGCAGAGGGACCTGGGGGTCCTTGTGCACGAATCGCAAAAACCCAGTCTGCAGGTGCAGCAGGTGATCAAGAAGGTGAATGGGTTGCTGGCCTTCATAGCGAGGGGGATAGAATATAAAAGCAGGGAGGTCTTGCTGCAACTGTACAGGGCACTGGTGAGGCTGCAGCTGGAGTACTGTGTGCAGTTTTGGTCCCCTTATTTGCAAAAGGATATATTGACCTTGGAGGGAGTACAGAGGGACCTGGGGTTCACCAGGCTGATACCAGAGATGAGGGGGTTGGACTATGAAGAGAGACTAAATAGACTGGGTCTGTACTTGTTAGAATTTAGAAGGCTGAGGGGGATCTTATAGAGACTTACAAGATAACAAAGGGGCTAGATAGGGTGGAGGTAAAGAGATTTTTCCCGCTTAGAAAGGATAGCAGAACTAGAGGGCACAGCCTCAAAATAAGGGGGGGTAGGTGCGCAGTTTAGATCAGAGTTGAGGAGGAGCTTCTTCACTCAAAGGGTGGTGAATCTCTGGAATTCTCTGCCTGTTGAAGTGGTGGAGGCTACCTCGTTGAATATATTTAAGTCATGGGTAGATAGGTTTCTGATAGACAAGGGAATTAAGGGTTATGGGGAGAAAGCGGGAAAGTGGAACTGATCCACTTCGGATCAGCCATGATCTTATTGAATGGTGGGGCAGGCTCGAGGGGCTAGATGGCCTACTCCTGCTCCTATTTCTTATGTTCTTATGTTCTTCTTACCTATTCTGCTCATTACACCCTCAAAAACTTCCACTAACCAAATGTTGAGTGGAATTCTCCCAAAGATTTTCTAATTGCTGTCCCCAGCTGGGAGAGTCAGTGTAATTCAGTTCGCAATTCAATCACAATTAGAATATTTTTGGAGTGGGGATCTAAAGATGCTGGCAAGTCGGCTCCTCCAAGATTGGGGTAAACGCCCCGATCTCCAGTCAACCTACATACACTCATCCCAGTACTTGCCGGCTAAGACCCATCCCACCAAATCCTTGGCAGCCCCCAAGGCTATCTCCCCTGCTCCTCCTCCCACCTCAATCACTGGTACCAGCAGCCCCTCCCTTAAAGTGAGCAACACCTTGATGTGGGGTTGCCAAAGATTTTGCACACCCCCCCCCCCCACCCCACTCTCAGCAGCCTCCCTCAGTTTCCCCCCACCTAATTTGGCATTGCCAACCTGGCATTTCCCTGACCACCCCGGTCGCTGGTGTGGCCATCTTGCCTGCTCTCCATCTTGCTGGGTTCCCACTGTCCCGACAGTTCTGGGAGAAGGGAGAATATGATTGAAATTAACTAAACATATTTAAATATGCTAACCTGGTTCCCGTCCTCACTGGGCAGGAACCTGATTAGGTTGGGGCAGGGGTGGGGAGAGATGAGAATCCAAAAGCGGGTTCTCACTGGCGCTAAATGAGCTATAAGCCTCTCCCCTTGACTCTCTGACCCCTGCATAATCTGAGCCGGAGAATCCTGCCTGTTGTAGATAGAAAATGGAAGCACTTAGTGAACAATTTTTGTTTAATGTTCCTGCCTTGTATCAAGGGTGGGTCTCTGCAGAGACTCATTCCATGGATGTGCCGGCGTTGGACTGGGGTAAGCACAGTAAAAAGTCTGACAACACCAGGTTTTAGTCCAACCGATTTGGTTGGACTAAAACCTGGTGTTGTCAGACTTTTTACCGAGACTCATTCCAACAGCTTAAACAAATCTAGCAAAGCCTTTTTGCTGCTTAACAGATTTTCAACTCTGTAGTGATTGGTACGTGTTATGTAAGTTAGCAGTATGCGGAAATTGTAACATCTGAAGCATAGGATATTTCAATGCTTGTTAGATTTATTCCTGCCTTGTAACAAGGGTGGGCCTCTCACGGGGTGTTGTGATGAGTCACCAGATCAATTCAAGAAACAGTTTAGTGAGCCAGTCAGTTTTCTTCAGGCAGGGGACAGGAGATCGCACAGGTACAGAACCCAAACAGGAGGGATCCAAAGAGAGGGCAGGGACAGATAAAGGTTTCCAATTAAGTTAAAAAGAGAGAAGCAGAGAATGAGGCTCCCATTTGGTAAAGGGCTGAGAGGTCGCAGACTTCAAGTGATGAGGACTCCGGAGAAGCCTTGGTAATTGAAGTGGATGAGAAGATAGTACATTGGACTGAGGTAAACACAGTAAGAAGTCTCACAACACCAGATTAAAATCCAACAGGTTTATTTGGTAGCAAAAGCCACTAGCTTTCGGAGCTCTGCTCCTTCGTCAAGTGAGGGGGAGTGCTGTTCACAAACAGAGCATATAAATGCCTAAACTCAATTTACAAAATAATGGTTGGAATGCGAGTCTTTCCAGGTTGTTGTCGTTGTTTGTCCATCGTCATCGATGAGGACTTTGACACTGTTAATCTTTTTGAGGCTGGTTTCAGTGTGTCCGAAGATGACTGATCAGGCCAATTCGGGCACGGAATGTCCTGGCACATATTGGACAGACTTGTGTAGACACTGTAGTTGTTGCGCTGGTGGCTCTGGACTTGTGCAGCTTGCGCTTAAGTTGTGCATCAGCATTGCACCTTGCTTCATAAGCCTTATAGTCCTTGTGGATGAGGCAGCACCAGGTTGGGCGGTTTTGTGCCAGCGTTTCCCAGGTGGTCGTATCTATGTCAAGCGACTTCAGGGAGGCCTTGAGTGTGTCTTTGTAATGTTTCTTCTGCCCTCCATGCGAGCGTCTTCCAGCAGAGAGTTCCCCAAAACGGAGCTGCTTGGATATGCGCTCGTCTGACATATGGATGACATGACCTGCCCACCGGGTCTGAGCTCTCATCAGCAGTGTGTGGACTGATGGTAAACTTGCTTCAGTGTCTGATACTTTGTCTTGCCAATGGATGCGTAATATTCTGCGAAGACAAGTCATGTGGAAATGATTGAGCTGTCTTGCATGCCTTGGGTACACAATCCATGTTTCACAGGCATACAGGAGGGTAGTGAGTACCGTGGTACTGTAGACCTTCAGTTTTGTTGCTGGGCTGATTCCTCGATGTTCCCGTACAGTGGAGTGCAGTCTACCGAAAGCAGAACTTGCCTTTGCTATTTTGCAGTTAACTTCTGCATCAATAGTCACTGCTTGGGAAAGGGTGCTGCCAAGACAAGTGAACTGGTCCACTGCCTGTAGTTTCTGCCCTTTGATTGTGATTATGGGTTCTGTGTACAGTGCATGAGGAGCAGGCTGGTGCATGACTTTGGTCTTTTTAATGTTGATGGTGAGGCCGAAGTTGTCACAAGCAGTGGAAAATTTGACCGTACTGACTTGCATCTCTGGCTCTGAGTCAGCATGTGGGGTGCGGTCATCAGCAAAGAGGAAGTCTCTCAGAACAGTCTCTTTCACTTTGATAATAGCTTGAAGCCTCCTCAGGTTGAAGAGCTTCCCATCCACTCTGTACTTGAGGCTGATTCCAGCAACACTGTCCTGGAAGGCATCATTCAGCATGGCAGTAAATGTCATGCTGAACAGTGCGGGTGCGAGCACACAGCCCTGTTTGATGCCATTGATGACTAGGAATGCCTCAGAGGATTCTCCACCATCCAGTACTCTGGTCATCATGGAACTGGCGTACCATCTGAATGAATTTGTTGGGGGGAGCCGAACTTTGACATGATCCTCCATAGGCCATGTCGGCTTACAGTGTTGAAGGTTTCTGCGAGGTCAAGAAAGGTTGTGTCGAGCTCGCGATTCTGCCCCTGACACTTCTCCTGAAGTTGGCGTGCGACAAAGATCATGTCAATAGTCCTGCGACTATAATAATGGTTGGAATGTGAGTCTGCACAGGTAATCAAGTCTTAAAGATACAGACAAGGTGAGTGGAAAGAGGGTTAGGCACAAGCTAAAGAGATGTCTATTGTCTCCAGCTAGGACAGTTAATGAGATTTTGAAAGCCCAGGCAAGTCGTGGGGGTTACAGATAGTGTGACATGAACCCAAGATCTTGGTTGAGGCCAACCTCATGTGTGCAGAACTTGGCTATCAGTTTCTGCTCAGCGACTCTGCATTGTCATAGGTCGTGAAAGCCGTCCTGGCGAACGCATACCCGAAAATCAGAGGCTGAATGCCCGTGACCACTGAAGTGTTCCCCAATAGGAAGAGAACACTCTCTTGCCTGGTGATTGTGATGTGGTATTCATTCATCCATTGTTGTAGTGCCTGCATGGTCTCCCCAATATACCATGCATCAGGACTTCTTTTCCTGCAGCGTATTAGGCAGACAACGTTGGCCGAGTTACAAGTGTATGTACCGTGTACCTGGTGGATGGTGTTCTCATGTGAGATGATAGCATCCGTATCAATTGATCCAGCGTGTCATTTACAGTGTGGTGTCGTGGTCACTGTTCTCCTGAAGGTTGGATAGTTTGCTATGGACAATGGTCTGTTTGAGGTTGTGCGGTTGTTTGAAGGCAAGAAGTGTGGGTGTGGGGATGGCCTTGGCAAGATGTTCATTTTCATCAATGACACATTGAAGGCTCTGGAGAAGATGTCGTAGCTTCTCTGCTCCAGGAAAGTACTGGACGATCGACGGGTATTCTGTCCACTGTGTCCTGTGTTTGTCTTCTGATGAGGTAGATGCGGTTTTTTGCTGTCAGAACTGTAGATTGATGAGTCAAGTGCCATATCCTGCTCTTACGAGGGCATTTTTCAGTGTCTGGAGGTGTCTGTTGTGATCCTCCTCATCTGAGTAGATCCTGTGTATACGGAGGGCTTGCCCGTAGGGGATGGCTTCTTTAACGTGTTTAGAGTGGAAGCTGGAGAAGTGGAGCATCGTGAGGTTATCCATGGGCTTGCAGTACGGTGAAGTGCTGAGTGAGTGTTCTCCAAGGCGGTTGTCACGACACATGACAATGCTGAGCAGAAACTGATATCCAAGGACGGGGTCAACTGGGATCTTGGGTTCATGTCACACTACCTGTAACCCCCACGACTTGCCTGGGCTTGCAAAATCTCACTAACTGTCCTGGCTGGAGACAATACACATCTCTTTAACCTATGCTTAACCCTCTCTCCGCTCATACTGTCTGTACCTTTAAGAGTTGATTACCTGTAAAGACTTGCATTCCAACCATTATTTTGTAAATTGGATTTGTGTCTTTATATGCCTTGTTTGTGAATAGAACTCCCACCCACCTAACGAAGGAGCAGCACTCTAAAAGCTCGTGGCTTTTGCTACGAAATAAATCTTTTGGACTTTAACTTGGTGTTGTGAGACTTCTTACTGAATTGAAGCTGACTCAGGAGAAGCCTAAGCTTGGTGACTCCATTCTGTGGACTGCTGGGGAATAAGTACTCCTTTGGTGCTGTAGTGTTCTGCTTGGTGCAGCCCAAAATCTGCTTGTGAGTTGATGCTTGAGTGCAGACTCAGGAATCCAGGAGAATGGAATCTCGGAAGATGAGATTAAGTCCCTGTAAGGTGGACAATTGTTGATGTCACCCGAGTTGATGCGACTTCTGGCTTGTATTCCCAGGTTAGATCCTTTAAAGGTAAAGAAGAGAATCCCTTGTGAGGGAAACAGCTTTCTGGTGAGATTGGTGTTCCTGACATCTGTGTGGGTTGTTGGGTAATCCGTGAAAGCTATCTTGGTTGCATCTGCATTTAATGTGTCATGTAGTGTGTTTAACCTGTTAATTCACAGGTATGTTATATTAATCCTGAATATTAGAATATAGGATCATTATTGTAAATTGTTTTATTTTTCTGATCTTTTAGAATAAAGTTTCATTTTGGTTGTTCAAAATCCTTGAAATCTTTTAGCTTTATTCACTGAGCAAATGTCTTGAATCTCAAACTTTGTCGACTTTAGACGAAATATTATAGATCCCTAGCTGGATCTCACTGACAACTGAAGGTCTGATCTAGGATCATAACAGTATCATCTCTTAGGAGGGAACAAAGAAAAGTACAGAACAGGAGCAGGCCTTTCGGCCCTCCAAGCTGCGCCAAACATGATGCCTGCCGAAACTAAAACCGTATACACTTAGAGTCCGTATCCTTCCATCCCACCCTATTCATTATTTGTCTAGATGCCCTTAAAAGCCGCTATCATACCTGTTGCCACCACCTCCCTGGGCCGTGCATTCCAGACACTCATTACCCTCTGTTAAAAAAACTTGCCTTGCACGTCTCCACTAAGCTTTTCCCCGTGCACCTTAAACCAATGTCCCAAAGTACTTGACTTTTCTACCCAAGGAAAGAGCATCCACTCTGTCCATGCCACTTTTAATCTTGTAAACCTCCATCAAGTCACGTTTCAACCTCCATCGTTCCAGTGAGAACAAACTGAGTTTATCCAACCTCTCCTCATAGCTAATACCCTCTAGACCAGGCAACATCCTGGTAAACCTCTTCTGTACCCTCTCCAAAGCATCCACTTCCTTCTGGTAGTGTGGCGACCAGAATTGTACACAATATTCTAAATGAGGCCTAACTAAGGCTCTGTACAGCTGCAACATGACCTATGGATTTTTATACTTAGTGACCCAAGCGATGAAGGCAAGCATGCCTTATGTCTTCTTGACTATCTTATCCATCTATGTTGTCACTTTTAGTGATCGGTGGGCACGTACACCCAGATCTCTCTGCCTATCAATATTTCTAAGGGTTCTACCAATTACTGTATAATTCCTTCATACATACTTTCCAAAATGCATTATCTCACACTTGTGTGGATTAAATCCCATCTGCCATTTCTCCACCCAAATCTCCAACCGGTCTATATCTTGCTGTATCCTTTGACGATCCTCTTTGTTATTTGCAACTCCACCAATTTTTGTTTTGTCTGCGAACTTACTAATCAGACCAGCTACATTTTCCTCCAAATCATTTATATAAACTAAAAACAACAAAGGCCCCAGAACTGATCCCTATGGAACACCGCTAGTCACAGCCTTACATTCAGAAAAGCACCCCTCTACTGCTATCCTCTGTCTTCTATGGCCAAGGTGTGGAGATGCCGGTGTTGGATTGGGATAAACACAGTAAGAAGTCTCACAACACCAGGTTAAAATCCAACAGGCTTATTTGGTAGCAAACAGCACTAACTTCTGGAGCGCTGCTCCTTCATCCTCCCACTTCATTCTCCCACTTCGTCCTCCTTCGTTCTCCCACTCATCTGACGAAGGTGCAGCGCTCCGAAAACTAGTAGAGCTACCAAATAAACCTGTAGGACTTTAACCTGGTGTTGTGAGACTTCTTACTGTGTTCTATGGCCAAGCCAGTTCTGTATCCATCTTGCCAGCTCTCCTCTGATCCCATGTAACTTTACCTTTCGTACTAGTCTACCATGAGATATCCTGTCAAAGGCTTTACTAAAGTCTAAGTATACAACATCCACTGCCTTTCCCTCATGTGTCATCTTCGTCACTTCCTTGAAAAACTCGATCAAGTTAATGAGGCACGACCTCCCCTTCACAAAACCATGCTATCTATCATTAATAAGTCCATTTGTTTCCAAATGTGAGGAAATTCTATTCCAAAGAATCTTTTCCAATAATTTCTCTAACACTGACGTTAGGCTCACTAGCCTATAATTTCCTGGATTATCCCTGCTATCCTCCTTAGTCAATGGAACAACATTGGCTATCCACCAGTCCTCTGGAACTTCACCTGTAGCCAATGAGGATACGAAGATTTCTGAAGGCCCAGCAATTTCCGCCTTGGCTTCCTCAGTACTCTGAGGTAGATCCCATCAGGCCCTGGAGACATAGCTACTTTAATGCTTTTTAAGACGCCCAATGCCGCCTCCTTTTTGATATTGACATGACCAGATTAGACCAAAGTTGAACTGCAGTCAATAATGTGCATTAATCTGTTTCTTACAGGAGGAACAATTCAACCTGGTGGAACTGTCATTTTATGTGATGATCTTGTGCTACTCGCGGAAGCACTGTTTGCTTATACCTGTATCCCTCTCGAGGTACGTTTGTAAAGATTTTGAGAAAGACTACCTACAGATTTGGATATTGGTGCATTGGACAGCATCGATGATTTAATTTATTAATCTCTCTGAAACCTTAAAGGACCATTTTAAACTTCCAGCAGGGAAAGAGAAATATTAAGTCCATTCTAAGAACAGAAAAATGCTGCAAATACTCAGCAGAAAAGGCAGAGTTAGCAGGTGGAACACAATGGTCATGATGGTAGGCCCGTCCACCAGCTGGAGAACTGTTGGCAACTCCATCATTGCTACTTTGGAAGCCCCAAAGGGATTTGATCCCTGTTGGGCAGTCTGCTGGCTGTTATTGGGACTCTCAGGTCCTGCAGAGGGAAATTCCCCACAGGACGAGATGATCTGCAGCCCTGCAACTTGCAACAGATTCACAGCAGACGCCATCTCCCTGGCCCTTTGCTCAACCCTGGAACACCTAAATAACAAATACAAACTCCTATTCATAGAGAACAGCTCAGCCTTTAACACCATTATTCCTACGAGACTCGCCTCTAAACTTCATGGCCTGGAGCTCAGCTCCTCCCTCTGTAACTGGACTTTCTAACCCACAGACTGTTGTCAGTAAAAATAGGCAACCACACCTCCTCACGATCATCTGTAAAGCTGTGTTCTCAGCCCCCTATTACACCCCTTATACACCTCTAACTGTATGGCCAAATCCCCCTCCAATTCACTTTTCAGGTTTGCTAATGACATCACCATTATGGGTCAGATCTCAAACAATGATGAGACGCAGTGCAAGAAAGGGATGGAAAATCTGGTGGGCTGGTGCAACAACAATAATCTCTCCTTCAATGTCAACAAAATGAAGGAGATGAGATAGTCATCGACTTCAGGAAGCATAGTAGATGACATGCCCCTGTCTACATCCAAAGATCCCCTGTCTATATCCATTCTTCATGGAGGTTGGTCACCAGTGGGGTGCCCCAGGGAGCTGTTCTAGGATCCTTGCTGTTTGTCATTTTCATAAATGACCTGGATGAGGAAGTGGAGGGATGAGTTAGTAAATTTGCCGACAACACAAAGGTTGGTGGTATTGTGGATAGTCTGGAGGGATGTCAGAAATTGCAGCGTGACATAGATAGGATGCAAGACTGGGCGGAGAAATGGCAGATGGACTTCAACGCGGATAAATGCTTAGTGGTCCATTTTTGGCAGGTCCAATGGGATGAAGGAGTACAATATGAAGGGTAGGAGTCTTAGCAGTGTTGAGGAGCAGAAGGATCTTGGGATCCGGGTCTATAGGACTCTTGAATTGGCCTCGCAGGTGGAGGATGTGGTCAAGAAGGCGTATGGTGTACTGGCCTTCATTAATCAAGCGATTGAGTTTAGGAATCAGGAGGTAATGCTGCAACTTTATAAGACCCTTGTCAGACCCCACTTGGAGTACTGTGTGCAGTTCTGGTTGCCTCACTACAGGAAGGATGTGGAAGCTAGTGAGAGGGTGCAGAGGAGATTTACAAGGATGTTGCCTGGATTGGGAGGCATGCCTTATGAAGATAGGCTGAGGATAGGCTCTCAACCTTCGTCTCTTCTCCCTGGAGAGACGAAGGTTGAAAGGCAACCTGATAGAGGTTTATAAAATGTTGAGCGGTATAGATAGGGTGGATTCTCGGAAGCTATTTCCCAAAGCTGAAATGGTTACTATGAGAGGACGCAGGGTTCAGGTGCTGGGGAGCAGGTACAGAGGAGATGTTGGGGTAAGTTTTTCACTCAGAGGGTGGTGAGTGAGTGGAATCGGCTGCTGTCGGTGGTGGTAGAGGCGAACTGGCTGGGGTCTTTTAAAGGACTTCTGGATGAGTATATGGGATTTAATGGGATTGGGAGTTACAGATAGTTCTATGGCCTGGTAGGTATAGATATGATCAGCGCAACTTGTTTGTGCTGTAGTGTTCTATGTTTTATGTTCTATAAAGGGACGAAGCAGAAATGGTGGAGAGCTTCAGGTTTTTTATGTCCAGATCAACAATAATCTGTCTTGGTTCCTCCATGTAGATGTTATAGTTAAGAAAGTCCACCAATGCCTCTATTTTCTCAAGAGACTCAGGAAATTTGGTATGTCTACGACAAGTCTCTCTACTTATACAAAGCACCGTAGAAAGCACCCCCCCCCTCACGCGCGCTCGCCCCCTCTCTCACGCGCGCTCGCCCCCTCTCTCACGCGCGCTCGCCCCCTCTCTCACGCGCGCTCGCCCCCTCTCTCACGCGCGCTCGCCCCCTCTCTCACGCGCGCTCGCCCCCTCTCTCACGCGCGGTGAGCGGAAATAGCATTATGTATAAGTTAAAGAGATGTGTATGCTTAATGCTCTCTCCACCGACATTGTCTGCACCTTTAAGAATTGACTCGCTGTAAAGACTCACATTCTAATCAGTGTTCTGTAAACAGTGTGTGCCTTTAAATGCTCTGCTTGTAATCAGAACTCTCCACTCACCTGACGAAGGAACAGCGCTCCGAAAGCTAGTGGCATTTACTACCAAATAATCCTGTTGGACTTTAACCTGATGTTGTGAGACACTGGGCGCAGATCACGCCATTTGCCTCACACCCAACTTTTCCAAATTTTACGCGATGGTAAAATCGGGCCCATTGTGCATCGGGCCCTTCAGTCCATCAAGTCTGCACTGACAATAACGACTACTAAAGTTGCACAAATCCCATTTTCCTGCACCTGTCCCATATCCTTCAATGTTATTTAAAGTGCTCATTCAAATACTTTTTAAAGGTTGTAAGTTTTCCAGCCTCCGCTGCCTTCCCAGGCAGTGCACTCCAGATTCCCACCACCCTCTGAGTGAAAAAATGTTTTCTCAAATTCATCTAAATCTCCTGCCCCTTACCTTAAAATTAAGCTCCCTGTGACCGACCTATCAACCAAGGAGAACAGTTGCTCCCTGCTCACCCTGTCCATATCCCCCAGTAATTTTATACACCTCAATCATGTCGTCCCTCTCCGCTTTAGAGAAAGTAATCCAAGCCTATCCAGTTTCTCCTTAAAGCAGAAGTGCTCCACCCCAGGCAACATCCTGGTGAATCTCCTTTGTACCGCCTCGAGTTCGATCACCATCTTCCTATAGTGAGGTGACCAGAATTGCACACAGTGCTCCAGCTGTGGCCTTACCAACATTCTGTTAAATTGATTGTCAGTGTAATTTTTGGCACGTTTAGCAAATGCTGTCCAATCGCATAACGATATTTCTAATTTTTATTGCTAGGGTAGTATTCCAGATGTAGACATGGTTGTGGATGCCGCTCTTTTTCTGTGGCGCAAGTGCAAGGCGGTCCTACAAAAAGGCAACCTTGGGATTATTGGTCCTACTAAATACCTAAAGAAGCTGGATAACTTTGGGAAGGTATGAGCCATCAGTCTGATTGCATGACTCACGACAAAAATACAATATCGTGGTTGCTGGGAATCTGAAATAAAGACAGGAAATGCTGGAAGCACTCTGTAAGTCAGGTAACATCTTGCAGAGGGAAACAGAGTTAACGTACTAGGTTAGTGACCTTTCTTTGGAACTGGAAGGTGCTTGAGATGGACTGCATTTAAACTAGTCACAGATGTATGAAAAGTGGGGCGGGGGGGGCGATTGGGGGGGCAGAATTATTTAATGACAAAGGGATGATGGTTCGAGGTCAAAATAAATGGTAATGGAACAAATCAAGAAATTAAAAAAATGATCCAGTAAAGGGACCTATGAAGAGTTATCGTAGGGCAACAGTGGCAGAGGGAAACGTGAGAATTCTGGCAAAAAGGAAAAGGCTGCTTCCTTGATAAGATAAGCGATTGTGCACAAATAGGGGAGCCGCAAAAAACACCATGCATGTAAAAACCAAATTTATGACAGTCGAATATCAGCATTGACTGGACAAAAATGCCATTATCGTTACATTTGACTCATTAAAGTCATGTACTAACTTTGAGTGCAGCAGAATTACATCATTTGATTTAAATGTAGTTTGTGAGTACATTCAGAAAGAATGGGTGTAATTTAATAACCCCTCCCTCCTTCAGTTCAGAGGCTGTGTGCTTAGTGGAAGAATGCCTCCGCCCTCCTGTCTCCCATCAATCCTGGGGAGTGAAGCCTCCCTGTCCTGAGGCCAGTTCAGGCCCAAAGAGCCTCATTACAGCACCACTGCTATTTAACTAGTGGCAGGTGGGGACCTTCATAGAATTACAGAACCCTACAGTGCAGAAAAAGCCCATCAAGTCTGCACCGAACACAATCCCACCCAGGCCCTACCCCCATATTATACCCACTAACCCTCTAACCTGCGCATCTCTGGACACTAAGGGGCAATTTCTTAGCATGGCCAATCAACCTAACCCACACATCTTTGGACTGTGGGAGGAAACCGGAGCACCCAGAGGAAACCCACGCAGACATGAGGAGAATGTGCAAACTCCACACAGACAGAGACCCGAGCTGAGAATTGAACCCAGGACCGTGGAGCTGCGAAGCAGCAGTGCTAACCCACAGTGCTACCGTACCTTCTCGGGACCTTTGTAGACACGTGCATGATTGAGGAAGAAACAGGGTTAACGTTTCATGTCAATTAACCTTCATCACAATCGGGAAAAGTTGGAGATATAATAGGTTTTGGACAAGGAGTGGACGTGGGAACGGAAAAAGGAAAGTCTGTGAAAGGGTGGGAGACAGAACAGATTGAATAACAGAAAAGTTAGTCTTCCAGGATTGAGGGGGTCGGGGCAAGGAAAGAAGCAAAAAAAACGGAAGCTGTGCCGAGAGAAAGCGTGATTCTGTCTGAAAACAAAAATAAGAGAGAATCCGAAACAAGCAGACAAGATAGGTGGATAGAGTTTGTGGTCTGAATTTGTTGAACTTAATGTTGTGTCCAGAAGATTGAAAAGTACCTAATCGAAAGAAGATGATGGAGTATCAGCTGTGCCTCAATGACAGCACTCTCACTCCTGAACCACAAGGTTCCAAGTGCAAGACCCATGCGAGGGCTTGAGGCCATAAAAATCAAGGCTGATGTTCCTGTGCAATACAGAGGGAGGGCTTGCAGTCTTTCACATGGGAACTTAAAGTGAGGTAGGCATCTACCTGTTCAGATGGATGCAAAAGATTCCATGGCGCTATTTCAAACAGACTGACTTGTTGAGCATTTTCTGTTTGTATTTTAGATGTCCAGCATCTGCAGTATTCTGTTTTTTGATGAGTGAACATTCTTGTTTTTTTCATTTAATTTCCATTAACTATCATTCTGAGAACACCAGGAGTAACCAGTAACCCCTTTGGGCAAAGTGATTTTCTTTCTTCGGTTTCAATAATAAGACAGCAGTTTACTCTTTCTTGTAGCTGACATCTATACATTTATTGTGTTTCTTTCAGTGGATTCATATCCTGTCCATACTTCAAGAGGTGACTATTTGGTGCAAATTAGGGGACATTGATCCTTTAGTAATGATAGATATTACACTGCACGCAGCAGGGTTGCTGGAAGCGCTGGCTGATTTGAATCTGAAATCCCAGACAATATCAGGTATGACCTTTCATCATCGGAAACAAATAGATGTTCTGTTGCTGATAACATGTATTTAAATAAATCACATATTTTATATCTACGTACATTTATATAGTGCCTTTTACAATCATAGATAGTTGCAGATTGCTTTTCAGCCCATCAAGTATTTTTGAATTGTAGTCCGTGTTGTAATGCAGAAAACGCAATCACCAACTTGTAAATAACAGTGTTTTAACAATAGCAATGTGATAATAACCAGGTTATTCTTTATAATGATGTTGACTGCACGATAAATATTGGCCAGGATATCGGTAAGAATTCTTCTGCACCTCTTTGGAAATGGTATGTATTCGGTACAGTTTCATTTTTGACATAATGGTGTGAATTTTGTGGTCAGTGGGAAAGAAACAGCACTTGCCATTCACCTCACTAACAGCTGCCCACAAGCATATTCAACAAATCACCTTGAATCTGCACTAAAACATAGACAGCGTAATTTTCCAGCCTTTACTGCTGGCAAGATCTTCTGGTCCCGCTGATGGTTATTCCCCGTGGCATGTTTCCTGGTGGTGGAGGGTGTAGGCACACAAATCCCCAGAGACTATGGCAAGATTGGAAGATATTACCACTGGCTGATGGCGGGCCACCTTGCCACTGGAAAATACACTATGGGAGGGCCAGAAAATCCTATCCCCCGAGGCTCACCAATATAAATTACATTTAATACATGAATGTATAGCAAAATAAAGATTTGGCAAGAAGGATATAATTAAGAGGGAGGAATAAAAGAATGTAATAAAATAATTTTTATTTTAAAAAATCTTCACCAATAATTAATCTTTGAAAGAATGAGATTTCATGTTCATAAGATTAAATTTTCGGAGCCATGGAATATTCAATACCCCATTAAAAATTAACTTACTACTGAATGCAGCGGGCCTAACTTCCTCTGGCATCTTCACTCCCCTCTTGATGTCCTACTCTCCCCCAGTATGTGGTTCCCCACTGATGTCCAAACCCTGGCCCCCACCCCTGATGTCTGACTACCTCCTGATGCCAAGCTCTGCCCGTCACACCCCTCATCCCAATGTCCAAAACTCCACCTTCCACATCCCATTCACTTACCTTAGACACTTACCTTCTCCCTGGCTTGTTGCATCAAATCCCTACAGTACAGAGGGAGGTCATTTGGCCATTCGAATCTGTACCAACCACAATCTCACCCAGGCCCTGTTCCCATAACCTCACATATTTATCCTGCTAATCCCCCTGACATTAGGGTCAATTTAACATGGCCAGTCAACCTAACCCGCACATCTTTTCATTGGGACATTTTAAACTCACTTGCTTTATGGCAACTACTGTGTAAAAAAGGGTGTGTCCTTCATTCCAATTCTTTTACACTTTGCTGCTGGAACTGTCAGATGCTCTGCGCTGTGAGTATTTCACCAGGTGGAGTCAGGAACGTCAGGCAAGACAGGTGTTTAAGATTCTAAGCACAGGCAAGTTGGTACGAATGACAATCCGTCGCTGATTGCTACTCCAAACCATGGACCATTATTCACCATCTTTCAAAAGTAAGGATGGCAGTCAGCAAACCGTTGACTTCTGGAATAGAGTTCTGCCCACTAAGCTAATTAAACAGGAGGAGGAGATAGACTGTTAGCAGATTATGGGCACAGCATCATACAGTAAAACAATCAGCCAGAGGGAGTGCAACAGTATTAAGTTTCAAGGGAGGAAGGCAAGGCTTCTACTTTAATGTCAGGAATATTACAGGTAAAACAGATGACTTAAGGGCAAGGATTGACATATGGAATTGTGGTATAGTAGCCATTACAGAGATGTGGTTGAAGGAGGGTCAGGATTGGCAACTCAGTATTCTGGGACAGAGAATCTGCAGGCGAGACAAAGGAGAGGCTAAAAGAGGAGGATGCATTGCATTATTAGTTATTGGAGGTATTGGTAGGCTTAATAGTGGACAAACCTCCAGGTCCAGATGAATTGAGTCCCAGACTGTTGTGGGAGGCAAGGGAGGAGTAGCAGGGGCTCTGACCCAAATTTTCAATTCCTCTTCGGCCACAGGGAAGATGCCAGAGGACTTGAGAACAGCCAATGTGGTTCTGTTATTTAAGAAGGGTTGTGGAGATAAACCAGTGAATTACAAACCAGTGATAGGAAATGTTGGAGAAAATTCTCAAGGAGAAAATATATCTCCGCTTGGAGAGGCAGGGTTTGATCAGGAATAGTCAGCATGGCTTCATCAGAGGGAGGTCATGCCTCACAAATTTGATTGAATTTTTGAGGAGGTGGCAGGTGTGTAGATTAGGGTAGTGCATTAGATGTAGTTTATATGGATTTCAGCAAAGCCTTTGACAAGGTCCCACATAGGGGACATATAATGAAGGCCAATGCAGATGGGATACAACATAATTTGATAAAGTGGATTCAAAATTGGCTCAGTTGTAGGAGATAGAGGGTGATGACAGAAGCCAGTGTCCAGTGGCATACCACAGAGATCTGTGCTGGATTCCCTATTATTTGTAATTTATATTCATGACATTGATGACTGTTGCAGAGTCTTTTCAAAGACTAGATGCTGGGTTCCTCGGGTGGACATTGATTTTCCACTTGACAGCCTTAATTTGTGGCCATGTGCCTTTCTGCTATGGACTTAATTCGGGTGGAGGTGGGGAAACGGCAAGGCCCCTCCTGCCAGCCCTGTGGCTGATTAAATGCCCCTCACCACCAAGCTCAACCCAATGTAGCACAAACCAGAGTCTTTCTCTCAATGTAATTAAATAAGTTTCTATCAAACATGATTTCTCCTGAAAAAATCCTGCCCTGAGTGTATTCTTATGTTGTATTGGAGTGCTTTTCAAAGAATAAACACCCTAAAACTTGTAATATCCAATTTGAATTTATTTTAACATTCAAATTTAAAGGTTAGCTTTTTGCAAGACATTTTATACTGAAATTGCAAATTATTCCCTGAGTTATAAAGTGGAAACATAGGTATTTATTCATCTGTGGGATATGGGTGTCCTTGGCTGGTCGGTATTTATTGCCTTTCACTACTTGCCCTTGGAGGGCAGTTGAGTCAACCACATTGCTGTGGATCTGGAGTCACATTAAACCAGACCAGATAAGGACAGCAGATTTCCTTCCCTAAAGGACATTGGTGCACCAGATGGATTTTTCTGACAATTGACAACAATCACCTGGTCAGTAAATTCTTAATTCCAGATTTTTTTTTATTGAATTCAAATTTCACTGTGGCGGGATTTGAACCCAGGTCACCAGAAAATTAGCTGAGTTTCTGGATTAGTAGTCTGGCAATAATATCGCGGGGGCATTGCCTCCCCTGGATATTTTTACATGTTAAAATTATGTCTGGGAGGTATGCCTTTCTTTCAGCAAGTAAGTACTTGCCTTGCCTTGACAGGTACTGTTGTACATGAGAATCAAAGTGACATTGCAATATCGATACAAACTGCAAGAGTCAACCTGCAAACAGAATACTGTGCTCCAACAAACGTATTAATGGTGAGTTATATTATCATGTTATAAACAGAAGATTATATAAGAAATAGGAGTGATAAAAATGTCTCTGACTAATCCGGACAGCCTCTGTCTATCTTTAATGCCAGTCCTGTATCCTTTCTGGATCAGAATAGGACTTTTGTTTAGAATCATAGAATCCCTACGTGTAGAAGGAGACCGTTCGGCCCATCAAGTCTGCACTGACCACAATCGCACCCAAGCCCTATCCCCATAACCCCATGCACTTACCTGAGCTAGTCCACCTGACACAGACAGGCAATTTAGAATAGCTAATCAACCTAACCCGCATGTTGTTTGGACTGTGGGAGGAAACCCGGAGCACCCAGCTGAAAGTGCGGACTCCACACAGACAGTGATCTGAGGCCGGAATTGAACCCGGGTCCCTGGCACTGTGAGGCAGCAGTGCTAACCATTGTGCCACCAGTTTATACAGGTACAGTCCCCATTCATTGTGAATGTCTTGATGTTAATGTGATTTGCCTGTACTACTTGTGGCAAAACCAAAAAGGTGAATAATTAACAAATAAAAAGAAACGTGAAATCTTGTAATTGTTAGCAGCTAAATCCAGAATCTCATTTTGAGGATAATTGCATATTAATCAGGCGCAAACAGCTGAATGAAATAGCATGAAGATCCAATTGTAGTTTAAGTCAGGAGAGCTTTTTAAATGGGTAAATATGGAATAAAAATTAATAAATTGTCTGAAATATTTGGCTTATTTAATTTGTTTTAAGTGGCAGCTTTGTAATTAACTTCTGTGATAATGGAAAATGATTTGCGCTATTTGGCTAATACAGCTGTCTAAGGTGGAAGTGTTGAAAACAATACTGTATTGGTTGCACTTAATGTACGTCTCAAATTGCAAATGTTAAACTTAATGTATATCCCATATATGGGTTCCAAACCTCAGTAGTAACAATCTCATATGAACTACAAGAGTGAGATCAAGTTCCACCTGAGAGTCTAAGGGTGGAATGGACCCACTTGTATTGCTTGCTGATTGCTTTTGCAGTTATTTGTTTCTTGTCGTACCTCAACTCAGCATTAATAGTTGGGCTTCTCGCAGTGACCATTAACTGGCTTATCTGAGGGTAACTCTTGCCTCAAAGGATGCATCTGCTCACATTCTGTGTGAGTGTAGAAACCTTTGGAAGATGTGACTGTTGTAGAATGAGGGTATCTTAGATATCTTATGGAGACAATCATGATAGCATTCCAGTGCTCATATTTAAGCTGAACATAGAAATATGGATTTCCTTCGGATTGGTAAATTGCAGTGCAACGGGCCGTGAGACGCCAACAAGTAGTGAGGTAACTCCAGTCATGAGTCTCCCAGGCGCTTTTTTTTGAGTGTAATTTCGATGTAGAACATAGAACCCTACAGTGCAGAAACAGGCCCTTCAGCCCATCGAGTCTGCACCGACCACAATCCCACCCAGGCCCTATCCCCATATCCCTACGCATTTACCCATTAATCCCTCTAACCTACACATCCCAGGACACTAAGGGGCAATTTTAACGTGGCCAATCAACCTAACCTGCACATATTTGGACTGTGGGAGAAATTGGAGCACCCGGAGGAAACCCACACAGACACGAGGAGAATGTGCAAACTCCACACAAACAGTGACCCGAACCCAGGACCCTGGAGCTGTGAAGCAGCAGTGTGAACCACTGTGCTACCATGCCGCCATATGATTAGCAGGTCTGGGATGGTGTTCTGTGGGCCCCCACGCCCTGCCAGGAATGGTTCCCTCCTGCGAGGTTTATTATTGCTCCCCCTTTAACGGTGAACAGATGTCCCGATCCTGCTGGATGGAACAGAGGCCTTTGAGCCTGTGGGGGGGTCAGGGCTAAACGGGATGCCCCTTGGGCAGTGCCAGCCTGGCATCCTGGCAGATTCCTGATAGGAGTCCGAGGCAAAGACATTCAGGCATGTGGTGAAAAGCTTTAACAAAGGCTCATCTGGACTTGAAATGTCAGCTTTTTTCTCTCCTTACAGATGTTGCCAGACCTGCCGAGATTTTCCGGCATTTTCTGTTTTGGTTTCAGGGATGTGATGAACTTGATAGCTGCTCACAGTGTGTGTTACCTGACCTTTTGGAAGGAGGTGTTGTTGCACAAAGTGGCAGATGTCAGCAACAACTTGCCTCAATCACCTGAGGCATGTTGAGGACCTGGCTGTCTGTCTATGTGGGGCGTGTTGCTTTTTTTGAACTTGAACTCTTGCGTCAATCCCTGCTATTGTACTAATTGCAAGTATCAATGAAGAAGGCAGCTACTGTTGGCATTTTCCCAGGAGGGAAAAGTCCTCAAAGCTTTATCAAACACCCTCGGAATCTTTAGTTTTAGTAAGAGGGGGAGATAGTGGCGTAGTGGTAATATCAGCGGACATGTAATCCAGAGGCTCAGGCTAATGCTGTGTGTTCAATTTTAAACAGTGGAATTTAAATTATATTCAATTTTAAATAAATCTCAGTAAAGATCACCATGAAATTAAATCAATTATTAAGAAAGCCTATCTGGATCACTAATGTCCTTTATGGAAGGAAATCTGATCATGGAATCTCAACAAACTAGAAGGAGACCATTCAGCCAGAAGGAGGCCACTGAATCTGCAATAGAGCATCTTAACCAGGCCCTATCCCCGTAATCCTGCCTTATTTACTCAACTAATCCCTGAATCCACACATCTTGGGACACCGAGGGACAATTTAGCATGGTCAATCCACCTAACCAGATCTCTGGAGTGTGGGATGAAATAGGAACACCCAGAGGAAACCCACGCAGACGCAGGGAAAATGTCACCCAAGGCTGGAATTAAACCTGGGTCCCTGGTGCTGTGAGGCAGCAGTGCTAATCACTGTGCAGACATATAAAGCATTTAAAAAGTTAAAATTAGAGGAGCGTGTAACTAAATTCCCAGTACTAGGAGAACCGTAAGGTATGAAATTGGTTGTATTTGGTGATGCTTCACATGCCAGTCTACCAGATGGACATTCAAGTGGTGCTGGATTCATAATATTTCTGGTAAATAAGGAAGGAAAATGTTGTCCCTTGGCCTGGGAAGCAAAGGAAATAACATGGGTAGTCAAAAGCATATTGGCGGCTGAAACCCTGGTGTCATGGAAGCGTTGGATATGGGGATATATTTGTCGGACACATTAACAGAATAATTTTTATGGGCACATTGGGTAAGAAAGTACCAACTGAGTGTTATGTGGACATTTGGTCTTTATGGGACAATGTTCACTCAACAAAAACTGTAGTGGATAAACAATTAAGAATTGATTTGGCCAGCATTAAGCAAATACTGGAAAACAAGGGAGTTTCCAAACTTAACTGGGTTGATGCAAATCTACAGGTATCCAACTATTTTACAAAAAGTGTTGTAGATACTGGAAAATTATTAAGAATACACGAGGATTGTTGTCTTAAATTATTTTGAAAAGAAAATTATTTAAAAAGATAAAATAAAGGGAATCTGTTAGGATGTAACTGGTGACAACTTGGTGTTGGATGTGTGTGACCAATGGGAATAAGCTATAAGGATCAGCTGACTCAGTAAACCATGGAACCAATTACAGAATGATGTAGTAGTCAGCTCTCCAGCTGACTCACTATGAATAAAAATCTGTGTAGAATTGTGGGGAGTTTGGAGTGGCCCAGGGCGAGGCCCCAAGTTTAGAGTAATGATGTTTCTTTATTAAACCCTTTTTTTCATTTATAAGTTGGAGTAAGTTTTCTTGTATTTTCATATCTGCATTTTTGAAGAGTTCCTTCTGAAAAAACAGTATTTACCAGTGCTTCCCTGGTGAGTTCTGATTGCCAGATCCCTGTTTTTAGAAACCAGATGTAAACCCTGCTGACGTCATGTCACACCATTTGGAGGGACTGAACCCACAATCTCACTGGCTCCTGACAGATCAAAAGGGCACCCCAATCTGCAAAAAGTAGAAATAAAAAAAGTGACCAGCCCCATGGAAACAGAACCGCCCCCTCCCCAAGGACACAGACTTTGAACCCCTTTGAACTGCTGCTGCCCCCAATGTGAACCTCCCCAATGGAAATCCCTTCCAGCACTATGTAATGCCAGAAGGCATTGCCAGGGGTGCTGCTGAGGGTAGTGCCCAGGTACTGCTTAGGCATGGCAACCATTTTGGCAGGAATAATAATAAAAAGAAGATTATTATATATTTGGTGAGTAATTACAGAGCTTGGAGTGGCAGAGGGATCTGGGTGTCCTAATACATGAACCATAAAAGGCTCAAATATATCTGCAGCGAGTAATTAGGAAATCTAATAGAATGCTGTTGTGAGAGGAATCAATTACGGAAGTGGGAGATTATGCTTCAGTTGTACAGGACATTTTTCATTCATTTTCAGACTGTGGGCATCATTGGCTCGGCCATCATTTATTGCCCATCCTTAGTTGCCCCTTGAGCTACCTTTTTGAACCACATCTGGAATATTGTGTACAGTACTGGGCTCCTTATTTAAGGAAAGATATAAAGCATTCAAAGCAGCTCAGAGAAGTTTTACTAGATTAATACCAGGAGTTGATAGGTTGTCTTATGAGGAAAGGGTGGACTGTTTAGGTTTGTAGCCACTAGAATTTAGAAGAATAAGAGGTGATCTGATCAAAACCTTTTGAGATCCTGAGGTGGTTTGACAGGGTGGATCTTCAGCCATTCTTCAATCTTTGATAGAACACATCCAGTTTACAAAGGACATTCATGATTCTGCAATGCTGAGGTACAGGCTGTCTACAAGTACCACCTACAATGTCAGTCCCCTTGCTGGTATCTGTAGCCAGTGAACAGTGTGGATGCACGGAGCACAAATTTAACATATTGCCTGTGCAGCATTGATTGGCTATGGGTTAATTACTTGTGGTGACCCCTGTACCCATTTCAGGTCATATCCCAGTTCTCCTTCAGTGATTTGCTGGAATTTCTCAATTACTATGGATGTTTTCTAATCATGAATATTTTTGTTTTATTTCTTCTTTTAAAAATCCAAAAAAGCTTGCAGCTGATTTTACCTTTTATATTTGTTTTTGTACAAATTCTGACAAACATAAATCCTAAATATCAAAATTTATGAAGACTTCTCCTTAAAGGAAACTGCAAATCTGTAACTGGTATATATTGTATTTACTTTTCAGAAAAACCCTGCTGAACAACTTGATATTGCATGTAAAATGCTCGAGAAAGCATTGGGTGGCATAGTAGTCGCTCGCTCAGCAACTGTTTCAATGGAAAAAACTGTTATCGTTGACACCAGCCGTATAAAGGTAAGAAAAAATACCAGTTCATTTAATGATGAGTGCTTTTAGCAGGGTATAATAACTCCAGTAGTTACTGGAAGGAACGGTGCTTTTTTGCACAAAATAAAGCACTGCACCTGCACTCATCATCCTCCATTCCTACGGTTGCAATGAAACCAGCTTTTTTGGGACAGCGGCTGGAAGTCAGTGAGGTTTTTCTCTAAAGATGCTGATGGGACCCTGATGACATCCTCAAGGCCCAGCTGCAATTTTAACCAGTGGCTTGTGTGGGAAAGATGTTATATTTTCCATGTCAGGCTAACCTGGTGCCGAGCAGCTCCAAAATCCGATTCCTCTGCGGCAAGAGAAAAAAACCCCTGGATTTTCGGATCTTGCCTCATAAATAAAATTCTCCAGTCCTGGCAACATCCTTTTAAATCTCTTCTAGTTCCTTTCAAGTGTAATCACTTCTTTCCTATAATGTGGTGACCAGAACTTTCTTTCGTCATTCTCCAACTCCTTAGTATTCATAAAAAATCGTTGGGTTTCCTTGCTTTTACATGCCAATACTTTTTCTTTGATTTCATTGCTTTCATCAATTTCTTTTTAATTTCACCCCTACACTTTTTATAATTTGCCAGGTTTTCTCAGTACTGAGCTGTTGTTATCAGTCATAGTCTTCCCTTATAATTTCTTTAAGTGCTTGGCATCAAGGGGTTTCAGAATTTGTTAGTCCCATCCTTTCCTTCGTGGAACATACTTATTTTGAATTCCTGCTATCTCTTTCTTGAATTCCTGATCATCATCTGACTATTTTCACTTCGCTTTAGTTAACTTAATGGACTAGGTACTGCATTCCAAAGATGGATTGGTTAGGTGTATTGGCCATGCTAAATTGTCCCTTAGTGTCAGGGGACTAGCTAGGGTAAATGCATGGGGTTATGGGGATAGGGCCTGGATGTGATTGTGGTTGGTGCAGGCTTGATGGGCTGAATGGTGTCTTTCTGCACTGTAGGATTCTATGACTAGTTGCTGTTACTGGACTAATTGAGATCCAGACTAATGTTCTAGAGCCAAGGAGCAGAATTCTGCCAGTCAGATGCATAGTCTAACACAGTCTAGAAAAGTGGGTCATTGGTATGCATTGCTGACCCAGTCAGTGAGCCAGCAGCTCAGTGGCTTCAGTAGTACCACTAGGTGACTTCTGAGGCAGGGTAGCGACCTGGTAGTTGGAAAAAAGTTAAAGAAATTATTTACAGCCAAGTGATGGAGAGGTAACCCTCTCTAGGGAATATATTAGGGTCAAGGATGGAGTTGCCTTCCTAAGCTGTGGTCCCCTCTATCACTGTGTGAAGCAGAGCCACCCTGACATTGTGGTCTTGGCCTTGGTTGCACTCCCCAGGAAACCATCGCTCTCATCAGCGTTCGGAGCGGAATACCAATTTGAGAGGAAGGTGTACACATGTACTATCTGGTTCCCTGGCCTTTATCAATTCACTCTGTGCCTGCATGTTTTCAAGCTATCAGGTGACTATATTCAGAAATGTGTTTTCTGCAAAGCTTTCAACTTTCCCAATGCGCTGCCACGCAAGCTCGGAAACCTGGAGTTTCAATTGTTCTATGCTGGTAATACTTCCTGCACACAAGAAATGTCCAGGATTTCCCATATAGTACAGATGCTCATCCCATGGGGCTGAGGTGCCCTACCATACTTTTACTTTCCAGATTTTTTTATTCACTCACGCCATGTGGGCTTTGCTGGCTAGACCAGCATTTATTGCCCATACCTAGTTGCCCTTGAGAAGTTGGCGGTGAACTGCTTTCTTGAACTGCTGCAGTCCCTGAGATGTAGGTACACCCACAATGCTGTAAGGAAGGGAGTTTCAGGATTTTGACCCAGAGACAATGAGGAAAAATGATGCATTTCTGAGTCAGAATGGAGAGGACCTTCCAATCAGTGGTGTTGCTAGGTATATGCTGCCCTTCACCTTTTTGGCAGTGGTCATGGATTTGGAAGGTGCTGCCTAAGGAATCCTGGTGAGTTCCTGCAGTGCACCTTGTATGGTGCACACAATTGCCACTGTTCATCAGAGATAGAAGGATTGAATATTTGTGGAAGGAGTAGCAATAAAGCCAGCTGCTTTGTTCTTGATGTTGTCAGGCTTCTTGTCTGTTGTTAGAGCTGTACTCATCCAGGTAAGTGGATGATTTCAGCTCTAACATACACTCCCTGGTGGCACAGTGGTTAGCACTGCTGCCTCCCAGCGCCAGGGACCTGGGTTCAGTTCCAGCCTTCAGAAACTGTCTGTGTGAAGTTTGCACATACTCCCCTTGTCTGTGTGGGTTTCCTCTGGGTGCTCCAGATTCCTTTCACAGTCCAAAGGCATGTGAGTTAGTTTGATTGGCCATGCGCAATTGCCCCGAGCGTCAGGGTGAAAATGTGGGGTTATGGGGATAGGGCCTGGGTGGGATTGTTGTCAATGCAGGCCTGATGGGCCGAATGGCCTCTTTCTGCACTGTAGGGATTCCATGATTCTATGACTTGTGCCATATAGATGGTGGGCAGGCTTTTGAGAGTCAGGAGGTGAGTTACCTGTTAGAGGATTCATAGACTTTGACCTGCTCTTGTAGCCAAAGTATTTATATGGCTAGTCCAGTACAGTTTCTAGTCAGTGGTAACTCCAGGATGTTGAAAGTGGGGGATTCATAGAATCCCTACAGTGCAGAAGGAAGCCATTCAGCTCATTGAATCTGTCTGAACTTTCCGACAGAGCATCTTACCCAGGCCCACCCCCTGCCCTATCTCCTTAAACCAATGCTTTTACCCCGCTAATTGTCCTAACCTGCACATCTTGGGACACCAAGGACAATTTAGCATGGCCACTCCGCCTAATCTGCAAATCTCTGGACTGTGGGAGGAAACTGGAGCACCCAAAGGAAACCCATGCAGACACAGAAAGAATGTGCAAACTCCACACAGCCGGTCACCTAAGGCTGGATTCAGTGATAGAACATAGAACATAGAACATTACAGCGCAGAACAGGCCCTTCGGCCCACGATGTTGCGCCGACCAGTTAAAAAACAATGACCCACTAACCTAAACCAATCCCTTTTCGTCCATAAACCTATCCACGGATCTCTTAAACGCCCCCAAACTAGGCGCATTTACAACTGCAGCAGGCAGGGCATTCCAATCCCTCACCACCCTCTGGGTAAAGAACCTACCCCTGACATCCGTCCTATAACTACCCCCCGTTAATTTAAAGCTATGCCCCCTCGTGCTAGCTTTCTCCATCCAAGGAAAAAGGCTATCACTGTCCACCCTATCTAAACCTCTAATCATCTTATATGTTTCAATAAGATCCCCTCTTATTTAAGATGGTCGTTGCCTTGTCACTCGTGTGGTGCAAATGGTACTTGCCAAATGAGTGACTGCAAGGCTGGATATTGTCCAGGTCTTGCTGCATTTGGACCTGGTCTGCTTCAGTATCTGAGGAGTTGCGAATGGTGCTGAACATTGTGCAACCACCAGTGAACATCCCCACTTCTGACCTTATGATGGAAGGAAGGTCATTGATGAAGCAACTGAAGATTGTTGGTCTGGGACACTACCCTGAGGAACTCCTGCAGTAATGCCCTGGAGCTGAGATGATTGACCTCCAACCACCATAACCATCTTCCTGTGTATCAGGTATGACTCCAACCAGTGGTGAATTTTCTCTCTGATTCTCACTGACTCCGGTTTCGCTAGGGCTCCTTGATGTGATACTTGGTGATATGGGACCTTGATATCAGGGCAGTCACTCTCACCTCACCTCTGGCTTTCGGTTCTTTTGTTTATGTTTGTACCAAGATCAGGAACTGAGTGACTCCGGCAGAAACTAAACTGAATGCCAATGAGGAGGTTACTGCTAATTAAATGCTGTTTGATAGCACTTCCATCACTTTACTAATAATTGAGAATAGACTGATGGGGCGGTAATTCCAGGGTTAGATTTGTCTTGTTTCCTGTCTACAGGACACATGTGGTCAATTTTCTACATTGCCAGTGTTGTAGTTGTCATTGCACTGGAAGAGCTTGGCTAGGACCATGGGAAGTTCTGGAACACAAGTCTTCCCTACTATGGCTGGGATATTGTCAGGGCCCATTGCCTCTGCAGTATGCAGTGCCTTCAGCCACTTCTTGATATCATGTGGAGTGAAATGAATTGGCTGGAGACTGATCTGTGAAGCAGGGACCTCAGCAGGAGGCCAAGATGCACCATCCACTCGGCACTTGTGGTTGAAGATTATTATGAAGGTCTTATGTTTTGCGCTGATGTGCTGGGCTCCTCCATCACTGAAAATGGGGATATCTGTGGAGCCTTCTCCTCCAATGAGTTAATTAGCTGGACATAACAGAACTGTAGAGTTCTGAGTTGTTGGTTTTGGGATCGCTTAGCTTTATTATTTGTTACTTATGCTGTTTGGCACACAAGTAGTCTTGTTTTGTACCTTCACCAGGTTGACATCTTGTTTTTAGGTATGTGTGATGCTGTTCCTGGCATACCCTCCTGCATTCTTCATTGAACCAGGGTTGATCCCCTGGCTTGGTGGTAATGGTAGAGTGGAAGATATGCCAGCCATGAGGTTGCAGATTGTGGTTATGTTAAATTCTGCTGCTGCTGATGGCCCATAGCGCTTCAAGGATTTTCAGTCTTGAGTTGTTAGGTCTGTTCGAAGTCTGCCTCATTTAGCATGTTGTACTCAACATGATGGAAGGTATTCTGAATGTGAAGACAAGATTTTGTCTTCCCAAGGACTGTGAGGTAGTCACTCCTACTGATACTAACATGGAAGATACATCTATGGCAGACAGATTGTGAGGATGAGGCCAAGTATGTTTTTCCCTCTTGTTGACTCCCTAATATCGTTCCTTGGTCCCAGCCTAGAAGCTGTATCCTTTATGACTTGACTAGCTCAATCTGAGATAGTATTACTACACTACCCTTGGTGATGGACATTGAAGTTCCCCACCCAAAGTGCATTATGTGCCTTGCCACCTTAAGTGCTTCCTCCAAGTGGTTTGCAACATGGAGGAGTGCTGATTCATCAACCGAGGGGGTGGGGGGATGGTTTGCGGTAATCAGCAGGAGGTTTCCTTGTCTATGTTTGACCTGGTGTTATGAGACTTCATGGGGTCTAGAGTCATTGTGGAGCAACTCCCTCCTGATTGCATGCTACTGAGGCCACCCGCCACCTCTGCTGGGTTTGTCCTGCACATACCAGGAATGGTGATGATGGTGTCTGTGACATGACCTGTATGCTATGATTCCATGAGTATGACTAGGTCAGGCTGTTGCTTGGCTAGTTTGTGAGGCAGCTCTCCCAATTTTGGCACAGGCCCTCACATTTTTGTCAGAAGGTCTTTGCAGGGTTGACAGAGCTGGGTTTGTCATTGTCTTTTCTGGTGCCAATGCTGGGTGGTCCATCCAATTCCATTCCTTCTTCCTTCCTTAGTAACACTTGAATAGAATTGAGTGGCTTTCTAGACTATTTCAGAGGACATTTAAGAGTCAACCACATGGCTGTGAGTCTGGATTCATATGTAGGCCAGAGCGGGTGAAGGTGGTAGGGGCTTCCTTCCTTCAAGGTCAGTGAACCAGCTGTGTTTTTATAACAATCAACAAGGGTTTCATGGTCATCGTCAGACTGTTCTTTCAGCTGCTAATCAATAGGCTGCCCATCCTAAATTCTGTGGGTTGAGTCCTCTGACGAAGCAGTACTCCATTCAGCTGGCCTTCATGCTGCTTGCCCTGCTCTGCTTCTCAATTCTGGAAATCCTAAGCAGCATAAAAGTATTTAGAGAGTTGACAAAATGTGTTTCAGGCTCTATTTTTGAACCTATTCTTCTGGATATGGGCTTTTCCCCAGCAGCAAAATGCAAATACAGAATACTGCAAAGCATTTTTATCTACTTTGTTTAATTTTTATTTTGTTGCTCAAGTCATTTTGTTTTTGTTACAGTTAGAGTATGTTCGCGAGACTACTAGTAGAACAGAGCAACAGAAACAAGACGATGTTTTACAAGAAAATTCTTCTAAAATAACAGCTCTCAGCTCTCTCATCATGGATTTACATCTGGAGCTCATTCAGGTT
This sequence comes from Carcharhinus amblyrhynchos, assembly GCF_965287045.1. Taxonomy (NCBI): domain Eukaryota; kingdom Metazoa; phylum Chordata; class Chondrichthyes; order Carcharhiniformes; family Carcharhinidae; genus Carcharhinus; species Carcharhinus amblyrhynchos. The sequence continues at coordinate 2,607,892 of NC_137342.1, read as the reverse complement.
TATTACAGAGTGGCATTTAAACTTCTCAAAAGGAATTCTGGTTAGTTGTTACACCTCTAATATATAGAATATTACAGTAATCAAAGTTACATATTTAAAATGTTTAAGACTGTATTTGAGAGTTTTTTTCAGTGTACTGTATGTTTTTGTAATAATAAGAATTCTTTAATTATTTGTCTAATACTTGCTGGTGTAAATTAAGAGTGAGCGAGATGACTTGCTATTAGGCACAGGTCACTGTTGCTTTTGGCTAGCTGTCTGCTTCTCTTTCTTTGTGGAAGAAATCTCTTTGTAATAATACACAGAATTAGGGGATTTTCACACTAACTTCATTGCAGTGTTAATGTAAGCCTACTTGTGACACTGAGGGCGGCACTGTAACACAGTGGTTAGCACTGCTGCCTCACAGCGCCAGGGACCCAGGTTTGATTCCCACTTGGGTGGTGTTTGCATGTTCGCCCCGTGTCTGTGTGGGTTTCCTCCGGGTGCACCGGTTTCCTCCCACAGTCTGAAAGACGTGCTGGTCAGGGTGCATTGACCCGAACGGGTGCTGGACTGTGGCGACTAGGAGAATTTCACAGTAACTTCATTGCAGTGTTAATGTAAGCCTTACTTGTGATTAACACATAAACTTTTAACTTTAAATAAACTTAAAACAGAAGTTAACAATTCTGCTAGGTGGGCATTTCCTCTTTGTTTTTTTTTGCTGTGACTCCTAGCTACTGGAAATGTGGCCTTTTCAAGATTGCTCTTAATTCATTTGTCAATCTCAATTGAAATAAGAGACAGCCTGATGAAATAAGTAGGGAATTAGTTGGAAGGCAGGAAATGAGTGCTTGAACTGATGCCTTCTAAGATTGCGTCCATCTTTCCAGGAGCACCATATTTGTATCCCTCCACCAGGTTTGCCACAATACCAAGGTGGTTGTGATCAAGTCACAAATGACAGTCCTTGTGATTGAGATAAAGTAAACTATCCCTCCTCCTCCCTCATGACCTGTCAATGGCCTTTGACGTATGTGACACACTCTAACACCACTCTGCTGTCATCCTGCTGGGTGGAATTGTTCTATTTTTCTCTATCCAGTCATAGAATCACCTGCAATGACTTCTTTTCCCACTCATACTCTCTTACCTCTGGTTTTTCCCCCAGGATCTATACTTTACATACCCTCTCCGTTTCTCATCAATAAACTGTCGTCCAAAAGTTTTCACATGTATGTTAATGACACATTGGGCAGGATTTTCCAGACCTTTCCTTTGGTGGAATCTTCTGTCCTGCTGAAGTTGACTGTTGCTGCAGATTCCCCAGCAGCAGAAGAAGTGAGCAATGGAAATTGCCATTGATTTTCTTAGGACCAGAGGATCCCATCAGCAGCCAACCTCTGCCACAGGGGTGGGCAGGGTGGGGGGAAAGTCTTCCTCACTAGTATTTTTCTTTATCCTTCTATTGGTTTTAAGTTGCCTGATGGATTGTCTGACATCCAGTGGAAAATTTCCTCAAATTTAGTACGATGAATACCGAAGCCATTGTCATAGGTCCATGTGGTGGTTGCACGAAACACTATGGGCCTGATTTTACCAAAAATTTGCGCCCGTTTTTGAGCGCAAAATAGTGGTAAGTTCGGGCGTTGGGCCTTTAACGCAATCTGCACCTGAATCTGAGCAAATCACAGCTTTACCGACACCCGATTTGGGCACGGAATCGGGCGGCCCGATGATTTAAATGCATGCATTTAAATCGATTTAATGAACCGCGTGCCCAACCCTACTGCCAAATCCCACTTTACGGTCTATAGGTCTGTTCCGGATCTGCGCTGTAAGCAACCTGCAAAATAAAAGTCCGAAGCTGATTTTTATTCTGCAGGGGAAACTCCGAAGCCCAACCTCCTCGACCATCCTTTGCAAACTGCCCGCTAACAACCACCCCTCCCCACCCCCACGCGATCTGACCCCCCCCCCCCCAGGGGAGGCAGGCCCCCCTCAGCAAAGCACACCCCCAACCTACCTCGATCGCTGCTCTCCATCCACCATCCTTCCGACCTGCAGTCCTCCGACAGTATGCAGCACCTTCCTGGCCTTCCGCTGGCGTCAGCTGGAGGAGGGGGGGACGGGCTCAGGTAGATCTCTGGTTGGAGGGGGTGGGGGAGGATGGACTAGGGAGAATCTTGCAAACTGAAAATAATGTAGCATCTTCTTTGTTGCTGCCTAATTATCTCTGGGAAAGGTAATTAAACTATAGTGTCCTCGTGACCAATTAGTGACCTGAATGTCTCTGTAGCCATGAGCCAGGTGCTCCAATGTTCTGCTCCAATGTTCAGAGTCATGTGGTGAAATTGGAAGATTTGTCCCCATGGTGGAACTTGGTTGGAAATAAGATTCAAGGAGATTACTAAACCTGGGAAATCAGCCATAGTGAAAAGAAGTTTGTATTAGCAACTCTTCTCTCACATTCCATGGCAGATCTGCTTCTACTTACGAATGTGATTTGCATGGGCAACGTTGGATGTAGCTAATTTTCCTGTGGAGCAGCCTTTGATCCTTTCTTTCATCTTGTTTTCATCTGAACATTGCACAGAATTAGAGGAATTCCCTTTGGAAGATAATGTCAAAATTATAATCGCAGGAACTAAAAACCCAACAGTCTAGAGTTTTGGGAAATAATTCAAAATATGGTTTGGGGGATATAATCGAACATCTTAAAACCAATTTCTAATGTGTAGGAATACCGCTCACTCTACAACCAAGATCTCACCTACGTTATTAATGATGACTACATTTCCATTCAACTTGTTGAAACCTCCGAAAATGGAAAAAATCATACAAAAACAATAAGGACAGATAGATAAAACAACGGAAAAACAAAGCAAAACATTGGGGGCGATTCTCCCAAAACAATTCCAAGTGTTGAATTTGTGTAAAAACTGAAGTAACTCCTGCTCATAATTTTAGTGGAATTTTCAAAATGAATCTTCCATACTCTGAGCACTGCAGAGTGCCCAAGCGAGAGCCATGTTGAAAATCTGAGGGCAGGTTCTATTCCTGCTGGAGAGGCTGGCAGCATAGCCCTGAATGGACCACTGCACATGCACCAATGTGTCAGCCCCAAAACTGGTACATGCACAGTGGCCGTAGTGTGCCGGTCTCCAGATGAGCTGTCCAGCAAAATCGAAAGTTAGCACACGAATCCCCGCATTGCAGCCCTTGCTGACCCACACCAACCTCCCACCACCCAGACCACTGGCCACTGTGGGCCAGCGTTGATGTATGCCCCAGCTCCACCTCCACCTCCTGCCCCACCCCCCCAAGTCTCTCGGACCGCCCTGGCAATCCCAGCAGTCCAGACACCCCCTTTCCCCCCTGCAGTCCCGACCCACCTGCCCCTACCCGAATGGCCAGCCTCGATCACCCAATTCCCTCCCTCTCCCAGTGATCCTCTGGCAGAATGGCAGCGGGAACCGCCCTCAATGGGCTCAGCACTCCTCTGGCACTGCCTTCTTGGCACTGCCCAATGCCCGGTGGGCAGTGCCAGTTTACCCTTTGGACAGTGCCAGGGGGTCAGGCTTGCACTGCTAGGCTGGCAATACCAAGATGGAACCCCCCCCCCCCAATAGCCTCGACCTCCTGGGATGCCTCAATGGCCACTGTTCACTCCAGCGGGGTTGGCTACCAGTTCCCTGTTAGTGGGGAGCTGTTGTGAACCTCACTGGAGTGAGCCATACGTGGAGAGGGAGTCAGATGTTAGTAGGCCCAGAGAATTCAGTCAGGGGCCCACTCTTGATAGGGAAATGCAAATTTTAATATTTAAATCATTCGCATGGAGCTGGTTATGTGAAAAATGGTGGCCCCAGAGATACGTGGAAGCTGTGGTACCCCGCAGGGAGCCCCTCTAGACAGTCTCCGCTGACGTATCCTGGCCCATAGACTGCCAGAGCAGTGCAGCAGGCTGGGAGAAACACCCCCGTTGTGTCTTCCACCAAGGACATGGAGTTTTGGCCAGGAATTACTCCACAGGAGAGGAATGGCCTCCTGCCCCAGTCCTTGCACAGACTGGACCTGTCTCAAATACGATCCAAACCAGAGATGATGTGATCTGAAGGAGGCATTTGGATCCAGCAGAAATAATCAATCCACTGGAAATGGAACCTGCTGAAAATCCAGGTTCGTCTGCCCTGACCCAAACTTTCCTGCAACCCTGACACCGACAGACATTATTGAGGAAAGCAACACCTCACCAACCACAGAGTCAATCTCCAGTTATAACATCAACGCTGGTCAAACCACCCACTGATGATGTTCACTCAAAGACAAAAATGCCAGTGGTTACAACCAAAGAAGAAATCGCCAGATGTTCACCATCAACTGTTCCAAGAGCAACGACCTTCAAACTGTCTTATTGATTCTTGTTTATTGATTATTGTTCATAGAACATAGAAAAACTACAGCACAAACAGGCCATTCGGCCCACAAGTTGCGCCAGTCATATCCCTACCTACTAGGCCTACCTCCCAATCCCATTAAATCCCAAATACTCATCCAGAAGTCTCTTAAAAGACCCCAGCGAGTTCGCCTCCACCACCACCGACGGCAGCTGATTCCACTCACTCACCACCCTCTGAGTGAAAAACTTACCCCTAACATCTCCTCTGTACCTGCTCCCCAGCACCTTAAACCTGTGTCCTCTCGTAGCGACCATTTCAGCCCTGGGAAATAGCCTCCGAGAATCCACCCTATCTATTACCTCTCATCTTATGTTGCACCTGCTTGAATTTGTTGGGGATGTTCAACTTAAAAGGGAAGAAATGTTATAAGAACATAAGAACATAAGAAATAGGAGCAGGAGTAGGCCATCTGGCCCTTCGAGCCTGCCCCGCCATTCAATAAGATCATGGCTGATCTGTCGTGGCTCAGTTCCACTTTCCCGCCCTCTCCCCATAACCCTTAATCCCCTCTCTTATCAAAAACCCATCAACCCGCTTCTTAAAAATATTTAGCGAGGCAGCCTCCACCACTTCAACGGGCAGAGAATTCCAGAGATTCACCACCCTTTGAGTGAAGAAGTTCCTCCTCAACTCCGTTCTGAACCGCCCCCCCTTTATCTTGAGGCTGTGCCCCCTAGTCCTACTGTCTTTTTTGAGCGGGAAGAGTCTTTCCACCTCTATCCTATCCATCCCATTCATCATCTTATACGTCTCAATGAGATCTCCCCTCATTCTTCTAAACTCTAACGAGTACAAGCCTAGTTTATTCAGCCTCTCCTCATAGCTCAACCCCCTCAACTCCGGTATCAGCCTAGTAAACCTCCTCTGCACTCCCTCCAGGGCCAAAATATCCTTGCGCAGGTGCGGCGCCCAAAACTGCACACAGTACTCCAGCTGCGGCCTCACCAATGCCCTATACAGCTGCAGCAAGACCTCCCTACTTTATTAAGATTGATTCTTGGTAGCTGCACTAAACTCTGTTAATATAGTCATGTATTCAGCTGAGGTAAGGTCACAGACTGCTAGTGTGGGTGAAGAAGCAGCTGTGCAGTGAACACCATCCTGTAAATAAACCTCCGTTAATTTAACCTTCCGTGCTTTCGCGTGTCAATTCTCCAATAAACAACAGTTCCCATCACAATCCCCATTCCCTAGCTATTGATTCTATAAGAAGCAAAATACTTTGGGTGCTGGAATTTGAAAGAAGAACAGAGATCACTGGAAAAATTAAGCAGGCCTGTTTATCAGGAGAGAAAGAATTAACGTTTTGAGCCATGGATACTTTGTCAGAACTGAATGAAGAGGGAATGTTGGAGCAACAAAAAGTGGCAACTTTAAGGACAAATGACAGATGCCTGGTACGAGAGGGAGAGGGTGGGCTCTACATTCAGGTAATGCATGTATAGAATATTTTTAAAATCTGCGCATTTCAGCCCTTGGAACTCAATGTTGAGTTCGGCAACTTTAGATTTTGACTTTTCTCCTCCAACTATAGAGCTATAGCTCTAGCTCGTTAGAGGGGTCAGTTTTTGCACAAAGTGTGCAGGAAGGTTTTTTGACTCAGTATGTAGATAGGCCAACTAGAGGTGAGGCTATATTGGATTTGGTGCTGGGAAATGAGCCAGACCAGGTGTTAGACTTGGAAGTTGGTGTGCATTTTGGTGATAGTGACCACAATTCGGTTACGTTCACCTTAGTGATGGAAAGGTAGAGGCATGAACCTTGGGTCAGTAGTTTTAGCTGGGGGAGGGTAATTATGAGGCTATTAGGAGAGAATTAGGAAGCATAGGTTGGACTAGGAGACTACAGGGTCTGGGAACGTCCGAAATGTGGAGTTTTTTCAAGGAGCAGCTACTGCGAGTCCTTGATATGTACGTCCCTGTCAGGCAAGGGGGAAATGGTTGAGCTAGGGAACCGTGGTGCACCAAAAAAGTTGATTCGCTGGTTAAAAGGAAAAAGGAGGCTTATGACAGGATGAGACTTGAGGGCTCAGGTAGTGCACTAGAAAGCTTTAGATTGGCTAGGAGGGAGTTAAAGAGTGAGTTAAGAAGCGCTGAAAGAGGACATGAGAAGACTTTGGCTGATAGGATTAAGGAGAATCCTAAGGCGTTCTATAGATATGTTAAGAACAGAAGATTGGTTAGGGCAAGATTAGGGCTAGTTAGAGACAGCAGTGGGAGGTTATGTGTGGAACCGGAAGAGATTGGAGAGGCATTGAACCAATATTTCTCTTCGGTATTCACGCAGGGGGACATAAATGTAGCCGTGGAGAACACTGGGTTGCAGGGTTGTAAACTGGACAGTATTGCAGTTGATAGGGAGGATGTGCTGGATATTCTTGAGGGTTTGAAGATAGATAAGTCCCCTGGGCCGGACGGGATTTACCCTAGGATTCTCTGGGAGGCAAGAGAGGCGATTGCAGAGCCTCTGGCTCTGATCTTCAGGTCGTCGTTGGCCACAGGTATAGTGCCAGAAGATTGGAGGATAACGAATGTTGTCCCATTGTTTAAGAAGGGGAACAGAGACTTCCCCGGGAATTATAGACCAGTGAGTCTTACTTCTGTTGTGGGCAAGGTTTTAGAAAAAATTATTAGGGATAGGATTTATAGTTATTTAGAGAGTAATGAATTGATTGGAGATAGTCAGCATGGTTTTGTGGAGGGTAGATCGTGCCTTACTAACCTTATTGAGTTTTTTGAGAAAGTGACCAAGGAGGTGGATGGGGTAAGGCAGTTGACGTGGTATATATGGACTTTAGTAAGGCGTTTGATAAGGTTCACCATGGTAGGCTTCTGCAGAAAATGCAGATGTATGGGATTGAGGGTGATTTAGGTAATTGGATCAGGAATTGGCTAGCAGATAGGAGACAGAGGGAGGTGGTTGATGGTAAGTATTCGTCATAGAGTTCAGTTACTAGCGGTGTGCCTCAGGGATCTGTTTTGGGGCCACTGCTGTTTGTAATTTTTATAAATGATCTGGATGAGGGTATAGTTGGGTGGATTAGTAAATTTGCTGATGACACCAAAGTCGGAGGTGTGGTAGATAGTGAGGAAGGGTGTCATAGTTTACAGAGAGACTTGGACAAGTTGCAGAGCTGGGCCGAGAGGTGGCGGATGGAGTTTAATGTGGAAAAGTGTGAGGCAATTCACTTTGGCAGGAATAACAGATGTGTAGAGTATAGGGCTAACGGTAGGACTCTGAATAGTGTGGATGAACAGAGGGATCTAGGTGTATGTGTACATAGATCCCTGAAAGTTGGGAATCAAGTAGATAAGGTTGTTAGGAAGGCATACGGTGTCTTGGCGTTTATTGGTAGGGGGATTGAATTTAGGAGTCGCAGCGTCATGTTGCAACTGTACAAAACTCTGGCGCGGCCGCACTTGGAGTATTGTGTGCAGTTCTGGTCCCCACATTATAGGAAGGATGTGGAGGCTTTGGAGAGGGTGCAGAGGAGGTTTACCAGGATGTTGCCTGGTATGGAGGGGAGGTCCTATGAGGAGAGACTGAGGGATTTGAGGTTGTTTTCGTTAGAAAGAAGGCGGCTAAGGGGGGACCTTATTGAAACTTATAAGATGATTAGAGGTTTAGATAGGGTGGACAGTGATAGCCTTTTTCCTCGGATGGAGAAAGCTAGCACGAGGGGGCATAGCTTTAAATTAAGGGGTGGTAGTTATAGGACGGATGTCAGAGGCAGGTTCTTTACCCAGAGGGTGGTGAGGGATTGGAATGCCCTGCCTGCTGCAGTTGTAAATGAGCCTAGTTTGGGGGCGTTTAAGAGATCCGTGGATAGGTTTATGGATGGAAAGGGATTGGTTTAGGTTAGAAGGTCATTGCTTTTTAATTGGTCGGCGCAACATCATGGGCCGAAGGGCCTGTTCTGCGCTGTAATGTTCTATGTTCTAACTTAAACCCCCTTCTCTTTTCCCCTTTTCCTACCTCTCGTTCATCCTTTAAGACATTTCCTAAAACCAATATCTACTCTAATATCTCTCTATGTGGCTCAGTGTCAATTTTTATATAATATTGCCCCTGTGAAACACCTTGGATATTTTAATAGCACCTTGGTCCAACAGTTCAGCATTGACAAGCTCCTGCTTGTGTTTGACTCTGAACTATAATCAATTTGGGATATTTGTCTATATTTAGAGCATGACATGAAGGTAAGTTGTCCTTTAGGATAATGTTGAAGAAAAGATAAAATTTTATATCTGGAAAAGAAGAAGCAGTACAGAATCAAAAGATAGAGTAGTGAATGAAATTGGGCTGGAGCATGTACTTCCTCATTGGAAAGTAGTTCCTGCTGTGTGTGAGAATCTCAAATCACTGGGATTAAAGAGAGCTTGTAAATCAATATTTGTCGTGTAAATGTCAAAAAAAAAGTCTCTGACGTCCTCAACTGTTCCTTTTATTTCTCTTTACCCCAGCTGAAGAGTCACTAAATTACGAAAACAACAATCAAGAAACCAATGATTCTAATGATGAAAATTCTGGTTTTTCCATAACAACAGGTAAGTCTAAATGTAGAAATCATAACACAATTTCTTCTGTATTGGATTTTGGTGCACTTGGAAGTGGGTTATTGAGTTAAGCGAGCTTTGCTGGGCAATGGAGCTGAGTGGATCTGCTGAGGTTGGTGTGAGGCTAGGCGACGTGAGACCAGGTTCAGGTATAATGAGGGGGCACCAAAAGCAGATGGTTAGAAGCTCTCTTGTTGGAGATGGTCATTGTCTAGCACTTGTGTGGCGCGCACGGAATCTGCTGTCTGTCAGTCCGAGTCTAAATATTGCCCAGTTTTTGCTGTATTTGGACATGGACTACTTCATGGGTATTGATAGTTAGAACTTTAGATTTGGTTTGTGGTCAGGGACAGGAGGGTATGACCGCAGGTCAGGCAGTATTGACAGTGGAGCCTCAGCCCCTGACTTTGACCAGTCGTTACAAAGTGCTTGCTTGCCAAGGAGAAGAAATACAAGTTGTATCGATACACTGATTATGGCACCGTGGTGAAGGATGCCATTCAAGTGGATAGAGGAATATGATAGTGAAAGTAGGGGGATAGATAGTATTCTCTGCAGTCATGACCACAAATTCTGACAGTTATGTTACTTGCTTGATGGTAGTCATGATGTGGAGATGCCGGCATTAGACTGGGGTAAACACAGTAAGAAGTCTCACAACACCACGTTAAAGTCCAACCGGTTTATTTGATAGTAAACCCACAAGCTTTCGGAAATGCTGTTCCTCTGTCAGGTGTTGGAAAGTTCTGATCAGTGCTGTTTATATGCCTTTATATTCCGTTCTCTGATGTTAACCTGGTGCTGTGAGACTTCATGCATGGTGAGGAGTGCCAAAGCGCCCCTGGTCATGGGCACTTTGTCCCTTGGGCAGTGCCAGGAGGTCACAGGCTGGCACTGCCAGGGTGCCCATGCCCAGGGGGCACTATCCTCTGCCTTCTGAGCTCCTGGAAGGCCCCAGTTGTTCCTCTTTATACTGGCAGAGTTGTCCCGCTAGTTCCCCAAAAGTGGGGAGCTAGTCTGAACTATGATGGAGTGAAATACTCCTGGTGGGCTGGGAGATGTTAGCGGGCCTGGAGAATTCAGCCGTGGGCCTGATAATTACATTTAAATTGTATTTAAAACACCATTTAAATATTAGCCCTGCCTCCCAGCCGGTTTCCAGCACTGCACAGACGCCACTGGAAGTCTGGGCCTGGGAGGTACAATCACAGCGCGAACACTCGTGGGAATCCCGCGAATGGGCTGACACGCAATTCTCCCAGCCTGCCGTGCAAAAAAATTAGAGCGACAGAATAAGAAAATCACCCCCATCGTTACAAGGTGATACTGCGAATTAAATATTCCAGAAAGACGGACACTAGCAAGGGAGTCTTTGAATGAGCCAGTCTTGACTGCATTCTTGGCTCTTGACAAATCTCAGAATTTTAAAAACAAATGAAAGGAGAACCCTCTCACCATTCTGCCTCAGATATGGACACCTCCCACAACATAGACCACTCTCCACAGACACAGAATCCTCTTAAACCTCTCCCACGGAATGCCCTGGGCAGTGCCCCCCAGCACTTCCTCCGAGCAGTGTCGGGGGCTGTCCCCAAGGGAAGTGCCTGGGTAATGCTAGGGATAGTGCCAGGGTACAGTCAGGGAGGGCTCTCCCCTCTGGGGGCTGTACTCACCTGTGTGTCCATAGAAGGTTCTGATCGCCAGTTCCCTGCTTTTTAAGGCTTTTTGTAAACCACATCAACATCACAACGTGCGTTCTTTGGGGATGAATGGGGAAAAGGGCGGGGGGGGGTACGTTGGGGTATGTTACAGAAGAGAAGTCTGCTAACTATACCTATTTCATGATGGGAACACTGTTACTGGCGAGGGAATGGGAATCAAGTGGGGAAATCTTGTTGGCATAAGAGCCATTTTGGGTTTCCTGCCCCTTTGCCATTCCTGTTTTCTGAAAACGAGGGCAGAAAATCCCCCTCAAAAGTCAGAAAACAGTGATTGGGAATAGTTTGTAGACCCTATAGCAGTCTTTATACCATTGGACAGAGCCTGAAACAAGAAACTGTTGTAACTGTAATCAGACTGGGACAATAAAGTTGTCAAGAACTGACAAGAAGGTGAGTTTATAGAATGTTTTCATGACAACTCTTTCAGAAGGTCGGTGCAGACTCAATAGGCCAAATGGCCTCTTCCTGCACTGTTGGGATTTAATGGATTCTATGGATTGAATTAGTAATGTTCTCATAAAAGATGAAATTGGAAGTCCTGACCATCATCCTATTCAGTTTCATATTAAGTTTGAAAGTGACATATTCTAATTGCAAACAATAATCTGAAACCTAAGCAAAGACAATTACATAGGAACGAGAGGAGAACTAACTAAGTTAATCAGGTAAATAGACTGAAAGTTACGGAGGTAAATGAACAGTGGGAACATTTGAAGAAACAATTCAAAATGTTCAACAAAAATACATTCCATTGAAAAACAAGAACTCAACAAGACAGAGTCATCTATAGTTCATTCAATAAATTGAAAATAGCATTAGATTAAAATTAGAGGCAAAAAAAAGTAGTAAATCTGAGGATTGGGAATGTTTTAGAAACAAGCAAAGAGCCATCAAAAAATTGATAAAAAGGGAAAAGGTAGAATAAGAGATTAAATGAGCTAGAAACACAAAAACGGACTCTAAGACCTCTAGCAAGTATATAAAAGGAAGACTGTCAGTCTCCTCGAAGCATAATCAGGAGAAATTATCATGGAGAATGAGGAAATGATGAATGTATTAAGCAAGTACTTTCTGTCTGTCTTCACAATAGAAGGCACACATTCTGACCAGAAATAAACAATAACAATACCGTGGGTGGCACGGTAGCACAGTGGTTAGCACTGCTGCTTCACAGCTCCAGGGACCTGGGTTCACTTCCCGGCTTGGGTCACTGTCTGTGTGGAGTTTGCACATTCTCCTCGTGTCAGCGTGGTTTTCCTCCGGGTGCTCCGGTTTCCTCCCACAGTCCAAAGATGTGCGGGTTAGGTTTGATTGGCCATGCTAAAATTGCCCCTTAGTGTACTAGGATGCTTTGGTTAGAGGGATTAGTGGGTAAAATATGTGGGGATATGGGGGTAGGGCCTGGGTGGGATTGTGGTCGGTGCAGACTCAATGGGCCGAAGGGCCTCTTTCTGCACTGTAGGGTTCTATGATTTCCATGATAACCTAAAGGATAAGAGGAATGTGGAATTTGGGGAAATTAATATTAGCAGAGATGAGAAACCTAAGTGATTAAAATCCAACACATCCCTGGACCCAGTAGCCGACACGCGAGGATTCTAATAAAGATAGCTGAAGATACAGTGGAAGTGTTGCTGGCTATAATTTTTCAGAATTCCTTAGCTTCAGGAATGGCCCTCTAGATTGGAAGATGGCAAATGTTACACCCCTTTTCAAAAAAATGAGGCAGATAGAAATCAGTGAACAATGAACTGCAAGTCAGTTACTCTAACACCAGTTCTTGAGAAAATGCTGGAATCTGTGATGTGCAATGCAGTTAGAAAAGCATAGCATGATTAGAACAAGTCAGTATGAGTCTTTTGAGGATGTAACTGGTACGGTAGATAAAAAGAACCAGTAAATATAGTATGCCTGAATTTTCAAAAGGCTGGGGGTGAGCTAAGTTCTTTAACCTCTCCATCTGTCTCTTCCCTTCCCCAATTGCCCCTCCCACCTCTGTCTTCAGACTGACAAGATATATTTTGCAGTGTAACCCATAATGGTGGCCATGTTGTGATTTGGATCAGGAGGCTGAGCCTGAGGGTGTGCGGGGGAAGAGGGGGGTGGTTGGTATTGTTCACAGGATCTGACTCTCAGTATGGACCCGACTCAGATCACTGATCACGGCTCTGACCACTGACTCTGGGTCCTCGTGCTGGCAGCTACAAGCACTGTTGCTGGTGGGGGATGGGCCAGAAACACTCTGAGGTGGCAGTGCTGCAGCCTTAGGACTTGTCAAGCAGCACTGACTGTGACCACTGCTGCATGGGTTCTGGGTGTGTGTTTGTGAATACAGGGGAGGGGGGGATGTAATATGGGGCACTGTACTGCCATTCTGGGATCTGTGGTGGGGTATGGGGAGTGTGTGTTGCTGGAGGTCTATGATGGGGTATGGGGAGTGTGTGTTGCTGGGGGTCAGTGTGGGGAGGGGTATGAGGAGTGTGTGTTGCTGGGGGTCAGTGTGGGGAGGGGTATGAGGAGTGTGTGTTGCTGGGGGTCTGTGGTGGGGTATGGGGAGTGTGTGTTGCTGGGGGTCTGTGGTGGGGTATGGGGAGTGTGTGTTGCTGGGGGTCTGTGGTGGGGTATGGGGAGTGTGTGTTGTTGGGAGTCTGTGGGGGAATATGGGGAGTGTGTGTGGCAGGATCTTTGAAGATGGCAGGACGTATTGAGAGAGTGGTTAACAAAATGTATGGATCTTATGCTTCATATACATGTAGTGGGATTGAGTACAAATGCAGATAAATTAGGCTGAACCTTTATAAAGATCTGGTTAGGCCACAACTTGCTTATTGCATCCAGTTCTGGTCACCATGCACGGGATATTTACCAGAATGGTCCTAAAGAACGGGAGGGGCATTTTAGCTATGAGGCTAGCTTGGAGAAATGGGTACAGTTCCTCTTGGGGAGCAAAGAATATTGAGAGTGATTTGAGGCAAGACTTTGATCAGTTTAGTACATCAGTACATATGACATAGGAGCAGAATTAGGCCATTCAGCCCATCGAGTCTGCTCTGTCATTTGATCATGGCTGATATGCTCATCATCTCCATTTTCCTGCCTTCTCCCATAACCCTTCAGCCCATTAGCAATTAAAAATCTAACTCCTCCTTAAATTTACTGATTGTCCCAGCATCCACCACTTGTTGGGGTTTAGATCAGGTAGACAAGAAAAAGACTATCCTATTAGCTGATGACACAAGGAGTTGGGGCACAGATTTAAAGTTTTGGTCAAGAGAAGCAGAGTAAATGTAAGAAATAATTTTTTCACCCAGTGGGTGCAAATGACCTGGACTTGCTGCCCATGAGGGTGGTGGAAGAACAGATGGTCAATGATTTCAAAAGGGAATTGGAGAGGTACTTAAAGGAAATAAACTTGTTGGGCAACGGGGATAGAACAGGAGAATGGGACTGACTGGATTGCTCAATGGAGAACTGACATAGACCTAACAGGTAAAATTCTCTTATCTGTATTGTAAATGACTTTTAATTAGTTATCTTGCTTTACCTTAATACATAAATACCGAAGTGGTAATTGTAAGTACTGGAGCCATTGTTTATCTTTTTGATAGAAATGTGGAAGGTAAGTTAGGTATAATTCAGGATGCTCTGAAATTTTTAAAAATCGGTTCATGACTGGGTTGTAATGCTTTTAGTTACTGTGCAATATCTTTTCATTTTTGTCCAATTAGAGGCAGACATCATTAAGAATGTCAGGAAGAATAACTTGTTGAAGGCTGTATTTCTAATCCAAAAAGCGATGTATTTTTACGGCGAGGAAGACCAATCTTCCCAATATCGGCTTCTTGAGGTAATTGTTGCTAATACATAGAAAGCATTACTTCAAAATCCATCAATTGTTAATTTTGCTGAAAGGCATTCAGAAAATTCAGTGTCTATTCTGTTGTTACTGCGAACGTACGCCATTGTTGTAGAATTCAGTTATAACGATATTACTTAATGTTAATCATTAAGAATGGGGGTCTAACTGAGATTTAGAAAAACTGCTTTAGCTGCCAGTCCATTATAAATGAGCTTTGTGCACAAACTAGCCAGCAGATTCCTTGCAAAACAACAATGACTACAATTAAAAGGCAGCTCAGAGTTAGTGGACAGCTTTTGGACTTAACGTGGATGTGAAGAATGCAAATGAACATAGTTCTTTTTGTCCTTTTCTACCTAGTTCTGTTAAATTTCAGCCCAGTGATTGTTCTTTAATAAGCTAACACGTATAACATAAACCTTTTCTAAAAGATCTCAGATGATTTTCCCCTGGGATGTTTCAAATGGGAAAGAGCCCCTAAGGTTGCCAAGATGGAGTCTTGTGTTGAAATGCTGATTTAACAACATCTTGGCAAAAGATTTGCTCTAGGAATGGACACACAAAGGATTGTTAAGCAGCTGACTACAACTTAACTTATCCTATTTAAGCAGGCTGCATGGCATTTTTGGGCTAATATTTGATCAAATGCCCACACTTGACATTGGGTTAGGCATCTCACTTTTGAATGTTCACTTAATTGCTGCTGAACACTGGAAGAACGTTTTTCAAATGAACAGTATCAAAATGAGATCACCAAGCAGTGAAGGATGCTGGAGGCTAGTTTTATTTACTCAGAATTTCCCAGTCACTAAAGCAATCTTCTGTCTTCACCCTCTGCTTCGAGTACTGTGTGCAGTTTTGGGCGCCGTACTTACGCAAGGATATTTTGGCCCTGGAGGGAGTGCAAAGGAGGTTTACTAGGCTGATACCGGAGTTGAGGGGATTGAGCTATGAGGAGAGGCTGAATAAACTAGGCTTGTACTCGTTAGAGTTTAGAAGAATGAGGGGAGATCTCATTGAGACGTATAAGATGATGAATGGGATGGATAGGATAGAGGTGGAGAGACTCTTCCCGCTCAAAAAAGACAGTAGGACTAGGGGGCACAGCCTCAAGATAAAGGGGAGGCGGTTTAGAACGGAGTTGAGGAGGAACTTCTTCACTCAAAGGGTGGTGAATCTCTGGAATTCTCTGCCCGTTGAAGTGGTGGAGGCTGCCTCGCTAAATATTTTTAAGAAGCAGGTTGATGGGTTCTTGATAAGAGAGGGGATTAAGGGTTATGGGGAGAGGGCGGGAAAGTGGAACTGAGCCACGACAGATCAGCCATGATCTTATTGAATGGCGGGGCAGGCTCGAAGGGCTAGATGGCCTACTCCTGCTCCTATTTCTTATGTTCTTATGTTCTTATGTTCCTACAACTGAGCCAATTTTGAATCCACTTTATCAGATTACCCTGTATCCCATGTGCAGTGACCTTCTTTATTTGTCTCCTATGTGGGATCTTGTCAAATGCTTTGCTGAAATCCATATAAACGCAATCAACTGCACTACCCTCATCTACACACCTGCTCACCACCTCAACAAGTTCAATCAAATTTGTTAGGCTAAACTTCCCACTGATGAAGTTGGCTATCCCTGACCAAGCCTTGTTCTCCTTCAGAATTTTCTCCAATATGTTCCCTATCACTGACGTGAGAATCACTGTAGTTCCCTGGTTTATCTCCAGAACGCTTCTTAAAAGTGTAATCACATTAGCTGTTCTCCAGTTCCCTAGCACCTCCCCTGTGACCAGGGAGGAATTAAATATTTGGGTCAGAGTCTCTGCAATCTTCTCCCTTGCCTCCCACAGCAGCCTGGGACACAGTTAATCTGGAAATGGAGATTTGTCCACTTTTAGACCTACCCTTTCCAATACCTTCCCTATGTTAATTTTCTTAAGAACGTAAGAAATAGGAGCAGGAGTAGGCCATCTAGCCCTGCGAGCCTGCCCCGCCATTCAACAAGGTCATGGCTGATCTGAAGTGGATCAGCTCCACTTTCCCACTTTCTCCCCATAACCCTTAATTCCCAAGTCTATCAGAAATCTATCTACCTGTGACTTAAATATATTCAATGAGGTAGCCTCCACCACTTCAATGGGCAGAGAATTCCAGAGACTCACCTTCCTTTGAGTGAAGAAGTTCCTCCTCAACTCTGATCTAAACTGTCCCCCCCACCCTTATTTTGAGGCTGTGCCCTCTGGTTCTGCTATCCTTTCTAAGTGGGAAGAATTTCTCTACCTCAACCCTATCTAGCCCCTTCATTATCTTGTAAGTCTCTATAAGATCCCCCCTCAGTCTTCTAAACTCTAACAAGTACAGACCCAGTCTATTCAATCTCTCTTCATAGGCTAACCCCCTCATCTCCGGTATCAGCCTGGTGAACCTTCTCTGTACTCCCTCCAAGGCAAGTGTGGTGACCAAAACTGCACACAGTACTCCAGTTGCGGCCTCACTAGTGCCCTGTACAGTTGCAGCAAGACCTCCCTGCTTTTATATTCTATCCCCCTCGCTATAAAGGCCAGCATCCCATTCGCCTTCTTGATCACCTGCTGCACCTGCAGACTGGGTTTTTGCAATTCGTGCACAAGGACCCCTGGGTCTCTCTGCACCGTAGCATGCTGCAGCTTTTTACCCTTTAAATAATAACCCCTCCTACTATTATTTCAACCAAAGTGGATAACCTCACATTTGTTAACGTTACACTCCATCTGCCAGGTCCTTGCCCACTCACTCAGCCTATCCAGGTCTCTGTGCAGACTTTCCACGTCTTCCATGTGATTCGCTTTTCCAGTGAGATAAGAACCTCACAGTCTGTCTCTCTCTGAATTCCATAACCTTCATTCTCATTTTCTTGGGTGAAAGTGGATGTGAAGTGTATATTCAACAGTCTACTGATGTCCTCTGGCATCACCCACATATTGCCCTGTTGTCCCTAATGGACCCTACTATTTCTCTGTTCATCCTCTTCCCATTGATATGCTTATGGAATTTCTTTGGATTTTCCCTACTTTTACCAGCCAGAGTTTTCTCATATTTCGTCTTTGCTTTGCTGATTGCTTTCTTAAGCTCCACCCTGCGTTTTCTGTATTTAATTAATGCCTCCATTGATTTGCTCCCCTTAAACTTGCTAAAAGTCTTTCTTTTTGTTCTCATCATATCCTGAATATCTCTGATCATCCATGGTTCTCTGGTCTTCTTCCTGTCACCTGCGAGGGAACATGCTGGGCTTATACCCTTTCCACTTCCTTTTTGAATGCTCCCACTGCTGTTCTGTAGATTTACCCAGCAGCAGATCCTGCCTTATTTTACTAAAATCCCCTCTCCCCCAATCCAAAACTTTTTTTTGCAACTTGTTGATTTCTTTGTCTTATTACAAGCTTAAATTATACCAAGTTGTGATTGCTATCATTAAAATGCTCCCCCACCACGACCTCAACCATCTGTCTGTTTCATTCCCCAGAATTAGGTCCAATACTTCCATTGTCAAATCCTCTACATTTTGATTTAAAAAGTTCCCCTGAACACATTTTAAGAAATCCACTCCAACCAAATCCTTAATACTATATGTGTCTCATTTAATATTGGGAAAGTTCAAATCACCCATTCTAATTGCCTTATTATTACTATTAGACACCTCCACAAACGTGTATACATTTGCCCCTCAATTTCTCATTGACTATCTGGAGGTCTATAATGAATAATTAGCAGTGTGGCTGTCCTTTTTATTTCTAAACTCTAGTTACAAAGCTTCTTTCAATGAATCATAGAATAATAGAAACCCTACAGTACAGAAAGAGGCCCTTTGGCCCATTAAATCTGCATCGACCACAATTCCACCCAGGCCCTACCCCCATATCCCTATATATTTACGCACTAATCCCTCTAACCTACGCATCTCGGGACACTAAGGGGCAACTTTAGCACGGCCAATCAACCTAACCCGCACAACTTAGGACTGTGGGAGGAAACCAGAGCACCCGGAGGAAACCCACACAGACACAAGGAGAATGTGCAAACTCCACACAACCAGTACCCAAGCCAGGAATCAAACCCAGGTTGCTGGAGCAGTGAAGCAGGGAATCGAACCCAGGTCCCTGGAACTGCGCTGCAGTAATTGTCTCCCAAACTAATAATACAATGCCTCTTCTTCTTTTATCCCTTCCTCTGCCTTGCCTGAAGATTCTATTGAATGTTGAGTTGCCGATCCTGTCCTTCACTCAACCACATCTCTTACCACATGTCACTCATCACCCTTAACTCATCTGTTTTCCCTGCAGTAAGCCTGGCAGTAGAGTAGAGGCCATCCAGTGTTGCCTTACTCCCTTGAAACTTAATGCAGCTCTACTTACTCTCTCTGACTTGATTGTATGATGCTGTGCCCTTACTATGCTAATAGCCTGTGTCCCCTCACCCACCCCGCCAAATTAGTGTCCCCTCCCTCTGCCCTATTATTTGTAATTTATATATACAGCATAGATGGCTATGTGTGGGGGTTAGGATTAGTAAGTTTGTGGATGCCTCAGAGGTTGACCAGGTGGTTAACAGTGACGCTGAGTGTCTTGGGCCTCAGGAAAAAAATACAGGGTGGTCAACTGGGCAGGTAGGTGGCGGATGGAACTTAACCCTGAAAAGTGTGAAGTGATACACTTTAGAAGGAGTAATTTGACAACAAAATATTCAATGAATGGCATTACACTAGGAAATTCTGAGGAACGAAGGGACCTTTACCGTGTTTGTCCATAGATCTCTGAAGACGGAAGGGCATGTCAGTAGAGAGGTGAAAAAGGCATATGAGATACTTGCCATTAGCAATCAAGGCCTGGATTACAAAAGCAAGGAGGTCATGTTGGCATTGTATCAAACTGTGGTGAGGCACAGCTGGAGTATAGGATCTCCGACCCTATAAATCGGCACAAAGAGGAGACCCGATGCTCTACACTGGTAGAGAATCCCACCCTCCCACCTCCTCTAACCTAATTATAAGTGTGTGGGAAGTTTTTTTTTGTTGTTTTTCTTTTCTTTTCTGCTGGAAATTGTTTCAGGGATGGCAGTTCAGGCAGTAAGCTGCACGTCCTGTGGTATGTATGTGGTGAGGGACATCAGTAGTGTTCCTGCTGATTTTACCTGTAGGAAGTATATACAATTGCAGCTTCTGGAGAACCGTGTTAAGGAGCTGGAGTTGGAATTGGAGGAACTCCGGATAATTCGGGACGCTGAGGCAGTCATAGATAGGAGTTACAAGGAGATAGTCACTCCTAGAAATGAGTCTTGGGTAACTGCCAGGAAGAGGGGAAAGAAGCAACTGGGGGAACAATCCCCTGGGGCTGTTCCCCTCCAAAATAGGTTTTCTGTCCTGGAGGCTACAGTTGAGGAGGAATCAACTGGAGATTGCCAAAGGGAGCAGGTCTCTGGAGGTGAGCCTGTTGTGAAGGCTCAGGTGGTTAGGGGATGTAAAAGATTGGGCCTAGTGATTGGGGACTCCACAGTTAGGGGGACGGATAGGACAGTCGGAGGTAATGGTAGGGACTCAGGGCTGGTGTGTTGCCTCCCAGGGGCTGGGGTCCGGGATGTTTCAGAGAGGGTGTTCAGGACTCTTAAGGGTGAGGGGGATCAACCCCAAGTCATAGTTCATGTGGGGACGCATGACATAGGGAGGTTAAGGGAAGGGGATATTAAGCAGAAATTTATGGAGTTGGGGTGGAATCTTAAGGCCAAGTCGGACAGGGTGGTTATCTCGGGACTCTTGCCTGTGCCACGGGATAGTGTAGAGTGGAACAGAGAGAGGGAAAGTTTGAACTCGTGGCTGAGGGGATGGTGCAGGAGGGAGGGGTTCAGGTTCTTGAGCAATTGGGGCTCATTCTGGGGAAGGTGGGACCTCTACAAGAGTGATGGTCTACACCTGAATCAGAGGGGAACCAATATCTTGGGAGGAAAATTTGCTAAGGCTATGCAGGGGGGTTTAAACTGATTCGGGGGGGGTGGGATCCTGAGTAGCGGGGGTGAAAGTGAGGGGGGCATAGATGGGGACTGCAATGCACGGCATCATGGGGGTGAAGCGGAGCAGGGTTTGAAATGCGTATACTTTAATGCGAGCAGTATTCGCAATAAAGTGGATGAACTTGCAGCGTGGATCAGTACCTGGGACTATGATGTTGTGGCCATTTCAGAGACATGGATAGAGCAGGGTCAGGAATGGTTGTTGCAGGTTCCGGGGTACAAATGCTTCAGTAGGAGTAGAGAAGGAGGTAGAAGGGGGGGAGGGGTAGCATTATTAGTCAAGGATTGTATCATGGTGTCAGAGAGGAAGTTTGATGAGGACTTGTCTGTTGAGGTAGTATGGGCTGAGGTTAGAAATAGGAGAGGAGAGGTCACCCTGTTGGGAGTCTTTTATAGACCTCCTAAAAGTTCTAGAGAGGTTGAGGAAAGGATTGCGGAGACGAACCGGGATAGGAGTGAAAGTAATAGGGTAATTGTTATGGGGGACTTTAACTTTACTAATATTTGATTGGAATAGCTATAGCTCTAGCTCATTAGAGGGGTCCGTTTTTGCACAAAGCGTGCAGGAAGGTTTTTTGACTCAGTATGTTGATAGGCCAACTAGAGGTGAGGCTATATTGGATTTGGTGCTGGGAAATGAGCCAGACCAGGTGCTAGTCTTGGAAGTTGGGGTGTATTTTGGTGATAGTGACCACAATTCGGTTACGTTCACCTTAGTGATGGAAAGGGATAGGCATGAACCTCAGGTCAGTAGTTTTAGCTGGGGGAAGGGTAATTATGAGGCTATTAGAAGAGAATTAGGAAGCATAGGTTGGACTAGGAGACTACAGGGTCTGGGAACGTCCGAAATGTGGAGTTTTTTCAAGGAGCAGCTACTGCGAGTCCTTGATATGTACGTCCCTGTCAGGCAAGGAGGAATTGGTCGAGCTAGGGAACCGTGGTGCACTAGGAAAGTTGATTCGCTGGTTAAAAAGAAAAAGGAGGCTTATGTCCGGATGAGACTTGAGGGCTCAGGTAGTGCACTAGAAAGCTTTAGATTGGCTAGGAGGGAGTTGAAGAGTGAATTAAGAAGGGCTAAAAGAGGACATGAGAAGACTTTGGCTGATAGGATTAAGGAGGACCCTAAGGCGTTCTATAGATATATTAAGAACAGAAGATTGGTTAGGGCAAGATTAGGGCCAGTTAGAGACAGCAGTGGGAGGTTATGTGTGGAACTGGAAGAGATTGGAGAGGCATTGAACCAATATTTCTCTTCGGTGTTCACGCAGGGGGACATAAATGTAGCTGTGGAGAACACTGGGTTACAGGGTTGTAAACTGGACAGTATTGCAGTTGATAAGGAGGATGTGCTAGTTATTCTTGAGGGTTTGAAAATAGATAAGTCCCCTGAGCCGGACGGGATTTACCCTAGGATTCTCTGGGAGGCAAGGGAGGCGATTGCAGAGCCTCTGGCTCTGATCTTCAGGTCGTCGTTGGTCACCGGTATAGTGCCAGAAGATTGGAGGTTAGCGAATGTTGTCCCATTGTTTAAGAAGGGGAACAGAGACTTCCCCTGGAATTATAGACCGGTGAGTCTTACTTCTGTTGTGGGCAAGGTTTTAGAAAAAATTATTAGGGATAGGCTTTATGGTTATTTGGAGAGTAATGAATTGATTAGAGATAGTCAGCATGGTTTTGTGGAGGGTAGGTCGTGCCTTACTAACCTTATTGAGTTTTTTGAGAAAGTGACCAAAGAGGTGGATGGGGGTAAGGCAGTTGACGTGGTATATATGGACTTTAGTAAGGCGTTTGATAAGGTTCACCATGGAAGGCTTCTGCAGAAATTGCAGATGTATGGGATTGAGGGTGATCTAGGAAATTGGATTAGGAATTGGCTGGCGGATAGGAGACAGAGGATGGTGGTTGATGGTAAGTATTCGACATGGAGTTCAGTTACGAGTGGTGTGCCTCAGGGATCTGTTTTGGGGCCACTGCTGTTTGTAATTTTTATAAATGATCTGGATGAGGGTATAGTTGGGTGGATTAGTAAATTTGCTGATGACACCAAAGTCGGAGGTGTGGTAGATAGTGAGGAAGGGTGTCTTAGTCTACAGGGAGACTTGGATAAGTTGCAGAGCTGGGCCGAGAGGTGGAGGATGGAGTTTAATGCAGAAAAGTGTGAGGTAATTCACTTTGGCAGGAATAACAGATGTGTAGAGTATAGGGCTAACGGTAGGACTCTGAATAGTGTGGATGAACAGAGGGATCTAGGTGTATGTGTACATAGATCCCTGAAAGTTGGGAATCAAGTAGTTAAGGTTGTTAGGAAGGCGTACGGTGTCTTGGCGCTTATTGGTAGGGGGATTGAATTTAGGAGCCACAGCGTCATGTTGCAACTGTACAAAACTCTGGTGCGGCCGCGCTTGGAGTATTGTGTGCAGTTCTGGTCCCCACATTATAGAAAGGATGTGGAGGCTTTGGAGAGGGTGCAGAGGAGGTTTACCAGGATGTTGCCTGGTATGGAGGGGAGGTCCTATGAGGAGAGACTGAGGGATTTGAGGTTTTTTTTCGTTAGAAAGAAGGCGGCTACGAGGGGACCTTATCGAAACATGTAAGATGATTAGAGGTTTAGATAGGGTGGACAGTGATAGCCTTTTTCCTCGGATGGAGAAAGCTAGCACGAGGGGGCATAGCTTTAAATTAAGGGGTGGTAGTTATAGGACGGATGTCAGGGGTAGGTTCTTTACCCAGAGGGTGGTGAGGGATTGGAATGCCCTGCCTGCTGCAGTTGTAAATGCGCCTAGTTTG
Organism: Carcharhinus amblyrhynchos; assembly: GCF_965287045.1. Classification (NCBI taxonomy): domain Eukaryota; kingdom Metazoa; phylum Chordata; class Chondrichthyes; order Carcharhiniformes; family Carcharhinidae; genus Carcharhinus; species Carcharhinus amblyrhynchos. Next base: position 2,584,491 of record NC_137342.1, on the reverse strand, counting down.
GGGGCGTTTAAGAGATCCGTGGATAGGTTTATGGATGGTAAGGGTTTGGTTTAGGTTAGAGGGTCATTGTTTTTTAACTGGTCGGCGCAACATCGTGGGCCGAAGGGCCTGTTCTGCGCTGTAATGTTCTATGTTCTACTGTGTGCAGTTCTGATCGCCACATTATAAGAAAGATGTGCTTGCACTGGAGAGGGTGTGTTTAAGTTATGAAGAGAGGTTGAGTAAGCTTGGATTGTTTTCATTGGAGCAGCGAAGACTGAGGTAAAAAGGATTTTCCTCACATCCTTTAAAAAGTACCTGAATGAGCACTTGGCATGTCACAACATTCAAGGCTATGGGCCAAGTGCTGGTCAATGGAATTAGGAGCCAGGTTAGGTGTTTTTCGCCTGTCAGTGCAGGCTCGATGGGCTAACTGGTCTTCTCTGCACTATATGATTATGTGATCCTATAACACTTCTTACTGTGCTTGTAGAGTTGTATCACATTGGGTAGATTACTTAATTTAAGCAAGATCTGTTGGATTCAATGGGCAGAATTTTACGACCTCATCGTGCCCATTTTGCAGCAGCAAAATGTTATAAAATTGGATGTGATGCAACTAGTGGGAATGGTGCCTGTTTTCATGCCCAGTCCCAAAATGTCAACGCAATCGGGCTCCCGTCCAAAACGGGCCCAATGTTAATTTGCATGTTTTTGCATTCATCACAACATAATCGGCGAGCTTCACTCCCAGTTGTCCCAGTTCACCTGCCTTAACCATCTTGTTCACTGCATCTGGATTGATAAGGAGTACACCTCCTGTATAAAAATCACATTCAGGTGCTTGAGCAGTGAGGGTGAGGGTGAGTGAGGAGGTACGCCTCTGCTGTCAAACTGCTCCGTACTGCTCAGAAGGGATTGTGGTGACCATGTTGCGTTTCGGGTTGGAAGGGTCTGGAAATGGGGCGGTTGTTGTTGTTCACAGGTTCCAATTTCGGACTCTCAGCATGGACCTGACTCAGCACTGACCTTGGGTCTTAACGCTGACTCTGGGTCCTAGTACAGGCAGCAGCAAACAATATTGCTGGTGGGGATGAGCTGGAAACTTTGAGGTGGCAGTGCTCAGAGAGGCAGTTGTGAGTGGGGGCAGATGATGGGGGGACCGTGTTGCCATTCTGGGATTTGTGGGGAGGGTGTGGGGGTGTGTGTGTTGCAGCTGGTCTGTGGGGGGGGGGGTGGTGGGGAGAGAGTATGGGGAGTGTGTGTTACTGGGGGTTTCTGGAGGGGGTATGGGAGAGTGTGTATTGCTGGGGGTCTGTGGAGGGGTATGGGGAATGAGTGTTGCTGAAGAACATAAGAACTAAGAGCAGGAGTAGGCCATCTCGCTCCTCGAGCCTGCCCCGCCATTCAGTAAGATCATGGTTGATCTTTGTGGACTCAGCTCCAGTTACCCGCCGGCTCACCATAACCCTTAACCCCTTTACTGTTCAAAAATGTATCTATCCTTGCCTTAAAAACACTCAATGAGGGAGCCTCAACTGGGCAGGGAATTCCACAGATTCACAACCCTTTGTGTGAAGAAGTTCATCCTCAACTCAGTCCTAAATCTGCTTCCCCTTATTTTGAGGCCATGCCCCCTAGTTCTAGTTTCAGCTGCCAGTGGAAACAACCTCCCTGCTTCTATCTTATCTATTCCTGACATAATCTTACATGTTTCTATAAGATCTCCCCTCATTCTTCTGAATCCCAATGAATATATAGCCCCAGTCTATCAGTTTCTCCTCATAAGCCAACCTTCTCAACTCTGGAGTCAACCTAGTGAATCTCCTCTGCACCCCCTCCAGTGCCAGTATCTCCTTTCTCAAGTAAGGAGACCAAAACTGTACACAATACTCCAGGTGTGGCCTCACCAGCACCTTATACAGCTGCAACATAATCTCGCTGTTTTTAGAATCCATCCCTCTAGCAATGAAGGACAAAATTCCATTTGCCTTCTTAATTACCTGCTGCTCCAGCAAACCAACGCCATGAGATTCCTGCACAAGGACACCCAGGTCCCTCTGCACAGCAGCATGCTGCAATTTTTTACCATTTAAATAATAGTCCATTTTGCTGTTATTCCTACCAAAATGGATGACCTCACATTTACCAATATTGTACTCCATCTGCCAGATCCTCGTCCACTCACTTGACTATCTATGCTCCTTTGCAGACATTCAGCATCCTCTGCACACTTGGTTCTGCCATCCATCTTAGTGTCATCTGCAAATTTTGACACACTACACTTGGTCCCCAACTGCAAATCATCAATGTAAATTGTAAACAACTGCAATCCCAGGACTGATCCCTGAGGCACACCACTAGTCACTGATCGTCAACCAGAAAAACACCCATTTACCCCCACTCTTTGCTTTCTGTTAGTTAACCAATCCTCTATCCATGCTAATACATAACCCATAACACTGTGCACCTTTATCTTATGTAGCAGTCTTTGGTGCGGCACCTGGTCAATTGTATGGGGACTGTGTGTTGCTGGCGGTCTGTGTGTGTGGGGGGGGGCGGGTATGGGGAGTATGTTTTGCTTTGGGTGAGTGGGGGGTGGTGTGTGTTGGTGGGGGTCTGCGGGGGGGGGGTATGGGGAGTGACAATTGCTGGGGGCTTGTGGGGGGGTATGGGGAGTGTGTGTTGCTGGGGGTCTGTGGGGGGGTATGGGGAGTGTGTGTTGCTGGGGGTCTGTGGGGGGGTATGGGGAGTGTGTGTTGCTGGGGGTCTGTGGGGGGGTATGGGGAGTGTGTGTTGCTGGGGGTCTGTGGGGGGGTATGGGGAGTGTGTGTTGCTGGGGGTCTGTGGGGGGGTATGGGGAGTGTGTGTTGCTGGGGGTCTGTGGGGGGGTATGGGGAGTGTGTGTTGCTGGGGGTCTGTGGGGAGTATGGGGAGTGTGTGTTGCTGGGAGTCTTTTGGTGGGGGGGGTATGGGGAGTGTGTGTTGCTGGGGGTATGTGGGAGGGTTATGGGGAGTGTGTGTTGCTGGGGGTGTGTGGGGGAAGTATGGGGAGTGTGTTGCTGGGAGTCTGTGGGGCAGGTATGGGGAATGTGTATTGCTGCGGGTCTTGGGAGGGGGGGAGGATTTGGGGAATGTGTGTTGCTGGGGGTCTCTGGGAGTGTATGGGTAGTATGTATCGCGGGATGTCTGTGGGGGAGGTATGGGGAATGTGTATTGCTGCGGGTCTCTGGGGTGGGGGGGGGTTTGGGGAATGTGTGTTGCTGGGGGTCTCGGGGGGCATGATTTGGGGTGAATGTGCTGCTGGGCTGTGATGAGCTGAGTTCTCTAACCTTTCCATCTGTCTGTTCCCCATCTCCAACTCCATCCCCCACCTATCCCCCCCACCTTCCCCCAGACAGGAGTTGGAGGCAGGACATGGCCACCATTCACTCCATGGGAGAGGGCAGGAGAAGGGGGGAGCGGACATCCCAGCAGTTCCTCATGCGAGTGTCCTTCGAGCAACTGCCAAGCATTGCATACCACCAACAGCTTTGGCTCCGAATGGAGTCAGTGCAACGCCTGTGCCATTCATTGCAGGACCTGGCACCCACTCCCACCACTCCCACTCCCACAGGCTGTGAAGGTGACAGCTGCCTTTACTTTTACACCACCTGACCCTTCCAGACCGCCGGTGGAGACCTTTGTGACATTTCCCAACCATCCTTCCACAAGTGTGTCAAGGGTGTCATGGATGCCCTGTATGCCTGGGCTGGTCAGTGTATTGAATTTGACCTGGACCAGGCCCAGCAGGAAGCCAGGGTTGAGGATTTGCACCCACCATGGTGATGCCAAATGTGCAGGAGGCTATAGACTGCACCCACATTGCCCTCAAGGCCCCAGTAAAGAGTTTAGGAAGATTCATGAACAGAAAGGGCTTCCACTTAGTAAATGTACAATTGGTGTGTGACCACCAGCTGGACATCACGCATGTCTGTGCCATACACCCCTGCAACGTATGTGGAAGTTATATTTTGAAAAGTACTGATATCCGGGAGGACTTTGAGGAGGAGCCCAGGTTGAGGGGATGGCTTGTGAGGAACATGGGATACCTGCTTCGGACTTGGCTGACGACATCTTATTTTACCAGGATGCTGCCTGGTTTGGAGGGTAGGTCTTATGAGGAAGGGTTGAGGGAGCTGGGGCTTTTCTCTTTAGAGCTGAGGAGGATGAGAGGTGAATTGATAGAGGTTAATAAGATAATGAGGGGGATTGATAGAGTGGATGTGCAGAGACTATTTCCTCGGGTGGATGTAGCTTTTACTAGGGGGCATAACTATAAGGTTCATGGTGGGAGATATAGGAGGGATGTCCCAGGTAGATTCTTTACTCAGAGAGTGGTTGGGGTGTGCAATAGACTGCCTGCTGTGATAGTGGAGTCGGACACTTTAGGAACTTTCAAGCGGTTATTGGATAGGCACATGGAGCACACCAGAATGATAGGGAGGGGGATAGCTTGATCTTGGGTTTGGACATAGCTTGGCACAACATTGAGGGCTGAAGGGCCTGTACTGTTCTATGTTCTATGTCTGTGTGAAGGCCTGAGACTGAGGTGGCGACCTGGTGTAATGAGGCCCACATCGCCGCCTGCTCCATTGTGGAGCAGTGCACAGGGCTCCTCAAAATGCTTCTCAGGTGCCTGGACCACTCTGGCAGAGCCCTCCAATATAGACTCCTGATATCATCCCGCATTGTGGTGGTGTGCTGTGCCCTACACAAACTGACGCAGCAGCGAGGAAATCTTTTGGAGAAGGAGGACGTAGGGGCTGACCAGCCGGACTCCACTGGGGAGGAGGTCACCAGCGGGAGGAGGAAGAATAGGAAGAGAGAGAGGAGGAAGACAATCCCAAATAACACCACCCAGGCACTGGAAGGCTGACGACAGCCAGGAACAATCAGGATGCAAGGGAGGTCCTGATTACCATGCAGTTTGGTCACTAGGGGCTTGTATTGCTGCATGTTCCTCCCCCCACACACCCCCTCCCCCGGAGTCCTACAGTCTCCTGCAACATTATAACAGCGGAGTGTTGGGCCTGGGTACACAGTGTTAGCGAGTTTCTGTGGCGGCAGGCAGGTGGGTGATGATGACTCACTGTGCGCCATGGTGCAAGGTAGCCTGACTCCTTATCTGAGCTCTGCTTGCAAACTGGCATCTGGCCCACATCTAGGTGGTGGATAAGGGGTCACTAAACCCCCATGCAGGGCCCTGGGGCGGGTGGGGTCTGGGGAGAGGGAATCTCTCATGGATTCTGAGGATGCCATGGCAGATGCTGTAAGTCACTACCGATGCATGCCACCATGCTGTAGCCAGTGAATTATTTGAGTGCCTTGATTTTTTCAGTGCATTGAGTGGCCTCCCTCACTGACATCGACATATAGGGTCGCTCCAGCAATCATTGGGTAAGTGCATTCTGAGTAGAGACAAGCTAGTCACTGGTGTGGGGTGAAAAACATTTATTGTTGCCAGTAATAGTGCTTTTAAAATATGTGATAATATAAAAACTTGTGTACGTGAGACTTTAAAGTGCCTAGATATTCTATCTATCTCATGTTGTCATCTGAGTGCCACTACAACTTCTTTATCTGAAGAGGCCTACCACTACATCTTGGTATCTCCCCAGGATGTACATCGGACGTGGAGGTAGCTAGGTGCCTACTGTGCCCCTGTGATGCCCTTGGCGATTGTCCTCTTAAGGGCCTGGACCTTGAGGGCCCTGGCTGGCTGGCTGGGACATATCCATGATATCTTCATCCCGCTGCCCCTGAGATGCCCTGGTGTCAGGAAGGGAGGCGTTAGAAGATGTAGCCACGGATACAGTCTCCTGGCTGGAAGGCCCCAGCATGGGCTCAAGCCCTTCCTCCTCCCTCAGGGTTCCTGTCGACCCCTAGGTCACTCCATGGGACAGCTCTATTGCTGCATCTCCAGCAGCTGAGGGAGAAGTGATCTCAGAGGCCCAGCACGTAGCCTGGTGCCAGCTGAATCCTAACCTCCGGCAGGACCCCCGCATGTCGAAAGCCTTGGACATTTCCTCCTCCATCCTATGTATATCAGCAGATGTGTCTTCCGTACCAGAGTGTGACCCAGATGCCTTGCCACTAACTTGGCCCACCAATGTGAGAATCTCTAGGATGGTGAGTTGTGCCTCCTAGTAACAGCTACATCCACCTGAAGAAATAGTCTCTGAATGTCCAGTCTATCTATCCCCCTCATCACCTTATAAACCTCTACTAAGTCGCCTGTCATCCTCCTCCGCTCCAAAGAGAAAAGCCCCAGCTCTATCAACCTTTCCTCATAAGAGCTACCCTCCAAACCAGGCAGCATCCTGGTAAATCTCCTCTGCACCCTCACCTATGCTTCCACACCCTTCTAAGAACATCAGAAATAGAAGCAGGAGTAGGCCATCCAGCCCTTCGAGCCTGCCCCGCCATTCAGTAAGATCATGGCTGATCTGAAGTGGCTCAGTTCCACTTTCCCGCCTTCTCCCCATAACCCTTAATCCCCTTGCCTACCAAAAACCTAGCTACCCGTGACTTAAATATATTTAGCGAGGCAGCCTCAACCACTTCAACGGGCAGAGAAGTCCAGAGATTCACCACCCTTTGAGTGAAGAAGTTCCTCCTCAACTCCGTTCTAAACTGCCCCCCCACTTATCTTGAGGCTGTGCCCTCTAGTCCTTATAGTGAGGTGACCAGAACTGCACACAATATTCCAAATGTGGTCTTACCAACATCCAGTATAGTTGCAGCATAACCCCACGGCTCTTAAACTCAAACCCCCTGTGGATATGAACCCCAAGATCTCTCTGTTCCTCCACATTCCTCAGAACCCTGCCGTTGACCCTGTAATCCACATTCAAATTTGTCCTACCAAAATGAATCATCTTGCACTTATCAGGGTTAAACTCCATCTGCCACTTTTCAGCCCAGCTCTGCATCCTATCAATGTCTCTTTGCAGCCCACACCAACCCTACACCTCATCCACTACTCCACCAATCTTGGTGTCATCAGCACCAGTAATACATTATGAGGGGAGTTGAATATTATGAGTAGCCATATGCTGAGTATTTCCTCATGGTCCCCCCACTCCACCATAATTTTATCAGAAACTTGGCAAAAGCTCTGATAATGTATGTAAACGGTGGGATGCAGTGAGTCAATTGAAATTCCATTTACTTCTACGGGACAAGAAGATTCCGCCAGTGGGCAAGGCCAAAAATCCTGACCAGAGTTTCTGCTAAACCTCTGCTGAAGTTATATTGTCAAAGTAGCAGAAATTATGAAGGAATTCTTCTCATTCTCTATACTCATTTGTATGCTGTTGCTTCAAAATCAACAGTTTGGTTAATGTAAAGTTAAGGTTTATTTATTAGCGTCACAAGTAGGCTTACATTGCTTACTGCAATGAAGTTACTGTGAAAATCCCCTAGTCGCCACACTCCGGCGCCTGTTTGGTACACTGAGGAAGAATTTAGCATGGCCAATGCACCTAAACAGCACATCTTTGGACTGTGGAAGGAAATTGGAGCACCTGGAGGAAACCCATGCAGACACAGGGAGAACATGTAGTCTCTGCACAGACAGTAACCCGAGATGGAAATTGAAACGGATCCTTGGCGCTGTGAGGCAGCATTAATCACGTGCGGTTAGGCTGCATTTAGAGTACTGCGTCCAGTTCTGGTCGCCTTACTACTGGAAGGACGTGGAGACTCTGGAGAGAGTGCAGAGGAGGTTTACCAGGATGTTGCCTGGTATGGAAGGACTGGGGTATGAGGAAAGATTGAATAAATTGGGGCTCTTTTCCCTTAAAAGACGGCGACTGAGGGGGGATCTAATAGAGGTATATAAGATTATGAAGGGTATAAACAGAGGTAAGCTATTTCCTATGATAGAGACACATAGGACAAGGAGCCACGGGCTTAAGGTGAGTGGGGAGAGGTATAACCACAGATTTTAGAGGGAGGTTTTTCACACAGAGGGTAGTAGGGGTATGGAATGCTCTGCCAAGTAAGGTGGTGGAGGCAAACACGTTAGAGTCATTTAAGAGTAACTTAGACAGGCACATGAGTGGGTTGGAGATGGGAGGATATAGGAGATTGTTTTAAATAAGGGTCATTAGCATTGGGGCGTCCCTGGTAAGGTAAATGGATATGGTACAATAATAATGTTTTTTTTCTCTCTTTTCATTCACAGGTTTTAAGTCGGTCCGCCTTGTGTCCAACGAGGGACATACATGCGATGGGTCGTACTTGGGCTGCTCTTGGTTGTTCGAGATTGGCCTAGTGCTTCATGTCGTTAGTGTGTGCCTAAACTGGACCAGATACTGGGCAACACGACAGCTCAGTGACTATCGCTGATTGCTGTGCAGACACATGGATTTGGGCCAGTGTCTGTGGGAGTTTGCGCATTCTCCCCGTGCTTGTGTGGGTTTTCTCCGGGTGCTCCAGTTTCCTCCCACACCCCAAAGATGTGCTGTTAGGCTGATTGGCAGGAATAAATTGTCCCTAAATTAGTTTCCCTCAATCTGGATGGCCATAAAACATTAGGCAAGGGTCATGGGTGGAGGGGGGAACTGGTGGCGTTGAGATGGCGGCGCGGGCTCGTTGGGCCGAAGGGCCTGTTTCCCGGGCTGATTTTGTTCTTTGTTCTTTGTACATCATGAATTAAACATAAATGTTATAAAATTAACAGAAATGGATATGAAAAAATATTAATGATATCATCATTGTAATTTTAAAATTGTGCTTGATGATGAGACCTCCTATTAAATGAAAGATATTATTTTGTAGAAAGCTGAAATTATGCTACAGAAGGCTGAAGCTGAGGAGAACATGCTATATTCAGTAAACACACAGCACCAAACAACAGATAACAAAGCTGTTAGTGTTGTACCAGCCCCCATCCTGCTGTGCAGAACACACAATTCTATGATATTCAAACCAGCTCCATTTACTCCACCTGAACAGGTTGGCAAACTTTTAAAGTATCATTTTAGATAATGTTGTGTTTATTTATCATGCAAAAATGGGCATCACTATTTTCATAGCAGTTGTAATGGACTGTATTACATTTTTATTTTAGTATTGGTATTGATTGATTCAATAACTGTTAGAAATGTGAATAGTGAATATCTACCACTAAAATCACGCTAACCCCATTTTCCTCCACTTGTCCAATATCTTTGAAAATTATGATATTTCTAGTGCTCATCCAAATATTTTTTAAACTTTGTAATGTTTCCAGATTCCAGAACCATCCCAGGCAGTGCCTTCCAGATTCCCACTACCCTCTGAGTTTAAAAGTCTTTTTTTCTCAAATTCCCTCTGAATCTTCTGTCCCTTACTCTAAAATAACGCTCCTTTGTGACTGACCCCTCAACCACTGGGATCAACTGTTCACCCTGTCCAAATCCCTCATAATCTTATACACCGCAATCATGTCCACCTCAGCCTTTTCTGCTGTAAAGAAAAGAATCCAAGCTTATCAAGTTTCTCCTTATAGCTCAAATACTCCATCTCAGGCAACATCCTGGTGAAACTTCTCTGCACCCCCTCAAGTACAATCACCTTATTCCTATAGTGAGGTGACCAGAACTGCACACAGTGCTCCAGCTGTGGCCTAACCAATGTTCTGTACAGTTCCAACATTATCTCCTTGGTTTTGTGCTGTACACCATGAATGATGAAAGCAAGTATCCCACGTGCCACCTTCACGATCCTGTTCATGTGCAGGCTGACTGGCAGAGATAAATTGATTTTATAATGCACGTGCAGATACGGACCAGGCTGTGTACCTGGGTACAACTCTTCCTCCTACTACTTGTTGGGTGGAAAATGGTAGATTGCCTGGGTTCAGTTCCAAATGGCAAAATTACAGGTTCTAGCAGCTAGGGTGAAATCATGTGACATAACTCCCAATTCTTCTCCTGGTTTTTTAAACATTGGATGTATTTTCCGGATCTGGAATATGGAGAGATATAATAGCGGAGTCAGGGTCCTTTTTGTCTTTACATACATACCATCTCCGTTGGCTAAAACGCAGACTTGGAAATGTAAAGGCTGTTGATGCATTTTTTGAGTTTTAATTTGTATATACACAGGGGGCATTAGGACCTCTTCAAAGATACAAAAAGATGTAAAAGTCTAAATTATGCATACGGACTATTAAACACATTTCCTGTCCTGTCAACAGGAAGGAAAACATACATTAACCTGGCTACTATATAAAATTATTTTTGTTTTTCAGCATGGACTAAGGCTTTATCCTGACATGTCTGAAACACAGTAAGAAGTCTAACAACACCAGGTTAAAGTCCAATAGGTTTATTTAGCAGCACGAGCTTTTGGAATCTTGCTCCTTGATGAAGGAGCGAGACTCCGAAAGCTCGTGCTGCCAGATAAACCTGTTGGACTTTAACCTGGTGTTGTTAGACTTCTTACTGTGTTTCAGACATGCCAGGATAAAGCCTTAGTCCATGCTGAAAAACAAAAATAATTTTATATAGTAGCCAGGTTAATGTATGTTTTCCTTCCTGTTGACAGGACAGGCGGCGTGCAGGAATGGGACGGCAGTAGTTATGGGGGATTTCAATCTGCATATTGATTGGTCGACCCATGTTGGACGAGGTGGGCTCGAGGAGGAGTTCTTGGAATGCTGCCGGGATAGTTTCCTGGAACAGTGTGTGTTGGAGCCGACGAGGGAGCGAGCTATCTTGGATCTGGTGCTATGTAATGAGGCGGGTAGAATTAGGGACCTTGAGGTGAAGGATCCTCTTGGAGAGAGTGATCATTGTATGGTGGAGTTTCTGTTGCAGATGGAGGAGGAGAAAGTGGGTTCCCGGACACGTGTCCTTTGTTTGAATAGAGGGGAGTATGGTAGGATGAGAGAAGAATTGGCGAATGTGGACTGGGGGAGCGCGTTGGAAGGTAGGTCTGCTGAGGAGCAGTGGAGGATCTTTAAGGAGATCTTTCTTGGTGCTCAGCAGAAATTTATTCCGATGGTTAAAAAGGACAGTAGGAAGAGAGGTAATAAGCCGTGGATAACGAAGGAGGTGAAGGAAAGTGTTAAATTAAAAGCGGAGGAATTTAGAGTAGCTAAGAGCAGTGGGCGAGAAGAGGATTGGGAAAGGTTTAAATGTCAACAAAGATTGACAAAAAAGTTGATAAAGGAGGGTAGAAGAAGCTATGAAGCTGGGCTAGCACTTAATATAAAAAAGGATAGCAAGAGTTTTTATAAATATATAAAAAGGAAGAGGCTGGCTAGGGTGAACGTTGGTCCCTTAGCGGATGAGAAAGGGGACCTAGTGGTAGGGGATGGGGATATGGCTAAGGTCTTGAATAACTTTTTTGTTTCTGTCTTCACGGAGGAGGACGTGAATAATTTGCCGGGTGTTAGCGATGGAAAGGTGGTAGGACTGGAAGGTCTTAATGACATTACTGTTACTAGAGAGGTGGTGCGCGACAGACTGGAGGGGCTGATTGTGGACAAGTCCCCAGGACCGGATGGAATGCATCCGAGGGTTCTGAAAGAAATGGCGGAGGTGATAGTGGATGCCTTGGTGGTTATTTTCCAGACGTCGCTGGATTCCGGGGAAGTGCCGGAGGATTGGAAAACGGCTAATGTTACGCCGTTGTTTAAGAAGGGTGCCAGGCAAAAGGCGGGGAATTATAGGCCGGTTAGTTTAACGTCTGTGGTAGGTAAAATGTTAGAATCCGTCATTAAGGAGGAAATTGCGAGGCATCTTGAAGGAAATTGCTTGATAGGGCAGACGCAACACGGTTTCATTAAAGGGAAGTCGTGTCTGACCAATTTACTGGAGTTCTATGAGGATGTGTCTAGGGCGGTGGATAGAGGAGAGCCGGTGGATGTGGTCTTTCTGGATTTTCAGAAGGCGTTTGATAAGGTACCTCACAAGAGGTTACTGCAGAAGGTCAGAGGACATGGAGTTGGGGGTAGGGTGTTAGCGTGGATAGAGGATTGGTTGTCAAATAGGAGGCAGAGAGTGGGGGTCAATGGGTGCTATTCGGATTGGCGGTTGGTGACTAGTGGGGTGCCCCAGGGGTCGGTGCTGGGGCCTCAGCTATTTACCATTTATATAGATGATCTGGAGGAGGGAACCGAGTGTAGGGTGTCGAAATTTGCTGATGACACCAAGATTGGGGGAAAGGCAAATTGTGCGGAGGGTGTGGAGAGTCTGCAGAAGGATCTAGATAGGCTGGGCGAATGGGCCAGGAAATGGCAAATGGAATTTAATGTTGGCAAGTGTGAGGTGGTCCACTTTGGTAGGAAGAATGGTAGGAAGGACTATTACTTACGTGGCAAAAAACTGCAGCAGGCGACGGTGCAGAGGGACCTCGGGGTCCTTGTGCATGAGTCGCAAAAACCCAGCCTGCAGGTGCAGCAGGTGGTCAGGAAGGCGAATGGGATGCTGGCCTTCATAGCGAGGGGGATTGAATATAAAAGTAGGGAGGTCTTGCTGCAGCTGTATAGGGCATTGGTGAGGCCGCAGCTGGAGTACTGTGTGCAGTTTTGGGCGCCGCACCTGCGCAAGGATATTTTGGCCTTGGAGGGAGTGCAGAGGAGGTTTACTAGGCTGATACCGGAGTTGAGGGGGTTGAGCTATGAGGAGAGGCTGAATAAACTAGGCTTGTACTCGTTAGAGTTTAGAAGAATGAGGGGAGATCTCATTGAGACGTATAAGATGATGAATGGGATGGATAGGATAGAGGTGGAAAGACTCTTCCCGCTCAAAAAAGACAGTAGGACTAGGGGGCACAGCCTCAAGATAAAGGGGGGGCAGTTCAGAACGGAGTTGAGGAGGAACTTCTTCACTCAAAGGGTGGTGAATCTCTGGAATTCTCTGCCGGTTGAAGTGGTGGAGGCTGCCTCGCTAAATATTTTTAAGAAGCGGGTTGATGGGTTTTTGATAAGAGAGGGGATTAAGGGTTATGGGGAGAGGGCGGGAAAGTGGAACTGAGCCACGACAGATCAGCCATGATCTTATTGAATGGCGGGGCAGGCTCGAAGGGCCAGATGGCCTACTCCTGCTCCTATTTCTTATGTTCTTATGTTCTTATGAAACGTGTTTAATAGTCCGTATGCATAATTTAACTAGTTCTTGTATGTCTACATTTTTATGTATTGAAAGCACATTGAAAGCTTTTCTTTTCTTGTTGTTAAGGTTTACTGGTATCGCATATTTGCTCGTACTGCAACAGGAAGCATTCTCAAAGTACGACTGAAGGATTGTCTGCTTCGGGGTACAGGGCAAGAGGTACAGAAAGAAAGCCCATTCATGTTCCAATGATTGAATGGCAATTAATGTTTTTTTTATGATACCTGGTGTCCTGCACTTCCATTTCATAATTTTTAGTAAGGCATTTCTGTTTAATGTTCTGCATTGGCCTGCATTTTCACCAAGCTGGAATCCTTAAAAAATGGAGGTTGGCCCTGATTCCAGGCTTCCCACAAGCATTCCTGTTTCCAGAGCTTGCAAAGTCACTTTAGGATGAGGATGTGGATTGCGAGCGCACATGCAGCACTGTTGGGTGAGATTTTTCAGCCATGTTCCGGCAAGACGGGAAATTCCTGCCCTAGGTCAATGGAGATTTCCGTTGCTGGACCGTCGCTCGCGGGGATTCCATGGTGAGTGAGGTGGCAGAGCTCCAGCCATTGTCTTTGATGACTTGATGACTCCATTGCGTGGTTGGGTATTTCAAATCCCACTGCAGTTTTGACGGAATTGGGCCTGTTTGTTAGTCAGCATGGTCCAATACTTGTCAGAGGACTTGTGAGCCATGAGGGAACCCTAGTTCGAAGGCCACCGGAACCAACCATTTAGCAGTCTCATTGGAATATATTGCCCCACTTACCTTCTCACAAAGCTGTCAGTTAATCAGTCATTAATTGCATGAATGTCAAATTGATTTTTTCCAATTCAAACAACTTAATCTTTTGTAAACTCTTAGATTGAAAAGGGGAGGAAAATGGTGTTGAAGTAGATCAGCCATGATGTCACTGAGTGACAGAAGGGTCACAGACTGTCTTATTCCTGCTCCCGTTTCTTCAGCTTTGTTTAATTTGTTTGGGAAACACGGTGGCACAGTGGTTAGCACTGCTGCCTAACAGCGCCAAGGAGCCGGGTTCAATTCCGACGTTGATAAGGTTCACCATGGAAGGCTTCTGCAGAAAATGCAGATGTATGGGATTGAGGGTAATCTAGGAAATTGGATCAGGAATTGGCTAGCAGATAGGAGACAGAGGGTGGTGGTTGATGGTAAATATTCGTCATGGAGTTCGGTTACGAGTGGTGTGCCTCAGGGATCTGTTTTGGGGCCACTGCTGTTTGTAATTTTTATTAATGATCTGGATGAGGGTATAGTTGGGTGGATTAGTAAATTTGCTGATGACACCAAAGTCGGAGGTGTGGTAGATTGTGAGGAAGGGTGTCATAGTTTGCAGGAAGACTTGGACAGGTTGCAGAGCTGGGCCGAGAGGTGGCGGATGGAGTTTAATGCGGAGAAGTGTGAGGTAATTCACTTTGGTAGGAATAACAGATGTGTTGAGTATAGGGCTAACGGGAGGACTTTGAATAGTGTGGAGGAGCAGAGGGATCTAGGTGTATGTGTACATAGATCCCTGAAAGTTGGGAATCAAGTAGATAGGGTTGTTAAGAAGGCATACGGTGTCTTGGCGTTTATTGGTAGGGGGATTGAATTTAGGAGTCGCAGCGTCATGTTGCAACTGTACACAACTCTGGTGCGGCCGCACTTGGAGTACTGTGTGCAGTTCTGGTCCCCACATTACAGGAAGGATGTGGAGGCTTTGGAGAGGGTGCAGAGGAGGTTTACCAGGATGTTGCCTGGTATGGAGGGGAGGTCCTATGAGGAGAGACTGAGGGATTTGGGGTTGTTTTCGCTGGAAAGAAGGCAGTTAAGAGGGGATCTTATTGAAACATATAAGATGATTAGAGGTTTAGATAGGGTGGACAGTGATAGCCTTTTTCCTCTGATGGAGAAATCTAGCACGAGGGGGCATGGCTTTAAATTAAGGGGGGGTAGTTATAGGACGGATGTCAGGGGTAGGTTCTTTACCCAAAGGGTGGTGAGGGATTGGAATGCCCTGCCCGCTGCGGTTGTAAATGCGCCTAGTTTGGGGGCATTTAAGAGATCCATGGATAGGTTTATGGACGAAAAGGGATTGGTTTAGGTTAGTGGGTCATTGTTTTTTTAACTGGTCGGCGCAACATCGTGGGCTGAAGGGCCTGTTCTGCGCTGTAATGTTCTATGTTCTATGTTGGGCCATTGTCTGTGTGGAGTTTGCACATTTCCTCCAGATGCTCCTGTTTCCTTCCACAGTCCAAAGATGTGCATGTTAGGCGGATTAGCCATGCTAATGTGGAGTTACAGGAATAGGGCCTGTGTAGGATGTGGTCAGTACCAACTTGATGGGCCAAATGACCTCCCTCTGGTTCCATAGAGATTCTATGTCTCTTTTACCTTGCAAAACCCTGATCTTTTTCTGTGGTATTTCAATGCTTGTTTTGATGCACAGTATTAAGAGGATTTGAAGTGCGTAAAGGTTCTTCAAATTGATACTGTGGTTGAATGACAATTTAAGAGAGAAGCTGAGCAGCTTTTTTGTTTCAGTTTCTTTTCATAGCTTCTGCTAATGTTATTAGTTTCAGGATAATTCCAAAGACAGCTTAAGCACCTGACAGTCATGATTACATCTGGACTGATGTCTCAATAAATGGAGGTAGCCTTCTAGCTTGCCAGCATCGCCATCCATCCACCTCCATTATTGCCTCAGATTCGCCTTCATACCTCACCGCTTCCTCAGCACTCAGGGCAGGTGTAATGGAGGTGTAGAGGCGGGTTTTCCTGATTCCTGATACCCATCTCACTCATTGTGTGAACTTTGTGAATCGCGTGAAACAATAATATCGCTTTTCTTCTGACTGTAGGTACCAGCATCTGGAGGGTATCTACTGGAGGTGAAAGACATTGAACCGAACGAAAAATATATCTTTGCAGTTGCTGCTTATTCAAAAAATGGAAAAATCATTGGAAGTGGAATAGGGCAGACAACTAAGCCAATTCTAGCATATTATCCTCTTCCTATCCTGACAGCATGGTCCTATCTTTGTCAGGTACAACTAGTTTCTACATGGACAGAATGTACTTAATTTTGACTTGATGTGGTAGTGGGTAATTGAGAGACTTTTTCTTCACTTATTTATATTTTCATTAAAGCGAAAAAGTAGATTGTAAATTGGCCTGAATTTTCAATAAGAAATTCTCAAAGAGAGGGGGCAGGGAATGCATCCTCATCAATTTGTAGGTCTTATGAAGAAAGGTTGAGGGAGCTGGGACTTTTCTCTTTAGAGCGGATGAGGATGAGAGGTGACTTAATAGAAATTTATAAGATAATGAGGGGTATAGATAGAGTGAACGATCAGAGACTATTTCCTTGGGTGGATGTAGCTGTTACAAGGGGGCATAACTATAAGGTTCATGGTGGGAGATACAGGAGGGATGTCCGAGGTAGATTCTTTACCCAGTGAGTGGCTGGGGTGTGGAATGCACTGCCTGCTGTGATAGTGGAGTCGGACACTTTAGGAACTTTCAAGTGGTTATTGGATAGGCACATGGAGCACACTAGAATGATGGGGAGTGGGATAGCTAGATCTTGGGTTCGAACATGGACGGCACGGTAGCACAGTAGTTAGCGCTGCTGCTTCACAGTTCCAGGGACCTGTGTTTGATTCCCAGCTCGGGTCACTGTCTGTGTGGAGTTTGCACATTCTCCTCACGTCTGCGTGGGTTTCCTCCAGGTGCTCCGGTTTCCTCCCACAGTCCAAAGATGTGCGGGTTAGGTTGATTGGCCATGCTAAAATTTGTCCCTTTGTGTCCTGAACAAAGAACAACCCAGCACGGGAAACAGGCCCTTCGGCTCAACGAGCCCGTGCCGCCGCATCACCCTACACCTATTCTACCCTGCGTGTCTACGAATGGAACCCCTGACTTAGCCAGATTCAGGGGAGAATAGTGTCAATTTGGTAAACCAATCAGCCTAAGAGCACATCTTTGGGGTGTGGGAGGAAACCGGAGCGCCCGGAGGAAACCCACGCAACCACAGGGAGAATGCGCAAACTCCCACAGACACAGGCCCAAATCCATGTATCTGCACAGCCAGCCGTGCTAGTCACCGAGCTGTTGCGGCGCCTGTCTACCGGTCCAGGATCAAGCACACACACCGACACGAAGTACTAGGCCACTCCCGGAACCTCCAAGAGCAGCCCATGCACGACCCACCGTGTGCATGCCCCTTGTTTGACAACAAGGTGGACCTCCACCTGCGGAATAAAAAGACAAAAACGTTAACATACAAGTCTGCATTTCCAGTGTCTCCCGAGGTTCTGACCTTATTTAATAGCCCCTACTATAACCCTCCATCCTCGTTTCACTCATGTGTCTGTCTAATTGAACCTTAAACGAGTCCAACGTTCCTGCCTCCACCACCCTACTCGGTAGCGCGTTCCATACCCCCACGACCCTCTGCGTAAAGAACCTTCCTCTCACATCCAAATTATACCTCTCCCCCCTCACCCTTAGATCATGACCTCTCATATTTGTACCCAGTCTAGGGAGCAGTCTCTCACTGTTGACTCTATCTATTCCCTTCAGTATCTTATATACCTCTATCATGTCCCCCCTCAATCTCCATCTTTCCAAAGAGAAAAGTCCCAGTTTCTCTAACCTTTCCTCATAACCCAGTCCCTCCATGCCAGGCAACATCCTGGTAAACCTCCTCTGCACCCTCTCCAGAGTCTCCACGTCCTTCCGGTAGTAAGGTGACCAGAACTGGACGCAGTACTCCAAATGCGGTCTAACCAACGTTCTATACAACTGAAGCATTAGACAGCAGCTCTTATACTCTGTACCCCTTCCTATAAAGGCTAGCATTCCATAAGCCTTCCTAACAACCTTCTCCACTTGTGGCGCAACCTTCATAGACTTGTGAACCTGCACTCCCAGGTCCCTCTGTATTTCTATACTCCTAATCGGTCTACCTTTTATCACGTAGCTCCTCTCTGCATTATTCCTTCCAAAATGCATCACCTCGCATTTGTCAGGATTAAATTCTATCTGCCACCTATCTGCCCAATGTATCAACCTATCTATATCCTGTTGTATCACCTGACAATCCACTTCAGTATCCGCCAACCCTGCCATCTTGGTGTCATCCGCAAACTTGCTGATCACACCACTTATGCTCTCTTCCAAGTCGTTTATGTATACTACAAAGAGGAGAGGTCCCAGTACTGATCCCTGTGGCACACCACTGGTCACTGGACTCCAGCCCGAAAAGGTCCCCTCCACAACTACCCTCTGTCTCCTATTGCCCAGCCAGTTCTCAATCCACCTAGCTACCTGACCTTGTATCCCATGTGCCTTAACCTTTTCTACCAGCCTACCGTGAGGGACTTTGTCAAACGCCTTACTGAAATCCATATAGATGACATCAACGGCTCGCCCATCGTCAACCGTTTTTGTCACCTCCTCAAAGAATTCTACCAGATTCGTAAGGCAAGACCTCCCTCTAATAAAGCCATGTTGCGTATCCCTAATCAGATCGCAACGCTCCAAATGCTCATACATCCTACCCCTAAGTATTTTTTCCATTAATTTCCCTACCACCGATGTCAAACTCACCGGTCTATAATTTCCAGGGTTATCCCTACTACCTTTTTTAAACAGCGGTTCCACATTTGCTACCCTCCAGTCTTCTGGGACCTCACCTGTGTCCAAAGAAGAGACAAAGATTTGCGCCAGAGGCCCAGCAATTTCATCTTTCACCTCCCTAAGCAGCCTGGGATAAATACCATCAGGCCCCGGAGCTTTATCCGTCCTTACGCTACCTAAAAGCCCTAGCACTTCCTCCCTCGTAATAGATATTTCCTGCAACTGATCCACAGCTCCCTCCAAGACACCGCACGCTACCGAACCCCTCTCCTTCATGAATACCGACGCAAAGTATTCATTCAGGAGCTCCCCCATTCCCTCCGACTCAATACATAACTCCCCACTTTTGTCCCTAAGAGGACCAATTCTCCCTCTAACTACTCTCTCGCTCCTAATATAGGAATAAAATGCCTTTGGATTTTCCTTAATCCTACCAGCCAAAGCCATTTCATGCCCTCTCTTCACCCTTCTAACTCCCCTTTTTAGCTCCTTCCTACTCTCTCTATATTCCTCCAGCGCACTCTCCATACCCAGTTGTTTCGACCTAACATACGCCTCCCTCTTCTTCCTGACCAAGTCTTCGATACCCCCTGTAATCCACAGCTCTCTAATCCTACCTTTCCCATCCTTCCGCTTAACCGGAACATACCTCTCCTGCAACGTTTTCATTTTGCCCTTAAAAACCTCCCACTTGCCAACCGTGGACTTGCCAGCTAACAGTCCCTCCCAATCAGTGTCCTGCAGCTCCCTCCTAATCCGGCTATAGCTCGCCTTTCCCCAGTTCAGCACACTCCCGTTCGGCCGGCAGTCATCCCTTTCCATTTTTATCCTAAAGTAGACGGACTTGTGGTCACTGTTAGCCACATGTTCGCCTACCTCTACCTCACCCACCTGCCCCGGCTCGTTTCCCAACACTAAATCCAGTATAGCCCCTTCCCTAGTCGGGCTAGTTACATACTGCTCTAGAGACCCTTCCAAAACACATTTCACAAACTCCTCTCCCTCCGTACCCCCAGCTCTAGGCCCCCTCCAATTCACTCCAGGAAGATTAAAGTCACCCACTACAACCACCCTATTCTTCCCGCACCTATCCAAAATGCCCCTGCAAATGCCTTCCTCCACTGACCTCGGGCTGTTGGGTGGCCTATAGTACACCCCTAGCATCGTAATCTCTCCCTTTTTATTCCTCAACTCCACCCACAGTGACTCAATCCCTATCTCTTCCATATTGTCCTCCCTCTGCACTACTGTGATGTTTTCCTTTACCAGCAGTGCCACCCCTCCACCTCTCTTCAACCCTCCTCTGTCACACCTAAAACACTTATACCCAGGAACATTCAGCTGCCAGTCCTGCCCTTCTCGTAACCACATCTCCATTACAGCCACCACATCTAACTTCCTCACAAACATCAAGGCCCTAAGCTCATCCGTTTTTCCTGTCACACTCCTTGCATCAACCCACGAGTGTCCCTTGGAACCTCCTTCTCCCTGATAATTTTCCTTTCACCCAACTCTCTCCCAGCCACATCCCCACACCCCCCCCCCCCCCGCCATTAGTTTAAACCATTCCTAAACACCCCAGCTAACCGCCCCGCTAAGACACTAGTTCCCCTCCTATTCAAATTCTCCCCACCCCTCCTGTACAGTTGCCCTTCTCTCATAAATACCTCCCAGTGGTCCACAAAAGTAAAGCCCTCTACCCTACACCAATCCCTCAACCATGCATTCAGCTGCATGATCTCGTCATTCTTTGCCCTGCTGGTACTAGGCAGCAACCCAGAGAATGCCACCCCGGAGGTCCTGCTCTTTAGTTTGGACCCCAACTCCCTAAATTGCCTACGGACCTCTACCCTACTCCTCCTTCCTATGTCCCCCTCCCCTATGTGTACTATGACCTCTGCCTGGGTCCCCTCCCCTTTCAAAATTCCCTCTACCCTTTCTGTTACGTCCTTTACCCCTGCTCCAGGGAGGCAGACCACCATCCTGGAGTCGCGCCTCCGTCCACAGAACCTCCTATCAATCCCTCGGACCCTCCCATCCCCTACCACTATCACCTTGCCAGCCCCCTTCTGTCCCTCTAAGTCAGTCTGGCCCTCCTGCCTATCTTTCTGTGCCCCTGTAGATGAATCTTGGGGGGTCTCTGGGGAGGCCGGGGGACCCTGACTGCTCTTCTTCTTCCTCTTTTTCCGCCTAACAGTCGTCCACCCTTCCTGCTCTTCAGCCCTTGGGACCTCTTCCTGCTCGTGGTTCCTAGCCATTAACTCCTCATTTTCCCTGACCAGAAATGCATCCTCCAGATGCCCCTCGAGTTGCCTGACCCGGGCCCTCAAGCGCTGCAGTTCTAAACATTTAGCACAGATGTGGACCTTGGGGACACGTGACGCCACCAAGAACTCCCACATGCGGCACGTAACACAGCTTATGTTCCTCCCTATAGCCCCTGCCATGTCCCAACCTCCTGTAAGCGACAAAAGGTAGAAATGTACAACACCCCTTCTCTAATCCTGCCCTCGCCTAAGCCCAGCGAACCAAAGCCCTTCTCACTCAGCTCCCACTCACTCCGCTGCCTGCTCCCGACGCTGCCCGCTGTGTGCTGCTACCTCCTTTTTTATACCCCCCGCTCCCCCTTCCCGACAATCCCCTCGCCTAACTTCCGGTACGGAAGTAAACTACTCTCTGACAAACCCTGAGAAGCGGAAGTACAGCCACAAAGCGATTTTCAGGTAAATCAGGCACTCACCACAGCCACCAGGTACAATGCTCCGGAGAACAATGAGGTGTATAGGTTAGAGGGAATAACGGGTAAAATGTGGGGATATGGGGATAGGGCCTGGGTGGGATTGTGGTCGGTGCAGACTCGATGAGCCGAATGGGCTCTTTCTGCACTTTAGGGTTCTGTGATAGCTTGGCACAACATTGAGGGCCGAAGGGCCTGTACTGCTCGATGGTCTATAATTCTGTCAGGGCATTGCCATTTTACACACTATTGAACATTAATTGGTAGCAGACAGATTTTTACTCTGCACTTGGATGGCAGTCGTGCCTTGGACGTTGACAGGAGGGTAGGGTAAGGGATGCAGATGCTCTGGGAGTCAGGAGGGGGAGATGATCAGAGTGTCAGGAGTAAGCAGGGTGTGATGGGGGATGGAGGGCTGGCACTCCCAGGACACTGGAGGGGAGGATCACCTTGTCTGGAGGCAAATGTTTTGTTTCCTATCCATCTTAAGTAGCTACTTAAGGGCCTTAATAGGGGCATAGGCAGGCCTCTATCCAAGACCTTGCCTTTTTTTGTATTCGTTTCTGGGACATGGGCATTGCCGGCTGGCCAGCATTAATTGCCCATCCCTAATTGCCCAAGGACAGTTGGGAGTCAATTACGTTGCTGTGGTTCTGTAGTCACATGTAGGCCAGACCAGGTAAAGACATCAGATTTCCTTCCCTAAAGGACATTCATGAACCAGATGAGTTTTTCCGACAATCAACAACGGTTCCATGGTCATCAGCAGATTCTTAATTCCAGATATTTTTAAAAGTAGAATTCAAATTCCACCATCTGCTGTGGGAGGATTCAAACCCAGGCCCTCGGGACAATAGCTGAGTTGGATTAATAGTCGAGCGATAATACCAGTATGTCAGCGCCTCCCCCACCATAATATCACATTCTAGTTCAGATGGGCTGAAATAGAGAGAATCTTATCCAGCAGTTTTACACTCCTTCCTTCCACATCAGAATCTACAGGGGATGAGGATAAAAGGTTTAAAGTTTATTTATTAGTGTCACAAGTAGGCTTACATTATCACTGCAGTGAAGTTACTGTGAAAATCCCCTAGTCGCCACACTCCGGTGCCTGTTCAGTACACTGAGGGAGAATTTAGCACGCGCAACGCACCGAACCAGCACATCATTCAGACTGTGGGAGAAAACTGGAGCACCTGGAGGAAGCCCATGCAGACATAGGGAGAATATGCAAACTCCACACAGACAGTGACCCAAGCTGGGAATTGAACCTGGTATTGTGAGGCAGCAGTGCTAACCACTGTGGCACCATGCTATCCTGAGTCGAGCCACTATCACTGTCACACTGAAACAAAATTATGTTGATTATATCTGCGGGGGTCCTGAGTTGACCAGACAACCAGGCCTTAATTTTTCTCTTGGGAAATGGGAACTCTGAAATCAAAGGAGTCTCTACTAGTTTTGTTTAATGAATTTACATAATTACTTAATAATTCCATGAAAAACTGCTGAATTTCTGTCACAGAATTATTAGAATTTTTTTCAAATAATATTGCAATCAAATTCAAATTTAATTTAAATTTAATATTTGCTTTAGGCTGCATTTCAACTGGGAAATTATCCAGTGGCAAAGCAAGCGTTCTCAATTTTGTGGGAACATTTTGTCTTAAAGGAAAGTGAAACACCAGAAAATACATTGGTTGTTTCTGAAAATACTGACTGTCGCATCAATCAGAAAAGGTACAATCGTTATCAATTCTATCTCTAACTTTTCTCCCGAACCCCAGATTCAATTTATAGTATTAGTGTTCCATTTGGAAACAGTATTGAAAGTAAGTTTTATGCTTGTTAAAAGTAAATGCATTTTATTCAATACATTTAATTTAAATATAGAGATGTAAGACTATCTGATGAAGACTGCAGCTTCTATCAGTCTGCCAATTGCTTCCTGTGTGCTGGATAATGGGCATGTTTACAGGGACAATTCACACGTATGCTGTGAATTGGTGCTATCCAAGACCACACAGTGAGATGATCCCAGGATTCCAAATCTGATTAATGAATGTGCAGGCACTTTATAATAAACTACCGTGAAGTTGCAGCTTGTGTGAGTTTAAAGTGCCAGGCACCCGAACCTGTAGCAAGGTCATTTTTTGCACTGTTTTTTGAAGTGTCTGAAAGTAGTGTGGAATGTTTTTGTCCCATGCTCCACTCCTCCGATTTCCATGATGGGTGGGCTGGTAAAATTCCAGCCGTTGTATAGAGTGCCTACTATAGTTTGCCTGTTAATTCATACTCATCTTGTGTTAATTCTGAATGTTAGTACATAAGATAGATATTGCAGCTTGTTTTACTTTACTGACTTTGTATGGTAAAGTTTATTTTGTTTGTTGAATTTGCAGAATCTTGTGACTTTATTCATCCATTGGGTAACTGGGATTTCAAACTTTGCCTACTTTAAACAAAAAGCTACTGTTCCTAACCAGACCATAACAATCTTACCACCTCGCTGAATCCGGCAATCTGCATGGCGAGCTGGGAAGATTACGAGCGACGCTAAAAACCAAAATCTCACCCAGTGCTAAACAGTTTGCGATCTCCCCAGCCCCTTTTTCATGGTGAGAACCACTTTGTGCCCAAAATGGGCGTGAAGCCTATTAGTGTGGATTTGCCTGGATTTCAAAGTCATTAGTGAGTTGAACACACTATTGTCCCCCTCCTGGAATCTCCCCACCTCACAGTCGTGACATCACACTGGCACAAATCATTACTCAATTAAGTGTGGTTCAGGCACAGCAGGAGCGAGGGGGAGTGATGGGGGAGCAAGGAGGGAGGGAGGGAGTGAGTACTACTGGGAATGAACCCCAGGGTGAAAAGGGGAGGGTCTCGCTGCTGCCATGGTGTGGGATGGGAGGCTTGCATGCATGAAGGCAGTTTCAGGGGCCTTGTGCCAGTCTGGGGGTCCTCAGGTTGTGAATCGGCATAGAACCATAAAACATTACAGCACAGAAACAGGCCGTTTGGCCCTTCTTGTCTGTGCCGAACCATTTTTCTGCCTAGTCCCACTGACCTGCACCTGGACCATATCCCTCCACACCCCTCTCATCCATGTACCTGTCCGAGTTTTTCTTAAATGTTGTCCCAACGCCCTTCCATGCCTCCAACACTGTCAGCTCAGAAATGAAGTTAATTAAAATGTGTTGAAGTATCTAAAATCTGTGACAGTATCTGTTTTGCATACAATTCATAACCAGGTATTTACCTTACTAACAATCTCCCCACATGTTTAATTTTAGGTTAAACAATAAGGCTGTATCGTTGGCATCTCCCATTCTTCTGCGGAATTTTCTGGGAAGCATCTTCATCGATTGTGAAATTAGTTGCCAGAGAGATAAAATTTACTGTGACCCTCTGACTGATAATGGACCGCTTTACAAAGGACAAGTATGTTCTGGAATAAAATTGATGATTAAGAATGGAAAATTATATATAGAACATAGAACATAGAACATAGAACATTACAGCGCAGAACAGGCCCTTCGGCCCACGATGTTGCGCCGACCAGTTACAAAAACAATGACCCACTAGCCTATACCAATCCCTTTTCGTCCATAAACCTATCCAGAGATCTCTTAAACGCCCCCAAACTAGACGCATCTACAACTGCAGCAGGCAGGGCATTCCAATCCCTCACCACCCGCTGGGTAAAGAACCTACCCCTGACATCCGTCCTGTAGCTACCCCCCCTTAATTTAAAGTCATGCCCCCTCGTGCTAGCTTTCTCCATCCGAGGAAAAAGGCTATCACTATCCACCCTATCTAAACCCCTAATCATCTTATATGTTTCAATAAGATCCCCTCTTAGCCGCCTTCTTCCCAACGAAAACAACCCTAGATCCCTCAGTCTCTCCTCATAGGACCTCCCCACCATACCAGGCAACATCCTAGTAAACCTCCTCTGCACCCTCTCCAACGCCTCCACATCCTTCTTGTAATGCGGGGACCAGAACTGCACACAGTACTCCAAGTGCGGCCGCACTAGAGTAGTGTACAGTTGCAACATTACACTGCGACTCCTAAATTCAATCCCCCTACCAATAAACGCCAAGACACCGTACGCCTTCTTGACAACCTTATCTACTTGATTCCCAACTTTCAGGGATCTATGTACACACACACCTAGATCCCTCTGTTCATCCACACTATTCAAAGTCCTCCCGTTAGCCCTATACTCGACACATCTGTTGCTCCTACCAAAGTGAATTACCTCACACTTCTCCGCATTAAATTCCATCCGCCACCTCTCGGCCCAGCTCTGCAACCTATCTAAGTCTCCCTGCAGACTATGACACCCTTCCTCACAATCTACCACACCTCCAACTTTGGTGTCATCAGCAAATTTACTAATCCACCCAACTATACCCTCATCCAGATCATTAATAAAAATTACAAACAACAGTGGCCCCAAAACAGATCCCTGAGGCACACCACTCGTAACTGCACTCCATGATGAATATTTACCATCCACCACCACCCTCTGTCTCCTATCTGATAGCCAATTCCTGATCCAACTTCCTAGATTACCCACAATCCCATACATCTGCATTTTCTGCAGAAGCCTACCATGGTGAACCTTATCGAACGCCTTACTAAAATCCATGTATACCACGTCAACTGCCTTACCCCCATCCACCTCTTTGGTCACCTTCTCAAAAAACTCAATAAGGTTAGTAAGGCACGACCTACCCGCTACAAAACCATGCTGACTATTTCTAATCAATTCATTACTCTCCAAATAACTATAAATCCTATCCCTAATAATTTTTTCTAATATGTAATATGTAATAGATGATGGTGAATCATAG
The DNA here is from genome assembly GCF_965287045.1 of Carcharhinus amblyrhynchos. Classification (NCBI taxonomy): domain Eukaryota; kingdom Metazoa; phylum Chordata; class Chondrichthyes; order Carcharhiniformes; family Carcharhinidae; genus Carcharhinus; species Carcharhinus amblyrhynchos. The sequence goes on along the minus strand of NC_137342.1, from coordinate 2,558,127 downwards.
AAGAACCATAAAAACCCTACTGTGCAGAAAGAGGCCATTTGGCCCATTGAGTCTGCACCGACCACAATCCCACCCAGGCCCTACCCCCTTATCCTTACATATTTTACCCACTAATCCCTCTAACCTACACATCTCAGGACTCTAAGGGGCAATTTTAGCATGGCCAATCAACCTAACCCTTTGGACAGTGGGAGGAAACCGGAGCACCCGGAAGAAATCCTCGCAGACACAAGGAGAATGTGCAAACTCCACACAGACCCAGGTCTCTGGAGCTGTGAAGCAGCAGTGCTAACCACTGTGCTACCGTGCTGCCCATTAGTAATAGATAATAGTGAACTCACAAAACTAAATATTATTGCCTTCACGATTTAACCACAGTTAAACAGTATTCAAAATGTCTTCTGGTGCAGTGGGTAGAGTCCTTGACTCTGAGCCAGATGTCCTGGGTTCAAACCCCACCCTAAGGCTTGATGGCCAAGGATGTTGTGTTCATAATGCAACCAAACAGGCTGCACATCAACTTGTAAATTCTTTCAGCGCACAACAGTGGCAGGTGGTAAGGACGAGAGACATCCACAATCAGCTACATAATCGAAAGAAATCAGAGTCCCTACTATCGCCATGCATAGCTCCTGACTGCAATATACATGTCAAAATGCATGTTGCACCCCTTGGAGGGCTAGCTGGCTCATTTATCTAGATGGCAGGTGTGGATCAGATGGTGCAAACAGCATGGGGTTCGATCTCTGTCCTGGGTGGGGTGAAATCAGGACCACATCCTTTGAAAGATGTTGTGGGTTAGACCTGTCACTGAGCAGAGAGCTGAAGAAGAATAAGTAATATTTTTTGTAAAGCAAATGGCTGATTTTCTAAAATACAAAGAGAAAGTGCTGCTATGTGTGGAGGAAGCAACAGAGTTAGTGAGCAAAATTCTTCAGTCTCGTAGTAGCTAGCTTGAAGGCAGGGAGGCACTGGGAAATTTGAGGAAACCTCATCGGAACAACTCCATGATGGAATTCCTCAGCTGAGGAATTTCCCCGGTGTGGAACAGGGAAAGGACGGTGTTGGGAATTAGGCTTCATGGAGGCGGGCAGCCGTTTAACATGCTTAATATGTTAATTAGGGGCAATATTGTGGTCTTAGACATTTTGGCACTGAGAGAGCAGCCCACTGCCGTGTGTGGTGGCTGCCAGTCTAATGGCGATGTTCTCCATGTGAAAGGATAGAGAGTCATCAGAGTCAGAAGCTTCTTGTCTCAAATACAGTGAAAATGGCTTCTGTAAAGGTGTCTAAAGTTTATTTATTAGTCACAAGTAGCCTTACATTAACACTGCAATGAATTTGAGGAATTGAGTTTCGGAGTCGGGAGATAATGCTGCAGCTGTATAAGACTCTGGTCAGACCCCACTTGGAGTACTGTGCTCAGTTCTGGTCGCCTCATTACAGGAAGGATGTGGAAGCTATTGAAAGGGTACAAATGAGATTTACAAGGATGTTACCTGGATTGGGTGGCATGCCTTATGAGGATAGGTTAAGGGAGCTCGGTCTCTTCTCCCTGGAGAGACGAAGGTTGAGAGGGGACCTGATAGAGGTTTATAAAATGTTAAGAGGAATAGATAGGGTGGATTCTCGGAGGCTATTTCCCAGGGTTGAAATGGTCGCTACAAGAGGACGCAGGTTTAAGGTGCTGGGGAGTAGGTACAGGGGGGATGTCAGGGGTAAGTTTTTCACTCAGAGGGTGGTGGGTGAGTGAATCAGCTGCTGTCAGTGGTGGTGGAGGCAAATTCGATAGGGTCTTTTAAGAGACTTCTGGATGAGTTCATGGGAATTCATAGGATTGAGGGTTATAGGTAAGCCTAGTAGGTAGGGATATCATCAGCGCAACTTGTGGGACAAAGGGCCTGTTTGTCTTGTAGTTTTTCTATGATTCTGTTCTAAGTTACTGTGAAAGTCCCCTAGTCACCACACTCCGGTGCCTGTTTGGGGACACCAAGGGAGAATTTAGCATGGCCAAAGCACTGAACCAGCACACCTTTTGGACTGTGGGAGGAAATTGGATCACTGGGAGGAAACCCACATGGACATGGGGAGAACATGCAAACTCCGTACAGACAGTGACCCAAGCTAGGAATCGAACCCGCGTCCCTGGTGCTGTGAGGCACCAGTGCTAACCACTGAGCAACCATGCAGCTCCTGAAGATGTTTTGAGATACCTAAAGACTTTGGTCCTTTTCAATTGCATTCATGTCTCAGATGGCTCCTTCATGTTGCGCATATGGTGGACTGACCTTCATCAATTGAGGAATTGAGTTTCGGAGGCGGGAGATAATGCTGCAGCTGTATAAGACCCCACTTGAAGTACTGTACGCAGTTCTGGTCACCTCACTACCGGAAGGATGTGGAAGCTATTGAAAGGGTGCAGAGGAGATTTACAAGGATGTTGCCTGGATTGGGTGGCATGCCTTATGAGGATAGGTTGAGAGAGCTCAATCTTTTCTCAAAGGATGTGAGGCGACCTGACAGAGGTTTATAAAATGTTGAGAGGTATTGATCGGGTGGATTCTCAGAGGCTATTTCCCAGGGCTGAAATGGTCGCTACGAGAGGACGCAGGTTTAAGGTGCTGGGGAGCAGGTACAGAGGAGATGTCAGGGGTACGTTTTTCACTCAGAGGGTGGTGAGTGAGTGGAACCGGCTGCCGTCGGTGGTGGTGGAGGCAAATTCGATAGGGTCTTTTAAGAGACTTCTGGATGAGTACATGGGACTTGATAGGATTGAGGGGTATAGGTAAGTAGGTAGAGATAAGATTGGCGCAACTTGTGGACCGAAGGGGCTGTTTGTGCTGTAGTTACATAGAGCATAGAACACTACAGCTCAAACAGGCCCTTTGGCCCACAAGTTGCGCTGTTCATATCCATACCTACCAGGCCATAGAACTATCTGTAACTCCCAATCCCATTAAATCCCATGTACTCATCCAGAAATCTTTTAAAAGACCCCAGTGAGTTTGCCTCTACCACCACCGACAGCAGCCGATTCCACTCACTCACCACCCTCTGAGTGAAAAACTTACCCCTGACATCTCCTCTGTACCTGCTCCCCAGCACCTTAAACCTGTGTCCTCTCGTGGCGACCATTTCAGCCCTGGGAAATAGCCTCTGAGAATCCACCCTATCTATTCTCTCAACATTTTATAAACCTCTATCAGGTCGCCTCTTAACCTTCGTGTCTCCAGGGAGAAGAGCCCTGGCTCCCTCAACCTATCTTCATAAGGCATGCCTCCCAATCCAGGCAACATCCTTGTAAATCTCCTCTGCACCCTCTCAATAGCCTCCACATCCTTCCTGTAGTGAGGTGACCAGAACTGCGCACAGTACTCCAAGTGGGGTCTGACAAGGGTCTTACAAAGTTGCAACAATACCTCCTGACTCCTAAACTCAATCCCTCTATTAATGAAGGCCAGTACACCATACGCCTTCTTGACCACATCCTCCACCTGCGAGGCCAATTTAAGAGTCCTATGGACCCGGACCCCCAGGTCCTTCTGTTCCTCAACACTGCTAAGAGTTGATATTGTACTCATTCATCCCATTGGTCCTGCACCTGTAGTTTTTCTATGGTTCTAGATGGGGTTAGTAGGGCAAATGTGTGGGATTACAGAGATAGGGTGGGGGACAGAGGCTGGGTAAAATGCTCTGTCAGAGAGTTGGTGCTGACTGAATGAGCCGAATGGCCTGTTTTGCACTGTAGGAATTCTATGATTCAATGGTTTTTCTGTTAGATTAGGAAAAAAAATGGATTTGGAGCTGTTTCAATGATTCCCTGTGATCTTTCTACTTCTCATCATGGGAAATTCACATTTAGTACATTTTCTTCAAAAACATGTGGTATATTACAAGGGGATGTAAATGATAGCATGATGATGTATAACATATTTTATACACAGCGACACTATACGCTGCGATCACATATGGGACCTTGGCAGCCAATGTTATTGTGGGTCACGGGGCTTTGTTTAGAGTTTGAATACCCAGTTTATCATAAATTACATCTGGCGAATGGGAACTTTAAAATCTTTTCCCAATCTTCTACTGACAATGCTGAGCATCCCACAGTGCAGCTGAGCATCCTAATAATGCAGCAAAACACCACAGCTATTTCCATCAGACTCCTTTCGGCTCGCTGTTCCCCACTTTCAAAGCTGGGTTAGCAACCCAGCAAAACAGAATCAAGGGCATGCAAACTGAGAATGTGTCCAATCTCATCCTTGGCCTGTCAAAGACCCACTGCCAACAAAGCTTAAAAGAAACGCAAGATCATTCTCACTGAATGATGATTGTACCTTCGATAGCCAATATTAGAATCAGACTGAAAGTTAAATATACGTTGACCACATTACTGGATATATTTGACTGGGGTGGGTGTAAATTGATATAACTTATTTGTTTTCTTTCAAAGTCTGCTTGTTTAACTTGTTTACGTTAGAAGAATTTAAGTTCTTTGACTGTATTGGACTCTAGCCCAATCAAGCCTGACACAATTTCAGCCAAGAATGTTAAATGCAGCAATGGGACAGATTATCAATTTAATTTAAAATAAAAGAGGTTAGTGAAAAACCTATATCAGTTGTATAGCACTATCTCCTATAATTCACAAATTAGCAGTAACAGTGAGGCGGAGTAGCATTGGCCACAAAAGATAAAGATAGAATGGTCAAATAAGATGGAATTTAACCCTGAAAAGTGTGAGGTGATACGCTTTGGAAGGAGTAATTTGACAAGAAAGTATTCAGTGAATGCTCGGACACTAGGAAGTTCCGTGGAATAAAGGGACCTTAGAGTGTTTATCCACAAATTTCTGAAGGTGTTAGTAGGATGGTGAAAAGGCCTATGAAACACTTGCCTTTATCAATCAAGGCATAGATTACAAAAGCAGGAAAGTCATGTTGGAGTTGTAAAGAATTTTGGTGAGGCCGCAGCTCACTGACTTACTGTATGCGTCTCTATTTGTCACATTATCGCAAGGATGCAAATGCACTGAATTGGTTGCAGAATGCTCCTGGGATGGACCTTTTAAGTTATAAAGAGAGGTTGGATAGGCTTGGGTTGTTTCTGTTGGAGCAGAGAAGACTGAGGGGTGACCTGCTTGAGGTGTGCAAGATTGTGAGGGACATGGACAGGGTGGATAGGGAGCAGCTGTTCCCCTTAGTTGAAGGGTCAGTCACAAGGGGACAAAGGTTCAAGGTGAGGGGCAGGAGGTTTGTGGGGATGTGAGTAAAATCTTTTACCCAGAGGATGGTGGAAGGCGCTGCCTGGAAGGGTGGTAGGGGCGAGTTATCTCACATCCTTCAAAAAGTATCTGAATGAGCATTTGGCACAGCATAACATTCAAGGCTATGGGCCAAGTATTGGCAGATGGATTAACTGGGAATTCAGGTGTTTCTAATGTGTTAGTGCGGACTTGATGGGCCGAAGGGCCTCTCTGCACTGTATGATTCTATAAAAGTCCAATACTGGGCCATAGAGTTCAAAAAGCAAGGGAATCAAAACAAGGCTCTGGCAAGAAGAACAAAGACGTGAAATTAATGAACCATTTGCCATTTAAACTATTTTATCAGTTAAAATTTTCTGAACATTGGTCATTTTCCTTTACAGAGGAAGGACTTGGTGTTATTGAAGGGAAGGAAACCTGAATACTATGCTCCTTTCAGACAATGGAGAGATTTGCACTGGAACGCAGGGAGAGCCAAACTGGTCAGCTAATAAAACCTGAGGACCACCTTAACGCAGCTCAGGAGGGTTCTTCAGGTTTCTCGGGGGAGTGGATCACTGCACTGGGGGATCTATTAAAGGGTGTAAATCTGAAATCTTTATTTCCAAATGTGGAGAATGCACAGCTGAGGGGTGTTAGGAGTATTTCCATAACTATAGAGGCAATCCAGAGCCTTAAATCCTCAAGAGTGTGCATGCAAGATTAATCTCAATTAGTTCCAATCATCGATCTGCTTGCAATAACCTCTTGCCCAAATCGTGCTAACTCCCCTGTGTGAAGTGGGCACCTGAATAAGCTGCAGGTGGCTATCTGAAAGGGCACCTCTGAACCTTGCTGCTGGCAGGTTCAGAGCTAAGAAGCCCCCCCAGCTAGGGGCTACAAAACCCCTCCAGACACAGAGGATGAGGATCACAGAAACGCTGCATGTTGGCAACTCTCAAGTCCGAGGGGTAATGTATGTCCTTTCTCCAGATGCATGGGAATCAGTGACATTCAGAGATCTGGTGACTCACATCTGCCACATCCTCCAGGAGGTGATGCTACAGAGACAGGGAGGCATTGATTGCCAGCGGCTGTCAAAGTCACCACAGCTCTTCCATATGAGTGCTTATTCCAGGGTTCTACCGGCCCTCTGTAGGATCTCTCAGCCATCCATTCACAAGTTCATACTGGAGGCAAAGGATTTCTTAAACATTGTTCATTTTCCTTATACAGTGATGATTAATTTCTTTGATTACCATCACAATATATATCAAAACAAGGCCAGCTAACTGAATGCATTGATCATTGACTATTTTCCCCTTTGTGGACAAAGTGGTGGGTGGAAAAATCAGCGTTCCTCCTGCTGGCTATGAGTCACAATTACATGCACTTTACTACAGACTGACAGAGCGTTGAGCTTCATTGCTACCCTGGGGCAACATGGTGCAGGGTGAAATCAACTGCTCTCATGTAACTCAAAGACCTCCTTAGCAACAAGCAGTGCAATCCACCATTTGTATTACATTGCAGGCAAGGATTCCACTCATTCAATGTACAATTGATCTGTGATCGCAAGAAACAAATAAGGTTTGCACCAAATATCCAGGAAGCTGCCACAATTCCTGCTTCTTGAGTAGATCGCAGATCTTGAACATGATCCAGCATTGATTCCTCGATGACAAAGACTACCTGCAAAGACTGTGGTTCATTGCTCCTGTACAGCTGCAATGCTATCTGAGGAAAGGTGCAACAATGCTCAGTCTGTCACTTGAACATTGGTAGAGCAAACCATCTGGAAGATACAATTCTAATGCCTTGACAGATATGGTGTAGTGCTCCAGTACATTCTCACACATTATCATAGCTTGCTGTGCCCAGCATAACCGAGTACTGTAAAGGGGAGGGGGAGACTTGCAAGGTGCCCACTTCATACAGGAGAATTAGCACCATTTGGGCAGGAGGTTATTGCAAGCAGATCAATGATTGGAACTAATTGAGATGAATCTTGCATGTATGCTTGTTAGAATTTGAGACTCTGAATTGCCTCTCTAGTTGTCCAGAATGATAGGGAGTGGAATAGCTTGATCTTGGGTTTGGACATAGCTCGGCACAACGTTGAGTGCCAAAGGGCCTGTACTGTGCTTTACTGTTCTATGTGGAAATACTCCTAACATTCCTCAGCTGTGCATTCCTCCGCATTTGGAGATACAGATTTCAGATTCATGCCCCTTTAATAGACCCCCCAGTGCAGTGATCCACTCCTTCTAGAAACCCGAAGAACCCTCCTGAGCTGCATTGCTCTGAGGTTCATTTTCTACTGCGACATATTTACAGGCTGCAAGATGGTGGTCCTCAGGTTTTATTAGCTGACCAGTTTTGGCCCTCCCTGCGTTCCAGTGCAAATCCCTCCCATTGTCCAAGAGAAGCATAGCATTCAGGTTTCCTTCCCTTCAATAACACTAAGTTCTTCTCCTGTAATCCTTGATCACATTGTGATTGTGTTGATATCCCCGTGTTACCTGCTTAAATTTCATGAGGTGAATGTTGCTATGCCTCATGTTGACTTTACTCCTCCCCATCTTGAAACCAATTGTACTGCGACATGTAAAGATTGCTCCCCACCCCACCCCACCATGAGATCATTGAGTGCCCACTACCATACCATCTGCTCCCGATCTATAGGCTGCAGATGTCTCCTCTGATTGTGATCGTGGTTCCCAGTCAAGCCTTTGCCCTCCATCACATTTCAACCCACTCCTCAATTACTGCCAGCATGATATGTATTGATTCATTTGTGAAGCCCCTAAAATGATGTGCTGTTACCTGCTGAGCCTGGCATGGAGCTGGAGGTCCAATGATAAATGATGTTAGTCTGGTTCAGCGCTGATGTGACCTTCTTATCTTGCGTGGGAAATGCGCTCCCCCGTTGAAGTCTGCGGCATTCGAACACAACCTGTTCTCGTGCCAACCGGAAACTGGCTTATTTGCTCCCATTATATTTTCAAGTGCCTATGCCAATATGCTCACTGCGGGCAGGGTCATAAAAGCCATAGTATTTGAAAAGAAAAACATTTCCTGTTTGAAATCAAAACATCCTGCTCCATATGTTACTAATCTTTTGTTTTAATTTTCAGCTTATTAGACTGGCTAAATGTGAAAGAATTCTGGTGATAATTGAAGTTGCCGGCTGGATCAATGATGCCAATCAAGCACTTCAGGCTGTTGTCCTGTGCTATGGACTTCTTGCTCCCATGATCTTTCACAAAATTCCTACAGTTCCAGTTGTCCAGGTCAGAATGAGTGACGGTTAATCTTGGTTCATTTTCAGCTCTGATGAAGGGTCATCCAGACTCGAAGTGTTAGCTCTGTTCTTTCTCCATGGATGCTGTCTGATGTGCTGATATTTTCCAGCATTTTTGATTTTGTTTCAGGTTCCAGCATCTGCATTGATTTACTTTTATCTTGGGTTAATTGTGCTTGGTTTTTCTGGGGCTATGAGGGCTATTTCGCATCCATTTTTCTATAGAACAACAATGACTGCACTTCAAAAATACTTTCTTAACAGTAGTCCACTCTGGGACATCCTGGGTTGTGCTATATAAATGCAAGTCTTGCTTTTTCTTTCAAAGATGATATGGCATGCGTATACATCAGCTATACCGAATACCATTTTATTGAGGAGGTTAGCATGGTGCAGGAACATCCAGGAGAATAGGTAAATTGTTACTTCAATCAGGGATAACGTTACTTTGACATCAACAGTGCCATTTAATGCGGGGAAGTGTGAAGTCATACATTTGATCAGAAGAACATGATCAGGCAATCTAAAAGAATACAATTCTAAACAGAGTAGAGGAGTCTGGATGCATAAATCATTGAAGGTAATAGCATAAGTTGAGAAACCAGTTGAATAAAGTTTAAGGTTTTGTCAATGGTGGCACAGTGGTCAGCACTGCTGCCTCACAGCGCCAGGGACCCAGAGTCACTGTCGGTGTAGAGTTTGCATGTTCCCTCCGTGTCTGCATGTGTTTCCTCCAGGTGCTCGGGTTTCCCCCCATGGTCCAAAAGATGTGCGGGTTAGGCGAACTGGCCATGCAAAATTCTCCCTCAGTGTACCCTAACAGGTGGCAGAATATGGCACCGAGGTGATTCTCACAGTAACTTCATTGCAGTGTGAATGTAAGCTTATTTGTGACACTAATAAATAAATATTTAAAAAGCAGGGACATAGTTTGAGAATAAGGGGTAAACCTTTTAGAACTGAGGTGAGGAGAAACTTCTTCATCCAAAGGGTGGTGAATGTGAGAAATTCACTACCACAGAAAGTAGTTAGACCAAAACGCCTGATTTCCAGAAGAAATTAGGTATAGCTCTTGGGGCCAAAGAGATCAAAGAATATGGGGAAAGGTGGACGAGATCAGGATGTTGAATTTGATGATAAAATTTTCAAAATGAATGGCAGAGCAGGCTTGAAGGACCTAGTTTCTATGTTTGTATGATTTTTGAGGACAAAAGTAAGGAAGTTGTGTTAAACTTGTATAAGACATTGGCTCAACCTGAACTGGAGTGTGGGTATTTGGAAAGAGGCAAAAAAGATTCACAAGGATGGTACTAGGAATTTCAGTTACCTGTAGAAAGATTGGAGAAGTTAGGGCAGTTTTGCTTGGAGAAGAAAAGATTGAGAGGGGATCTGACAGAAAGGAAGCGAGGTCTGGGCAGAGTAGATAGGGAGAAACTCTTCCCATTAGTGAAAGGATTGAGAACCAGAGGGTGCAGATTGAGCGTAGCTGTTAAAAGAAGTAATGGTGACATGAGGAACAACATATTTTGCAGTAAGTGGTTCGGATCTGGAATGCACCGCCTGTGAGTGTGGTGGAGGCAGGTTTAATCAAAGGAGTTAGATTATTTTTTGGGAAGGAAGAATATATAGGGCATGGGAGAAAGCAGGAGAATGGCACTAGGTATATTTTACTTGCAGAGTCCGCCCAAATTCAGTGGGCCGAATAGCTTCCCGTCCTGTAACCATTCTATGATTCTATTACCTTTGGATCCTCACCCTCACATTGCAAGTTAATTTCTGTAGATGAGGCACAAATTCTGGCACAAAGCTGCAGCATAAACTTTAGAACTCCCAGTGTGGCTGCAAAGAACAGTATCTATCCTCCTGATTATACAATTCTGTTTTCCCTCCCATGAATGTCATGATGAGTGAAGATTGTTGGTCGGTGGGTAAGAGTGGAGTGAGCTTTGAGCATTGTGAAGGGTGAGTGGTGCCATTGATTTTATGTACCATTTAGAGATACATTCGCTGACCTTAATCGCTTTTGTGAGATCCTTGAACTTCGTGTCACTCTGATCCAGGTCCTCTTGCCATTGACTACAGTAACTCTCTTGTCCCACTGATTTCTCAGTTTGGCTGCAAGCCCCCAGAGATGAATTACTTCTCTCCTCCTTTCCATCTCTAGTATCAGGACTTCCAGTGCTCTTTCGGAAGACCTTGGAGTCCGTTCTCTGCCACATTATTGACACCCTTCTTTTCCCCAGTCAGAATCTGTTATATAGGGCTTCCATCACCTGCTGCAGCCATTGTACTCCTTTTGCTTCAGGCCTCAGGCTAGTAAAACAGCATAAATAATGAGGGGGAGCTTTGCTTGTCACACATAGATTTATACACCCCACAAATGGAAACATCATTTATATATTTACACTATCTCTCTTCATTCCATGTACCATTCTAATAAAATATTTCTGCGCTCTTTCCAAAGCCCTGAAATCTTTCCTAAAGCCAGGTTCCAGGATTGAACTCAACCCTCCTTAACCGATGTTTATAAGGATTTAGCTTTTTGCATGTAGAGGGTGGACTCTTATGCCCTCCCTGTGATGTGTTTGGTGGTGGGGAAACATTTATTCAGGTTCAAGAGTGACAGTTGAGGGGGCTGCCTGCTATCTTCCTGTGTCCACTCACTTCAGGTCCTGGTAGGAAAGCCATTTAGAGGGGACCTTGCTACCTGTCTATCAACTGAGGCCCTTAAATGGACAATTCATTCCCTTCCATTTTGCAATTTGTCATTGGCAAGACTTTTGGCCTTGTTCGCCCAAAACTGGAAAATCCCACTCAAGGTCCTTTGCATGGTTTCCATCTCCCCCACCCCCCATCCCCTCCTGCTACAATTCCAGTGGCAGGCGGGACAGGAGAATTCCAGTCTGGGCCTCTTGATGTTATTAATAAATTGCCAATTCTCTCAGTAATTAATTTTATTCTAATTTTATGTATGTAATATATATATATTCTTTGTTACAAATAATTACATACTATCTTTTTGCATGTTTGCATATCCCAAATATTTGTCAGTTTTTAATAGACTCATGTCAATTTAACAGTTCAGCAAAGTATTCTTAACATATTGTTCTTAACCACATATACAATAGCATACATAGCAAAGTAGCTTAAGGAAATTTCCATGCATTACTGTAGAAGTAATGATTATCTTTTCAATAACTGTGTGACAGGTTCTCACAAAGTGTCTGTGTGTCCTACAAAATACTGTTGGTGCCTCCAAGCAAAAGAAACCATTTGGAATAAATGAAAGTTTGCAACACATGACAGCTTGCATCACTTTCCATTTAGCAAAGGTATGATTTGTCTCTGACTTTTGCATTCTACTTTTTACTATAATAATACAGAGGGTGTGTATGGGGTGTCAGGGAGGAGTGGGGGAAAATGTCGCGTCCTTTCAGGGCAGTTTGTCCACCCTTTGTCCCCACCTGGCACTCAGCTCTCACCTGTGGCTCCCCGTAGCTGTTTGCATGTGACAGTGGCTGTACCTCAGGCAATGGCTGTGACAAGCCGGCTAAACCAGGTGAGGATAGCTGATGGGTTTCAACCCTCAGTGAGATAGGGAGATGTCTATCCCAGCTTGTGAAGACAGAGTTCGCGGATTGAGTGGATAAGACCAATGGAAGGTCCAACGGTCTCTGCAAGCGTCGTGGAACGCGAAGAGCAGGACGAGACACAAAAGGTATCCTGGTCATCCACTGCGCCTGGTCCCATCTCCAGCCGTCTTGACTCTTGTCTTGCCACTGGATCCAGATGGGATTTGGGAAGAGAGAGTGAGGCTGATGCTGTGCAACTTTCCCTCACTTTACTCCAAATCAAGCACTGGTCTCGACACCATCATCATCATCATCACTCTCCCGTTCAACCCTTGAAGTCCTGTGGCGATGGGCGAGTGATGAAGCAGCAGGTGTGGATACACTGGGAGCTGTAGTCACGGACCTGCACGCAGGCGGCTCAGGTCTAATGATCGTTTTCCGCTGATCAAAGCAGCAGTGGAACTCGGTGTCTACCTGGGCGACTGAGCAATCCTCTTCAGGAACGCACTGCTCACCTCCATAGATTGAGGAAGGGGCTAGAAAAGGTGCCCTAAACATTACCTGCTTCACTACACTCTGGCCAGTTTACCGAGGCTGGCGGGGATCCCATCTTGTGGTTGAACAAACAAAAACAAAACACAAGGTGACACCGCTCACCATTGGCACTTGGAACGTTCGCACACTTTTGGACAACCCTACAGCAGACAGACCAGAGAGAAGAACAACCTTAGTTGCCAGAGAGCTTGCAAGATACAACATTGACATTGCAGCCCTGAGTGAAACTCGTCTTGCCAACGTAGGTCAGTTGACTGAAACTGGAGCTGGATACACTTTTTTCTGGAGCAGTCGCGGCAGAGATCTATAAAGCTGCTGGCCCTGTATTTATCGAGAAGCTCACCGAGTTGTTCCAGTCCTTTTGGAAGCAAGGATCCATTCCTCAGGAACTTAAAGATGCTTCCATCATACACCTCTACAAGAGGAAGGGCAATTGGCAAGTATGTGACAACCACTGAGGAATCTCGCTGCTCTCCTTCACAGGAAAAACCCTTGCAAGAGTCCTGCTAAATCGTCTGGTCACTCATCTGGAGCTGGGCCTGCTTCCAGAGTCACAATGTGGCTTCTGCAAATGTTGCGGGACTACTGACATGATTTTTGCTGCTCACCAACTTCAGGAGAAGTGTCAGGAGCAGAATCGCGAGCTCTGCACAACCTTTGTTGACCTCGCAAAAGCCTTCAACACTGTAAGCTGACAAGGCCTGTGGAGGATTGTCAAAGTTCGGCTGCCCCCCCGCCCCCCAAGATTCATTCAGATGGTACACCAGTTCCATGATGACCAGAGTACTGGATGGCAGAGAATCCTCTGAAGCATTCCCAGTCACCAATGGTGTCAAACAGGGCTGTGTGCTCGCACCCACACTGTTCAGCATGATGTTTACTGCCATGCTGAATGATGCCTTCCAGGACAGTGTTGCTGGAATCAGCCTCAAGTACAGAGTGGATGGGAAGCTCTTCAACCTGAGGAGACTTCAAGCTGTTACCAAAGTGAAGGAGACTGTTCTGAGAGACTTCCTCTTTGCTGATGACTGTGCCCTGTATGCTGTCTCAGAGCCAGAGATGCATGTCAGTATGGACAAATTTTCCACTGCTTGTGACAACTTTGGACTCACCATCAACATTAAAAAGACCGAAGTCATGCACCAGCCTGCCCCTCATGCACTGTACACAGAACCCATAATCACAATCAAAGGGCAGAAACTGCAGGCAGTGGACCAGTTCACTTATCTTGGCACCACTCTCTCCCAAGTTAACTGCAGAACAGCAAAGGCAAGATCTGCTTTCGGTAAACTGTGCTCCACTGTATGGGAACGTCGAGGAATCAGCCCAGCAACAAAACTGAAGGTCTACAGCGCCGTGGTACTCACTACCCTCCTGTATGCCTGTGAAACGTGGACTGTGTATCGAAGGCATGCAAGACAGCTCAATCATTTCCACATGACTTGTCTTTGCAGAATATTACACATCAGATGGCAAGACAAAGTACCAGACACTGAAGTTCTCTCTAGAGCAAGTTTACCGTCAGTCCACACACTGCTGATGAGAGCGCAGACCCGGTGGACAGGTCGTGTCATCCATATGTCAAACGAGAGCAAACCCAAGCAGCTCCTTTTTGGGGAACTCTCTGCTGGAAGACGCTTGCGTGGAAGGCAGAAGAAACGTTTCAAAAACACACTCAAGACCTTCCTGAAGTCACTTGACATTGGCGGTTTAGAACGGAGTTGAGGAGGAACTTCTTCACTCAAAGGGTGGTGAATCTCTGGAATTCTCTGCCCGTTGAAGTGGTGGAGGCTGCCTCGCTAAATATTTTTAAGACGCGGGTTGATGGGTTTTTGATAAGAGAGGGGATTAAGGGTTATGGGGAGAGGGCGGGAAAGTGGAACTGAGCCACGACAGATCAGCCATGATCTTATTGAATGGCGGGGCAGGCTCGAAGGGCTAGATGGCCTACTCCTGCTCCTATTTCTTATGTTCTTATGACATGACCATCTGGGAAACGCTGGCACAAAACCGCCCAACCTGGCACTGCCTCATCCGCAAAGGCTGTCAAACTCACGAAGCAAGGTATATTGCTGAAGCACAACTTAAGCACGAGCTGTGCAAGTCCAGAGCCACCAGCGCAACAACTACAGTGTCTACACAAGTCTGTCCAATATGTGCCAGGACATTCTGTGCCTGAATTGACCCGATCAGTCGTCTTCGGACACACCGCAATCAGCCTGAAAATGATTAATGGTGTCAAGGTCCTCATCAATGAAGATGGACAAACAACAACATAATAATACAGAGTAAATTATTTTACTACATTCGGAGGACCAGACATAGGCTGATCAGTCCCTTGAGCCAGCCTTGGCACTGTGTCTATGCCATCAATTCTTTTGAGATTTGTGTCCTTAGATTTCCAAATCTCCGTGCCTTTCCGTGGTTTCCAGTTTTTCACCATTTAGAAAACACGACAATGTTTCTGTCTTGTGACCAAATGACTGATTTCACTAAGATAAAGGCAAAATACTGTGAAAGCTGGAATCTGAATTAAAAACAGAAAATGCCGGCTAACCTCAGCAGGTGATGATTTGGGGCGGCACGGTAGCACAGTGGTTAGCACTGCTGCTTCACAGCTCCAGGGTCCTGGGTTCGATTCCCTGCTCGGGTCACTGTCTGTGTGGAGTTTGCACATTCTCCTCATGTCTGCGTGGGTTTCCTCCGGGTGCTCTGGTTTCCTCCCACAGTCCAAAGATGTGCGGGTTAGGTTGATTGGCCGTGCTAAGAAATTGCCCCTTAGTGTCCTGGAATGTGTAGGTTAGAGGGATTAGTGGGTATAACATGTAGGGATATGGGGATAGGGCCTGGGTGGGATTGTGTTCGGTGCAGACTTGATGGGCCGAAGGGCCTCTTTCTGCACTGTAGGGTTCTATGATCTAGGTCTGACAGCGTCTTGTAGAGAGAGAGAGAGAATAAAGCAAATATTTCAGTTTAGGTTGATTAAATGTTTCAAGTTAAGATGATCCTTCAAAATGTCCTGCTGAGATTTTCCAGCATTTTCTGTTATTATACAATTGGTAATTAATAATAAAATCCATGTGAGTTAGTTTTGCCCACTCACATAATCTCTACCCATTTGCAACTTCCTGATCCCAACTGCACTTCCCTAATTTATTTGATAGATCATGCTTGAAGTTCTTGTGATTTTACTTCTTTTCTAGCAGATTCTGTATTTAATATATTTTTATTATCTCTTTTTAAAATTATTTTGGTTTAGTTATTATATGTTATCCATTTGCCCACCTGCTCTCAGCTCACTTTGAAACTAGAGGGAGTGATTTTCCCAAAAAATTTCTAAGTGTCAAGTTTGTGTAAAAACTGGAGTAAATCACCCTGTTTTTTTCAAAATGAGTCTCCTGCACTCTTAGTGCTGCAGAGTGCATTACCTTAAATCAGTCCACAAAGCTGGGGATAGTGCCTATTCCCTCTGGAGAGGCTGGCAGCATAGTGCTGAGTGGGCCATTGTGCATGTGTCGATCTGTCATGGTGAAGATCAGCACATGTGCTGTGGCCCTGTATTACTGGCACCCGAATGCTGGCCAGCAAAATTGCGACCCCCACATCGCTGGCCCTCTGAGTCCCCCCATGGCCTGATCCCTAGTCCCCCTCTAAACATGCCCAGGCCAGGCTTGACCCCACCTCCCTCCACACAGTCCCAACCTCCTGACTTTTTTTCCTCTGTCACTGGCAGCTCTGACCTTCTCAGTCCCGATCCTGTCCCCAGCAGCCCCAATGCCCCCCACAACCCGATGGCCAGTCCTGACCGCTGGCCTGGCAGCCGGACCCCACCCACTCCCACCAATCACCTCATCAGGCCCTGCTCCCACCAGGCCCCACCTCTATTAGACCTCACCTCCTTGGCACTGTCCTGTGCCCAATAGGCAGCACCAAGGTGCCCCCTTTCATTGGCACCTTGCCCCTTGGGCAGTGGCAGTGTAGGCTGGCACTGTCAAGGTGGCAATGCCCAGGGAGCACCATCCCATGGCTTCCAAAGCTCTGGAGGCCTCTATTTCCCTCCCATCACTCCAGCAGGGTCAGGTCACCAACTCGCCACAAGGGGGGAGCTATACTACACCCTGCTGGAGTGAACTGCTCCTATGGGGGGAGATACTAGTGGGTCCAGAAACTTCAGTCCTGGGCCCACTAATGATATTGAAATTGTATATAAATGGCCATTTGCATACATTATGCAGCCCCGCGTTGATTTCTGGCATGGAGCTGACAACGCTGGAAATCTGACGCCTGGAGAATCATGGAGGCCATGTGTCCAGCAGGGAGCCCATAAAATTGGCCCACAGGCCTAGTTTCCTTTTCAAGGGACCTGTACTTCTAACATTGTCAATCCAGCATTGACTCAGTGGGATCCATGAAGGATCCCTTCATGCAGTGAATGACTGAGTTTCTTCGTGTTTGCCTTTTGATCAGGGTCCTCTACATGTTTGACTGGAGCAGAATGTTTCCCCCCACTTGTTCTGATAAATATCCTTTACAGAGAGAATTTAATTTTAACATGGTGCAGTGTTGAGGAGCAGAAGGATCTTGGAGTCTGGGTCCACAGGACGCTCAAATCGGCCTCGCGGGTGGAGGGTGTGGTCAAGAAGGCGTATGGTGTACTGGCCTTCATTAATCGAGAGATTGAGTTTAGGAGTCGGGAGGTAATGCTGCAACTTTATTAAGGCCCTTGTCAGACCCCACTTGGAGTACTGTGCGCAGTTCTGGTCGCCTCACTACAGGAAGGATGTGGAAGCTATTGAGAGGGTACAGAGGAGATTTACAAGGATGTTGCCTGGATTGGGAGGCATGCCTTATGAAGATAGGTTGAGGGAGCTGGGTCTCTTCTCCCTGGAGAGACGAAGGTTGAGAGGCGACCTGATAGAGGTTTATAAAATGTTGAGAGGAATAGATAGGGTGGATTCTCGGAGGCTATTTCCCAGGGCTGAAATGGTCGCTACGAGAGGACACAGGTTTAAGGTGCTGGGGAGCAGGTACAGAGGAGATGTCAGGGGTAAGTTTTTCACTCAGAGGGTGGTGAGTGAGTGGAACCGGCTGCCGTCAGTAGTGGTAGAAGCGAACTTGCTGGGATCTTTTAAAAGACTTCTGGATGAGTACATGGGATTTAATGGGATTGGGAGTTACAGATAGTTCTATGGCTTGGATGTGATCGGTGCAATTTGTGGGCTGAAGGGCCTGTTTGTGCTGTAGTGTTCTATGTTCTATGTATCTGGTTGTGGTTAATTTGAAAACTTGCATCAAATCAAACTGAATATTTCTTCTGACCCTGCCATTCCTCCTCCAGAAACAGCAGGTCGAGTGAGAAGATCAAAAGGGCACAGTTGGGCTGAATTACTGTTCCCTCAGCTTACACCCGCAGATAGTTAATATTTATCAAATTATGAAGTCCAAAGATATAATCAACGAGTGAATAGGGAATTTTTTCAATCACCATGCTGTGTTAGCTCAATGTTGTTACAATTTTTAAACATTTCTCTGCCTGGTTGATGTTCTGTAAGTTAAAAAAAGCTAAGGAAAAACCTTTTTAAGAGCTTCCATCTCATTGAAGAGGTTTCAGGCCAATCCACATCCAACTTGGCAATGCTCACTCCCTCAAGGCACCTTTCACCCTCTTGGTTCAGCAGCCTTCCCAGACAGTGCTGTGTTTAGGGCCTTACCTGGGGCAAGAATGAGCTCCCTGCCTGAAGTGTTGCCCATCCAAGTGTTAAATTGCAGCAAGGTCCCAGAAGGACTGTGTGATCGCATGCTCCCCTGCCCATCCAACCACCTCAGAGTCTGCCAAGGGTGTGAGGGAGCTGAAATTCTGACCCACATATCATTTTATCAACTTTGAGGTAAGCTAATTATCCTGATCCACTTCAACTGTTTGACAACAAAGCTGATCCACCAGTATTTAAACTGTTTTTTTTGTATTACGTTACTAGGTATTACAATGCTGGAAAGAGTATGACCTTGCCTTAGAAGTTGTGATTATTGGAAAGGAGGTCCTGTTATCTGCAATTCAGGAAACTGCTGTGGAACAAAAGACCGGAGGAGCTGAGGATGAAGCTGAAATAATGCAGGTCTGAATTTAAATGTGTTTTTTAAGAATAGCCATAACTATGTCTTTTAAAGTGGTGGGCTCAGATTTTTCTGAAAGTTGTGATGTGTGAATGACGAGTGCTGTTATTTATTAGACTAGCAACTTTGAGCAATGGGCAGAATGAGCATCTCCTGTGCAAAAATATGATTTGATGACACTAAATATTACAATATGAAGTGAGAATCTCAAAAATTGCAGCTTCTTCCCCCCCCGCCAACACATTTACCATGGCTAATCCATCTAACTGACACATCTTTGGATACTAAGAATCCACCTAACCCACACATCTTTGGAGTGTGGGAGGAAACCGGAGCACCCAGAGGAAGCCCACACAGGCACAGGGAGAACGTGCAAAGTCCACACAGACAGGGTCCCAAACCAGGAATTGAACCTGGGTCACTGCGCATTGTGAGGCAGCAGTGCGAACCACTGTGCTACTCATGGATAGGGATCATTTGCAACTTCACTCCAAGGAGGCTAAGAGTAAGGGATGAATGGATGCCCCTGGACCTGACTGGAACTTTGACATGTGATCTAAACCTGTGGCCTGAAACTGTCCTTTGATGTTCATTTAGTATTGATTCTGGTGAAATCTCTAAAGCGTTGGGAAAATCATTGGTATTCATGATCTTTATGAGATCAGTACACCTCCCAGAAAGCCTTAGTTTTGAAATTGATACCAAGAACAATTCATTGGAAGCTGAATCTCACAGAGTACCAAGCAGATGCAATCTTTTAATCGCAGCATTCTGCTCACAAGAGTAGTGACAAACATCTTCCTCTGTGTTCCCAACTAGTGCTCTAAAAACATGTAGTGTCAAAGAAAAATGGGTCCTAATCCTGAGCATATGCATAGCACTGGCCTGATTTTCTCGTGACTATACATGATTGCAACACAAAAGGACACAGCAGCATAAATACTATGCAAAGGATTGCAAGCAAGTTTTCTCAAATAGAACCAGATAGAGATCAACAACAAAGTATCCTCATGGAAAACCATTTCCTGTGCTGTTGTAAAGAGATGCATTTTGATGAAAGCTTTCAATCTTTAGTTTTTCACATTCCAAGTGATATTACGATTTTAATGCTTGTTTTGGGGAGCAGGGTAGATGGGTGCATGGGGGTGTTGTTGTTATAAATTTGGTGATGGGGTTGCAGGCATTTCTTCAATCCATGTGATGAAATATGAACTGCTCGTGATAGAAGTAAAGTCTGAGCTATGTGTGACAATGTCAAAAGAACATTCAAGCCCTCCTTTGGGGAAGTACCCATTCAGATGGAACAAGTGAATAGCGTGCATGGCATTCCAAGCTATCTCCATGTGAGGTGGATATCTCTCTGTCTATGCCTCATTATATTCTGCAGCTTCTTGTCAGGTATGAGCTTGATGCAGCATCCTAATTACTTGAGCTTGAAAAGGCCATTTATTCTGTAGAGGCACGGAAAGTATCTGGAAAGGACAGAATAACAGCTGAGCAATTGAAATTAGGATCACCCCACCTGTTGCCATGTCTCTACTCCATCCTCTTCCTCTGTTGGTGAGAAGGCTTTGCCCACATCTCAATCCTCAGCATCAATTGGAAGGCATTTTCCAGAGTTAATCGAACAACACTTCATTCACTAGTCAACAGAATATTTACTATTTGTACCTGTTAATTCTCACATACTTTCCATCAGTTTGCTTACTCCAAGGCTTTACCCCAGTCTCCTTATTTGCAAGATGGACGAAGGACAAATACAAGTAAAGGTTCAATAAGTTTGTTAATAATAACACTATTAACTCTTAAATTACCCACATAAAACAAGAGGATACTCCAGATTCAAGTGTACTACCTGCAGAGATGGTTTGGTTGGTTTAAACTGCAGGCTCGAATCTGTGAGTCCCATTGGTCTGTTGTCACGAAGGTGAGTCTCGATGGCAGCTTTTTCCTTCCTTCCTTCTCTGGTCAACCTTCTGAATGATAAAGGTCACCTCCCTCATCAAGTCTTTGCTGCTGATGTCTGAAAGTGTGTCCCTTTATCCCCTGCCGACATGCCTTTCCAGAAACTTCTTTGGCTTCTGGCCAATGAGGTCCCAGGAGGGGGTTCCAATAACCAGTGAGTTTCTTGATGTCTGCCTGACAGGATACCAAGGTCTGCCCCCAGGTGTCCATCTCCATGCTGTTGCTTACATGTAACCCGTTGTCAGATAAGGTAACTGCAGGAACTCTCAGTGACAGAAAGTCTGGCCCAATCTGGGCTTCTAACAATAGAACGGTGCATTTCAATGGGGTGCAATGATCTCCTATTCCTTTAGCAATAAATGGCAAGATTCCATTTGCCTTCCTTATTGCCTGCTGTGATGGTAGACTAGTTTTCTGCAGTTCACGCACAAGAAAACCCAGATCCCTCTGCACCAAAACATTGCAAAATTTCTCTCCATTTAAACTCTGCCAATCATACCATTCTTTGCTCGGTGTCCTGCTATCGCATTCTTTATTCTAGGTTCTAGCATTTCCCCTACTCTCGATTCAGGCCAATCGGTCTGCAGTTTCCTGTTTTCGCTCTTCCTCTTTTTTTAAGTAGTGCAGGTTACATCAACCCTAACCATAAGAATCACAAGAATTAGGAGCAAGAGTTGGTAGTTCAGTCCCTCGAGCCTGCTCTGTCATTTAATATGGTCATGGCTGATTGCATCTCAGCCTCAACTCCACTTTCCTGTCCGTTCATCATAGCCCTTCCTATCAAAATGGATAACCTCACACCTATCCATATTAAACACCATTTGCCAAATTTTGCACATTCACTATCCATATCCATTTATAAATTTCTTATTCCATTATCGCAACTTACTATCTCACCTATTTTAGTGTCATCTGCAGTTTGGCTATGGTACCTTCTATTTCTGCATCCAAGTCAATGCCTGCATATAGATTGTAAATAGTTGGGGCCCAAAGACCAAAACCTGTGACACCCCTGAGTTACATCTTGCCATCTACCACCTTCCGATCTGCACGAAGAATGCCAGAGACTATGGAATTTTGAAAGGTGACTACCAATGAGTAAGAAAAAGGCAGAGAAACTGAACAACCAATTTGTGAGTGTCTTACAAAGAACAAAGAACAAAGAACAACCCAGCACGGGAAACAGGCCCTTCGGCCCAACGAGCCCGCGCCGCCGCATCGCCCTACACCTATTCTACCCTGCATGTCTACGAATGGGACTACTCAGTCAGATTCAGGGAAGAAATAGTGTCAATTTGGTGGAAACCAATTAGCCTAAGAGCACATCTTTGGGGTGTGGGAGGAAACCGGAGCGCCCGGAGGAAACCCACGCAACCACAGGGAGAATGCGCAAACTCCCACAGACACAGGCCCAAATCCATGTATCTGCACAGCTAGCAGTGCTAGTCACTGAGCTGTTGCGGTGCCCGTCTATCGGTCCAGGATCAAGCACACACACCGACATGAAGTAGTAGGCCACTCCCGGACTTCCAAGAGCAGCCCACGCACAACCTGCCGTGTGCATGCCCCTCGCTTGACACGAGGTGGACCTCCACCTGTGGAATAAAGACAAAACATATTAGTTATACAGCCTGCCCTTCCGGTGTCTCCCGAGGTTTACCCTATTTAATAGCCCCTACCATATCCCTCCATTCCCGTTTCACTCATATGCCTATCTAACTGCATCTTAAACGAGTCCAACGTGCCTGCCTCCACCACCCTACTCGGTAGCGCATTCCAGACCCCCACAACTCTCTGTGTAAAGAACCTTCCTCTTACCTCCAAATTATACCTCCCCCCCCTCACCCTTAATTGATGACCTCTTGTGTTCGTACCCAGTCTAGGGAGCAGTCTCTCACTATTAACTCTATCTATTCCCTTCAGTATCTTATATACCTCTATCATGTCCCCTCTCAATCTCCTTCTTTCCAAGGAGAATAGCCCCAGTCTCTTCAGTCTCTCCTCGTAACCCAGTCCCCCCATGCCAGGCAACATCCTGGTAAACCTCCTCTGCACCCTTTCCAGAGACTCCACGTCCTTCCGGTAATAAGGTGACCAGAACTGGACGCAGTACTCCAAATGCGGTCTAACCAACGTTCTGTATAACTGAAGCATTAGACGGCAGCTTTTATACTCTAAGCCCCTTCCTATAAAGGCTAACATCCCATAAGCCTTCCTAACGACGTTCTCCACTTGTGACACAACCTTCATGGATTTGTGGACCTGCACTCCCAGGTCTCTCTGTACATCTATACTCCCAATCGGCCTACCTTTTATCACATAACTCCTCTCTGCATTATTCCTTCCAAAATGCATCACCTCGCATTTGTCAGGATTAAATGCCATCTGCCACCTATCTGCCCACTGCACCAACCTATCTATATCCTGTTGTATCACCTGACAATCCAGTTCTGTACCCGCCAACCCTGCCATCTTGGTGTCATCAGCAAACTTGCTGATCACACCACCTACTCCCTCTTCTAAGTCATTTATGTAGACTACAAAGAGGAGAGGTCCCAGTACCGAGCCCTGCGGCACACCACTGGTCACTGGCCTCCAGCCCGACAAGGTACCCTCCACAACTACCCTCTGTCTCCTATTTCCCAACCAGTTCTCAATCCACCTAACTACCTGGCCTCGTATCCCATGCGCCTTAACCTTTTCTACCAGCCTACCGTGAGGGACTTTGTCAAACGCCTTACTGAAATCCATGTAGATGACATCAACGGCTCTCCCATCGTCAACCGTTTTTGTCACCTCCTCAAAGAATTCCACCAGATTCGTAAGGCAAGACCTCCCTCTAACAAAGCCATGTTGCGTATCCCTAATCAGATCGCAACGCTCCAAATGCTCATACATCCTACCCCTAAGTATTTTTTCCATTAACTTCCCTACCACCGACGTCAAACTCACTGGCCTATAATTCCCAGGGTTATCCCTACTACCTTTTTTGAACAACGGGACCACATTTGCTACCCTCCAGTCTTCTGGGACCTCACCTGTGTCCAAAGAAGAGACAAAGATGTGCGCCAGAGGCCCAGCAATTTCATCTTTCGCCTCCCTAAGCAGCCTGGGATAAATACCATCAGGCCCCGGAGCTTTATCCGTCCTTACGCTACCTAAAAGCCCTAGCACTTCCTCTCTCGTAATAACTATATCCTGCAACTGAACCTCCGCTCCCTCCAAGAGACCGCACGATTCCGAACCCCTCTCCTTCGTGAATACCGACGCAAAGTATTCATTCAGGAGCTCCCCCATTCCCTCCGACTCAATACACAACTCTCCACTCTTGTCCCTAAGAGGACCAATTTTCCCTCTAACTACTCTCTTGCCTCTAATATAGGAATAAAATGCCTTAGGATTATCCTTAATCCTACCGGCCAAAGCCATCTCATGCCCTCTCTTCGCCCTTCTAATTCCCCTTTTTAGCTCCCTCCTACTCTCTCTATATTCCTCCAGCGCACACTCCGTACCCATTTGTTTTGACCTATCATACGCCTCCCTCTTCTTCCTAACCAAGTCTTCAATATCCCCCGTAATCCACGGCTCTCTAATCCTACCTTTCCCATCCTTTCGCTTAACCGGAACAAACCTCCCCTGCAACCATTTCATTTTGTCCCTAAAAGCCTCCCACTTGCCAACCGTGGACTTGCCAGCTAACAGTCCCTCCCAGTCAGTTTGCTGCAGCTCCCTCCTAATCCTGCCATAGCTCGCCTTTCCCCAGTTCAGCACACTCCCGCTTGGACGGCACTCGTCCCTTTCCATTTTTATCCTAAAGTAGACGGACTTGTGGTCACTGTTCGCCACATGTTCGCCTACCTCTACCTCACCCACCTGCCCTGGCTCGTTTCCCAACACTAAATCCAGTATAGCCCCTCCCCTAGTCGGGCAAGTTACATACTGTTCTAGCGACCCTTCCATAACACATTTCACTTCATGGAGGAAAATACTTAAAACCTCCCAGAAATAATGGAGCATCAAGGAGTGAGTGTAAATGAATAAGTACACATTTTAAATGTCAGGAGAAGGGACTAAGGAAATTAGTGGGGCTAATCTAACAACAGTTGTGGGAAATCTCTTAGAATTCATAATAAAGGTAAAATAGCGAACATTTAGAGATGCATGGACTACCCTCCATATTCAAAGTATAATTGTTACTTTTATGTTCATGAATATAACTTTAACATATCACATAATGTCAACCTGTTTAGAAATACTGTAAAAAGTCTCACAACACCAGGTTAAAGTCCAACAGGTTTATTTGATTGTAAACGCCATAAGCTTTCGGAACGCTCAGTGGAGAGTTCTGTTCAACAACAGGGCATATAAAGGCAGACACAGTTTACAGATTACTGATTAGAATGCGAGTCTTTACAGCTAATCTGCTATTCAAGTCTTAAAGATGCAGACAATGTAAGTGGAGATAGCATTAAGCATAGGTTAAAGAACATAAGAAATAGGAGCAGGAGTAGGCCATCTAGCCCTTCGAACCTGCCCCGCCATTCAATAAGATCATGGCTGATCTATCGTGGCTCAGTTCCACATTCCCGCCCTCCCCCCATAACCCTTAATCCCCTCGCTTATCAAAAACCCATCAACCCGTGTCTTAAAAATATTTAGCGAGGCAGCCTCCACCACCTCAACGGGCAGAGAATTCCAGAGATTCACCACCCTTTGAGTGAAGAAGTTCCTCCTCAACTCCGTTCTAAACCACACCCCCCCCCCTTTATCTTGAGGCTGTGCCCCCTAGTCCTACTGTCCTTTTTGAGCGGGAAGAGTCTCTCCACCTCTATCCTATCCATCCCATTCATCATCTTATATGTCTCAATGAGATCTCCCCTCATTCTTCTAAACTCTAACAAGTACAAGCCTAGTTTATTCAGCCTCTCCTCATAGCGTAACCCCCTCAACTCCGGTATCGGCCTAGTAAACCTCCTCTGCACTCCCTCCGAGGCCAAAATATCCTTGCGTAAGCGCGGCAACCAAAACTGCACACAGTACTCCAGCTGCGGCCTCACCAATGCCCTATACAGCTGCAGCAAGACCTCCCTACTTTTATATTCAATCCCCCTCGCTATGAAGGCCAGCATCCCATTCGCCTTCCTGACCACGTGCTGCACCTGCAGGCTGGGTTTTTGCGACTCATGCACAAGGACCCCGAGGTCCCTCTGCACCGTCGCCTGCTGCAGTTTTTCGCCATGTAAGTAATAGTCCTTCCTACCATTATTCCTACCAAAGTGGACCACCTCGCACTTGCCAACATTAAATTCCATTTGCCATTTCCTGGCCCATTCGCCCAGCCTATCTAGATCCTTCTGTAGACTCTCCACACCCTCCACGCAATTTGCCATTCCACCAATCTTGGTGTCATCAGTAAATTTCGACACCATACACTCGGTTCCCTCCTCCAGATCATCTATATAAATGGTAAATAGCTGAGGCCCCAGCACCGACCCCTGGGGCACTC
The DNA here is from genome assembly GCF_965287045.1 of Carcharhinus amblyrhynchos. NCBI lineage: Eukaryota > Metazoa > Chordata > Chondrichthyes > Carcharhiniformes > Carcharhinidae > Carcharhinus > Carcharhinus amblyrhynchos. Next base: position 2,531,863 of record NC_137342.1, on the reverse strand, counting down.
CACTAGTCACCAACCGCCAATCCGAATAGCACCCATTAACCCCCACTCTCTGCCTCCTATTTGACAACCAATCCTCTATCCACGCTAACACCCTACCCCCAACTCCATGCCCCCTTACCTTCTGCAATAACCTCTTGTGAGGTACCTTGTCAAACGCCTTCTGAAAATCAAGAAACACCACATCCACCAGCTCTCCTCTATCCACCGCCCTAGACACGTCCTCATAGAACTCCAATAAATTCGTCAGACACGACTTCCCCTTAACGAAACCGTGCTGCGTCTGCTCTATCAAGCAACTCCCCTCAAGATGCCTCGCAATTTCCTCCTTAATGACGGATTCCAACATTTTACCTACAACAGACATTAAACTAACCGGCCTATAATTCCCTGCCTTTTGCCTGGCACCCTTCTTAAACAATGGCGTAACATTAGCCGTTTTCCAATCTTCTGGCACTTCCCCGGAATCCAGCGACGTTTGGAAAATAACCACCAAGGCATCCACTATCACCTCCGCCATGTCTTTCAGAACCCTCGGATGCATTCCATCCGGTCCTGGGGACTTGTCCACAATCAGTCCCTCCAGTCTGTCGAGCACCGCCTCTCTAGTAACAATAATGAGAGATGTATATTGTCTCCAAACAGGACAGTAAGTGAGATGTTGCAAGTTCAGGCAAGTCATGGGGGTTACAGATGGTGCGACATGAACCCAAGATCCCGGTTGAGGCCGTCCTCGTGTACGGAACTTGGCTAACAATCTCTGCTCAGCAACTCTTGCGCTGTCGTGTGTCATGAAGGCTGCCTTGGAGAATGCTTACCTGAAGATCAGAGGCCGAATGCCTGTGACCGCTGAAGTGTTCGTCAACAGGAAGGGAACAGTCTTGCCTGGTGATTGTCGAGCGGCATTCATTCATCCGTTGTGGTAGCGTCTGCATGGTCTCCCCAATGTACCATGCCTCGGGACATCCTTTCCTGCAACGTATCAGGTAGACAACATTGGCCGAGTTGCAAGAGTATTTACCATGTACCTGGTGGGTGGTATTCTCACGTGTGATGATGGCATCCATGTCGCTGATCCGGCATGTCTTGCAGAGGTTGCTGTGGCAGGGTTGTGTGGTATTGTGGTCACTGTTCTCCTGAAGACTGGGTGGTTTGCTGCAGACAATGGTCTGTATGAGATTGTGCGGTTGTTTGAAGGCAAGAAGTGGGGGTGTGGGGATGGCCCTGGTGAGATGTTTGTCTTTATTAAATGACATGTTGAAGACTCCAGAGAAGATGTCGTAGCTTCTCTGCTCCGGGGAAGTACTGGACGATGAAGGGTACTCTGTCCACTGTGTCCCATGTTTGTCTTCTGAGAAGGTTTGTGCTGTTTTTTGCTGTGGCACGTTGGAAGTGTCAGTCGATGAGTCGAGCACCATATCTTGTTCTTATGAGGGCATCTTTCAGCATCTGGAGGTGACTGTCGCGCTCCACCTCATCTAAGCAGATCCTGTGTATACAAAGGGCTTGTCCATAGTGGATGGCTTCTTTAACGTATTTCGGGTAGAAGCTGGAGAAGTGGAGCATTGTGAGGTTATTCGTGGGCTTGCGGTACAGTGAGGTGCTGAGGTGACCATCCTTGATGGAGATGTGTATGTCCAATAATGCAACCGATTCCGTAGTATAGTCCGTGGTGAGTCTGATGGTGGGGTGGAACTTGTTGATGTCATCATATAGTTGTTTCAGTGATTGTTCACCATGAGTCCAACAGAAGAAAATGTCATCGCTGTATCTAGTGTATAGCATCGGTTGAAGGTCCTGTGCGGTGAAGAAGTCTTGTTTGAACCTGTGCCTGAAGATGTTGGCATATTGAGGTGCGAATTTGGCCCCCATGGCTGTTCCGTGTGTCCGGATGAAGAACAGGTTGTTGAAGGTGAAGACATTGTGGTCCAGGATGAAGCGGATGAGTTGTAAAATTGCATCTGGAAACTGGCAGTTGTCTGCGTTGAGTAACATCCATTGTCTTGGCGCTCTACTCCAACATCCCCCACGATGATGGCATTGCTGCAACTGCCTCAGTTCTCAACGCCGACAACTGACGAAGGAACAGCGTGTTCCGAAAGCTTGTGACGTTTACTATTAAATAAACCTGTTGGACTTTAACCTGGTGTTGTGAGACTTCTTACTGTGTTTACCCCAGTCCAACGACAGCATTGCTACATCATTCGAAATACTGTGCCAGAATCTGCCAAATGCGCTGGAGATGACCCAAAGCCATGACATAGCACACTATGTAAGAGCAGAATTCCAAAGGTCCATAATTCAGGTGTAGTTACAATGCTGATCGAATACCACAGTTGATTAGTGGATAAAAAGGCAAACTATGAGTGTAAAGTTAAGAAAAATTATTCTTTTGATTCTAGAATTAAGTGTGTGGAGGTGCAAGAGTGGACGGATGGCATTGTTGTGGAATTATTTGAGAGTGTTAAAGATAATAATCATGCATGCAAGAGTTTTCTTCACTGAAATAACAGATTTAAGTATAAACAGAATAAATGGCAATCTGACGTTCTTCTAAATATTCTCACACTTTTTTTTAGAACAAATGGGAAACCACCATTAACCATGAGAAATTAGCGATTGAGAACTCTCTAAACATGAAGACAGTTGATGACGCTATGGCTGGTCTGAATGATTACGGTAAAAAATTTTGTGCAAGGTTTTGTTAGTACGTTTTAGCGAAGTATGACAGCTTTTGTTCTTAATTTATAACAAAGCTGTGCAGTTATCCCTCATTCAGTACTACTGTGCTCCTAAAAGAAATCATGCAAAACGAAAATCACTTTCCCATAAGAAAACATAAGTGTAGGTTATGTTCATGACCTGTAATTTTTACCGTAAAAATTTATTGGCTGTCTTGAATCTTACTGGCACAAAATCCTCTTATGATCCTTACCAACCTTTACAGAAGTAATACTCTACCTACTTTCCGCTGTCCATTTCCTGCCATCTGCACGCTGCTGCCCTCCTTACGCCTTGTGGCTTCTTTCTCCCTCCAGTGATTGCTTCCCTCTCCTGACATTCTCATCACCTCTCACCACTTACCTCTCCTGTATCCTCATTTCCTCTCACCACCTCACTTGCACCCTGCCAATCACTCCTTTGACTTCCCTCGCCTGAGCTCTCACTCACAGCACGATGGCACAGTGGTTAGCACAGCTACGTCACAGCACTAGGGACCGAGGTTCAATTCCAGCCTCAGGTCTCTGTCTGTGTGGAGTTTGCACATTCTCCCCCTGTGAGGAAAGAACAGACAGTGAGGAAGGGTTTCAAAGCTTGCAGAGGGATTTGGACCAACTAGAAAAATGGGCTGAAAAATGGCAAATGGAATTTAATGCAGACAAGTGTGAGGTATTGCACTTTGGAAGGACAAACCAAAGTAGAACGTACAGGGTAAATGGCAGGACTCTGAAGAGTGCAGTTGAACAGAGGGATCTGGGAATACAGGTACAGAATTCCCTAAAAGTGATGTCACAGGTGGATAGAGTCATAAAGAGTGCTTTTGGTACATTGGCCTTTATAAATCGGAGTATCGAGTATAAAAGTTGGAGTGTTATGGTAAGGTTATATAAGGCATTGGTGAGGCCAAATTTAGAGTATTGTGTACAGTTTTGGTCACCTAGTTACAGGAAGGATGTAAATAAGGTTGAAAGAGTGCAGAGAAGGTTCACAAGGATGTTGCCGGGACTTGAGAAGCTGAGTTACAGAGAGAGATTGAATAGGTTAGGACTTTATTCCCTGGAGCGTAGAAGAATGAGGGGAGATTTGATAGAGGTGTATAAGATTTTGATGGGTATGGATAGAGTGAATGCAAGCAGGCTTTTTCCACTGAGGCTGGAGGAGAAAGAAACCAGAGGGCATGGGTTAAGGGTGAAAGGAGAGAAGTTTAAAGGGAATATTAGGGGGGGATTCTTCACACAGAGAGTGGTGGGAGTGTGGAATGAGCTGCCGGATAAAGTGGTAAATGTGGGGTCACTTTTAACATTTAAGAAAAACTTGGACGGATTTATGGATGAGAGGGGTGTGGAGGGATATGGTCCAAGTGCAGGTCAGTGGGACTAGGCAAAAAATGGTTCGGCACAGACAAGAAGGGCCAAAAGGCCTGTTTCTGAGCTGTAATTTTCTATGGTTCTATGTCTGCATGGGTTTGCTCCGGATGCTCCGGTTTCCTCACACAATCCAAAGGTTAGGTTGACTGGCCATGCAAAATTGCCCTTTCGCGTCAGGGGGACTAACGGGATAAATATGAAGGGTTACAGGGATAGGGCCTCGATGTTGGTGCAGGCTTGATGGGCTGAGTGGCCTCTTTCTACATTGTCGGGATTTTATGATTCTGTGATTATTAAATGTGGTCATTATCACATTGTTGCTTGTGGGCAAATTTGCTGCCATATTTTCTACATATCAAAAACCATTTAATTAACTGTAAACCTCTTTGGACAACTGGAGTTTTTAAAAAATATTATTCTTTATCCCTTTAGATGCCATTTAGTTATAAATATTCATTATGGTCCTTTTACATTTCCACAGTTCATTAATTAATTCATCTACAACTTGACAACTTTTCATTTTTATAACTATAATGAACTCCTAAATTTATGACATTTCTTGTTCATTTTAAATTGTTTTTCCATGGCACACAGGGATTGTGACTGGAAAGGAAGCTGCAATTTACACAACCATCTTATTTGCACCAGTAAATACTGCTTACGCTGCAGGTAGAACATTTAATCTTTTTGGCACTTTAAATAATACAATAATATTTGAACATTATATGGTAAATTTTCATTGGGAACCTCCACTGACCCAAAGGGGTTGGGCTGGGGCTTGTTCCAAATTTGGGGCACAGTCCATGCACATGGTGGCTACCCACAATCCTGAGAGTTAGTGGGTGAAAAGTCAGAGCAAATTAAAAGGGCATTGAATCAAATTAGTAAGGTGATCCTGTTAATTTCTGAGGCAAGTTAAGATAGGGAGGGAGTGGGATGGCTTGATCTTAGGTTTGGACATAGCTCGGCACAACATCGAGGGCCGAAGGACCTGTACTGTGCTGTAATGTTCTATGTTTCGAAGATATTGGGTGGGATTTTTTGGCCTCACTCATCCTGAAACTGTAAAATCCCGCCCGAGGTCATCAGACTTTCCCATGCCCCTCACCCGCTCTGATTCCTGTGGCAGGTGGGTCGGTGAAATTCCGGCCACTGGGTGCAGTTCTGGTACCTGCAGTTCAAAAAGGATGGTGGAATCTTGTGCTGTGACAAGTTTGGGTGATGGGCGATATTTAATCCAGTGGGAAGGTAGCAAGCGGGGAAGCCGCTACCTTTCCACCTCCAACCTAATTAAGTCCATGACTGAAGAATCTGAGATGGGTTGAAAAGAATAATCCCGTGAGTATGACGTGATTGACTGCGGCAGCAGGGTGGCACAGTGTTAATGCTGCTGCATCACAGCGCCAGGGACCCGGGTTTGGGTCACTGTCTGTGTGGAGTCTGCATGGGTTTCCTCTGGCTGCTCCGGCTTCTTCCCACACTCCAAAAATGTGTGGGTTAGATGGGTTGGCCATGCTGAATTGCCCTTTAGTATAAGCAGAATAAATACGTGAGGTTAAGGGAATTAAGCCTGTTAGGGATTGTTGTTGGTGCAAGCTTGATGGGCCAAATGGCCTCCTTCTGTACTGTAGGGATTCTATAAGAACATAAGAACAGAAGAAATAGAAGGAGGAGTAGGCCATCTAGCCCTTCGAGTTTGCCCCGCCATTCAGTAAGATCATGGCTGATCTGAAAGTGGTTCAGTTCCACTTACCCGCCTGCTCCCCATAACCCTTAATTCCCATATCGATCAGAAATCTATCTACCTGTGACTTAAATATATTCAACGAGGTAGCTTCCACCACTTCAATGGGCAGAGAATTCCAGAGATTCACTACCCTCTGAGAGAAGTTCCTCCTCAACTCTATTCTAAACTGACCCCCCACCTTATTTTGATGCTGTGTCCTCTAGTTCTTGTTCCTTTCTAAGTGGAAAGAATCTCTCTGCCTCTACCCTATCTAGCCCCTTCATTACCTTATATGTCTCAAGAAGATCACCCCTCAGCCTTCTAAACTCCAACGAGTACAGGCCCAATCTACTCAATCTCTCCTCATAAACTAACCCCCTCATCTCCGGTATCAGCCAGGTGAACCTTCTCTGTGCTCCCTCCAAGGCCTTTCGCAAATAAGGGAACCAAAACTGCACACAGATCTCCAGTTGCGGCCTCACCAGTACCCTGTACAGTTGCAGCAAGACCTCCCTGCTTTTATATCCTATCCCCCTCGTGATAAAGGCCAACATTCCATTTGCCTTCTTGATCACCTGCTGCACCTGCAGACTGGGTTTTTGAGATTCATGTGCAAGGACCCCCAGGTCCCTCTGCACAGTATCATGTTGTAATCTTTCACCATTTAAATAATAGTTCATTTTACTATTATTCCTTCCAAAGTGGATAACCTCACGCTTGTCAACATTATATTCCATCTACCAGATCCTCGCCCACTCACTCAGCCTATCCAAATCTCTCTGCAGACTTTCCGCATCCTCCACGCAATTCACTTTCCCACTCATCTTCGTGTCATGAGCAAACTTTGTTACCTACACTTGGTCCCCTCCTCCAGGTCGTCTGTGTACATGGGTTGAGCAGTTGAGGGCCCAGCATCGATCCCTGCGGTACGCCACTAGTCATCGACTGCCAACCAGAAAAGCACCCATTTATTCCAACTCTCTGCTTCCTGTTAGATAACCAATCCTCAATCCACGCTAACACTTTACTCCCAACTCTGTGTACCCTAACCTTCTGTAGCAACCTTTTGTGAGGCACCTTTTTGAACGCCTTCTGGAAATCTAAAAACACCACATCCACTGGTTCCCCTCTGTCAACTGCACTCATTACGTCGTCATAAAAATCCAGTAAATTCGTCAAACACAATTTTCCCTTCATGAATCCATGCTGAAATATGTTTCTATCTATGGGTCAGCTCACCCAATCTTTGCACAAATCTCCAGTTGTTAATGAGGAAGACTTTGCAGGCTTAACTGGGCTTGATGGGCCTTTGTTGCATCTGAATCCTGTGCCTTGGCTGATCATGGGTGGTTCATCTGCTTTAATTCTTTGTAATTTGTAACATTTTTGCTTTTACGATATTTGTGGATCTGGCAGAATAACCCTGTAAAAAATATTATTGGATTTTCAACCAATATCTCGCTGAAAGCCATTTGAATATCTCCTGTATTACAGTCATGAAGTTTAAAGATACTGTTCGACTCCTGGAATATTTTGTACTGCTCCTGCACAGACTAGTACGAGAGGAACATTTTACACAAATAACAAGTTGGGTGAATGAAATTGTTGGGTCCATAAAAAAGTAAGTACATTTCTACTGCAATGAAACACTACTAATTTAAAGTTCATAAACATGAACAAATTGAGAAATGTTGTGTGTTGCTGGAAAAGCTTTTTTTATTTGAAAGAAGGTTTGTTTCGACAAACCCAATCTCCAGTTTGATTTGCCTCTGGTCAGTATTGTAAGCATCCCATTGTAAAGAAAGGTTGAATATTGAACTTTTTCAGAAAAATTAAAGATGGATATTTCTTTGTTTTGTTAATATATAACTGCTTCTGCTCAAACTAATTAAAGTTGGATATTTCTTTGTATTGTTAATATATAACTGTTTCTGCTCAAATTTTTTTTTAATCAATGCATACAGTACAAGAACATGTAAGGGGCTGAAGTTAAATGCCCAAAAACTGGTGGTTTGGATCACATGGAAAATTAAACTTAACTGAAACTGGAACACAAGATGCCAAGAACTCATTGATTTTGGGTTTAACTGAGGAGGGACAAGGGCAACCAGCCCATCCTCAGCAGAAGGTTGCCTATTGATATCTTTTAAAGATGCTGTCTGCTATTTTTAGGCGCAATCGGTTGGGTTTCCCAGTCCTCAGGAAACCTGAAAGGTAAAAAAGACACAAAGGTCTTAATCGGACAGGTAAATTCCCTTACAGTACCTTTTGTGGGCTAGAAGGAGTAGGTGTATTTCCTCAGGCTGAACAAGAATACTCTGGGAAGTCCTCCGCTACTTCTATGATCTGCCCTGATATATTCTCCCATCAGCAACTGTAGCCTTTTTTACCACTGGGATACTTTGATCTCCCTATCCTTTTTCTGTCCCCCAATCCTCACAATCTCTGTATCCAATCTCTAAGCCTTCTCCAATCTCTCTTTGCACTCCACCCCATTTTCAACTCTCCCCTCTTGCCCCATCTGTCTTTTACCTCCCCAAGCTGTCTTACCATTTTCTGACACACACCCCCCCCAACTGATCTCCTGACATCCCATAATCTCCACCACTCGCGATCAGCTCAGATCCTCTTGACTACACTCTTATCCCAAGGATCTCTATCTGCAGCAAATACTTACTTGTACTTTTTCTTAGGTCTTTTTTACCCAACAGGCAGCCAAGCCTATCAGTCAAGTTGGCTTTAGTACTGGAAACCTGTTCACAGCTCCGTGCCATCAGGACTATAACTCTTCTAGGACTATAACGTCTTTCTAGGAAAGACGTAGAAGCTATTGAAAGGGTTCAGAGGAGATTTACAAGGATGTTGGCTGGACTGGGAGGCATGCCTTATGAAGTTAGGTTGAGGGAGCTGGGTCTCTTTTCCCTGGAGAGACGAAGGTTGAGAGGCGACCCGATAGAGGTTTATAAAATGTTGAGAGGAATAGATAGGGTGGATTCTCGGAGGCTATTTCCCCAGGTTGAAATGGTCGCTACGAGAGGACACAGATTTAAGGTGCGGGGAGGAAAGTACAGAAGTGATGTTAGGGGTAAGTTTTTCACTCAGAGGGTGGTGAGTGAGTGGAATCGGCTGCCGTCAGTGGTGGTGGAGGCGAACTCGCTGGGGTCTTTTAAAAGACTTCTGGATGAGTATATGGGGTTTTATGGGATTGGGGGTTATAGATAGGTGTTGATGTGATCGGCGCAACTCGTGGGCCGAAGGGCCTGGTTGTGCTGTAGTGTTCTATGTTCTACCATTGGAACATGGCACTAACATATTGGTTGTTTGCTTCCCTAAATACATAACTTTTTGTTTTAACTGAACAGGCGGAACAAAGCTCTTCTTGGCAAAAAGAAAGCACCTGGGAAAAAAACTACAAGTAAACCCCTGAAAAATGCAGCCATTGTCGTAGAGTATAACAATGTAAGTTAAAACTGGCATCCACAGTTGTGTGTGATGATACTATGTCTTTAAGAAAGTATTTGTGTCATGTTTCTTGTAATGGGTATGTTTAAGAGCCCACTCTGTTTAGTTGGTTCTAATCCGTTTGCTCCAAGTAGCCCACATACTGAGAATGTAGAAGAGTAATGGATTCTCGATATTGGGGTGTTTGTTTGTTTTAATCAGAGCTAATGCAGTTTTGTTATTTTTTAGGGTTGTTCCCTGGAGCTTCAGAGTAGGGTTTGATTAGGTTGATTGACGAAGGCCTAGCCATGTGCTAATGGGAGGAGTTATGCTTACAGAGATAAGCAGGCAGTCTCTGCTTGGATCAGCAGTTTCTTCCCTGCTGCCATCAGACTTTTAAATGGACCTACCTTGCATTAAATTGATCTTTCTCTACACCCTAGCTAAGACTGTAACACTACACTCTGCACTTCCTCATTTCCTTCTCGATGAACAGTATGCTTTGTCAGCGCAGTGCGCAAGAAGCAATACTTTCCACTGTATACTAATACATGTGACAATAATAAATCAAATCAAAAAAGGAGCAGGACCTCTTTTCTCTCTCTCTCTCTCTCTCTCTGGAGGCTATAGTTTGTGACCTGCTAGAAAATAAGAATCTCTCTCCAGAGGTGTTCTGGAGGCTGAAGGACAAGCAGCCTCTACACCACCATGTTAACCAATGTGTCTTTGCTAACTGATTTTGAAGAGGAGTTTATGGAGGTGACTTGGGGGGGAGGGGTAGCACTGTGAGGTGCTACCAGCTATAATCGAGCTGGCCAGCAAAGTGCAGGTTGACAGATAGGGGCCATGGTGCATGCGCAGAGGCCTGGAACTGTGACCCCCTGGACTCCAGCGTGAATAGGCCCCGCCCCCTAGTTTTTAATGAGCAATATTGCTTAACTTGGAACCAATAAAGGTAGGCTAGCAGTTAAGAATTGTATCTCGTCATGCTTAAATATTTCAATGGGTAAAAGTTATGCTAATTGTTTTTGTTATAGTTAAACTATATCATTAGATAAAAGCTTCCTAGAGGGTAAATAGAATCACATCTGGAGTGAAACACTGTGGGGGCAATTCTCCCAAAAAAGTTCTAAGTGCTGAACTTGTGGGAAAGCTGGTGTAAATCACTGTTGTTTTTTCAGTGAGAGTTTACACTCGAATCTCCCACACTCTATGCACTGCAGTGTGAATGTCATTAAAAGCTCGGGGGTGCAGGGCCTATTCACACCAGCCTAATCACACAGGAGTTGGACAGTTCCAGAACTCTATGCGTGTGCATGGGCCCCTTTCTGTCCGCCTGCACTTTGCTGGCCAGCTTGATCGCCACTCTAGCCACCCCCGCAGAAGTGATGATTCCCCCTCACACCCCTCCACCCCGACAGACCCCCCCCCCCCACCCCCACGAACAGGAGGGAGACCATCGCCCAGCAGACCAGTGCCCACCCCACCACTCCCAGCCCGCCCCAATCGTTGGCCTCCCTCCAGTACCGAATGATCCCAATGGCAGAGTGGGCAGTAGCACCCCCACCCCCACCAATCACCCCGTTGGCACTGCCCAGTGCCTGGTGAGCAATGCCAAGGTGCCCCCTGAGAATGGGCACTGTGTTCCTTGGACAGATCCAGGGAACACAAACTGGCACCGCCAAGGTGCCCAAGATATGGAGATGTCAGCGTTGAACTGAGGTAAATGCAGTAAGAAGTCTCACAACACCGGGTTAAAATCCAACAGCTTTATTTGGTAGCAAAATCCACGAGCTTTCGGAGTGCTGTTCCTTTGAAGTTTTATGATCCTAGTTTTGTATTAGACTATATCATTTTCTATCCCAATGAAAAATGCCATCATGTTGGATCTCTCTTCCCTAAAGGACCCCACACAACAAGATTACTAATTAATTCTTCAACTTGCGCAATATCCAATTGAGGAAAGCTTGTTCTTAGTTAGTTCCTCAGCATACTGGTCATACACACTCCAGGAATTCACCTTTTTTTATATTATTTTTTCATGGGATATGGGCATTGCTAGCTGAGCCAGTATTTATTGTCCATCCCTAACTGACCCTGAACTGAGTGATTTGCTTGGTCATTTCAGAGAATCAACCACATTACTGTGGCTCTGGAGTTACATGTAGACCAGACTGGGTAAGGATGGCAGATCCCCTCCCCTGAAGGACATTAGTTAATCAGATGGGTTTTTCGAACAATTGAGAACAGTTTCATGGCCATCATTAGACTTTTAATTCCAGATTTTTGTTGAACTGGAATTCTGCATCTGCTATGCTGGGATTCAAACCCAAGTACCCAGAACATCCTGGGTCTCTGGATGTTTTCCTAATATTGTAGCTCTGCCCAGACTGATTCTGCATCTGGATTTTCTGAGCCAGTACCCTCTCAATATTGCACCGATTTCATTCCTAACTCATAACACCGCCCCACCTTACCGTTTTTGACTGTTTCCTAAATATTCCACACCCGTGGATATTGAGTTCCTACTCTTTGTTACCATGGGGCTATGCCCCTGTAATTACAATCATATCATGCCCAGTTATAACTACTTGCACTGTTAATTCATCTACTTTATTGTGAACACTCCTTGCATTCATATCACTTGCCTTTTTAATGTTTTTGCACATCTTATTTTGCACTATGGTTTTGTTTGCTATTTACCCTTGTCCCTCAGCCTTCCATTTTTGCTTTCCACTTTTCTCTGTTTCATCTGTATGTTTCCCTTGCTTATACCTCCTGCTCAGGTTTGCACTCAAAATGCAAATATACAAAATACAGTGCAATAAGTCACCAGTTTGCTTTGATGGCACCTTCCAAACCTTGACTTCTGCCACCTGGACAGACAAGGGCAGCAGGTGTAAGGGATCACCAGCCTCCAAACCATACATCCTGACTTGAAATTGTATTGCTAGTCCTTCACTTTTACTGGATCAAAAATCCTGGAACTCTCTTTGCAACAGCACTGTGAGTGTACCAACGGCAGAGAGACTGCAGTACTGCAAGAAGGCGAATCACCAGAGCTTTCTTAAGAGCAATTAGGGATGTGCAATAAATGCTGTCTTCATTAGGAACACTCAGATCCCAGGGAAGAATAAAGAATAATCACCATTGCAGCCTGTCCCCACATGACTAGTTTGATCTGCGGTTCCCCAACTGTATTAATATTTTATGCATTCATGCAAAACCATGCCAAACCTTTAGACTTATTGTAAGTTCTAATTAGTCCTAAATTTCCTTTTCATTTTAACTTTGCACCTAAGAATCATCGAAGAATATATTGCACGGATGGAGGACATTGGCCATTGAGCCTCTTTTTGGAAACCCAGTCTGCCCCTTGCTCTACCCCTGCAGTCCTGCAAATTTGTTTCCTTCAAGAGCCCATCCAATATTCTCCCCAAACACTTCCCATGTGGAGAGAGCCTCTTCAATTCAAAGGGGTTGCCTCACCAAATGCAGTGAAACCAGTCTTCCCTGCCTCTGGTCAATCAAAATCGAACCTTCTATCCATCATGTTCAACAGGTTATTTCATTGTCCATGTGTTCAAACATTTTATAGAAACATACAATATTTCACGAGAATTAAGATTCTGTTACTAGTTTTTGATGATAAAATCACTCTGGAGTCAGTGAAATTGACCAAACGCAAATATGATTAATGTTGCCTTAATTCACAATATCAACAATATAAAGGAATTAATGGATCATTCATTTGAAGATTTACTATTTTAACACGATATTATTTCTTGCTGTTCAGGATCTTGCAAGCAAAAAACCAAAAAAAGAGAAAATATCGTTGAAAGAACTTGTGGCGAGCTTTCACAATAATCCTGCTTATAAAACGGACGTAAATGCACAAAGGTAGCCAAGCTTTTTCCTTGTTTTAGGACCCCAGAGTATGATTTTGAGGTTGGAAGCCACAGATACCTAAGATAGGCAATCAAGCATTAGTAAGTAACTTGAAGCTAGTTTATTATGATGTGATATTTTACATAGGGATGCATTAGCAGAATAGACAGCAAAAGTACACATCAGTTGAGAGTGGTTCGTTGATCCCAGAGAATGATGGCTGTTTAGCACAGTGTGTTGACCTCAGTAGCTCAAATCACCATTCTGTTCTCTAGTTGAAGTGCTGGAGACCTCTTCTGACATCTCCCTCACTCTCTCCTGGCCCACCTTTCACCTGAAGAAGGTGGTTGCTTGACAAGGACGGCCCCTGGGGGCAATTTTCCCAAAATTGTTGTTACATGCTTGTCTTTAGGGTGAGCTCAGCATTGCACTGTCAATTTTTTGTGACACTGGGAACTTTGCACCCGTTGTGGGGGGTGGGGGGGATGGTGGCGGCATAGGGTGGGGGGGTGAAGCCTATGTACATCAATGAAGCCATCTTCAGAGCGCTCAGGCAGCATTGTGCAGGGCATCCTGAACTGACAGTGAACCGGGAGACCTCCTCCCACCCTCCAAATATCTACCGCATTGCTACCACTCCTCCACACCAACATAGGCTGGCACATTGGGGCATCAGGACTCTCCTCATGCATCTCCTGCATGGTGCACAGCTATGGAGAATGGAAATCCCACCAACCCCCTCCATTCTCCTACCCCAATGACCAGGGCAGCATTACCAAATCTTCACCAACAAGGGGGATCTCCAGTCCCACCCACAAATAACAGATCATACCGTCCACACCATGCAGTCATGAAGGTGACCCAACCACCCTCCTCCCACAAGCCTCCACTCAAACCTCATTCAGCCCATCTTACCACAGACCCCTCATTCAGAGGAAGAATTTCACAAGTTTGTTGGGGTTCGGTGAGTTTGGGCTGGGGTGAGGGGTTGACCCTGCCACTCTGTCGGGATGGGGTCTCATGGCTGGAATGCTCCTTCAAGCCCTAGCAGAACTGAAGATCACCCCTGAAATGGAGATTTCAGGCTACCCTGTGATCAACATTGTTATTCCTGATTTTCAGCTGTGCAAATTCTGAAGTGGCCAGGTCACTTTAATCTTCATGTCCCCTGGTCATCTGGCAGGGTTTTGAATCACAAGAGCACTCCATTCTGCAGCACAGATTTCCCTTTCTCCTTGTCAGAAGCTGCAGGTGTGAGCAAACCCCTTTGAGGTCCTCTGACAGAGTGGAGATGTTAATTTTACTGGGTTGGGGCAGTGGGGGTGGGAATGAGGTTGGTGGGATTTCCATTCTCTATAGCTGTGCACTCAACCCTGATGTATTCACACAACACTGATTTGAAGTCTCTGAACTTTCCTAGCAAGCCAAAACCTTTGAAACTCTCTCTATTGCACAAAAAAACCTTTGAGCTCTGTCAATTTCAAAGTGCAGTCATTTGAAATAGGCTTTGATTGAGAGTTTAATTTATTTCGACTCAACTTCCAGTCAGCTGTGTTTATTTACATTTTCCTTCACACTGGACTGCATCTCAAGTACTTCTATTGTTCCTAACCATAATATTTACATTGACTAAGCTTGATTGTGGTTTCTTCAAAGGGAAAAGTGGCTTAGCTTCCTCTTTTGCAAACCACTTATGTTTTGCTTGACCCCTTATTCTCCGGGCCATTGTGATTCTCAATCGGCAGTTAGCGGGCCTGGAAAATTCCCCACCGCCATTCCAGAGCCGCACAAGAGCCTGAAGCGATGCCTGCAGAGACAGTCAATCCGGTTTCTCTTTTCATTTACAGGGTGGAAAATTACACCTAAAGGCTGCAATCTTACTGGCTCTCCCCACCGGCCAATCACCGGCGAGAGGTGAAAAATCAGGATTGTGTCTGTTTTTACACCTCTCGCAATCTTGCAGGCACAGCTTTGCAGGTGAAATGAGCTTAGGTGCTGTTTCTTTTGGTAGTCATGACATTATTTAATTGTCACTAGTGATTCCCAAACACTATTGTCCAGGCTCATTTGTACTTACACCCTCACCGCTCGAGGTTTGGATCCCACCAACGATGTCTAGGGGGACAGCACGGGGAAGGGGGAGACTGGAACAGGGAGTGATTGGCGGTGGGTTCCAGTATCTGTGGGGGAAATGGGAGGGGCTGGCAGGAGATCTTCCAGTACTCTAGGAGATTGGGGCACCTGCGCAGTGGCGCTTCTAGAGCTCGGCAGCCGGTGGGATTAGGCTCCACCCCTCCCCCTACTGGCAAGAATTATAAGTGCCGTACAATTGCAACCTTCCCTTGGTTCTGAGATGGTGTGGTTCTGTCTCCGAATGCAGTCTTTGAGCAGCAGGGCTGGCCAGCAGGTTTTCCAAAATGCAGGAATTTGCATCCATCAGTTGAGCGAATCATAGCTGACAAATGCTGCCAACATCATTGGGAAGTATCTCAATTTTCCTGCTGGCGTTGGCACTTGGACTATGAAATGTGACCCCCAGAAGACCTACACAGAGCACATTAGTTCCTAGCTATTTCCAGCTATTTACTGACAACAGCAATACAATGGACCTATATCTGTCAGTAGATAAATCCAGTGTGCAACATTTGGATCAAAGTATGTAAGACATAACCTCACTACATGCCATATGAGCTGAGATTCTGATCCTTGGCCCAGATCTTCCAGTCAACTTGGACACGTCTGCTGCTGTTACATGCTGGGACCTAGAGTAAGTCCTGATGTAAACTTGCTCATGAAACCTAAACTTCTGATAGGCAGAGATATGCTGCTTGCATAGATGCCTGAAGCACTGATACAGACCTTGTGGATGTAGGTTAAATGTCCTGAACTTTACCAGAAAGTTACTCTAGGATGCCCTATGCTGTTAATCATGGCCATAGGTTGAAAGTGATTCACAGCAAAAGCTCAAAATGTATTTAAAAGTAAACTTGCTGAAAAAATACCACCCAACTTTCTCAGTTTCCCCCTCACAGCCCCACCAAACCTTCTCCTCCTCTTTCTCCAACCACACTGTCGACCCACATCCATCTAACCTGCTTCCCCAATCCTTTCCCCACCCACTTAGCCCCATTTCCATTAGTAATCCTTGTTATCAACAGTAAGTGTTCATAGACTTACCACTTACTGCATTTTCAATACTTCATCCTTTATCTTTTCCATTTTAAGTTGAAGGTTATTCATAAAAGCAATAAATTGTTTTTTTGAAATAAAAATGGTTAAAAATGTTTGAGAAATTTAAAGGACTCGCCTCAGTTCACTGCAGGCTACTAGATTGCAGCTGTTCCTTATTCTGTTCTAAAGGGGCTTGTCTTGATGCTCCTGCACCTTAGCATCATGCCTCGCAGCTGCCTTTGCTGATGGTTGTGATTTACAGGCAGGCCAGAAAATCCTAAAGCTCCAGCACAGGAAGTGAAAGACACAGTTTTTAATGTGGTCAGCAGTTACACTGATTAGAAAATCTGGGCAATTGTGGCACCAAGAATTTCCATCTTTCTCTCCATCTCCAATGGCCAAGGAGCTGTGTAAGCACAGTCTTCTGATGAGGTGGCAAATATACTCAGGAAACCAATGTCACAATATAAAGGTAAAACTTCATTAAAAGCCAATGGTCAATGGGAGAAATTATTATTGATGGTCGCAGATACAGATTACACGGACCACTCGAACAAGTTCTGAAGTTATCAGTAAGTCAAGACTGTTATACATTTTCTTAATCTAATTCTCCACTTTATATAGTATAAAATAAATTTCATTTAATGTCAGTACATCAATATAAATCTTTGTCAGACAATACAGCTAATTCCTTAGTACTTCCCAGCATAATGGTTTCTTATTTGTTCATTACTAACCGGACATTATTCCCATTTTAACTCTGACCATTTTCCTGTTGCCTGGATGCGGCAGTTATTTCTGTAATGGCTAATGTGGAAATTTCCACATTAGACTACACATCTGACCTGGCACCCCAAGATTATGCCTAATCTGTGTCTGTGCTGCAAATCAACCAAAAGTTACAAAATGTGCATGCTTCTAATGATCTCCCAGATATAGCTCTACTAGCTAAGGTTCTCATACCTATGGTCTTCAAACTATTCAACTTTCCCATTATGCTTTTCAATACCTTGCATTGACTGAAATGTTTAATCACAGTAATGCATTTAAAATATCAAAATATGTCTTAAAATCATAGTTACATGCTGTAAATCTGTCTAAACTAAGCAAAATCTGAAATAGTCGCTTTCAAGCTGCCTCTCCGCTGATTTCCAGCACTTCCTCATCTGCTGTGGAGCACCCCGTCCCCAATTCTCTCCCTCATGTTTTGTACTTACTCTCAAGGGTAGGAACAGAGCTCTGAGTGAGTGTGATAGAATGTGTTTACCCAATGGAGAGGATAACTAACTGTGAGAGGCATGAAGCTGCATGAAGATGAGGGTGAGTGGCAGTGTTGGATGAATTGATGGGAATGGAATAAAGTGCATAGACAGAGAGGAGTGCTGTATGTGCAACACTTGACTTTTGGTCAAAAAAGCATTCATTTTTCATACATCATGTGCATAACTTGACTCATGACCTTTAGCTGAAAAATCCCAACTCTGTATTGAACAGCCACTTGCTGCTGAAATCAAACCTAACCATTGAGAGAATCCTAGAACAGCACCACTGAAGATGGATATGCAGCTCCTCCTGTCTGCATATGACAATACGCAATAAAAATACTTATTAGCTCCTTCTGGGTTATTTTTGTAGTCAGGTTTGTTGGGAACAGTCTCCAACTTGACAAGTCTGCAATAACAAGCAATGGGGCAATATGGATTTCAACCTCTTGAAACAGTTACTTCTGTGAAAGCTGACCCCTAATTTTCTGGCTTGACTTTCACACAAGTATGTACGGCGGGTTTTTATTATTACTGATGCAATTTTCTTTCAATCAACAATATGTTTTCATCATTTCATTTAGGAAACAAAGGGAAAAATTGGAAAAGAAAGCGAAGGAAGTTTTTCAAACTATCCTGAGACCAATTGTACATCGTTACCTGCAACTTAAAAAGTTCAGCAAATTTTGTTTCCTTGAGATGCCGTGGCGCAGTCAGTTAAATGTGCTGTTGGGAATTCTCTGTTTTAATTCATTCATGAAGTATTATGAAGAAGAAGGTTGGGCCTCAAAAATCGTGAGCAGGTATCTTGAAAACAACTATTTTCATAAATTGGCAGATTTCGAAGATAATGGGTTGGGTTCCTACTCCAAACAATAAACAGTGCTGAGAGTTCTGATTTCTGAACATTGAGCTTGATCGAGATTGACTCAGGTGCTTATATTTGATGGGAGTAGAGGAGTAATCTTTTTCACAGTTTGTAGGCGCTCCTGATTGAGAACTGTGATTCAGGTTAATGGTCCACCAAGGAACCAATGCAGATCGTGATCTGTCGGATTTCATTTGAGAGAAATGGATCATGTCATGTACGTTAGCCTCAGAAGAGAAGAAAGGTATCTCATGTCAAAACAGTTCTTTGCTTGGAAGAACAAGGAAAAGCGAGATTTACCTGTTAGGACAGACTGTGTTTTCAGAAATTTGTAATGTTGCATCAATGGGAATGGAAAATGATGGGCCATTTCCCCACAAAGAACAGAAGGACTAGGAGCAGGAGTAGGCCATCGTGGGAATGGAGAAAGGAGAGAACACAAGAGCAAGGCTGGAGTGCCAAGTGACTGCATTGTTGCAACCAGTCTGGCCAAAACAAAACAGTGAGTTGTATAGTGGGAGGAGAAAAGGTGGAGCATGGTTAGAACTAAAAGAGGCAGGAACAGTACACCACTTCCTCTCTGTTGTCAGACTTGTCTGATTATTGAATTAGTAAGTCCGTTCCTACTGCTAAATGTGGTTTCCTCAGCCAGTGTGCAAGGCCCCAAATAAAACATTAAAAATATGCTGTGGTATTCACAGTCTCCTAATCTAGCAATATCAAATGTATCAGAATGGAAAGAGTTGCCATCACATTTTAGCCGTGAATAAATCTGTTTCTCTCATTTAAGCACTGGCATGACTGAGGATATTTCAGCTTCAGCAATGGTACAGGATGAAGGGAAATTGACTATCTGCTACACATCTGGCTGAATTTGTCTTGTTATTAATGTCAGAAATTGTGGACTGAAGGTTATTGCAAATTGGGGGTGGGGACAGGCTGGTGAGAATGAGCGTTAGGAGATCAGGTTATGCAGTCAAATATTGTGAGCCAGAGGGTGCACAGATGGTGGTGGGTTGAGGAGATTAGTGGAAAATTTCAGGCAGATTAGGTGTAATGTGATTTGACCACCTGGAACAAGGGAACTTGAAGGTCAAGGGAAGTTCCCCTGCTCATCTTGACGCACAAGCAATACTGTAAATGCGCTTAAAGCCTCTGTGCTTTAAAAATAAAAATGTGGGTGAAATGGAGACATGTAACAATTTTATTGACTCTTCCGCTGTCTGAGGGTGAATTGCTTATTCCACCCTCCCCTCACTCGGCATCCCCAATCTCCCAGCCCTGCGTTAACATCAGGAGTGGACAAGTCGGGTTTGAGAAGTTAAAGAGCCTGCTTCCTTCTTGATTCAATCTTTCACATGGGGCTCAACAGATTCAAGGCTCCAGCCCTCTTGCCATTGGTGTCCCCTCCTTACAGTTAGTTAGCATGTCTACATGACCTAACAATGGAAAATATTGAAAATAGGACTGGTAATATCTGTTGGGAGAGAAACCGAGTTAGCTGGTTAGAGTTTCATCATGAAACTGGGAGACAGGCTGTACCACCCGCAAGGATTTTCATTCAGCTGAGGCAAGGGCACCGTGGAGACCTGACTGACAGTGTTAAGGCGACCTCTTATCAGGGCTGCCTCCATTCACAGAGGTATCACACCCAGTTCTGTAGATTAGTGAGAAGCCCCCAAATACACCACTGCATCACTCTCTTATCTTTCCTCCCACTCCTCACACCCTGATCCCTCATTCCCCCCACCACTCTCCCACCCCCTTTAGCCCCTAACCATCTCCCCCAACAGTATCCAAAATGCTAAAGCTGTTTTGGAGGGAGATGACTGCAAGGAACCCCTGCACTGCCTTCCTACTCTTCCTCTGTCTGATGGTCACCCATTCCCTATGTCCCACAGTGATTTTTATCTGCAGTGTGATCACACGTTCTCGAGTCTCCTTTACAGCTTCACCTCTACGCTCCTCAAAAGGTGAACATCTGTTTCCCCTCAGCATCAAATTTCCGATACCCTCACTCTGACTGAATCTCACTCCGGCTGCAGTCTCTCTCCACCGGCGTGCACAAGCTCAAGTCCTTCTCACCACGGGATCTCCTGGTCCTGTCAATGGTAACCCTCCCCCTCCCGCCCACCCCACCATTTCCTGGCAGAGGGTGTGGGGAATGCAAAATCATGGAGGCATTGACAGGACTGAAAAATTCTGCTGCCAGCTAGTAGCGGGCCACCTCTGCTGCTGGAAATAATGATGTGGAGATGCTGGCATTGGATTGGGGTAAAAACAGAAAGAAGTCTCACAACACCAGCTTAAAGTCCAACAGGTTTATTTGTAGCAAATGCCACAAGCTTTCGGAACACAGTGTTCCTTCATCAGGTGGGTGGGAGTTCTGATCACAAACAGGGCACAAAGACACAACTCAATTTACGTGCATAATCATTATCATGTAAACTGAGTTTGTGTCTTTGTGCCCTGTTTGTGATCAGAACTCCCACCCACCTGATGAAGGAACAGCATGTTCCAAAAGCTTGTGGCATTATAGAACATAGAACATAGAACACTACAGCACAAACAGGCCCTTCGGCCCACAAGTTGCGCCGACCACATCACCTACCAACCTACAGACCTATCTATAACCCTCAATCTCATTAAACCCCATATACTCATCCAGAAGTCTTTTAAAAGACCCCAGCGAGTTCGCCTCCACCACCACTGACGGCAGCCGATTCCATTCACTCACCACCCTCTGAGTGAAAAACTTACCCCTAACATCACTTCTGAACCTCCCTCCCCGCACCTTAAATCTGTGTCCTCTCGTAGCGACCATTTCAAACCGGGGAAATAGCCTCTGAGAGTCCACCCTATCTATTCCTCTCAACATTTTGTAAACTTCTATCAGGTCGCCTCTCAACCTTCGTCTCTCCAGGGAAAAGAGTCCCAGCTCCCTCAACCTAACTTCATAAGGCATGCCTCCCAGTCCAGGCAACATCCTTGTAAATCTCCTCTGCACCCTTTCAATAGCTTCTACATCTTTCCTATAGTGAGGCGACCAGAACTGCGCACAATACTCCAAATGAGGCCTGACAAGGGTCTTATAAAGTTCCAGCATTACCTCCCGACTCCTAAACTCAATCCCTCGATTAATGAAGGCCAGTACACCATACGCCTTCTTGACCACCTCCTCCACCTGCGAGGCCGATTTAAGAGTCCTGTGGACCCGGACCCCAAGATCCTTCTGCTCCTCAACACTACTCAGACTTCTGCCCTTAATAGTGTACTCGTTCATCCCGTTGGTTCTGCCAAAATGGACGACAACACATTTATCCGCGTTGAAGTCCATCTGCCACTTCTCCGCCCAGTCCTGCATCCTATCTATGTCCTGCTGCAACTTTTGCCATCCTTCCAGATCATCCACAACACCACCGACCTTCGTGTCATCAGCGAACTTACTTACCCATCCCTCCACTTCCTCATCCAGGTCATTTATGAAAATGACAAACAACAAGGGTCCCAGAACAGATCCTTGAGGCACTCCGCTGGTGACTGACCTCCATTCAGAAAAAGCCCCATCCACAACCACTCTCTGCCTTCTGCAGGCAAGCCAGTTCTGGATCCACAAGGCCAAAGGCCTTTTGCGACAAATAAACCTGTTGGACTTCAAGCTGGTGTTGTGAGACTTCTTTCTGCTGGAAATCCTGCCTATATTTTGCAAAATTACAATTTCTGTACAAAATGCTGCTCCTTGTGTAACTCATATTAAAGAAAAGTTTACCTTTAACAAATTGTTGCTTTCATGTTGTTTACAGATATTCCATTTTGGACCCTGAAATGTTTACTCTACATAATTGTGGTGGTCTACTTATAGATACAGAAAAGTATGATTCAGACATGATGCAACAAACCCCTGAAGCATCACTGTACTCATCCCGAATAAATGAGAAGTCATCAGATTCAGAACGTGGCTGTAGGTTGCACTGTTTAAAATGCTCAGCTTACTGAATATCCATTTAAATAAATATGTGTTTTCTATCAGTAAACATTAAGGAAATGTTCCAGAATAGCTTAGGGCAGCAGGTGCATGGGCACACACCACCTGCAAGTTCCTCTGCAAGCCACATACCACCCTGACTTGGAAGCAAGTCATTGTTCCTTCACTGTTGCCAGGTTACAACCCTGGAACTCCCTCCCCAACAGTAGTAGGGGTGCACTTACACCACATGGACTGCAGTGGCTCAAGAAAGCAACACAACCAGCTTTTCAAGGGCAATTGGGGCTGGACTTGCGAGAAAAGCTCACATCCAATTTATTGTCAAAAAGATGCCTCATTATTTAAATATAAAGCTGATCTATTACGTACTTCTCAGTTTTGCTCCCAGTGCTTATAGCTTCCACTGGGACAGTGGGAACTGAGACTTGAGTAGAAATATCAAACACATTCAGGATTGTGTTGACTGCATTTATCCACTGCTGCATAGCAAATATTAAAGCAAGTATGAATATATTTTGATCAACATTATCACTAGTTTGATTAGTCTCTTATTAGTCTAACAAAGTACTAAAAAATGAAATTTTGGTGAACTTAAAAAATAGCTAATTACTAGTTATGTAAGAAAATTTAATCTTAACATTGCAACTTTTGATTCATAAAATGTAACGATTCACAAAACAATGCACCTGATTTGCTGCCAATGACTGAATCAATTTAATTGCAACTTTTAAAAACATCTGGCAGAATTCACAATGAGACCTAAGTCATACCAGCTGACTGTATAAAGAAGCATTGTGCAGTGGTGAGGATGAGTCTCACATTCCCTTTTATAAAAGCAATTTACTGCAGATGCTCAAATCTGAAACCAAAAGAGAAAATGCTGGAAAATCTAAGCAGGTCTGGCAGTATCTGTGGGGAGAGAAAAGAGCTGACATTTCAAGTCCAGATGACCTTCGTCAAAGCTCAAAGGGTCAGCTGGACTCACATAAGCTCATTTCTCTCCTTATAGATGCTGTCCAACGCCCAGTCCAACGCCGGTATATCCACATCATGACTTATAGATGCTGCCAGATCTGCTGAGATTTTCCAGCATTTTCTCTTTTGGTTTCACATTCATCTTTGTTGTGGGAATTAGGGGGTGGTTCAGCATTTTAAATCCCCAGCTTTCACTCGCTTCTGCCAGTCTCCCATACTAACTTCACCCGCACATCTATGTAGCCCCTAAAGAATTGGAGAGACCAGCTACGGTCACTTTGCCACCTTCTCTGGGAATTTCCCAATTGTGTGAGGATTTATTAATGATCTGGATGAGGGTATAGTTGGGTGGATTAGTAAATTTGCTGATGACACCAAAGTTGGAGGTGTGGTAGATTGTGAGGAAGGGTGTCATAGTCTGCAGGGAGACTTAGATAGGTTGCAGAGCTGGGCCGAGAGGTGGCGGATGGAATTTAATGCGGAGAAGTGTGAGGTAATTCACTTTGGTAGGAGCAACAGATGTGTCGAGTATAGGGCTAACGGGAGGACTTTGAATAGTGTGGATGAACAGAGGGATCTAGGTGTGTGTGTACATAGATCCCTGAAAGTTGGGAATCAAGTAGATAAGGTTGTCAAGAAGGCGTACGGTGTCTTGGCGTTTATTGGTAGGGGGATTGAATTTAGGAGTCGCAGTGTAATGTTGCAACTGTACACTACTCTAGTGCGGCCGCACTTGGAGTACTGTGTGCAGTTCTGGTCCCCGCATTACAAGAAGGATGTGGAGGCGTTGGAGAGGGTGCAGAGGAGGTTTACTAGGATGTTGCCTGGTATGGTGGGGAGGTCCTATGAGGAGAGACTGAGGGATCTAGGGTTGTTTTCGTTGGAAAGAAGGCGGCTAAGAGGGGATCTTATTGAAACATATAAGATGATTAGAGGTTTAGATAGGGTGGATAGTGATAGCCTTTTTCCTCGGATGGAGAAAGCTAGCACGAGGGGGCATGGCTTTAAATTAAGGGGGGGTAGCTACAGGACGGATGTCAGGGGTAGGTTCTTTACCCAGCGGGTGGTGAGGGATTGGAATGCCCTGCCTGCTGCAGTTGTAAATGCGTCTAGTTTGGGGGCGTTTAAGAGATCTCTGGATAGGTTTATGGACGAAAAGGGATTGGTATAGGCTAGTGGGTCATTGTTTTTGTAACTGGTCGGCGCAACATCGTGGGCCGAAGGGCCTGTTCTGCGCTGTAATGTTCTATGTTCTATGTTCTATGATGTAATAATGGGTTGGAAAATCTGAACAAGTCCGATTTCAGACTATTCTATCTCATCTCACAATTACAGAGCAGTCGTGATTCCAGGGTCATCACGATCAGAAACGTTGGGAGGAATTTGATGTTCTGTAATCGGAAGGGTTTCCCACTATGCAGAGCATGTTATGTGGCATGAAGCTGGCCTTCCTGTGTCATCACAGTATTAGATAATACCGTATGTGGACAGGTCGCAGAGTCATGAACCTGACCACATTCTTCAAATATCAATTAAAATCCCAACTGAGGCAATTAATAACCTCTTTCTACTTGTTTTTTGAGGGCTTAGTTTGTCTGGGAGGGAATCCAGGTTAGAAAAGTGACTGGAGCTTGAAGAAGAAAAATATTCCTTTCAAAAAATTCTTGATCAGACCTGAAGGGAGAACTGCCAGCATTGACGAGGAGGTCTTGACCCTCTTGCCACACTGACTCCCTCATTCCTCTCACTATACTGACTCCCCCGTCCCCCCTCTCTGCGCTGACTCCCCCGTCCCCCCTCTCTGCGCTGACTCCCTGGCCCCCCCCCCTGCGCTGACTCCCCCGTCCCCCCTCTCTGCGCTGACTCCCCCGTCCCCCCTCTCTGCGCTGACTCCCCCGTCCCCCCTCTCTGCGCTGACTCCCCCGTCCCCCCTCTCTGCGCTGACTCCCCCGTCCCCCCTCTCTGCGCTGACTCCCCCGTCCCCCCTCTCTGCGCTGACTCCCCCGTCCCCCCTCTCTGCGCTGACTCCCCCGTTCCCCCTCTCTGCGCTGACTCCCTCGCCCCCCCCCCCCCCCCCGCGCTGACTCCCCCGTTCCCCCCCCCCCACGCTGACTCCCCCGTCCCCCCTCTCTGCGCTGACTCCCCCGTCCCCCCTCTCTGCGCTGACTCCCCCGTCCCCCCTCTCTGCGCTGACTCCCCCGTCCCCCCTCTCTGCGCTGACTCCCCCGTCCCCCCTCTCTGCGCTGACTCCCCCGTCCCCCCTCTCTGCGCTGACTCCCCCGTCCCCCCTCTCTGCGCTGACTCCCCCGCCCCCCCTCTCTGCGCTGACTCCCCCGTCCCCCCTCTCTGCGCTGACTCCCCCGTCCCCCCTCTCTGCGCTGACTCCCCCGTCCCCCCTCTCTGCGCTGACTCCCCCGTCCCCCCTCTCTGCGCTGACTCCCCCGTCCCCCCTCTCTGCGCTGACTCCCCCGTCCCCCCTCTCTGCGCTGACTCCCCCGTCCCCCCTCTCTGCGCTGACTCCCCCGTCCCCCCTCTCTGCGCTGACTCCCCCGTCCCCCCTCTCTACGCTGACTCCCCCGTCCCCCCTCTCTGCGCTGACTCCCCCGTCCCCCCTCTCTGCGCTGACTCCCCCGTCCCCCCTCTCTGCGCTGACTCCCCCGTCCCCCCTCTCTGCGCTGACTCCCCCGTCCCCCCTCTCTGCGCTGACTCCCCCGTCCCCCCTCTCTACGCTGACTCCCCCGTCCCCCCTCTCTGCGCTGACTCCCTCGTCCCCCCTCTATGCGCTGACTCCCTCGTCCCCCCCGCTCTATGCGCTGACTCCCTCGTCCCCCCCCGTCTCTGCGCTGACTCCCCCGTCCCCCCCCCCCCGCGGTGACTCCCTCGTCCCACCTCTCTGCGCTGACTCCCTCGCCCCCCCCCCCTCTCTGCGCTGACTCCCTCGTCTCCCCTCTCTGTGCTGAGTCCCCCCCCCCCCCTTACCATGCTGTCTTAGACTTTCAGCATGGGGCTTGGTTCTTATGCAGACTATCCATCTATCCTGGTATCTCTTTAACACTGCTTCAAGATAGAGTAGGCACGTATATCTGAGGCACAATTCCAAACACTTGCTTGGGAGTAACTCACGACGGAGTATTAGCTATACATCACCATCTCTGTCATATATTAGCATATGCCCTCTATTAACTCTTTATACAAAAGCACGTACACCCTCTACTGCATGCAAATACCTGTGGTGATTAAGTTTTTGCACCTTATAAATGCTGTTACTGTTGAGACTTTTCTGTGATTCTTCTTTGATAAGGAAATGACTCCATGATCGTACATTGCGGGTGGAATTCCCCCATTTTGTGATTAAGTGCGGTGGCCTTTCTCCAGCCCAATCTTTGCATCGCCCTTCTTTCACATTTGCCCACTTGTCTTTGTCAGCCCACTTCCTCACCTCCCCTCTCTCCAGCCCCAGTCAAAATTTGGACCTTTGTTGAGGTGGCTGTATGAGTCCAGCGGCAGAGTGTGCACCTGGGGGAAGGAGACCCTCATACTCCCCAATCCCGTGTACAGCGTTGATCTTTCTCAGTGAAACAGGAGGTTCCACGGCACCAGCTCAGTACTGAGTTGGAGGGTAGGAACCAGCAGTCTGGTGTACACCAGGGGCAGTGCAGCACTATGGCAGGTAGGCTTTATGTGTTGCATTCACCTTGAAGTCTCTGGTAAACTGTGCACCACCTTGTGCACAATCAGGTTTCAGTCCAATGTAAATTCACACTTGCTGCATTAAAAGGCCTGACGAGTTTCTGACAGGCAGCTATTTGAATAAATATTCATGACTTGCAAATGAACACAAATGACGTTTAAGCTACCTGCCAGCAGGAAGATCAACCCATCATTAATCCATCACTGGGAGAATTACAACAGGATTTTATGCTGACTTCTTGATTCCCAACAGATTCCCCACTCCTGCCACCCCCAAACCCTCCATGGGCGGAAAGGAGAATTCCACCCAATAGTTTACATGTAGGTTTGAAAGAACATTCAGTCCAGAAAGTTTAGTTGGAATTGCATCTTTGAAGCTCTGCTGCAAAACCTTGTAATAATTTAAGAAGTCATTTCTCGCTGTCTGGCTTTGGCAATACATTTTTTAAAAAGTAGATAATGAATGTTTATACAACCCATAATTAATATGTTACATATTCTTTTAACGGAAGGGACTGATGCTGTTTCTGAAAGCACTGAAAGCGATCCAAACTCTCCACTGACTCCAGCAATCGGGGAATCTGAATCCAATGTCGGAGAAACAGGCATAACAAGCACTTTGATGTTAAACCAATTGAAAAAAGCATTTTTATACATCAGAAGAGCAGTGGTAATTTAATTTATTTAAACTGTTTTGCAATATATTAGGAAGGTAATGGTCATTGAAATTTATACTTGTTTCTCTATCGTTACTTTCCTTCCAATGAAAATAAATTGGCTGATTGACATATGGACATTGCTTACAAAAATACATGTGCCTCATTCTCCCTTTACAAATGGCTATTCTTAATGGAGGAGAATTATCACATCTCTGTGGTGAAAATCATGACGTGCGCCAGAATTCTCCGGCTGTTTGCTGTGGTGGGATCTTCTGGGAAGGCCAGATAATCCAGTCTGTGGTCACAAACACCCCACCTCAGCTGTGTAGAAGACTTACTTTAGGCCACAGAATCTGTGACAGATGTTTGTTCTGTCACTCATCAGAAGTGTCATTAGAGAGCTGTTTCATCCGACATCAGCTGCAAGTTCCAAAAAGAAGTTCAGGCAAAATGTCCTTGTAATATTAGTGGAAAAGGCCTGTCAGAGACATAACTCATACAAAACAGGCTACCGGATGTCCTGCAAGTGGAATTCCCTAAGTTATATACTTGGAAAATGGAGCAGAAATAGATGAAGTTCTAAGATGGTATTCCTGATCTTCAACAGGAAGAAATCAGTGATGAACATAATTCACTGTTTTAGTAGGAAAACTCTTTTTTTTAAACAAACAAAATGAAGATTTGGAAAGATTGTCATTAGATAGATTATTGCACACTGTAATGCTGGCCAGTGCTCAGGTTATGTGGTGTTGACAGGAGTGTGTAAGATTAGTGTATCTTTAAGAGATATTCTTTTTAAATTGTGATGTCTGCAGCTCCCATAGTCAGTGTTTCTCAGCTCACAGCCTTGGCTGATGTTATTATGGCACTAGTTTGACTGGAGATGCCTTTTTATTACTACTTAAACAGGGTTTTGTTTATTTTTACTGGGATGTTTATGACTCTGCACTGATAGAGAAAAAACTAGTTAGCGGGCCAGGTGATAGCAATTTTTTCATTTTCAGTTTGGAGCTGCAGCGAGAGTTGAATTTTAACAGGGATAGCAAGCTGAACAGAAGACTCTCTCTCTCTCTCTTTCTGTCACATTTTATTTGGAAATTCTGCTGGTTATCCAAAAGTAAGGTTTTACCTTCCTGAAGGAGAGCATCTACTGTTGGTGGCTTTCCTGGAGTTTCTGGTGTTTTGAGAAGCTGTTCTGACTTCAAACTATTCTGAGTCTATCTACAGAACTGTGATCTTCATCCAAAGGTCTCAAGTTGAGTGTCACATGAGCATTAGTCTCTGCTATGTTAAACCTGAGAAAAGGGTCTTTTGTTTACGGGATTGGTTTGATTGGAACACATTAGATATATTTGTTAAGGGTTATAGATTATAGTGGTTGTTTTGTTTCTTGTTTGTAATTGTTAAGAGTTCTTGCTAATTTTCTTACTATACATGTTAATGATATTCTTAAATAAATTTTGTTTGATAAAAGCTCCCTAGTGATGTATGGGATTGTGGGTAATCTAAGAAGTTGGATCAGGAATTGGCTATCAGATAGGAGACAGAGGGTGGTGGTTGATGGTAAATATTCATCATGGAGTTCGGTTACGAGTGGTGTGCCTCAGGGATCTGTTTTGGGGCCACTGTTGTTTGTAATCTTTATTAATGATCTGGATGAGGGTATAGTTGGGTGGATTAGTAAATTTGCTGATGACACCAAAGTCGGAGGTGTGGTAGATAGTGAGGAAGGGTGTCATAGTCTGCAGGGAGACTTAGATAGGTTGCAGAGCTGGGCCGAGAGGTGGCGGATGGAATTTAATGTGGAGAAGTGTGAGGTAATTCACTTTGGTAGGAGCAACAGATGTGTCGAGTATAGGGCTAACGGGAGGACTTTGAATAGTGTGGATGAACAGAGGGATCTAGGTGTATGTGTACATAGATCCCTGAAAGTTGGGAATCAAGTAGATAAGGTTGTTAAGAAGGCGTACGGTGTCTTGGCGTTTATTGGTAGGGGGATTGAATTTAGGAGTCGCAGCGTCATGTTGCAACTGTACACTACTCTGGTGCGGCCGCACTTGGAGTACTGTGTGCAGTTCTGGTCCCCACATTACAAGAAGGATGTGGAGGCTTTGGAGAGGGTGCAGAGGAGGTTTACTAGGATGTTGACTGGTATGGTGGGGAGGTCCTATGAGGAGAGACTGAGGGATTTAGGGTTGTTTTCGTTGGAAAGAAGGCGGCTAAGAGGGGATCTTATTGAAACATATAAGATGATTAGAGGTTTAGATGGGGTGGACAGTGATAGCCTTTTTCCTCGGATGGAGAAAGCTAGCACGAGGGGGCATGGCTTTAAATTAAGGGGGGGTAGCTACAGGACGGATGTCAGGGGTAGGTTCTTTACCCAGCGGGTGGTGAGGGATTGGAATGCCCTGCCTGCTGCAGTTGTAAATGCGCCTAGTTTGGGGGCGTTTAAGAGATCTATGGATAGGTTTATGGACGAAAAGGGATTGGTTTAGGCTAGTGGGTCATTGTTTTTGTAACTGGTCGGCGCAACATCGTGGGCCGAAGGGCCTGTTCTGCGCTGTAATGTTCTATGTTCTATGTTCTATGTTAGTGGGTCATTTAAATCATATCTGAACTGAAACCTATCATGCTTGTCCTAACCAAATTCAAGATGCAAAACTTATGATCTGGGCAGACTTCATAAAACACTTTGAAGTTTCTGACCTGAATCATAACAAGTGGAAGATATGGATCTCTCTGTGGGACCGCTAAGTCCTCAGCAAATGGATGTTTCTAGATAGTTGGGCAATCTCAATGTCTCAATCAGATACTTTGAGTGTTCTGAACACTGGAGCTGAGATTATGCTGTCAGTATTTGCATCATCATTTAGGTCATATAGTTGTGTCTCCAGTCTGTAAATTGGAAGGTGAGACTCCAGAGAAAGAGGAGAATGATAGAAATCATCTGCATCGGATCACTTGCGAATTTGAAGTAATTGCTTGGTTATCCTGCAGTTTAATCAAAGTAATTATTTGCTGTTTATTTTTCACAATTTAAATATAAAGGAAATAGCGACATTAAACATAATCTGTTAGTTGTCACTTTCAATCATGCTTCATGTTTTAAGATTATATTTTTATTTAGGTCATTTATTCAGGCTTTCATCAGATAATATTAGGAATGATGGTTGTTAGAAGCACTATCGGCACTTCCATTGCTTCTCAATACATTTAATAATGTGTGTTGCTTTCACAGAAATCCTGAATCAGTTACCCAAAACAGTCTGATCAGATGGAAAGAAAACAGCATTAAAAATAATATTTACATTTTAAGTGTTATTTTGTAATATTAGGTGCTTGCACACCGTGGAAGCCATTGGACAGCTTTGCAGAATGCCTGTCGACTTATGTGGAATTTTGCATGTACTGCAATGATGTACATAACCACTATGGAGCAGGTGAAAGGAACCTTTTTAACTATAGACAGAGTCAAGAATATCTTTTGTCTGCCGTTCTACTTAGCTGCACAGAATCTTCTCGATATGGTCGTGCAACTACAGAAGACCTACAGTAATATCAAGGTAGCAGCATCACAATTAAACCAATGAGATTGAAATGTGTAGTCTAAGGCCAGGAATTTCCTGAGAGGTTTTTCTGCTCTCTAGCAGAGCACAGGAGCAGTTTTGAGTAATTTCCAGGTCCAGGCAAGTTGGAGAAAGAACATTTCAGTGGAGGAATTAAATTTGAGACATGTTTCATGCCATATCTCATTCACCCATAATCCCTGTTAAGCAGTAGCTGTTTTTACAATTCTCATCCTTGTATTTAAATCCTTCCACAGCTTCTCTCTCCCCTTCCCAAGCTCTGTAAATGCCGGGCCAGGCCCTCCACACAATGAAATAATTACACTTATCCAGTTCTTGCTTCTTGAGCATTCCAGATATTCATCACTCTCCTTATCTAAATCTGTTTGCCTCTCTTTTTTATTCTTGAACACATTCTTAAAACTAAGTTACTTTGATCAAGCTTTTGGTGTGAAACCTTGTTAACTGGCCCAAATTTTGTTTGATAACACTTCTGTAAAACATCTTGGGAGGCTTGATTATATTCAAGCTGCTAAGTAAATACAAGTTGTTCTTATTTGCAAAGCTTGTTACTTTGCAATTTAATCATTGTCATATTTAAAGTGATGATGTGGAGATGCTAGTGATGGACTGGGGTAAACAGTAAGAAGTCTCACAACACCAGGCTAAAGTCCAACAGGTTTATTTGGTAGCAAAAGCCACTAGCTTTCGGAGGGCTGCTCCTTCATCAGGTGAGTGGGAGTTCTATTCACAAACAGGGCATATAAAGACACAAAGAGAATAAAGACACATAAAGAGAATACACATCTCTTTAAACTGTGCTTAACGCTCTCTCCACCCACTTTGTCTTAAGAATTCTTTACCTGTAAAGATTCACATTCCAACAATTTTTTTGTAAATTAAGTTTGTGTCTTTATATGCCATGTTTGTGAATAGAACTTCTACTCACCCTGATGAAGAGGCAGCGCTCTGAAAGCTAGTGGCTTTTGCTACCAAATAAACCTGTTGGACTTTAACCTGTTGTTGTGAGACTTCTTACTATATTTAAAGTGACCAGTAATTGCAAGGTGGAAATGATTTTGTTTTGACTAGTTTAAGCTCATCAGTTTCATTTACTGGTTTTTATTAGAATGGCACACATATCACATTCATTTCAGTTCATGTAATTACATTCCATGTAAAGTAAATCAATTTTTGTATTTTTATGCAATGGTTAACTTTCTCTTTTCATATTTTCTTAAACAGTTTGTTGATCCAGATGGCACCTTTCCTGTTCCTAGCTGTGTAGGAAGTATAACAGATGATCATGGTGGATTTAGTCTGAAATTTGAAAAACCATTTGATGATTTAAATGTGGTTGATTTACACTTGGTGTGCTCCGTGGCACTGTACTCTATAGAATTGCTCTGCAATCAAAACAAGTGGGAACATTTGGTCGACTTAGCCATCTATTTCAACGCAGTTACACAGTAAGTGAGGCTTTAATCTTCTGTCCCATTTTATGTTGTGTTTTTTCTCATTTAGGAGAACTGACCTGTGCATTTTACTCCCACAAACTATCCTTGGTATATGTATAGTGGCACATGTGTTCCTTCCAAATAAAACATGAGAAATTTGCAGTGCAATTGAAATAATTTGCATTATGTTTGCAAAGTCAATATATTTCCACAAATTCTTGCTTGCGCTTCTTTACTAAAGACGTAACTTTGATTTTACTGTGGGTTTTCAGACCTGTACTGCGACCAATTTGAGTCCTGACCATATAGCTGGCAGCAGCAGGACCAGCTGGCTGATTTTTTCAGAGTAAGAAGTCTCACGACACCAGGTTAAAGTCCAACCAATTTATTTGATAGTAAACTCACAAGCTTTCAGAGTTTGCCCCTTCGTCAGGTGAATGGAGAGTTCTGGCCTCAGACAGAGCACATAACAGCACATACAGTTTACAGTTTACTGATTAGAATGCAAGTCTTTACACCTAACCTGCTATTCAAGTCTTAAAGATGCAGACAATGTGAGTGGAAAGAGCATTAGGCATAGGTTAAAGAGATGTGTATTGTCTCCAGACAGCACAGTAAGTGAGGTTTTGCAAACCCAGGCAAGTCATGGGGGTTACAGATAGTGCGACATGAACCCAAGATCCCGGTTGAGGCCGTCCTTGTGTGCAGAACTTGGTTAACTTGGTTAATTGTAAAGACTCGCATTCTAATCAGAAATCTATAAACTGTGTGCTGTTATATGCTCTGTCTGAGGCCAGAACTCTCCATTCACCTGATGAAGGGGCAAACCCTGAAAGCTTGTGAGTTTACTATCAAATAAACTGGTTAGACTTTAACCTGGTGTCGTGAGACTTCTTACTTTGTTTACCCCAGTCCAACACCGGCATCTCCACATCATGATTTTATCAGAGGCAGCCTCCTAAGTGAAAGTTTTGAAATGGGCCACCTGATTGAGAACAGCGAGCTGATTCGTGATGCTGCTGGCCCAACCAGAGGGCTGACAAGCTTAGAAAGCTCAGCCAGGAGAAGTGGGTACTGTTGAGGTAGGCCGCTAACCCTGGCAACAGCCGGAGATTAAATATAATTTAATATTCAGAATGGCCGCAGGCCAAATCTCTCTGGGGGATTCATTGGGGCTGTGAGGTCTACCTCTCACATTCGTGAACGCTTCTGAGAGGTATGGAGACTCAGGCTCCAATGGTCCCCCCAGACTGCCAACAGCGAGACTACTTCCATGATTTTGCAGATATCCCATAGGACAGGGAGCCATTCTGCCCCCGGCAAAATATCTGACCCTGTAAAATGGCCTTAAATAATGAAAATAGGCTGAATCCCTCCCTCCCTCCCACCCTCGCTTGGAGCAAACACTCAGTCTGACTCACAAGCCACTGTTGGAAAATGGCACAGATGGCAGGAGCCATCCCAACACACCTCATTTACTGGTTCACTGCCTTCCCAGGACTGGTCAAATCCTGCCCAATGTAACATATGCAGCAATTTGACATAGTGCCTTATCCATTGTCTAAAAGGGCTTGGAAGCATTTCAGCCCAAATATGGGGAATAATATATTTCTTCACCTGGTCTGGCCAACACATGACTCCAGATTCACAGCAATGTGGTTGACTGTGTCAACTGCCCTTGGGCAATTAGTGTTAGAAACTTGGAACTAGAAGCAGCTGTAGGTCATTTGGCCCTTCAAACCTGCTGCGCTATACATTCTGATCATGGCTGATTGAATTCAATATCCTGATCCCCTCTACCCCCATAATACTTGATTACTTTAGCCCCAAGAGCGATATCTAATTTCTTCTTGAAATCAGGAAAAGTTCTCGCCTCTACTCCTTTCTGTGATAGTGAATTCCACACATTCATCACTGTCTGGGTGAAGAAAGGACATCCTTTCTCATATGAGGACACAATCCTATACTATTGCAGCAAAACATCCCTATTCCTATACTCAAATATTCTTGCTGTGAAGGCTAACATACCATTTGCCTTCTTTACTGCCTGTTATATCTGCACACTTACAGCGACTGATGCACAAGGATACCAAGATCTTATTGAGTGTCCACTTCTCTCTCAATTTACATCCATTCAAGTAATAATCTGTCTTCCTATTATTGCTACCAAAGTGGATAATTTCACATTTATCCACATTATACTGCATCTGCCATGCATATATCCACACATTCAGCTTGTCTGAATCATGCTGCAGTATCTCTGCATCCTCCTCATAGCCCATCCTCCCTCCCAACTTTGTTTCAGCTGCAAATTTGGAGATAATACATTTAATTCCCTCTTCCAAATCATTAATATATAATGTGAATAGTCGGGGTCCCAGCACAGATCCCTGTGAAACCCCACTAGTCACTGACTGCCAATCAGAAAAAGATCCATTTATGCCTACTCTTTGCTTCCTATCTGCTAACCAGCTTTCTATCCATCTCGAGACATTAACTGCAAACCCATGTGCTTTAACTATATCTATTAGTCTGTTACATATGAGACCTTGTTGAAAGCCCTCTGGAAGTCTAAATAAACCACATTCACTGGTTCTCCGTGGTCAACTCTACGAGCTACAACCTCAAAAAATTCCAATAGATTCGTCAAGCATGATTTCCCTTTGTAAACCCATGTTGATTTTGTCTGATTATAGCACTACCTTCCAAATGCAGAGTTATGAAATCCTTGATAATAGACTCTAGCAACTTCCCCAGTACCAACATTAAGCTCACTAGTTTATAGTTCCCTGTTTTCTCTCTTCCTCCCTTTCTGAATTGTAAGATTGTATTAGCTTCCCTCCAATCTGTAGGAACTAGTCCAATGTCCAAAGTATTTTGGAAAATAACTACCAATGGATCTACTGTTTCCAGGACCACTTCCTTTGGCCAAATTCTCCTCCAACTCAATTTTCAAGTTTGCTAGTGACACCACCATAATGAGTCAGAACTCAAACAACGACGAGACATAGAACATAGAACATAGAACATAGAACATAGAACATTACAGCGCGGAACAGGCCCTTCGGCCCACAATGTTGCGCCGACCAGTCTTATTTTTAAAAAAAAAACATTGACCCACTAATCTAAACCACTCCTTTTTCGTCCATAAACCTATCCACCAATCTCTTAAACGCCCCCAAACTAGGCGCATTTACAACTGCAGCAGGCAGGGCATTCCAGTCCCTCACCACCCTCTGGGTAAAGAACCTGCCCCTGACATCCGTCCTATAACTACCCCCCCTTAATTTAAAGCCATGCCCCCTCGTGCTAGATTTCTCCATCCGAGGAAACAGGCTATCACCATCCACCCTATCTAAACCTCTAATCATCTTATATGTTTCTATAAGATCCCCTCTTAGCCGCCTTCTTTCCAGTGAAAACAACCCCAAATCCCTCAGTCTCTCCTCATAGGACCTCCCCTGCATACCAGGCAACATCCTGGTAAACCTCCTCTGCACCCTCTCCAAAGCCTCCACATCCTTCCTGTAATGTGGGGACCAGAACTGCACACAGTACTCCAAGTGCGGCCGCACCAGAGTTGTGTACAGTTGCAACATGACGCTGCGACTCCTAAATTCAATCCCCCTACCAATAAACGCCAAGACACCGTATGCCTTCTTAACAACCTTATCTACTTGATTCCCAACTTTCAGGGATCTATGTACACATACACCTAGATCCCTCTGCTCCTCCACTCTATTCAAAGTCCTCCCGTTAGCCCTATACTCAACACATCTGTTATTCCTACCGAAATGGATTACCTCACACTTCTCCGCATTAAACTCCATCCGCCACCTCGCGGCCCAGCTCTGCAACCTGTCCAAGTCACCCTGCAAACTTCGACACCCTTCCTCACAATCTACCACACCTCCGACTTTGGTGTCATCAGCAAACTTACTAATCCACCCAACTATACCCTCATCCAGATCATTAATAAAGATTACGAACAGCAGTGGCCCCAAAACAGATCCCTGAGGCACACCACTCGTAACCGAACTCCATGATGAATAATTACCATCAACCACCACCCTCTGTCTCCTATCTGCTAACCAATTCCTGATCCAAGTACCTAAATTACCACCAATCCCATACATCTGCATTTTCTGCAGAAGCATACCATGGTGAACCTTATCAAACGCCTTACTAAAATCCATATATACCACATCTACTGCCTTACCCCTATCCACCTCTTTGGTCACCTTCTCAAAGAACTCAATAAGGTTAGTAAGGCACGACCTTCCCGCTACAAAACCATGCTGACTATCTCTAATCAATTCATTACAGGATTACAGATTACAGATTACAGGAATGAGATAGAGAGTCTGGTGAACTGATGAGGTGACAATAATCACTCCATCAATGTCAACAAAGTGAAAGAACTAGCTATCGACTTCAGGAAACAGAGAGGAGTACATGCCCTTCACTAAATCGATGGGGACAAGGTAGAAAAGGTTGAGAGCTGCAAATTTTTCGGTGTCCAGATCACCTAGAACCTGTCCTGGTTCACCCATGCTGACACTGTAGTTACGAAAGCCCACCAACATCTCTACTTTCTCAGAAGACTAAGGAAATTTGGCATGTCAGATATGACTCTCACCAACTTTTACAGATGCACTATAGAAAGCACTCTTTCTGGTTGTATCACAGTTTGGTATGGGCTCCTGCTCTGCCCAAAACTGCAAGAAACTACCAAAGGTTGTAAATGTAGCCCAATCACAAATCAGCCTCTCTACCATTGGCTCTATCTACACTTCTCGCTGCCTTGCCAAAGCAGCCAGCATAATTAAGGACCCCACGCAGCCTGGACATTCTCTCTTCCACCTTCTTTTGTCAGGATAAAAATACAAAAGTCAGAGGTCATGTACCAACCAACTCAAGAATGGACCTACCTTGCATTAAACTGATCTTTCTCTACACCCTAGCTATGACTGTAACCACTACATTCTGCACTCTCCCATTCTGTTCTCTATGAGCTGTATGCTGTGTCTGCATGGTGCGCAAAATACTTTTCATTTATGTTAATACACGTGACAATAATACATCAAACCAAATCAAAAAAATTACCAGCACTTTTGAAGATTTATCCACATTCAATCCCATCAATTTCCCCAAAACCATTTCTCTGCTAATGTTGATTTCCTTCAGCTCACTAAAATGTGTTTCTCTCAGAACTTTGGTACATTATTCATCTCTTCCTTTGTGAAGTCTGAAACAAAGTATGAATTTAATTCCTGGGCCATTTCTTTATTTACAGTTATGAACTTTCCTGTTTCTGACTGCAAGGGAACTGCATTTGTTTTTGTCAACCTTTTTCTCTTTATGTACGTGTAGAAACTTTTACGGCCATTTTTAATGTTCCCTGCTAGTTAACTTTCATATTTTATTTTTTCCCTTCTTAATCAATCCCTTCTTTGCTGAATTTTAAACTGTTCCCAATCCTCAGGCCTATTGCTTTTTCTTGCCAATTTGTCTGCTTCTTCCATGAATCTGATCCATTTTCTAATTTCCCTTGTAAGCCATGGTTTAGTGACAATAGTCTTACCACTCTAGTGCCAAACAGGAATAAACAACTTGTGGTGTTCATTCTTTAAATGCCTGCCATTTCCTGTCCCCTGTCTTTCCCAGTCTGTCATGGCCAATTCATGCCTCAAACCATCATAGTTGCCTTTATTGAGACTCATGACCCTGGTCTCAGAATCAACTACATCATTTTCCAGCTTGACAAAGAATTCTAACATATTATGGTCACATGTCCACAAGAATCCTCTCACAATTAAATTGCCAACTAATCCTTTCTCATTGTGCAACACCCAGTCCAAGATGGCCTGCTCTCTTGTTGGTTCCTCAATGTATTGCTCCAGAAAACTATCTCGTATACACTCCAGAAATTCCTCCTCTATTGTACTGTGACTTATTTCATAGAAATCATAGAAATCCCACAGCACAGAAAGAGGCCATTTGGTCCATCGAGTCTGCACCAACCACAATCCCACCCAGGCCCCACCCCCACACCCCACACATTTACCCGCTAATCCCTCTAACCTACGCATCTCAGGACACTAAGGGGCAATTTTATCATGGCCAATCAACCTAACCCACACATCTTTGGGCTGTGGGAGGAAACCGGAGCACCCGGAGGAAACCCATGCAGACACGAGGAGAATGTGCAAACTCCACACAGACAGTGACCCAAGCCAGGAATCGAACCCAGGTCCCTAGGGCTGTGAAGTAGCAGTGCTAACCACTGTGCTACCATGCCACCCATGACTCTCCCAATCTATATGCAGATTAAATTCACCCATAATCACCCATGTTCCTTTAACATGTACATCTCTGATTTCTTGTCTAATGATTTTCCCAACTAAAGTTTGGTGCTCTGTATACCACACCCACCAATGTTTTTTGTCCTTTGTTGTTTCTTAACTTGACCCATACAGATTCCACATCATCTATGCTAATATTTTTTCTCAATATCATGCCAATATCGTTTTTAATTAACAATGAACTCCACCACCTCTTCCTTTCTGTCTAAGGCGTTCTATAGGTATGTCAAGAACAGAAGGTTGGTTAGGGCAAGATTAGGGCCAGTTACAGACAGTAGGGGGAAGTTGTGTGTGGAACCGGGAGAGATTGGAGAGGCATTGAACCATTATTTCTCTTCGGTGTTCACGCAGGACGATATGAATGTAGCTGAGGAGGTCACTGGGGTGAAGGGGTGTAAAATAGAAAGTATTGCAGTTGATACAGAGGATGTGTTGGATATTCTAGAAGGGTTGAAAATAGATAAGTCCCCTGGTCCAGACGGGATTTACCCTAGGATTCTATGGGAGGCAAGAGAGGTGATTGCAGAGCCACTGGCTCTGATCTTCAGGTCGTCGTTGGTCTCTGGTATAGTACCGGAAGATTGGAGGACAGCGAATGTTGTCCCATTGTTTAAGAAGGGGAACAGAGACTTCCCTGGGAATTATAGACCAGTGAGTCTTACTTCTGTAGTGGGCAAGGTTTTAGAAAGAATTATTAGGGATAAGATTTATAGTTATTTGGAGAGTAATGAATTGATTAGAGATAGTCAGCATGGTTTTGTAGCGGGAAGGTCGTGCCTTACTAACCTTATTGAGTTCTTTGAGAAGGTGACCAAAGAGGTGGATAGGGGTAAGGCAGTAGACGTGGTATATATGGATTTTAGTAAGGCGTTTGATAAGGTTCACCATGGTATGCTTCTGCAGAAAATGCAGATGTATGGGATTGGTGGTAATTTAGGTACTTGGATCAGGAATTGGTTAGCAGATAGGAGACAGAGGGTGGTGGTTGATGGTAATTATTCATCATGGAGTTCGGTTACGAGTGGTGTGCCTCAGGGATCTGTTTTGGGGCCACTGCTGTTTGTAATCTTTATTAATGATCTGGATGAGGGTATAGTTGGGTGGATTAGTAAGTTTGCTGATGACACCAAAGTCGGAGGTGTGGTAGATTGTGAGGAAGGGTGTCGAAGTTTGCAGGGTGACTTGGACAGGTTGCAGAGCTGGGCCGCGAGGTGGCGGATGGAGTTTAATGCGGAGAAGTGTGAGGTAATCCATTTCGGTAGGAATAACAGATGTGTTGAGTATAGGGCTAACGGGAGGACTTTGAATAGAGTGGAGGAGCAGAGGGATCTAGGTGTATGTGTACATAGATCCCTGAAAGTTGGGAATCAAGTAGATAAGGTTGTTAAGAAGGCATACGGTGTCTTGGCGTTTATTGGTAGGGGGATTGAATTTAGGAGTCACAGCGTCATGTTGCAACTGTACACAACTCTGGTGCGGCCGCACTTGGAGTACTGTGTGCAGTTCTGGTCCCCACATTACAGGAAGGATGTGGAGGCTTTGGAGAGGGTGCAGAGGAGGTTTACCAGGATGTTGCCTGGTATGCAGGGGAGGTCCTATGAGGAGAGACTGAGGGATTTGGGGTTGTTTTCACTGGAAAGAAGGCGGCTAAGAGGGGATCTTATAGAAACATATAAGATGATTAGAGGTTTAGATAGGGTGGATGGTGATAGCCTGTTTCCTCGGATGGAGAAAGCTAGCACGAGGGGGCATGGCTTTAAATTAAGGGGGGGTAGTTATAGGACGGATGTCAGGGGCAGGTTCTTTACCCAGAGGGTGGTGAGGGACTGGAATGCCCTGCCTGCTGCAGTTGTAAATGCGCCTAGTTTGGGGGCGTTTAAGAGATCTGTGGATAGGTTTATGGACGAAAAGGGATTGGTTTAGATTAGTGGGTCAATGTTTTTTTTTAAAAATAAGACTGGTTGGCGCAACATTGTGGGCCGAAGGGCCTGTTCCGCGCTGTAATGTTCTATGTTCTATGTTCTATGTCTGTCCTTCCTAAACACCGAATAGCCCTCAATGTTTAGTTCTCATCCTTGGTCACCTTGGGCAATAAATGCTGACCAGCCAGCGACCTCCATGTCCCACAAATGAATTAAAAAAGAATCCTTTACCCTCTCATGCCGTGCCACAAGTGAAAATCTTTGAGAAAAGCCCATTTTTCTGAATATTTTTCAAAAACTATAATGGGGCAGCATTAAAATAACTGGGAAAAATTTGAAGTATAACAGGTTTTAAGCAAATGAATAACGGAGGCAATGGTGTAGTACAATTTTGTCATTAGATGATAAAATTTGAATTCAAACAAAAATCTGGAGTTAAAATCTACTGATGACCATGAAACCACTGTTAATTGTTGTAATAACTCACCTGGTTCACTAACGTCCTTTAGGGAAGGAAATCTGCCGTCGTTACCTGGTCTGTATGGATGGTCTGGCCTACGAGTTACTTCAGAGCCACAGCAATGTGGTTCATTCTCAAATGCCCACTGGAATGGTGGGCAGTTAGGGACGGGCAATAAATGCTGGCCCAGACACATCCCTTAAAATGAATTTAAATAAAGAACAAAAGGGAAGGTCTATGTAAACACAGCAATGTCTCTTTATTCCGCAGAACTTCCAAGTGTCATGCCATTCATTAAGTACGTCCTTGTCAAATTACTCCTTCCAAAGTGTATCCCCTCACACTTTTCAGGGTTAAAATTAATCTACCACTTATACGCTCGTTTGACCATTCCGTCTATATCTTCATGTAGCCCAAGACTCTCAACCTCACTGTTAACAACCTTGCCAAGGTTTGTGTCATCCCTAACCCTATTTCCTATGCATCTATATCATTTAAATAAATGATGAATAATAGGGGACCCAGCACAAATCCTGGTGGTATGCCACTGGGCACTGACTTCCAGTCACTAAAGCACTTTCTGTCATCACCCTGTTTCCTACAACTGAGTCAATTTTTAATCCACTTTATCAAATTACCCTTTATCCCACGTGCATTTGCCTTCTTTAGAAATCTCCCATGTGGGATCTTGTCAAAGGCTTTGCTGTAATCCATGCAAACTACATCGACTGCACTACTCTCATCTACACACCTGATCATCTTCTCAAAAAGTTGTAATCAAATTTGTTTGGCATGACCTCTCTCTGACGAAGCCATGCTGACTATCCCGATCAAACCCTGCCTCTCCAAGTGGAGATAGATGCTCTCATAGAACCATACAACACTGCAGCACAGAAACAGGCCTTTTGGCCCATCTTGGCTGTGCTGAACCATTTTTCTGCCTAGTCCCGTGACCTGCACCTGGACCATATCCCTCCACACCCCTCTCATCCATGTATGTGTCCAAGTTTTTCTTAAATATTAAAAGTGAGCCCACATTTACCACTTCATCTGGCAAAATTTTCTTCCTTCAAAATTTCATCCTTCAAAATTTTCTCTAATAGTTTCCCTATCACTGATGTGAGACTCACTCTGTCGTTTCCTGAATTATCCCTACAATCCTTCTTAAATAGTAGAACCACATTGGGTGTTCTCCAGTTCTCTGATACCTTCCCCATGGTGAGAGAGGAAATAAAAACATGGGTCAGAGCCCCAGCAATCTTTCCTCCCTTGCCTCCCTCAGCAGCCTGCGGCACAAGCTTTGCTCACTTTTAATCCTGCCA
The DNA here is from genome assembly GCF_965287045.1 of Carcharhinus amblyrhynchos. Lineage (NCBI taxonomy): Eukaryota > Metazoa > Chordata > Chondrichthyes > Carcharhiniformes > Carcharhinidae > Carcharhinus > Carcharhinus amblyrhynchos. Next base: position 2,489,021 of record NC_137342.1, on the reverse strand, counting down.
ACACGTCCTTGCCTATGTCAATTTGCCCAAGAACCTCACAGTCTCTCTCACTGAATTCCATACCTTCACCCTCCTTCTCTTGAGTGAAGTTGGATGTGAAGGAGGTTAGTTTTCCATTGAACAGCCAGACTGGCCAAAATCTTCAGAGAGGGTGGTTCCATCTATGATTCAAGCCACAGAGGCCTGTTCTGTCTAACTTTTAGAGTCACAGCAGATTGAAGACATTCTCCTCTAAAACACGTGGTTTTGTACCTTCACTGAATCAGCAAAAGACATTTTCCAGACTTGATCACTTAAGCTATATCACATGGTAACTTTGAGCTGGATTTGACTGATACAGTCACTAAAGTGGATATTGTTTGGGAAAAGTCTCAATGTGTTCTGGGAACGTGGATATATTTAGAGAACAAGAGATAATTTCAGATAAAATGAAGTGTTTAGTTATCAATATGCTTAAGTGTCATTGTATAATCTAATCTTTCTTGTTCTGTGTTTTCTTTTCTTTTACTTCAACAAATACACTTTATTAATTTTTCACACAATAACTGGAACGGTTCCTCACTGGGTTGTACACGGTTTCCCACATTATCCCAAATAAGAATTAAGAACCAGTGTTTCAAGTTATCAGGTGGGATGCTCCCAAAAAAATTCTAAGTGTTGAATTTGCATAAAAACTAGAATAAATCCCACTGTTTCGTTTCAGCGGGAATTTGAAAGTGAATCTCCCACTCTCTGTGCAGTGCAGAGTGCACTAACATGGATCAGGATGAAAAATCAGCAGGCTGATTCCCGCAGGAGAGGCTGGCGGCAGAGTGCTGAGTGGGCCACAGCGCATGCTCCGATCTGTCAGTGCCGAGACTGGCACATGAGCAGTGGCCCTGCACTGCCGGCCTCCCATTCACTGGCCAGCTTGATCGCTGGCCAGCCCTACCACCCCACAATACAGCCCTTCCAACCCCTCTGGACGTGTTCAGGCAAGCCCGGACCCAACCCCAGCCCACCTTGATCTCCCCCCCTACTGCCCCCAACCCCCATCCCTGGCAACAGTCCCAATCTCCCTGTTTGTGGGGAGCTGTTGTGAACCCTGTTGGAATGAAACACTGCTGGCGAGTGGGGAAGAGGCCAGCTGGCCCAGATACTTCAGTCCCAGGCCTGCTAATTATATGCAAATCCTAATTTAAATAAATAAATTATACAGCTCTGTACTGATTTCTGACACAGAGCTAATGGTGCTGGAAATTCAGTGCCCAGAGATTCGTGGAGGCTGTGGCATCCAATGGAAAACCTGCTAAATGGGCTTTGCTTAAATCTCCCTGCCCAGCAGCACAGCAGGCTGGGAGAATCATTCCCGTCCTTTAGGGGTTTGAGGGCACTCTTGCAGGTAATGTCAACGGGGATTCTTAACAAACATCGTTCAAAATCCACTTAAAAAGCTTAAAACTGTAAATATAACCAAGCTCATAGTTCTGTTGACAATGTGTCTTGTGTCAACAACCCTGAGCTGAATCCATTTGTGGGTTTTGAACTCAGGAAAGCATTGATAATGAGATTCCATTACACACCTGAATGAACAACTTGTCCAGGTTGAATGCATAAGTGATCCAAAGCTCAGTTATCTATCAAGCTTTGAAACAGGCAAACAGGTATCATAGAACATAGAACATTACAGCGCAGAACAGGCCCTTCGGCCCACGATGTTGCGCCGACCAGTTAAAAAAACAATGACCCACTAACCTAAACCAATCCCTTTTCGTCCATAAATATCTGAACTGAACATCAGTGAGTTGACATTCCAAAGGGGTGCAGGTTAGCCTGATTATCCATGCTGAAGTGTCCCTTCTTATCAGGAGGATTCGTAGGGTAGATAAGTTGGTTTACGGGGATGGGCCCTGGGTGGGATTGTGGTCAAAGAACAAAATCAGCCTGGGAAACAGGCCCTTTGGCCCAACGAGCCCGCGCCGCCATCCCAACACCACCAGTTCCCCTCTCCACCCACGACCCCTGTCTAATGTTTTATGGCCATCCAGATTGAGGGAAACTGATTTAGGGACAATTTATTCCTGCCAATCAGCCTAACAGCACATCTTTGGGGTGTGGGAGGAAACCGGAGCACCCGGAGAAAACCCACGCAAGCACGGGGAGAATGCGCAAACTCCCACAGACACTGGCCCAAATCCATGTGTCTGCACAGCAATCAGCGATAGTCACTGAGCTGTCGTCTTGCCCAGTATCGTGTCCAGTCGCTGCAGACTTGATGGATTGAATGGCCTCCTTCTGCCCTGTAGGATTCTATGATTTTATGAGTTCAGCCATTGGTCGTAGCTTTAAAATAGCCAGTCAGATAATGGGGACAATTAACACAGTCAAATCCAATTTCAATATTGTGCAATGCAGAAGAGCACTTTGTCCATTGTCAGATGTACTCTCATGCACCTGAAGGCATTAATCACAGGATCGTATCATTTAACAGTTACTTGTCTTTTCAATATTATGCCTCGTCATCAAACATTTTAAAACCTATATAACTTATTATGCCATATTATGACGTTGGTGGTTGGCAAGTTATTGAAAGGTGTGATAAGGGATAGGATCTACAAATATTTGGATAGACAGGGGCTTATTAGGGAGAGTCAACATGGCTTTGTGCGTGGTAAATCATGTTTGACCAATCTATTAGAGTTTTTTGAGGAGGTCACGAGGAAAGTGGATGAAGGGAAAGCAGTGGATGTTGTCTACCTGGATTTCAGTAAGGCCTTTCACAAGGTCCCGCATGGGAGGTTAGTTCGGAAGGTTCAGTCACCAGGTATAGATGGGGAGGTTGTAAATTGGATTAGACACTGGCTCAATGGAAGAAGCCAGGGAGTGGTTGTGGAGGATTGCTTCTCTGAGTGGAGGTCTGAGACTAGTGGAGTGCTGCAGGGATCGGTGTTGGATCCATTGTTGTTTGTCATCTATATCAATGATGTGGATGATAATGTGGTAAATTGGATCAGCAAATTTGCTGATGATACAAAGATTGGAGGTGTAGTGGACAGTGGGGAATGTTTTCAAAGCTTGCAGAGGGATTTGGACCGACTAGAAAAATGGGCTGAAAAATGGCAAATGGGATTTAATGCAGACAAGTGTGAGGTATTGCACTTTGGAAGGACAAACCAAAGTAGAACGTACAGGGTAAATGGCAGGACTCTGAAGAGTGCAGTTGAACAGGGGGATCTGGGAATACAGGTACAGAATTCCCTAAAAGCGACGTCACAGGTGGATAGGGTCGTAAAGAGTGCTTTTAGTACATTGGCCTTTATAAATCGGAGTATCGAGTATAAAAGTTGGAGTGTTATGGTAAGGTTATATAAGGCATTGGTGAGGCCAAATTTAGAGTATTGTGTACAGTTTTGGTCACCTAGTTACAGGAAGGATGTAAATAAGGTTGAAAGAGTGCAGAGAAGGTTCACAAGGATGTTGTTGGGACTTGAGAAGCTGAGTTACAGAGAGAGATTGAATAGGTTAGGACTTTATTCCCTGGAGTGTAGAAGAATGAGGGGAGATTTGATAGAGGTGTATAAGATTTTGATGGGTATAGATAGAGTGAATGCAAGCAGACCTTTTCCACTGAGGCTAGGGGAGAAAAAAACCAGAGGGCATGGGTTAAGGGTGAAAGGAGAAAAGTTTAAAGGGAATATTAAGGGGGGGCTTCTTCACGCAGAGAGTGGTGGGAGTGTGGAATGAGCTGCCGGATAAAGTGATAAATGTGGGGTCACTTTTAATATTTAAGAAAATCTTGGACGGGTTCATGGATGAGAGGGGTGTGGAGGGATATGGTCCAAGTGCAGGTCAGTCGGACGAGGCAAAAAAATGGTTCAGCACAGACAAGAAGGGCCAAAAGGCCTGTTTCTGAGCTGTAATTTTCTCTGGTTTCTATGGTTCTGTGGTTTTCTATTATGACATGTAAAGTTGACAACAACCTTTGAACTTTCCTGTTGAAAGGTTCCCAACTCCAAACTAAGGCATGGATCACGACATGGCTGAGCTCATGTCAGCCACATTACCTTTAAAAACCAGCCCAACTCCAGGAGAATTGCAGAGGTCTGAAATGTTCTTTTCTATAATGGAGCTGACAGCTGGGTGCAGGCAGGCGACTCTCCCTCTTTTCCCAAAATGATCAAAAACACTGGTATTAAGAATGGCAGTGAGAATCCCAGAATCTGGTCCTGTCCACATTTTTATAGCCTGTCTGATGTATCTTGGAATGGAGTTGAAGGACTAAATGGCCTTGTCCTGCTTTTTGAGTGTTCTTCAGTTCTGCGGGAGAACACTTTTCCCTTGTTCGACACTTGCTGTCAGATGGCTTGATTGAGATCAGGAACAAAATAAATGCAGTTGAGGAAATAACATAAGAACATAAGAAATAGGAGCAGGAGTAGGCCATCTAGCCCTTCGAGCCTGCCCCGCCATTCAATAAGATCATGGCTGATCCGTTGTGGCTCAGTTCCACATTCCTGCCCTCTCCCCATAACCCTTAATCCCCCAATCATTTCATTCATCTTAGATTATCCATCTCAAAGGAAATATCTACAGCCCCTATCAAGCCATCCTGCTGGCCTTTGAATATGTCCTGTTTGGACAAAGTGGTGCTGACTTTTATCTTACAGACTTGCCCTGGTCGTTATAAATTCAGTTTGCTTTCTTATTGCCATTACAGAAAGCCCTCTGTTCACCCCTCCTTATGAGATAAATTGCAGCCTTAAAGAGGAAATGTTACATTTCAGGCATTTGCTATTATCTATCTGTTTCTGTAATTTAGTACATCACAAAGTTATTTTCATCGATGATCTCTTGCTTTATCTGTCCCCTAGTGAAAGATTCACTGGGAAGGTGACTCCTCTCTTAGTCTTCGCCCAACACCAACTTCAGATAAGAATCGCGGAATTCAACGGTCCAACTCCTCCACAGCCACATTTTGTAAAAGCTGCAGATGAAGTAGGAACAGTTGTAAGTATAGTATCTGTTGTATGGTTTTCAATAAATTACATTGAACCTCAATTGAGGGGATGTATGGGCCCCTCATGCTGTACATGAGGGGTAAACCAATGCTCCATCTCTCTGCATGCATTAGGCAAGAATAATTCTGACTGGGGCAGATGGAAGCATGTAAGTTGAATAGCAATAAGGCACAGATGTCATTGTTTCTCCTATGTTGGATAGCTCAGTCCACACATGACAGGAACCCAAGGCAGGAGTGTCCATAACAACCGGTTCTCAGTGTTTGTGCCCCACCGTTTTAGATCAGAGAGTCTAAGAGAAAAGAACGTTGCTAACATTTAACAGTTTGGACCAGAATTAGCTCTGGATATTCTACCTGTTCTGAAGTGGGAAGCTGTCCAGGGAAGTAATGCACACTCTCTGGGGCAGGGAACGAGACATTGTTGGTGCAGGGATGTGGGATGGAGTAAAGGGCCTTGCTTCTTAGCTCCTGCGGTTGGAAGAAGTTCAACATTATCCAAGACAAAGCAACACTGTAAAAGCTTCACTGCAGGAACTCACCAAGGCTCCTTAGGCAATATCTTCCAGATTCACAGTTGCGACTATCTAAAGGGACAAAGGCAGCAGATACCTCAGAACCACTGCCTGAAAGTTCTCCTCCAGGGCAGCATTATGGCACAGTGGTTAGCACTGTTACCCAGTGCCAAGGCCCCTGGTTCAATTCTGACCTGCCTCTGAAATTTGCATGTCCTCCCCATGTCTACATGGGTTTCCTCTGGGTGCTCTGATTTCCTCCCACAGTCCAAAGGTGTGCAGGTTAGGTGGATTGGTCATGCTAAATTGGCCCTTAAATATATAGGTTAGGGGGATTAGTCCAGTAAATATGTGGTGTCACGGGATAGGGTGAAGGTGGGGCTCGGTGAGATGATCTGTTGTTGTAGACTCAGTGAGCTGAATGGCTTCCTTCTGCACTGTAAGAAATCGCTTCGACAAAGTCACTCACCATCCTTCCCTGTCACTGGGTCAAAATCCTGGATCTCCCTCTCTAACAGCACTGTGGGTGTACCTACACCTCAGGTATTGCTACACTTCAAGGAGGCAGCTCACCACCACCTTCTCAAGGGCAACTAGACATGAATTTAAGAAAGGGGAGGGTGCTGTTTCTGGACAGAGATAACTGTAGACAGATTATCCCAAAAGGTTGGGTTGGTGTTGTCCATGATGGGGTCGTGGGGGTTGAACTGAGAGCACTTGGTAGCAGAGGGAACAATCACAGTGAAACGGGTGAGTGGGACGTAGTGGGTTGTATTATGATCCAGTAGGCAGTAAGTGTTACACGAGTCAAATCCCAAAGAGGGAAACTTGACAAGCAATCACAACTATTATCTGTTTGTATCTGACCATGAGAAAATATATGCACTGAAGTCAGGAACCACAAATTTTGAAGATTTTAAATATTAGATTAAAACATTTATTAACAAAATCTTAAACAGGCAGGAATACAATTACTTGATTAAAATTAGCCCTAAAGAACATTTCCAAAAATATTCTTACTTGGTTAGGCCCAAAATAAACACCCTTCAGACAAGTCTTTATAGGTACTTGTAGAGGTATGTCATTAGCACTATTGCCTCACAGTGCCAGGGACTTGGGTTTGATTTCCAGCTTGGGTCACTGTCTGTGCGGAGTCAGCATGTTCTCCCTGTATCTACATGGGTTTCTCCCAGTGCTCTGGTGTGCTCCGGTTTCCTCCACAGTCGGAAAGACATGCTGGTTAGCTGAATTAGCCGTGCTAATTCAGAGGCTGGTGTGTGATGGCTCAAGGATTTTCACATTGCGGTGTTAACATAAGCCAACTTGTGACACGAATAAATAAACTAAACTAAAAGTACTGTACTGTTAGTGAAGCATGGAGGACCAGTATAATATAAATGGTACTTTCGAAGGGGATACAAGTCAGATTGACCTATGAGACTCTTATTGAAAAATTAACTCAGAGGAAATTGAATGTTTGAAATGTACCTTTAATTCTGTACATAGAAAGAACTTCCAATTTTCCAGTGGGTGCAGATACGTTTGCAAACAGATCTTGCACTTAGCAGCAGTGATGATTTGAAAGATTTATTTATCAAAACTATTCCAGCAGAAATAATCCAGCCTTGAATTCCCTATAATTTCTACCTTTTGTAAAAAGCAATATCCACTTTCCAACAGAAACAGATCCAACCATTGTTCCACTATACACATTGACATTCTGTTCCAAAGACCCACTATCTCTGAAAAAAATACCATTTCCTTACATCTGACCTTACCTGTATACTTCTCAAAAATGTGACCCTGGTCCTTCCTAACCTAATTGGAACAAACTGAACTGGAACATAAACTTCCTTCGTCAATTTAAAAACCAGTGTATCATCCCAAGTCTACTGTAGAATCCCAAATCTTTTATACTGGCAATTCTTCGAATAGCCCTCTTCTACCTGCTTTCTAAAGTCTCAGTAACACCCACCATAAAGAGACCAACACCAACGCAATATTCCAAGTGAGCAAAGTGTTCAAAAATGACAAGATATATCTTATGCCTCTGAATATAGCATTGCTTGCATGTGCAGTACAACACCCTGACCCCTACTTTCTCCACCTTACATGCCTTTGTGAATATAGGAATTAAGAATAAAAATAGGCCATTTGACCCATCAAGCCTGTTCTACCATTTGACAAGATCATGCCTACTTTGATTGTAGCCTCAACTCCACTTGCCTGTCTACCCCAATATCATCTGATTCCTTTGCCCGTCAAGAATCCATCTAACTCTTAGATGAATCATAAAATCCCAAACAGTGCAGGAGGAGGCCATTTGGCCCATTGAACCTGCATTGCCCAGGCCCTATTCCCATAACCCCATGTATTTACCCTGCTAGTCCCCTGACACTAAGGTGCAATTGAGCATGGCCAATCAATTGGGCCAATGGGCTGACGAATGGCAGATGGAGTTTAATTTAGATAAATGCAAAGTGATGCATTTTGGTAGATTGAACTAGGGCAGGACTTATTCAGTTAATTGTTGGGCATTGGGGAGAGTTACAGAACAAAGAGATCTAGGGATACATGTTCATAGCTCTTTGAAAGCGGAGTTATAGGTAGACTGAGTGGTGAAGACGGCATTCGGCATGCTTGGTTTCATTGGTCAGAGCATTGAATACAGGAATTGGGACATCTTGTTAAAGTTGTACAAGACATTGGTAAGGCCACACTTGGAATACTGTGTGCAATTCTGATCACCCTATTATAGAAAGGATATTATTAAACTAGAAAGAGTGCAGAAAAGATTTACTAGGATGCTACCTGGAATGATCTGTAGAAATATTCCCAACCTCTCAATTCAGTAATTACAAAGATAAAGACAATAATATTGCAATAATTATATTTCAGATTAATTCCAGAAACTTTACAGGAGTACAGTTGAAAGTTGCAACACTCCCATATGAAGATAGCCCAATGGAACATGATAAGGACATGTTGTCAGGTAGGAACATTTACATATATTTGTATATCTCATTTGGCAGCTATTAGAAGTTTCTGAGGACTTCTAGTTGATTTAAAAACACAAATTTGTTGCAATTTTCTCTCTGAATCAATTATTTTGGTTGGTGTTTCATTTGCATTGAGAAATGGTTTCCAATGGTGCTGGTCATTCCATCCTCCTTCTCCATTGTACAGATTGATGTGTACAAGATTATGAGGGGCATAGACAGGGTGGAGATGGAACAGCTGTTCTTTTAAACTGAAGGGTCAGTCATGAGAGGACACAAGTTCAAGGTGAGGGACAGGATGTTTTGGGGAGATGTGAAGAAAAGCCTTTTTACCCAGAGGGTGGTGAGGGTCTGGAATGCACTGCCTGTGAGGGTGGTGGAGGAGGGTTGCTCACATCCTGTAAAAAGTACCTGGATGAGCACTTGGCACGTCATAATATTCAAGGCTATGGACCAAGTGCTGGTAATGGGGTTAGGTGAGTAGGTCAGGTGTTTCTCCTATGTTGGTGCTGACTTGATGGGCTGAAGGACCTCTTTGTGCTGTCTGCTTCTATGATACAGCTGGTTGAGACTGCTTTCATTTAGTTCCACTACTATCCAATCAGTAATATCCAGAAGATCTGCTGCAAGTACAACTTTTCTCACTTCAGTACTGTGACCTCCAGGTCTATTCTTGCTCCTATTTCTCATCTATATTTTAATTTATAGGTTAGGTTGTCAAGCTGTGCAGCATAGAAATTGTGCCTTTACACACTGCAAAACTGCATCTCCAAATACAACAAAGACAGTTTCAGATTGCTCCTATATAAAGGAGCACAGATAAATTCCCAGTTAATGCCCATGCCTGTAGACTAGAGTCACTGCTCACAGCAGCAGGGCTGGTTTCACTACCCCCACCTTATCCCCAGAGCCCTGCATTTCTTTTCTCTTAGGTACTCATCCAGTTTTCTTTTGATAACAATAATTGAATCTGCTTTCTCCCCATGCTTTGGTGGTGTGTTACATATCCTAATCAAATGCTGGATAAAAAAATTTTTTCCACATGTTGCCACTAATGTGCCACAAAGATAGGGTTAGGTTGATTGGCCATGCTAAATTGACCTTGATGTGCTGAGATGTGTTAGAGGGATTAATGGGTAAATATGTAGATAGGTGTTGATGTGATCGGCGCAACTCGTGGGCCGAAGGCCCTGTTTGTGCTGTAGTGTTCTATGTTCTATGTTCTATGTAGGGATATGGGGTTAGGGCCTGGGTGGGATTGTGGTCGATGCAGACTTGATGGGCCGAATGGCCTCTTTCTGTGCTGTAGGGTTTCTATGATTCTAATCAATATTCTTGACCTTTGTGCCAATGGGAATGGATCTCTCAAGAATCCTCATCATTTTGAGCACATCCATCAAATCTCCTTTCAATCTCCTCTTTTCCAAATGATTAGGGGTGAAATTTTCCTGGATATTGGCAAAGGTCGATATGGGGCAGGAAAGTGGTGTTGATGCTGTCGGCAGCGATGACGGCTTTCTCTGCGTATCGTTCATGACTTAGTCAGAAAAGCCTCTAGAAGTGGGTTCCCTGATGGAAACCTGCAGTGATCAAATCTACTCGCCAGAAACTTACTCCCCCGAAGATCGGGGTGCCATTTTTAAAGGCTGGCCAAACGCACAAGAATTCATCCTCCCCCACCATGTTCCCTGCATTACCCCCAGAGCTTCCCACTGGCATGGCCCTCTCCCCACTAAATGATGCAAAGACTTTAATGTTCCGACTGCATCAATTCCAAATCTACAGACAGCTCATTTATCCTGTCCTGTGTCCAACTTTGTGTAGAACTTTATCATTGAAGGTCTACTTACCAGCAAAGGTATTTCACATGTGATCACATTAGTTCTTATAAAGTGATTTACCCTTGTTGAAGTGATACCTGGCACAAAGGAAGATGGTTGTGTTGGTTGGAGGTCTATCATTTCAGTTCCAGGACATCTCTGCAGGAGTCCCTCAGGGTAGTGTCCTTGGCCCAACAATCTTCAGCTGCTTCATCAATGACTTTCCCTCTGTCATAAGGTTAGAAGTGGGGATGTTTGCTGATTATTGCACAATGTTCAGAACCATTCCCAACTCCTCAGATACTGAAGCAGATCACGTCCAAATGAAAAAAAACCAGGACAAAGTCTAGGCTTGGGCTGATAAGCGGCAAGTAATATCCACATCACTCATATGCCAGGCAGAAACCAAATCCAAAAGGAGAAAGTACAACAATTTCCCCCTTGAAATTCAATGGAGAAAACACACAGGAAGAATGTGCAAACTCCACACTGTCACCCAAGGCCAGAATTGAACCTGGGTTCCTGACGTTGTGAGGCAGCAGTGCTAACCATTGTGTCTCCCTGCTGCCCCATGTTCAATCACATACAGCAAATTTCTTTTGTCAAATGACTTTTAATATAACTGTGGCTCTAACTTAAATTTAACCTTGCTAGTAAATTTGCCAAGTCCTTTGAGAACATCACATTAAAATTATCTGCTTCTTGCATCTGTTGGTGGATTAATCTGATTTTAGAGCAAACACTGGGGGGGAAATTTGTTTTGATAATAAGTGCACAATTTAATTTTAGAAAAAAAACTGCTGTAAGGTGGCCCATTCTCTGTACAATCTAACGGGTAATCCATTCTCTGTACATACTGTAATGGGTAATCCATTCTCTGCACACATTGTAATGGATAACACATTCTTTGTACACTCTAATGTGTAACCCATTCTCTGCACACTCTGTATTGGGCAACCCATTCTCTGTACACTCTGCAACGTACAACCCATTCTCTGTACACACTGTGATGATTTGGACCAGGGATTTGGACCAGCTGGAAAAATGGGCTGAAAAATGGTGTTTAATGCAGACAAGTGTGAGGTTTTGCACTTTGGAAGGATAAACCAAGGTAGAACATACATGGTAAATGGTACGACGCTGAAGAGTGCAGTAGTACAGAGGGAACTGGGAATACAGGTACATAATTCCCTAAAAGTGGTGTCACAGGTAGATAGGGTCGTGAAGAGTGTTTTTGGAACATTGGCCTTTATAAATCAAAGTATTGAATATAAGAGTTGGAACATTATGGTGAGGTTGTATAAGACGTTGCTGAGGCCGAATTTAGAGTATTGTGTGCAGTTTTGGTCACCTAATTACAGGAAGGATATTAATAAGGTTAAAAGAGTGCAGAGAAGGTTCACGAGGTTGTTGCTGGGACTTGAGAAGCTGAGTTACAGAGAGAGATTGAATAGGTTAGGACTTTATTCCCTGGAGCGTAGAAGAATGAGGGGAGATTTGATAGAGGTGTATAAAATTATGATGCGTATAGATAGATTGAATGCAAGCAGGCTTTTTCCATTGAGACTAGGGGAGAAAAAAACTAGAGGACATGGGTTAAGGGGTAAAAGTTTAAAGGGAATATTAGTGGGGGGCTTCTTCACGCAGAGAGTGGTGGGAGTGTGGAATGAGCTGCCAGATGAAGTGGTGAATGCGGGGTCACTTTTAAGAAAAACTTGGACAGGTACATGGATGAGAGGGTGTGGAGGGATATGGTCCAGGTGCAGGTCAGTGGGACTAGGCAGAAAAATGGTTCGGCACAGACAAGAAGGGCCAAAAGGCCTGTTTCTGTGCTGTAATGTTCTATGGTTCTATGAGTAACCCATTCTCTGTACACTCTAATGTACAACCCATTTCCTGTACACTCTGCACTGGGTAACCCATTCTCTGTACACATTGTAATGGGTAACCCATTCCCTGCACGCTCTGCAATGGGTAACCCATTCTGTGCACGTCCTGAAATATGTAACCCATTCTCTGTATACTCTGTAATGGGTAACCCATTCTCTGTACACTCTGTAATGGGTAACCCATTCTCTGTACACTCTGTAATGGGTATCCCATTCTCTGTAACTGTGTAATGGGTAACCCATTCTCTGTATACTCTGTAATGGATAACCCATTCTCTGTACACTGTGTAATGGGTAACCCATTCTCTGTACACTGTGTAATGGGTAACCCATTCTCTGTACACTGTGTAATGGGTAACCCATTCTCTGTACACTGTGTGATGGGTAACCTATTCTCTGTACACTCTGTACTAGATAATCTATTCTCTGTACACTCTGTAATGGGTAACCCATTCTCTGTACACTGTGTAATGGGTAACCCATTCTCTGTACACTATGTAATGGGTAACCCATTCTCTGTACACTGTGTAATGGGTAACCCATTCCCTGTACACTGTGTGATGGGTAACCCATTCTCTGTACACTGTGTAATGGGTAACCCATTCTCTGTACACTGTGTAATGGGTAACCCATTCTCTGTACACTGTGTAATGGGTAACCCATTCTCTGTACACTGTGTAATGGGTAACCCATTCTCTGTACACTGTGTGATGGGTAACCTATTCTCTGTACACTCTGTACTAGATAATCTATTCTCTGTATGCTCTGTAATGGGTAACTCATTCTCTGTACACTCTGTAATGGGTAACCCATTCTTTGCACACACTGCAATGGGTAACCCATTCTCTGTACACACTGTAATGAGTAATCTATTCTCTGTACACTCTATTGGGAGTAACCCATTCTCTGTACACGCTGAAATATGTAACCCGTTCTCTGCAAACACTGTTAGGGTAACCCATTCTCTGTATGCACTCTAATGGATAACACATTCTATGTACACTCTATAATGAGTAACCTATTCTTTGTACAAACTGTAATGGGTAACCCATTCACTGCATATTCTGTAATAGGTAACCTAGTCTCTGTACCAGGTAATCCATTCTCTGGACACACTGTAACCAATCCCCTGCAGATGCTGAACACTGCTGAACTCAAACTTCCTTGGTCATAGAATCGTAGAAACCCTACAGTGCAGAAAGAGGCCCTTCGGCCCATCAAGTCTGCACCAAACACAATCCCACCCAGGCCCTACCCCCATATATTATACCAACTAATCCCTCTAACCTACGCATCCCTGGACACTAAGGGGCAATTTCTTAGCATGGCCAATCAGCCTAACCCACACATCTTTGGACTGTGGGAGGAAACCGGAGCACCCGGAGGAAACCCACGCAGACACGATGAGAATGTGCAAACTCCACACAGACAGTGACCCGAGTCGGGAATCAAACCCAGGAGCCTGGAGCTGTGAAGCAACAGTGCTAATCACTGTGCTACCGTGCTGCCCAATCGGAAAGGTGCAGCTCCAGCTTTTGATTCAGTGTTTTGAGAATTCCTTAAGCAATTGAGTTATCCTTTATTATCCACCACATGTTGAGTGATGTAGATTGGGTAAAAATTCCAACTTGCCATCCAGATGTGAGTGCAGTGTATTGAAAACTCGGAATAATGTTCCGCACAGTAGCATGCTCACAAGTATATGTGAGATGTACTGGCACAAAGAATGAGAATCTTTCCAGATAAACCAACAGAATCACTTTGCAATTGTTACAATGAACGTACTATCAGATTAATGCCTGATACTGATTTTCTTTCTAATATGGGCAGCTCTTAATGTTATGCAATCAAAAAATTACAACCCAATCAATGGCCTGAGTTTTATGCTCCTCTATGCCCCACCCTTGGTGGCTTCTGAGACAGTGGAGAGCATGATTGCATGGATGGGACGCTCCCTGGAGAAGACCAGGTTGCGATCTTATAGCGAACTGGGCAGGACCTTGGATGGGAAACCCACCCTTTCCCTGGTTATGGCACCTGTGGCCATTTAATGGCTCTACAAGGGACTTCCCATCCCACTGGACAGAGGACAAATTGGGGGAAACCCAAAAATGAACTGAGTTCATCCCCAGGCAGGATAGTGGCATTGCCCCCATCAGAAGACCTCTCTGACTGGAAGGTGCTCTATTTAAGATCTAATGAGCTCTAGACCCTCACCCACTCATTCACCATCAACTTATCCCTCAGGACCCCAATCACAGCCCTGGTGAGCCCCAGACTTTCTTATCCTTCCCACCCTGGTACCGCTTGCCTCTGCCTGCGGTGTCTCTTCGAGCCACTGCAGCACTGTCCCTAAAGGGACTGATTGGTCAGCAGCTCTCCAAGAAGGGATTTCCTGCTTGTGACCAGGAGTCCTGCCTTATTCCAATAAATCCTTGTTAGAGCAGGAAATGGCATTGGGTCTACCAGAATCTTTTCCTCATTACTCTTTAGATGGTGGGTGCTAAATCCCACCACCCTAAAAATTCAGGGCAGATTTTGTAAACCACCAGTTTCACTATTGGATGAAACAGGAAATTCAGCTCTCCTTGAGGAAACATAGAACATAGAACATTACAGCGCAGAACAGACCCTTCGGCCCACGATGTTGCGCCGACCAGTTACAAAACAATGACCCACTAACCTAAACCAATCCCTTTTCGTCCATAAACCTATCCACGGATCTCTTAAACGTCCCCAAACTAGGCACATTTACAACTGCAGCAGGCAGGGCATTCCAATCCCTCACCACCCTCTGGGTAAAGAACCTACCCCTGACATCCGTCCTATAACTACCACCCCTTAATTTAAAGCCATGCCCCCTCGTGCTAGATTTCTCCATCAGAGGAAAAAGGCTATTACTATCCACCCTATCTAAACCTCTAATCATCTTATATGTTTCAATAAGATCCCCTCTTAGCCGCCTTCTTTCCAGCGAAAACAACCCCAAATCCCTCAGCCTCTCCTCATAGGATCTCCCCTCCATACCAGGCAACATCCTGGTAAACCTCCTCTGCACCCTCTCCAAAGCCTCCACATCCTTCCTGTAATGTGGGGACCAGAACTGCACACAGTACTCCAAGTGCGGCCGCACCAGAGTTGTGTACAGTTGCAACATGACGCTGCGACTCCTAAATTCAATCCCCCTGCCAATAAACGCCAAGTCACCGTATGCCTTCTTAACAACCTTATCTACTTGACTCCCAACTTTCAGGGATCTATGTACACATACACCTAGATCCCTCTGCTCATCCACACTATTCAAAGTCCTCCCGTTAGCCCTATACTTGACACATCTGTTATTCCTACCAAAGTGAATTACCTCACACTTCTCCGCATTAAACTCCATCTGCCACCTCTCGGCCCAGCTCTGCAACCTGTCTAAGTCTTCCTGCAAACTATGACACCCTTCATCACTATCTACCACACCTCCGACTTTGGTGTCATCAGCAAATTTACTAATCCACCCAACTATACCCTCATCCAGATCATTAATAAAAATTACAAACAGCAGTGGCCCCAAAACAGATCCCTGAGGCACACCACTCGTAACCGAACTCCATGATGAATATTTACCATCAACCACCACCCTCTGTCTCCTATCCGCTAGCCAATTCCTGATCCAATTCCCTAGATCACCCCCAATCCCATACATCTGCATTTTCTGCAGAAGCCTACCATGGTGAACCTTATCAAACGCCTTACTAAAGTCCATATACACCACGTCCACTGCCTTACCCCCATCCACCTCTTTGGTCACTTTCTCAAAAAATTCAATAAGGTTAGTAAGGCACGACCTACCCGCCACAAAACCATGCTGACTATCTCCAATCAATTCATTACTCTCCAAATAACTATAAATCCTATCCCGAATAATTTTTTCTAAAACCTTGCCCACAACAGAAGTGAGACTCACCGGTCTATAATTCCCGGGGAAGTCTCTGTTCCCCTTCTTAAACAATGGGACAACATTCGCTAACCTCCAATCTTCCGGTACTATACCGGTGACCAACGACGACCTGAAGATCAGAGCCAGAGGCTCAGCAATCACTTCTCTTGCCTCCCAGAGAATCCTGGGGTAAATCCCATCCGGACCAGGGGACTTATCTATTTTCAGACCCTCCAGAATATCTAGCACATCCTCCTTATCAACTGCAACACTGTCAATTCTACTCCCCTGCAACCCAGTGTCCTCCTCAGCTATATCCATGTCCCCCTGCGTGAACACCGAAGAGAAATATTGGTTCAATGCCTCTCCAATCTCCTCTGGTTCCACACATAACTTCCCTCTGCTGTCTATAACTGGCCCTAATCTTGCCCTAACCAACCTTCTGTTCTTGACATACCTATAGAACGCCTTAGGATTCTCCTTAACCCTATCAGCCAAAGTCTTCTCATGTCCTCTTTTAGCCCTTCTTAGCTCACTCTTCAACTCCCTCCTAGCCAATCTAAAGTTTTCTAGTGCACTACCTGAGCCCTCACGTCTCATCCGAACATAAGCCTCCTTTTTCCTCTTAACCAACAAAAAAGCTTTTTTGGTGCACCACGGTTCCCTAGCCCTACCAATTCCTCCTTGCCTGACAGGGACATACCTATCACGGACTCGCAGTAGCTGCTCCTTGAAAAAACTCCACATTTCAGACGTTCCCAGTCCCTGTAATCTCCTAGTCCAACCTATGCTTCCTAATTCTCTCCTAATAGCCTCATAATTACCCTTCCCCCAGCTAAAACCACTAGCCCGAGGTTCATGCCTATCCCTTTCCATCACTAAGGTGAACGTAACCGAATTGTGGTCACTATCACCAAAATGCACACCAACTTCCAAGTCTAGCACCTGGTCTGGCTCATTTCCCAGCACCAAATCCAATATAGCCTCACCTCTAGTTGGCCTATCTACATACTGAGTCAAAAAACCTTCCTGCACGCTTTGTACAAAAACTGCAAGGTTTTTGCAAGAAAGGTTGCCTTTACATAAATATTCCATAAACATACTCTCTGTGAACTAACTTATGATATACTGCTTGTACATTGAAGTAAACTTTTATTCAAACTGATTCTCTGATTTTAAGGTAGGTGTAACACCAATTTATGTTGAGATTCTAAACAAGTCATTTCTCGATTAGGGCAACACAGAGCGAATGCTTTGGTGTCGGTTCCAGTGAATGTGACGGATACACTCCACAACTTCAGGGAAGCACTGATCAGCGTTAATTATGTGAGCAATGCCCTCAGACATAGTAGGAAACTCTTAGCCTTACTCCTGGCTCACACACAGCAAAGTAAGTGCAAATCATGTCTCAACGTTAAAGTATAAGCATTTTCAACTCTGCTCAATTAGTTGATTGTTATTAAATAGTGGCAATGAATATTAAAAAGGAGACAGTGTGCTATGAACAAAGAATGAAAGACCAGAACCAATCCCAGCTAAAATATTTGGGAGGCTTTTTTTTTGTAGAGCAGGATGGTCTACAAATCCTTATTGGATGGAAGGCAAATGTTCACTTTTCTAACTTCAGGGTAAAATCACTAAATTAAGTTGACAGTGGCTTGAAGGTGGGTCAGGGCAATGAGGATAAGTGCATAACCCTATTGTAATAGTATGTTCTGAATTCTCATTTCGATACAAGTTATTCAGGTTAAATTAAACATGTGCCTTCACTTTCACAACAGGTTAAATCCGGTGTGGAGCAGGCGAGGTAATCTTTGAGGTGGATTCAGAGTTGCTTACCTTGGAACAGGGGAGAAGAGATTGAGTACCTTTGCTGTCCAATGGAGGACAGGCATTAGCTGTCTGAGGGAAGGTAGATGTTGGCTGTCTGAGGGTGGGTGGACGCTGGTTGTCTGAGGAAGGGTGGGTGACACGGGTAGTGAGGTGGATGACAGATGAAGGATCAAAGTTGGCTGAGGAGAATGAGATTTTGATGGAGAGGTATAGGGTGATACAGGGGAAGAGGTACAGGATGAGTTGAGGGTTGCCAAAGACATGCCAAGGGTGATGAAGGCAGTGTGACAATGAGCAGGGAAATTGAGGATGACAGACAGAACTTGTAGGGTGACTGGGAGTAGGTCAAGTATGACGGTGGAGGGTTAAGAATGAGAGAGAGTCATAGAAGACAGAGGGTAACAGTGGAAGGGTGTGTTTCTGAATGGAGGGCTGTGATGAGTGGAGTTCCTCAGGGATCACTGCTGGGGCCTTTGCTGTTTGTAATATATATAAATGATTTGGAGGAAAATGTAACTGGTTTGATTAGTAAGTTTGCGGATGACATAAAGGTTGGTGGATTTGTGGATAGCGATGAGGACCACCAGAGGATACAGCAGGATATAGATCAGTTGGAGACTTGGGCAGAGAGATGGCAGGTTGAGTTTAATCTGGACAGATGTGAGATAATGGATTTTGGAAGGTCTAATACAGATAGAAAATATATAGTCAATGGCAGAAGTCTGAAGAGTATTGATAGGCAGAGGGATCTGGGTGTACAGGTACACAGGTCACTGAAAGTGGCAATGCAGGTGGAGAAGGTAGTCAAGAAGGCATACGGCATGCTTGCCTTCATTGGCCAGGGCATTGAGTTTAAAAATTGACAAGTCATGTTGCAGCTTTATAGAACCTTAGTTAGGCTGCACTTGGAATATAGTGTTCAATTCTGGTTGCCACACTACCAGAAGGTTCTGGAGACTTTGGAGAGGGTACAGAAAAGATTTACCAGGATGTTGCCTGGTATGGGGGGCATTAGTATGAGGAGAGATTGGAGAAACTTGGTTTGTTCTCACCGGAACGACGGATGTTGAGGGGTGACCTGTTAGAAGTCTACAAGATTATTAGGGGCATGAACAGAGTGGATAGTCAGAAGCTTTTTCCCAGGGTGGAAGAGTCAATTACTCAGGGGCACAGGTTTAAGGTGCGATCGGCAAGGTTTAAAGGAGATGTACGAGGCAAGTTTTTTTACACAGAGAGTGTGGATGCCTGGAACTCACTGCCGGGGGAGATAGTGGAAGCAGATGCGATGGTGAGTTTTAAGGGGCGTCTGGACAAATGCATGAATAGATGAGAATAGAGGGATTCAGTCCCTGGAAGAATAAGGAGTTTTAGTCGGGCAGCATAGAACATAGAACATAGAACATTACAGCGCAGAACAGGCCCTTCGGCCCACGATGTTGCGCCGACCAGTTAAAAAACAATGACCCTCTAACCTAAACCAAACCCTTTCCATCCATAAACCTGTCCACGGATCTCTTAAACGCCCCCAAACTAGGCGCATTTACAACTGCAGCAGGCAGGGCATTCCAATCCCTCACCACCCTCTCGGTAAAGAACCTGACATACGTCCTGTAACTACCCCCCCTTAATTTAAAGCTATGCCCCCTCGTGCTAGCTTTCTCCATCCGAGGAAAAAGGCTATCACTGTCCACCCTATCCAAACCTCTAATCATCTTATATGTTTCAATAAGGTCCCCTCGTAGCCGCCTTCTTTCTAACGAAAACAACCTCAAATCCCTCAGTCTCTCCTCATAGGATCTCCCCTCCATACCAGGCAACATCCTGGTAAACCTCCTCTGCATCCTCTCCAAAGCCTCCACATCCTTCCTATAATGTGGGGACCAGAACTGCACACAATACTCCAAGTGCGGCCGCACCAGAGCCCTGTACAGTTGCAACATGACGCTGCGGCTCCTAAATTCAATCCCCCTACCAATAAACGCCAAGACACCGTATGCCTTCCTAACAACCCTATCTACTTGATTCCCAACTTTCAGGGATCTATGTACACATACACCTAGATCCCTCTGTTCATCCACACTATTCAGAATGGCAGAATTCCAGTCGATAACAGAGACCTAGCTCGAGGAAGGGCAGGATTGGATATTAAATATTCCTGATGCAAAATGTTCCGAAAAATTAGGAAAGGAGGAGGTTAAGTAGCACATTGCAGTGCAAAAAAAAAAGAGGGTCCTAGAGGGTTCGAGGGCAGAATCAGTGTGGCTAGAGTTAAAGACAAAATGGGTGTAATTACACTGTTCAGTGTAGTCTGTAGATTGCCAACTGGTGAGAAGGATGTAGAACAAATTTTCAGGGAAATTAGAGAGATGCAAACATTAGAGAGTAGTTAAAATGGGGGACTTACATTACCCAAATATAAACTTGGACAGTGGTAGTGTAAAGGATGGAGAAGAGAAAAATTCCTGACTGTCTTCAGGAAAATCTTCTATAGCAGTCTGTGTCCAGTCAAAAAAAGGACCTGGTTCTTGGAAATGAGGTAGACCAAGTAGATCAAACGTGACAGCATTGAGGAAACAGTGATCATTGTTTATGGTTGGTGCAGGTTTGGAAGGCCGAAGGACCTGTTCCTGTGCTGTAATTTTCTTTGTTCTTTGATTGAGGGAAACCGAAGGGTAGATGGAGGATCATGGTGATGGAGGGAAGGTTAAAGGTGACTGAAGGAGGGAGGAGAGAGATGGTTGGCAAAGCCAGAGTAATTGAGGTGGTGTTGAGGGACGCCACAGCAACAAAAGGATGAGGTGGCAGGGACAAGATTGAGGCAATAGGAGGCCACAGTGGCTGGTTGGAGGCCAGGCTGTTGTAGAAGCAAAGCAGAAGCATTGGCTCATAAATATAGGGTTAGGAACAAGAACCATGGAATCAATATCTCTGCTTGCCTCCTGTCCATAGGTCACTTTCTCTATGCTACATGGGTCTGATTCACCACAGTCTTAAGACTGCCAAAGCAACCTCATATCTTCTTTTAGCCCTCCTGAGTTCCTTCTTAAGTACTTTCTTGCACTTTTATATTCCTCAAGTATCTTATTTGTTCCTTGTTGCCTATACATGCCATATATCTCTCTCTCCTTCTTTATCAGAGTTGCAATATCCCTCGAGAACCAAGGTTCCTTATTCACTTTGCCTTTAATCCTGACAGGAACATACAAACTCCGCACTCTCAAAATTTCTCCTTTGAAGGCCTCCCACTTACCAATCACATCCTTTGTGGATGGGTTGCCCATCCAGCAGGTTGATTATCCTAGGTGATGTTGAGCTCCTTGAGTGTTGTTGGAGTAGTACGTATCTAGGCAAGTGGGGATATTCCATCACACTCTTGACTTGTGCCTTGTAGAAGGTACTGTAATAACAGTGGCTGCTTTAGATTTTTTTTATGTTGCAGAGATACAACTACTTTATCTTTGCATTGGAAAGCATACACAGAAGGAGATTGAGTGTATAACAGGGTATTATTATGTTAGTAATAATGTCTTTGAGAAGGAGAGACTTTTACATATTCAGTTGGATGAAAAATGGACAGAAGTTCATCAAGTTGTATTACTGGTGGGCTGTAGAAAGAAGATTTTGCAGATAGCACATGAGGTTCCAGTATGATGTCATTTAGGCGTAAAGAAAACTTGAGTGAAAATACATTAAAAATTTATTGGCTGGGACTAAGCAAGAATGCGGTTTAATTTT
Organism: Carcharhinus amblyrhynchos; assembly: GCF_965287045.1. NCBI lineage: Eukaryota > Metazoa > Chordata > Chondrichthyes > Carcharhiniformes > Carcharhinidae > Carcharhinus > Carcharhinus amblyrhynchos. The sequence continues at coordinate 2,467,306 of NC_137342.1, read as the reverse complement.
GCTATACATGCAACATGTCAGGATATAGGGAAATCTCAAGTGGTAATCAAACCAACACCTTTAATACCCATTCTAGCATTTGAGGAATCATTTACTAGGATCCAAATTGACTGCGTAGGACCCCTGCTAAAACAAAAAGCGGGAATCAGTGTTTGTTGACCATTATGGATGTTTGTACGAGATTTCCAGAGGCAATTCCATTATGCAATATTACAGCTAAAAGGATTGTAGAGTAGTTATTCAAAATCTTCATCAGATATGGACTACCCACAAAATTCTAATCAAATCAAGGATAAAATTTTACTTTGAAGTTAGTCAGGGAAGTTATAGATAGTTTAGGAGTGAAATCAACTGTGTATCATCCAGAATGGCAAGGAGTATTAGAACATTGGCATTAAATATTAAAGACAATGTTAAGGACCTATTTTCAGGATTATCTGGAGGATTGGGATAAAGGAATTCCCTTCATACTTTTTGCAATCAGAGACACACCTAATGAATCAACTAAATTCACTCCAATTGAAATGATTTTGTCATGAGGTAAGAGGACCACTTAAATTATTCAAGGAGAAATTGGTGAGTCAGCGTTCTGAGACTTCATTGTTGGGTCAAACTTTAGGCAGAGATTAACTAGGACTGACAAGTTGGCTAGACAGCGTTAAAAAGTGGCACTGCATGTGATAAAATGAAGTGGATAAGAGATCAAAAATGTGTAGTTCTGTTAGTCAGGAGGAAGTATTAGTATTATTACCAATGGTAGGTAAACCATTAGAAGCAAGGTTTAGCAGGCCTTATTAAATCGAAAGAAAATGAAGTGAGGTAAAGAATTAGATAAGAATGCCAGGTGGAAGAAAACCCTCAAGTTGTGTTGTTAATATGCTCAAATTGTATTTTGATAGGGAAGGAAAGCAGAAGCAGGATTTATAGGCTATTACAATTCTGAACAGCATGGCAAATAGGAGAATTTCACAGTAACTTAACTGCAGTGTTAATGTAAGCCTTGTGACTAATAAATAAACTTTAAACTCAGACTGAAGAAACAAATCCAGATGATTCTGAATTTGAAGAAGTATTCAGAAATTGGGCTAAATTACTGAGTTACCTCTGGAGGAAAATCAAAATGTCCTGAAAGATTTATTACAGTCACATATTGGGAACAAACTAGGAAGTACCAAAGTAATTGTGCATGATGCAGATATAGGAAATGTGGTTCCAATTGAGCAACATCTGTATGGACTCAATCCACTAAAGTTTGCACAGTTCAAAAGGAAGTTTAAAGCAAGCTTAAGAATGATATGATTAAAGTGAGTTGCAGTAATTGGAACTCAGCTATAGTTATGGTACACAATGATTATGTGTGGACTGTAGAAAAGTCAATGCAGTTACAAAATCAGATTTGTATCCTGTTCCTCGATTGGTGGACTGTATTGAAAAAGTAGAACAAGGAAATTTCATTACCAAACCTGATTTGCTTAAAGGATACTTCTATTAGAAATCGTGAAGGAGATTTCAGCTTTTGTGACACCAAATGTGCCAGTTTAAAGTTATGCTGTTTACATTGAAGAATGTGCCAGCAACATTCCAAAGATTAACCAACAAGGTCATTTCTGGAGTCAATAACTGTGCCGTGTACATAAGCAATCTGGTGGTTTTCAGTCAGGTGTGGAAGTAATATTAAAGGAATTTGCAAAACCCAAGTCACATTGTTAGGCCATTCAATTGGACATGGACAGAAGGCCTCACGGAATGTGAAAATGGAATTTACCAAGAACTTCCCAATATTGTCAAGAACAAGAGAAGTCCTAAGATTCCTGAGCATGAGTGGATTCTGCAGGAAGACCGTGCCAAATGTTTGCAGTGTGGTTGCTCCACTGACTGAGCTGCTGAAAAAGCACAGGAAATTTCGGCAGATGTCTGATCGTCAGGAGGCATTTGACAATCTGAAAACTGCACCAGTTTTGGTAATACCAAAACATGCAAAGCTATTCAAGGTGGTCATTGATGTGAGCATTGGTGCAGCACTGTTACAAGAAGATGACAAAAGGATAGAAAGATCTGTTATTTTTGCAGAAAATTAAATATTCACAAAATAAAAATGCCACAGTCGAGAAGGAGACATTGAGTTTGGTAAAGGCATTGCCAACAAGTCACCAGAGACAGTTTATACTGACCATAATCCATTAAAGTTTCTGGAGAAGTTTAAAGATAATAATGCAAGATTGTTTAGATGGAGCTTATTGTTACAACTGTTTAATTTGAAGATTATACGTGTGGCAGAGAGAGAATGTGATTGTAGATGTTTTATCACAACTTTGATTTGCAAGGATGGAATATTCAATGTTGGGAAAGACAGACTGAACTGGACTATAGTATTATTGAACTTGCATGCTTAGATGTTAGAAGATATAGGGATGGGCAATAAATGCTGTCTAGCCAGCGATGCCCATGTCCCACAAAAAAAACCTGTAGTGTGTTAGAGGTGCAAATAACTAGAGGCTTTAGAAAATAAAGTCATCTTTTCATATTGTTGGGTCATTGTTTTTAAGGAGGAGGTGTAAGGTAGTAGTTGCTATATAAAATACATGTTTAAGGGGAACATTTAAAATTTTTGTTTTGTACAGGTGGGCGATAAGTCTGGTGGAAAATGTAGCTCAGATGCTGGCAGAGTAGGATAATTACTCACTTTAATCATGTAATGTTTATTTAAGAGAGAGCTAATTAATTTGTTTACGCATGAATGTTTCCCCTGGTGTTTTTGATTATGTTGATTGACAGCGTCATGTTATATTGTGGTTAATGGAGGAGCTCGGAATGTAGCAGAAAAACAGCTTTCAGTTCTTGATTTGATTTGCAGCTTTGACAAAGGGTCATCGAAACATAAGCTCTTTTCTCTTCTTACAGATACTGCCAGACCTGCTGAGATTTTCCAGCATTTTCTCTTCTGGTTTCAGATTCCAGCATCTGCATTAATTTGCTTTGATGTGGGTATGCCGGCGTTGGACTGGCGTAAACACAGTAAAAAGTCTGACAACACCAGGTTTTAATCCAACCGATTTATTTGATAGTAAATGCACAAGCTTTCGGGGTTAGTCCCTTCGTCAGGTGAACTCTCCATTCACCTGACGAAGGGACTAACCCCGAAAGCTTGTGCGTTTACTATCAAATAAATCGGTTGGATTAAAACCTGGTGTTGTCAGACTTTTTACTTAATTTGCTTTGAGCAGAGGTGGGGTAATTGTGCATTGTAGTCCCCCTGCCTGTTTGCAGAATATATCTAATTTAGACATAAATAATATTTAGGATATAGGTACAGTGTTAAGTAGTAAGAAAATCATATGCATCACAAGGATGATTTAACCAATAACTTTATTTTCAGTGTGATAATTCAAATGACATTTGTGTACAATCAAATGTTGTAGCTTTCACAAGATCATCATCACATTGCATTAAGAGCTGTAGTAAAAGACTGAAGCTCCCTCTGCTTACATTTTAGAACGGAAAGTCATGATGAAACGTACACCTGGAACTGTTGCATTCATTACATCATCAGTAGCTATTGAAAGTTCCAAGCCTACTGACCTGTCACAAGAAGAATTTTATGATTTTAATTACATCTTGTCTAAGCCGCTGCCTATGTCACAGGTTCCAGTTGTGATTTCATCTTATGCAAATACCGTTGGTAAGATATGCACGTTATCTTTTACTTTTAATGGTGCATGACAATATACCTAGAAGTATCTATCAATATGATAGCAGAACTTTTATACATTCATTATTATATTGTATTTGTGCTGATGGTACCCAAATTGGTTAAAAAGAAAAAGGAGGCTTATGTTCGGATGAGACGTGAGCACTCGGATAGTGCACTAGAGAGCTTTAGATTGGCTAGGAGGGAGTTGAAGAGCGAGCTAAGAAGGGCTAAAAGAGGACATGAGAAGACTTTGGCTGATAGGGTTAAGGAGAATCCTAAGGCGTTCTATAGGTATGTCAAGAACAGAAGGTTGGTTAGGGCAAGGTTAGGGCCAGTTATAGACAGCAGAGGGAAGTTATGTGTGGAACCGGAGGAGATTGGTGAAGCATTGAACCAATATTTCTCTTCGGTGTTCACGCAGGGGGACATGGATATAGCTGAGGAGGACACTGGGTTGCAGGGGAGTAGAATTGACAGTGTTACAGTTGATAAGGAGGATGTGCTAGATATTCTGGAGGGTCTGAAAATAGATAAGTCCCCTGGTCCGGATGGGATTTACCCCAGGATTCTCTGGGAGGCAAGAGAAGTGATTGCAGAACCTCTGGCTCTGATCTTCAGGTCGTCGTTGGCCTCTGGTATAGTACCAGATGATTGGAGGTTAGCGAATGTTGTCCCATTGTTTAAGAAGGGGAACAGAGACTTCCCCGGGAATTATAGACCGGTGAGTCTCACTTCTGTTGTGGGCAAGGTTTTGGAAAAAATTATTAGGGATAGGATTTATAGTTATTTGGAGAGTAATGAGTTGATTGGAGATAGTCAGCATGGTTTTGTGGCGGGTAGGTCGTGCCTTACTAACCTTATTGAGTTTTTTGAGAAAGTGACCAAAGAGGTGGATGGGGGTAAGGTAGTTGACGTGGTGTATATGGATTTTAGTAAGGCGTTTGATAAGGTTCACCATGGTAGGCTTCTGCACAAAATGCAGATGTATGGGATTGGGGGTGATCTAGGGAATTGGATTAGGAATTGGCTAGCGGATAGGAGACAGAGGGTAGTGGTTGACGGTAAATATTCATCATGGAGTTCGGTTACAAGTGGTGTGCCTCAGGGATCTGTTTTGGGGCCACTGCTGTTTGTGATTTTTATTAATGATCTGGATGAGGGTATAGTTGGGTGGATCAGTAAATTTGCTGATGACACCAAAGTCGGGGGTGTGGTAGATGGTGAGGAAGGGTGTCATAGTTTGCAGGAAGACTTAGACAGGTTGCAGAGCTGGGCCGAGAGGTGGCGGATGGAGTTTAATGCAGAGAAATGTGAGGTGATTCACTTTGGTAGGAATAACAGATGTGTTGAGTATAGGGCTAATGGGAAGACTTTGAATAGTGTGGAGGAGCAGAGGGATCTAGGTGTATGTGTACATAGATCCCTGAAAGTTGGGAATCAAGTAGATAAGGTTGTTAAGAAGGCATACAGTGTCTTGGCGTTTATTGGTAGGGGGATTGAATTTAGGAGTCGTAGCGTTATGTTGCAGCTGTACACAACTCTGGTGCGGCCGCACTTGGAGTATTGTGTGCAGTTCTGGTCCCCACATTACAGGAAGGATGTGGAGGCTTTGGAGAGGGTGCAGAGGAGGTTTACCAGGATGTTGCCTGGTATGGAGGGGAGATCCTATGAGGAGAGGCTGAGGGATTTGGGGTTGTTTTTGCTGGAAAGAAGGCGGCTAAGAGGGGATCTTATTGAAACATATAAGATGATTAGAGGTTTAGATAGGGTGGATAGTGATAGCCTTTTTCCTCTGATGGAAAAATCTAGCACGAGGGGGCATGGCTTTAAACTAAGGGGGGGTAGTTATAGGACAGATGTCAGGGGTAGGTTCTTTACCCAGAGGGTGGTGAGGGATTGGAATGCCCTGCCTGCTGCAGTTGTAAATGCGCCTAGTTTGGGGGCGTTTAAGAGGTCTGTGGATAGGTTTATGGACGAAAAGGGATTGGTTTAGGTTAGTGGGTCATTGTTGTTTTTTTTTAACTGGTCGGCGCAACATCGTGGGCCGAAGGGCCTGTTCTGCGCTGTAATGTTCTATGTTCTAAATGTCTGATGAACTTTGGGTATTTTGATCATAAGCATAGGCTAACAGAGAAATTCTCAAAATGCACACAAACTTTCCAGTAAATAGTTTAATCACAAAAATACTGTGTGTCCTAATTTCATTTTAATTTTAGAAAATATACAATGTTAGTGCTTTGCAGGGCATGAATTCATACAGATTAGGTGCCATGGTCACTGTTGCAAAACAATGACAAAATCCACAAACCAACAGAAATTTTAAAATGATTCCAATCCACAAGTATCCAGAATGCCCCTTCTAGCTATTTGTTTCTTAAAAGTAACAATCATTTACATGGGAGGGTGGGGACATGCATTGTATACTGTGGTATTGCATTGAGTGACTAAATTCTGTGAATAGTCCAGTTAGTTTGCTGAACTAATTTGAGCAGAAATAATAAAGGTGGGGAAGGTGGGACCTCTATAAGAGGTATGGTCTACACCTGAACCAGAGGGGAATCAATATCCTGGGGGGTAAATTTGCAAAAGCGATGCAGGAAGGTTTAAACTGATTCGGAGGGGGGGAGGGATAGTGAGGAAAGGGGGTGAAAGTGAGGGGGGCATAGTTGGGGAATGCAAGGCACGGCATAGTGGGGGTGGGGCGGAGCAGGGTTTGAAATGCGTGTACTTTAATGCGAGGAGTATTCGCAATAAAGTGGATGAACTTGCAGCGTGGATCAGTACCTGGGACTTTGATGTTGTGGCCATTTCTGAGACATGGATAGAGCAGGGTCAGGAATGGATGTTGCAGGTTCCGGGGTACAAATGCTTTAGTCGGAGTAGAGAAGAAGGTAGAAGGGGGGGTGGGGTAGCATTGCTAGTCAAGGACTGTATCACAGTGTCGGAGAGAAAGTTTGATGAGGACTTGTCAGTTGAGGTAGTATGGGCGGAGATTAGAAATAGGAGAGGAGAGGTCACCCTGTTGGGAGTCTTTTATAGACCTCCTAAAAGTTCTAGAGAGGTTGAGGAAAGGATTGCGGAGACAATCCTGGTTAGGAGTGAAAGTAATAGGGTAATTGTTATGGGGGACTTTAACTTTACGAATATTGATTGGAGTTGCTATAGTTCTAGCTCGCTAGAGGGGTCAGTGTTTGTACAAAGCGTGCAGGAAGGTTTTTTGTCTCAGTATGTAGACAGGCCAACTAGAGGTGAGGCTATATTGGATTTGGTGCTGGGAAATGAGCCAGACCAGGTGCTAGACTTGGAAGTTGGTGTCCATTTTGGTGATAGTGACCACAATTCGGTTACGTTCACCTTAGTGATGGGAAGAGATAGGCATGAACCTCGGGTCAGCAATTTTAGCTGGGGTAAGGGCGATTATGAGGCTATCAGGAGTGAATTAGGAAGCATGGATTGGATTAGGGGATTACAGGGACTGGGAACGTCTGAAATGTGGAGTTTTTTCAAGGAGCAGCTACTGCGAGTCCTTGATAGGTATGTCCCTGTCAGGCATGGTGGATTTGGTAGATCTAGGGAACCGTGGTGCACTAAAAGAGTTGAGTCGATGGTTAAAAAGAAAAAGGAGGCTTATGTTCGGATGAGATTGGAGGGCTCAGATAGTGCACTAGAAAGCTTTAGATTGGCTAGGAGGGAGTTGAAGAGTGAGTTGAGAAGGGCTAAAAGAGGACATGAGAAGACTTTGGCTGATAGGATTAAGGAGAATCCTAAGGCGTTCTATAGGTATGTCAAGAACAGAAGGTTGGTCAGGGCAAGACTAGGGCCAGTTACAGACAGCAGGGGGAAGTTGTGTGTGGAACCGGAGGAGATTGGAGAAGTATTGAACCAATATTTCTCTTCGGTGTTCACGCAGGGGGACATGAATATAGCTGAGGAGGACATTGGGTTGCAGGGGTGTAAAATAGACAGTATTACGGTTGATAAAGGGGATGTGCTGGAAATTCTTGAGGGGCTGAAAATAGATAAGTCCCCTGGTCCGGATGGGATCTACCCTAGGATTCTCTGGGAGGCTAGAGAGGTGATTGCAGAGCCTCTGGCTCAGATCTTCAGGTCGTCATTGGTCTCTGGTGTAGTCCCGGAGGATTGGAGGATAGCGAATGTTGTCCCATTGTTTAAGAAGGGGAACAGAGACTTTGCCGGGAATTATAGACCGGTGAGTCTTACTTCTGTTGTGGGCAAGGTTTTAGAAAAAATTATTAGGGATAGGATTTATAGTTATTTGGAGTGTAATGAATTGATTAGAAATAGTCAGCATGGTTTTGTAGCGGGTAGGTCGTGCCTTACTAACCTTATTGAGTTTTTTGAGAAGGTGACCAAAGAGGTGGATGGGGGCAAGGCAGTTGACGTGGTATACATGGATTTTAGTAAGGCGTTTGATAAGGTTCACCATGGTAGGCTTCTGCAGAAAATGCAGATGTATGGGATTGTGGGTAATCTAGGAAGTTGGATCAGGAATTGGCTATCAGATAGGAGACAGAGGGTGGTGGTGGATGGTAAATATTCATCATGGAGTACAGTTACGAGTGGTGTGCCTCAGGGATCTGTTTTGGGGCCACTGTTGTTTGTAATTTTTATTAATGATCTGGATGAGGGTATAGTTGGGTGGATTAGTAAATTTGCTGATGACACCAAAGTTGGAGGTGTGGTAGATTGTGAGGAAGGGTGTCATAGTCTGCAGGGAGACTTAGATAGGTTGCAGAGCTGGGCCGAGAGGTGGCGGATGGAATTTAATGCGGAGAAGTGTGAGGTAATTCACTTTGGTAGGAGCAACAGATGTGTCGAGTATAGGGCTAACGGGAGGACTTTGAATAGTGTGGATGAACAGAGGGATCTAGGTGTGTGTGTACATAGATCCCTGAAAGTTGGGAATCAAGTAGATAAGGTTGTTAAGAAGGCGTACGGTGTCTTGGCGTTTATTGGTAGGGGGATTGAATTTAGGAGTCGCAGTGTAATGTTGCAACTGTACACTACTCTAGTGCGGCCGCACTTGGAGTACTGTGTGCAGTTCTGGTCCCCGCATTACAAGAAGGATGTGGAGGCGTTGGAGAGGGTGCAGAGGAGGTTTACTAGGATGTTGCCTGGTATGGTGGGGAGGTCCTATGAGGAGAGACTGAGGGATTTAGGGTTGTTTTCGTTGGAAAGAAGGCGGCTAAGAGGGGATCTTATTGAAACATATAAGATGATTAGAGGTTTAGATAGGGTGGATAGTGATAGCCTTTTTCCTCGGATGGAGAAAGCTAGCACGAGGGGGCATGGCTTTAAATTAAGGGGGGGTAGCTACAGGACGGATGTCAGGGGTAGGTTCTTTACCCAGCGGGTGGTGAGGGATTGGAATGCCCTGCCTGCTGCAGTTGTAAATGCGTCTAGTTTGGGGGCGTTTAAGAGATCTCTGGATAGGTTTATGGACGAAAAGGGATTGGTATAGGCTAGTGGGTCATTGTTTTTGTAACTGGTCGGCGCAACATCGTGGGCCGAAGGGCCTGTTCTGCGCTGTAATGTTCTATGTTCTATGTTCTAATTAATTAGTTTGCTTTTGAGTAACAGAATGGAAAATGAGTTATATTTCTTTCGAAGGAATCTTCAAAATGCAGCTAATGAAAATACAACAAAACGTACCCCAACTTATAAATCAAAGAAAGGCTTTAATAAAGAAACATCATTACTCTAAACTTGGGGCTGCACCCTGGGCCAATCCAAGCTCCCCACAATTCTACATAGTTCCTTATTTATAAGGAATCAGCTGACTATTACATTCCTCTGTAATTGGTTCCATGGTTTACTGGGTCAGCTGCCCCTTGCATCTTGTTCCCATTGTATTGGGTGTAATGTGACCAAAGTTGTCACTGGTTACATTCTAACAAATTCCCTTTGTTTCTTTTTCAAAAAAGTTTTCAGACAACCAGCCTCCAATATTCTTAATAGCGTGTTGGTACCTGCATCCCTTTTTGTAAAACAGTCGGATACCTGTAGATTAGTACCAACTCAGTTAAGTTTGGAAACTTCCTTGTTTTCCAGCATTTGCTTAATACTGGCCAAATCAGTTCTCAATCTGAAACCAAAAGAGAAAATGCTGGAAGATCTCAGCAGGCCTGGCAGCATCTATAAGAACATAACATAAGAACATAAGAAATAGGAGCAGGAGTAGGCCATCTAGCCCCTCAAGCCTGCCCCGCCATTCAACAAGATCATGGCTGATCTGTTGTGGCTCAGTTCCACATTCCCGCCCTCTCCCCATAACCCTTAATCCCCTCGCTTATCAAAAACCTATCAATCCGCATCTTAAATATATTTAGCGAGGCAGCCTCCACCACTTCAACGGGCAGAGAGTTCCAGAGATTCACCACCCTTTGAGTGAAGAAGTTCCTCGTCAACTCTGTTCTAAACCGCCCCCCCTTTATCTTGAGGCTGTGCCCTCTAGTCCTACTGTCCTTTCTGAGCGGGAAGAGCCTCTCCACCTCTATCCTATCCATCCCATTCATCATCTTATATGTCTCAATGAGATCTCCCCTCATTCTTCTATACTCTAACGAGTACAAGCCTAGTTTATTCAGCCTCTACTCATAGTTCAACCCCCTCAACTCCGGTATCAGCCTAGTAAACCTCCTCTGCACTCCCTCCAAGGCCAAAATATCCTTGCGTAAGTGTGGCGACCAAAACTGCACACAGTACTCCAGCTGCGGCCTCACCAATGCCCTATACAGCTGCAGCAAGACCTCCCTACTTTTATATTCAATCCCCCTCGCTATGAAGGCCAGCATCCCATTTGCCTTCCTGACCACCTGCTGCACCTGCAGGCTGGGTTTTTGCGACTCATGCACAAGGACCCCGAGGTCCCTCTGCACCGTCACATGCTGCAGTTTTTCGCCATGTAAGTCCTTCCTACCATTATTCCTACCAAAGTGGACAACTTCACACTTGCCAACATTAAATTCCATTTGCCATTTCCTGGCCCATTCGCCCAGCCTATCTAGATCCTTCTACAGACTCTCCACACCCTCTGCACAATTTGCCGTTCCACCAATCTTGGTGTCATCAGCAAATTTCGACACCCTGCACTCGGTTCCCTCCTCCAGATCATCTATATAAATGGTAAATAGCTGAGGCCCCAGCACCGACCCCTGGGGCACTCCACTAGTCACCAACCGCCAATCCGAATAGCAACCATTGACCCCCACTCTCTGCCTCCTATTTGACAACCAATCCTCTATCCACGCTAATACTCTACCCCCAACTCCATGCCCCCTGACCTTCTGTAATAACCTCTTGTGAGGCACCTTATCAAACACCTTCTGAAAATCAAGAAACACCACATCCACCGGCTCTCCTCTATCCACCGCCCTAGACACATCCTCATAGAACTCCAATAAATTCGTCAGACACGACTTCCCCTTAACGAAACCGTGCTGCGTCTGCTATAAGGAGATAAAGGAGCTGATGTTTCGAGTCCAGTTGACCCTTTGTCAAAGCCTTTTATCAGTTTTTAATCTTCTTTCCACTGCACTTTTTGCTGAGTGACCATTGTCCGTATAACACTCAGTTGGTGCTTTCTTACCCAATGTGCCCATAAATAATTCTGTTAATGTGCCTGATTAACATATCCCATATCCAACGCTTCTACTAATGCTAGGGTTTCAGCCGCCAATGTGCTTTTGACTACCGATGTTCTTTGTTTCCCAGGCCAAGAAGCAACATTTTTCTTCCTTACCTACCAGGAATATTATGAATCCAGCACTGCTTGAATGTCCATCTGGTAGATTGGTTGTGTTTAGTGATGCTTCACATGCCAATTTCATATCTTCCCCTTCTCCTAGTACCAGGAAATTAATTACACACTCCTCTAATTTTAACTTTCTAAATGCTTTATAAGCCTGCAGGATCTCTGACTGTGGCGTGTGTCAACATATTACTGAGCTTTAGGACATTATAGCTCCCATTTTGTCTGTGTGCATAGCCAATTTAGCTGTCCTATCATACTCCTTAACAACTCTTTTTCGTTGGCCCATTCCTCTTTCCCATTGACCTTTCCCTGGTGATGGGAAGGGGATCAATATTGTTTAGATCTGCCTGTTGACTCATTGTTACACAAGATTTGTTGGATATCAAGAAGCTGCTTGACTCCCTACTTTGAATTCTGTTTTCAGCTTCTCAATTGTCCTTTTTACAAATTCTTCTGTGCCACCCCATAGGAAATCATCCACATGCATTATAAAAATTCCAGCTAATTTTCTCTTAGCCTTCCAGTAAAACATTGTTGGATCTGCTTTTAACTGGGCACAGCCAGTTTTCAGTAATACTGATCATACAGAGAAATACCAGACTCTTGATGCATCACTTAACCCATATGTTCAATTTCCATAAATGTCCCTGTGTATTACCTGCTTCTTTGGGTGACCTCAGAAAAACCTCTGAAATGATTTGCCCAGCAGAAATGCTGCTTTGATATCAATTGACTTACACATCCAACTATTATGTACAGTTTTGGTCACCTAGTTACAGGAAGGATGTAAATAAGGTTGAAAGAGTGCAGAGAAGGTTCACAAGGATGTTGCCAGAACTTGAGAAGCTGAGTTACAGAGAGAGATTGAATAGGTTAGGACTTTATTCCCTGGAGCGTAGAAGAATGGGGGGAGATCTGATAGAGGTGAATAAGATTTTGATGGGTATCGATAGAGTGAATGCAAGCAGACTTTTTCCACTGAGGCTAGGGGAGAAAAAAAACCAGAGGGCATGGGTTAAGGGTGAAAGGAGAAAAGTTTAAAGGGAATATTAGGGGGGGATTCTTCACACAGAGAGTGGTGGGAGTGTGGAATGAGCTGCCGGATAAAGTGGTAAATGCGGGGTCACTTTTAACATTTAAGAAAATCTTGGACGGGTTCATGGATGAGAGGGGTGTGGAGGGATATGGTCCAAGTGCAGGTCAGTGGGACTAGGCTAAAAATGGTTCGGCACAGACAAGAAGGGCCAAAAGGCCTGTTTCTGAGCTGTAATTTTCTATGGTTCTATTAGATGCTAGAACAGTGAAAAAATTTCAGTGTCATTTTCCTTGCTGTGGATGAATCAACCCTAATGTCTCTCCCATCCAAATGTTCCTCATGCTCAGGCGCTACTAATCTGACTTTAGCTTTATATATTCCATCTTGTAAAACTTGTAAATCTTGTAAATTTTCGCACATCTTGAAACTCATCATTTGTGAATTTGCCCCCATTGTCTGTCAAAAATTTAGTCAGTGCCCCCAATCCTGTTCCAATCCAGTGGATCACAATTTTAATCGAAAATGGTCTTTTTATCTTTGCTATAAATCACCGTGGATATGCTAAACCGGGTGGCCACGTCCACAAAGTACGATAGGTGCCTTTGTCCTTGTCCCATTTCTTTAGATCCATCACCACTACATAATTGAAATCTCGTGCCAGTGGAAGACTCACACCTGGACAAAGGGATGTCCTTCTGTATTTTATGAAAATTTCACACTGGGCTGATATTTGTTCTACGAGATCATTATATCCTTTGTCCAGCACACCTGCATCCTGCAGCAGTGCTCTCAGTGTCTGTGGTGCTGGATGTCCAAACTGCTTATGGAGTTTCAGAATAACCTTCTTTTTGTCCATCATGCTGTTGTCTGTTAGCGACATGAATGTAACATGAATCCTTTGGTCTGATAATTTCAGTTCTCTTAAGATGACAATAATGGCCAGATTTTGGGAAAACTGTGGACCTACATTTTAGAAGTACCACAGTTTAATCTTGTTTCAAATCAATGGTCATCTGAGCTTTCTTCATCGCAGACCTGCTTAACAACAAAAGCATATCACTGGAAACTACAGCTGTACTTATAAATAAACTAATTCCTGTAATGTTACTGGGAAGTACCACCCTTTTGGAGGATGCTAGAGTGTTGTCATCTCCAAATCTAAAGCAGGTGGAAGTATCTTGTTTTTTCGGTCTTTATGATCAAGAACAACAACTTAGCCAATCCTGGCTGCAGACAGTGGACATACATCCACTATTTAAAACAGCACAGTTGAAAGAGTCTATCATCAGGACACTCATTATGGAACTCAACTTTTCTGCTACCAAAGCATTGCCTTCTTGGTCCTTATCCTTGTCACTGTCGACTTCTACCTATTCTGTGTCACGTATGGTTTCAAAGACAACTTCTTCTTTTCAGACACTTTACAATGTAATGGTATGGGGAAATCACATCAGAAACAATGATTCACAATCCCTCTAGCATTTCTTCGATTTAAATGTCTTTTATCGGTTTTCCATGTGCGTCTTCTTTCCCCATGTTCAAATCGGTTATCGCTGTTTTTGACACTAGGTCTGTTTTTGACTTACTATCTCTGTTTAAAGGCCTTCATGCACCATTTGTTCTGGCACGCGGCTGAGTCACCATTGACTCCTTCATCCTGGGCACTATGGCATTCTGGTCTGTATTGAACAGGGTGGCAGGGAAGGACTGTTTCCTGAAAACTTTTTAATGATGCTGCCATTTGATCAAAGAGGGGCTCCATTCCCCTCAATTGTATCCCAGCCATTACTAAAAGAGTATCCATATGCAACAGACATGCACAGTCCAACAACTTAAAGGCCAACACTGTGTCTGGAATCTCCAAATTAAATTTCATTAGCCTGTTATGGCCCCTATCAAAATCCAGCATATACTCTTCCATGGACTGGGTGTCTTGTCTCCCAATCCTGACAAACATCACCCATCCTTCGTAATTCTCCAAGAACTCATCTTCCTGGTAAAACTTATCTAAGTATTGTAACAGGAGCTGTAACCCTTCTTTATTCAGAAAATCTGTTGTCCAATCAAAAAATACTTTGCTTCTTGTCTTGCTCCTAACTGTAAGTGACAAAGCTAATGCCATACCTTGCTTTTTTTCGGTATCAAGGTAACAAGGGTCCACATTTCCACTTCTGCCTTTCATTGCCGATATGGTTGTATGTGAAAAGACAGGGACAGTCTAATCCCACTGATGTACTTTTACTGTCTGCCGTAGTTGTAGCACACCTTCAAAAACAAGCACCAAGCTATGATGGATTTTTTCCTCCGCTATCAATGTTGCATCAGAAGTAACTCTTCAAATGCTGTCAATAAAAATAGAACAAAACTACTCCAACTAATAAATCAAAGAAAGGATTTAGTAAAGAAACATCATTACTCCAAACATAGGGCCTCGCTCTGGTCCAATCCAAGCCCCCCACAATTCTACACAGATTCTTTTTCCCACAGTATATTTATTATGGTGTTGCATCAGAAGTGAACACATTTCATAATTCTTTTGTCTTTACTTTTCAAAATAACACACACATTTACATAATTCTTAGGCTTGAAGGAATGGTCCATAAACTCAGGGCCAGTCTTCTCTGTTCCAATTTTTCAGTGTTCCTCTCCACCTTCCCAGTCGGTGGGCAGAGGATTAGAATGGGGAATGTGGAGGAAAGTGTGCGTCCCAACACCCCAAGGAAATGGTTTGGTCCGGATGCGCAGATGCTCATACAGAATAAACTCTGGCCTGTCGTGGCTGTGCTGCTGAGCCTTCAGGTAGCGGTTCAATATACAGTCAGTTACACCAGGAACAGCAACAACAAAGCTCAGAATCTTCCACATACGTGCGGACTGGTGCTCCTCACCACCAGCCACCATTGCCAGCTGCTGAGCGGAGCTGAATCCCTGTCGGAGAAGCCCGGTCCAAACCACCACCATCTTGTCACCCATCTACACAGATTCTTATTTATAATGGGTCAGCTGACTATTACATCGCTCTGTAATTGATTCACTGGTTTATTGGGTCAGCTGACCCTTACATCTTGTTCCCATTGGTCGCATTACATTCAATACAAAGTTGTCACCGTTTATATTCTAACAAGTCAGGGTTCCCTTTCCAGAATACTTTCAGTGACTTTAATTTTAAAGTGCCTATCAGGATAGGTTGAGAGTTTGATGTGATACCCACACAGTCAAACTGTTAACAATCATAATCTGGGCTCTCGAAGGCTTGATGACATCTATGGAACCACACTGTAGGATCAATCTCAGCCCTTGGGAGAAACAGAGCCAAAGAAAATGGGAAACAAGTCCTGCCTCACCCTGGTATAGAAATATATTTGCATACGCCATCTTTATTGTGATCACCCAGAAAAATTATGGGAATAAAAAGAAAGAGAATGAAAGGCTCAAAATGCACTGTCTGAAACAGCACTGGAACATAGAGAAATGCCGGTGGATCACTATGAGCCACGGTAGATTCAAAACAAAATTCAGCTTTACACTTTTTAAAATCAGCTGTATTAGAACTTGATAACATTTCTCTTATTCTGGTTTAAATAGAGCTGCTTCGAATGAATGGGCAGAAGAGTTTGTGTGCACAGGCTCTCCATGAACAAGGAAATGTTCACTTCTTCGTGGGAAACAAGAGGTATTTTTGAAGTTAATCAGATATTTGAATATGAGATTATCCTGACAAATAATGTTAGAAATAATTTGGAATGAGTTCAATAAGGAAACAAGGAGAAATTTTGCTACTCGGAGAAAAGTTAGAATGTGAACGGTGTGAGTAGGAGAAGTGATTGAGGCACATAAGAACATAAGAAATAGGAGCAGGAGTAGGCCATCTAGCCCTTCGAGCCTGCCCCGCCATTCAATAAGATCATGGCTGATCTGTCGTGTCTCAGTTCCACATTCCCGCCCTCTCCCCATAACCCTTAATCCCCTCGCTTATCAAAAACCCATCAACCCGCGTCTTAAAAATATTTAGCGAGGCAGCCTCCACCACTTCAACGGGCAGAAAATTCCAGAGATTCACCAGCTTAGCACGAGCTTAGATACTTCCAAACCGAAACGGCATGTATACATGAGAGAAAAGGAAATGGAAAGATACGTTCAAAGGCTGAGATGAGGTTGATTTTGGCCTAAAGGGCTGTTTGTGTTGTTTATTTTATGATAATTTTTGTTGTATCTCACTTAATATCTCAGTCATGGCCTCTGCCTGCACGCATGAAAAGCCTATTTGGATCCCCTATCAGTTCTATACCTTTTATCACTCTTTGCCTATTTTTAACTCTACTAAAGGCTTTTGGATTCCCTTTTTTGTTAGATACCAGTTCGTCCTCATGCTGCCTCTTTGCTTCTCTTATTCCTTTTTCACTTTCCCTTTGAACCCCTTTGAAAGGCTGATGTATAAGGTAAAGGTGCACAGCGTTACGGGTAATGTATTTAGCATGGATAGAGTATTGGTTAACCAACAGAAAACAAATTGTGAGGGTAAATGGGTGTTTTTCTGGTTGGTGATCAGTGACTAGTGGTGTGCCTCAGGGATCAGTGTTGGGACCACAATTGTTTACAATTTATATAGATGATTTGCAGTTGGGGACAAGTGTAGTGTGTCAAAGTTTGCAGATGACAATAAGGTGAGTGGCAGAGCAAACTGTGCAGTGGACATTGAGGGTCCGATTTTACCATGCATTTGAATGTATTTAAATGAATTAATGGGCTGGACGCCCGATTTTATCAGCACTTTCCCCTTTATCACCGTGTTCGCCAATTGGGAATCGGCGCAAATCAGACATACTCCATAAAAATCTGAGTCAGGGGCTCCATCAGTGAGGGTTAGTGAGGAGGTAAGTACATAGCGTCCAACGGCTCTCTGCTATTCATGGATGTCCTGTTGTTGCAGCCATTTTCTGTCTCGGGTCGGTGGTGGCTCTGTGAGTGTGTTGGGGGGGGGGGAGGTGGGGAGGCTGTTGCTCTACAGGGTCTCTGATGTCCAACTTGCAGCATGGACCTGGGTCTCAGCACTGACCTTGGGTCTTGCAGTGCTGCTGGGTCCTAGTGCACTCAGCGCACTTCCAGCTGAAGGATGTGCACAAAGCCCTTGTAAGTTGCACTGCTGCCGCCTCTCAATTTTGCAAGGAGCTGCGATTGTGGGGAGCATGTAGCTGGAAGAATTGGGGGGCTGTGATTGTGGGGAGGTTGTGACTGGGGGAATTGAGGGGGCTGTGATTGTGGGGAGATTGTGACTGGGGGAATTGGGGGGGCTGTGATTGTGGGGAGATTGTGGCTGGGGGAATTCAGAGGGCTGTGATTGTGGGGAGATTGTGGCTGGGGGAATTCAGGGGGCTGTGATTGTGGGGAGATTGTGGCTGGGGGAATTCAGGGGGCTGTGATTGTGGGGAGATTGTGGCTGGGGGAATTCAGGGGGCTGTGATTGTGGGGAGATTGTGGCTGGGGGAATTCAGGGGGCTGTGATTGTGGGGAGATTGTGGCTGGGGGAATTCAGGGGGCTGTGATTGTGGGGAGATTGTGGCTGGGGGAATTCAGGGGGCTGTGATTGTGGGGAGATTGTGGCTGGGGGAATTGGGGGGGGGCTATGATTGTGGGGAGATTGTGGCTGGGGGAATTGGGGGGGGCTATGATTGTGGGGAGATTGTGACTGGGGGAATTGAGGGGGCTGTGATTGTGGGGAGCATGTGGCTGGGGGAATTGGGGGGGTGTGATTGTGGGGAGCATGTGGCTGGGGGAATTGGGGGGGGCTGTGATTGTGGGGAGCATGTGGCTGGGGGAATTGGGGGGGGCTGTGACTGTGGGGAGCATGTGGCTGGGGGAATTGGGGGGGGCTGTGATTGTGGGGAGCATGTGGCTGGGGGAATTGGGGGGGTGTGATTGTGGGGAGCATGTGGCTGGGGGAATTGGGGGGGGCTGTGATTGTGGGGAGCATGTGGCTGGGGGAATTGGGGGGGGCTGTGATTGTGGGGAGCATGTGGCTGGGGGAATTGGGGGGGTGTGATTGTGGGGAGCATGTGGCTGGGGGAATTGGGGGGGCTGTGATTGTGGGGAGCATGTGGCTGGGGGAATTGGGGATATGGACAGTGACTGTTTCCATGCTGGGGCAAGCAGCGTTCAATAACCTCTACATGTGGTCCTCTCCATCTCCCCTCTCCCCTTTCAGACTGACAACATGGCTTTTTCTATGCAGCCAATAGATCTGTCCTTGTGGTTGTTGCTGGAGCTGAGGAGGAAGAGCAGAGAGGAATTGCAGGCATAGGAGGCCCGGGCCTTAAGACTTCCAGGACCAGAGGGAGACAACCACCAGAGGCAGGAGGTAGCTGCCATACACCCAGAGGGGGTGGTGTAGGAGGAGGAAGCAGAGACCTCGGCAGTTCCACGCACGAGGGTCCTTTGAGCAGATATTAGACACTGTGTGCTGCCGATGTCTGACTCGGAAAGGAGGCCGTGCAGCACCTGTGCAACCTATTGCAGGACCTGGAACCTAGAGGTACCTAGACTCTAGTGGCTGTCAAATTGACAGCCGCTCTAAACCTCTATGCAACTGGTTCTTTCCAGGCCCCGAGCGGAGAGTCTGTGGCATCTCCCAATTTGCCGTGCACACCTGCGTGAGGCAGGTTACTGAAGCCCTGTATGCCCGGGCTGGCCAGTTCAGCAACTTTAACCTGGACCTGACACAGCAGGAAGCCCAGGCTGAAGGGTTCGCAGCCATTGTGGGGATGCCAATCGTGCAGAGGGCGGTCGACTGCACACACGTTGCCCTCAAGGCCTCCCTACAGAATCCACAAAGATTTGTAAAGAGGAAGAGGTTCCACTCCCTGAATGTTCAGCTAGTATGCCGTGACCATAATATGACCATCATGCATGTCTGTGCCAGACATCCAGACGGCGTGTATGACAGCTTCACTGTCAGGAGCTCAGACATTCCGGAGGCATTCGGGAAGCCTAGGCTACGAGGTTGGCTCCTGGGTGATATGGGTTACCCACTTTGGACATGGCTGATGACGCCTATGCGGAGGCCTGTGTCTGAGATGGAGACCTGCTCATGTAGTCACCTGCTCGATAGTGGAGAGGTGCATTGGGCTCCTCAAGCTGTGATTCCGGTGCCTGGATCGATCTGGCAGGGCCCTCCAATACAGCCCAGTGATATGTTCCCACATAGAGGTCGTGTGCTGTGCCTTGCACAATCCGGCTCTGCAGTGAGGTGACCTCTTGGGGGAGGAGGAGGACATGGAGGCTGACCGACCAGCCATCACTGGGGAGCACGACCAGCAGGAGGAGGAAGAAGATGAGGAAGAACATGCCGAGGAACACCATCCAGGTGTTGGAGGGCTGACAGCCCAAATGAAGCATGCGAGGGCAGCAAGGGAGGTCCCAATAACCAGGCGGTTCACTCACTAGGGATTTGTGTCTGCGGGTTCCATCTCACTCCACACCCTCTCCTCCCCCTCAGTGCCTTCTATATATCCTGCACATTGTCACACCAGAGTGGTGGGCCTGGGTATTCTGTGTGAGTGAGTTTTTTGGCAGGCAGGAGGGTGATGACGACTCGCTAAGCACCATTATGATGATGCCCTGGTGCAAACTAGTCTGACTCCTACCTGAGCTCCACATGCACGCTGGCACCCAGGCCCACGTCTGTGTAGTGGGTAAGGGATCTGAAACCCCCATTCAGGCCCTGAGGTGGGTGGGGTGGAGGACGGGAGAGAATCGCTTTGGGAAACCAATGCCTTTGAAAAGGATTCATAATCGAGAGAAATTAGTCGCAGGTGGGTAGTGAAAAAACATTTATTTACAGTAAAGATGTTTCAGTAAGATATTGTAACATAAAAACTTGTGAACAGAAAATGTTAAGGTGCTTAAATATCTTTCCAACTAATGCAGCCCTTCACCCGTTGCCATCTCAGTGCAACTACAACTTCCTAACTTTACACGGCCCACCAATACGTCTCAGTGATTCCCCAGAATGTGTATTGGAGGTGGAGGGGGGCAGTTGCCTACCCCACCCCGTGGCCTGTGATGAGCGTGGTGGGCATTCTCTGGAGACTGTGGACTTTGAGGGACCTGGCCTGCGTCCAGGTATCTAGGATATTTCCATGACACCCTCTTCATCCTGTTGCCCCTGAAATGCCTCACTGTCAGAAAGTGGGGAGTCAAAGAAGGTGTAGCCACAGCCATAGTCTCCTGGCTGGAAGGCCCTGACATGGGCTCGAGCCCTTCCTCCTCTCTTAGGGTTCCTGTAGGCCCTTGTGTCACTCCATGGGATGGCAGTACTTCTGCAGTGAGCTCCAGCATCATGTGGCACTGCCAGTCCTGGAGGACTACCTGCGTCCTACCCGTGGTGGTCAAGCCCTCTGCGATGGCCACTTGAGTCGGGGGCCACCTCTCAATGACCGCAGCAAGTGCCCTCTGAGACTGGGCCACGCCCTGTAAGTCCTCAGCCATGACCCTCTGAGACTGGGCCTCATTCTCAGGAGCTGCTGCCTTTGTCTCAGCACTGTCCCACTGGGTCTCCTGCAAGCTTTCGAGCTTCTGAGCTATGGGCTGCAGGATCTTGAGAAGCCTGTTCAGTCCCTTAGCTGTGGCTTGCTGTGACAAGTCTGTGGCCCTCTGGGACTCCGCTGTGGCTTGCCGTGACTTGGCCATTGCTTGGAGCCTGCCACTCATGGTGAGGATCCCCTGTTTCAGGCTTTCCACTGCAGATGCCTTGCAATATTGGCCTGGGAAGCAAGACAGGCAATAGCCGGTCCACCTGAAAGCTTTGGGGCTCCTCCCAACAGCCTCGCAGTCGGTCCAGTGTGGCTGTCAGCCCCTCCTGCGTTCCCTGGCTCTGTTACTGCATCTCCAACAGCTGAGGGAGAAGTGATTGCAAGGGATCAGCATATAGCCTGGGGCCAGCTGAGTCCTCACCTCCAGCAGGCCTCTGCATGCCAGAGGCCTCGGACATTCCCTCCTTCACCCAATGTACATCATCAGATGTATCGTGTGCACCAGAGAGTGACCCAGAAGCCTCACCACTAACTGGACCCACCGACATGTCAGTATTTGTGTTGGTGAGTTGTGAGATGGTAGCTGATGCCAAAACAGTGCCACTCTTGGGGGTCCTTTCACCCGCATTCTCTAAGGACTCATCTGAGCTCCGGAGTCTTCAACATATCATTGATGAAGACGAACATCTCGCCAGGGCTATCCCCACACCCCCACTTCTTGCTTTCAGACAACCACACAACCTCAAACAGACCATTGTTCGCAGCAAACTACCCAGCCTTCAGGAGAACAGTGACCACAATACCACACAACCCTGTCACAGCAACCTCTGCAAGAC
The DNA here is from genome assembly GCF_965287045.1 of Carcharhinus amblyrhynchos. Classification (NCBI taxonomy): domain Eukaryota; kingdom Metazoa; phylum Chordata; class Chondrichthyes; order Carcharhiniformes; family Carcharhinidae; genus Carcharhinus; species Carcharhinus amblyrhynchos. The sequence goes on along the minus strand of NC_137342.1, from coordinate 2,445,441 downwards.
ATGCCAGATCATCGACACGGATACCATCATCACACGTGAGAATACCATCCACCAGGTACACGGTAAATACTCTTGCAACTCGGCCAACATTGTCTACCTGATACGCTGCAAGAAAGGATGTCCCGAAGCATGGTACATTGGGGAGACCATGCAGACGCTACGACAACGGATGAATGAACATCGCTCGACAGTCACCAGGCAAGACTGTTCCCTTCCTGTTGGCGAACACTTCAGTGGTCACGGGCATTCAGCCTCTGACCTTCGGGTAAGCATTCTCCAAGGCGGCCTTCACGACACACGACAGCGCAGAGTCGCTGAACAGAGACTGATAGCCAAGTTCCACACACATGAGGACGGTCTCAACAGGGATCTTGGGTTCATGTCGCACTATCTGTAACCCCCGTGACTTGCCTGGGTTTGCAAAACCTCACTTACTGTACTGTCTGGAGACAATACACATCTCTTTAAACTGTGATCAGTGCTCCTTCCACTCACATTATCAGCCACTTCAGGTCTTGAACAGCAGGTTAGGTGTAAGGATTCGCGTTTTAATCAGTAATCTCTAAACTGTCTGTGCTTTATATGCTCTGTCTGAGGCCAGAACTCTCCATTCACCTGACGAAGAGGCAGTCCCCTCGAAAGCTTGTGAGTATATTATCAAATAAGTAGGTTGGACTAAAACCTGGTGTTGTCAGACTTTTTACTGTGTTTACGCCAGTCCAACGCCGGCATACCCACATCATGGACCAGGAGGGCCAGGAGCTGTAGCTGGGGCCTGTGATCCAGAAGGCTGCATCTGTCCCTGCAACACAGGACACAAGGTTAAGTGCAAAGGAGGGAGAGGAATCTGGGATGCCAAACACTCAGTTCACATTTCTCCATTGAACATGGAACAAAGAACCAAGAAAATTACATTACAGGGACAGACCCTTCTGCCCTCCAAGCCTGTAGCGACCAGGCTACCCATCTGATTTGTAACCCCTTACCCTTCCGGGGACCATTTGGCTCTATTCCCACCCCATTCACATAGATCTAGAGATGTCTCTTAAAGGTCACTATTGTATCTACATCCACACCCTCCCCAGTAGTGAGTTCCAGGCACCCACTCCCAACCCTGTGCAAATAAACACGCCTTGTATATTTCCTTTAAACCTTACCCCTCGCACCCAAGACTCGCGCCCCTGAGAAGTTGCCTCAAAGTGATTGAAAGAATAACAGGTGCTCACACCTTGACGACAGCCCGACCATGCTGTCGCTAACAGCCCACATCTCCCCTTCTCTGGAGAGCTACAACGCCTGCTCTTCAAAGGGGGTGAGGACCCAGAGATCTGGCTCACCACCCCCTGTCTTCGCCCTCTCTCTGGCGTTGTGATCGGTTTTCTTCTGTGGAGACAGAAGGAACCATGAAAGAAATGGTGGTGTGACTCCTGCAGAGTATCAGGTGGTGGCTCTTAGGGGACGAGCGCAGTGGGGCTCACTGGGGGAGAAGAAGGAAGTGCTTGGGGGTCAGGAGCTGGAAGCATGCAGGGTGCTGGGGATGGGAAGATCTGGGGGAGATATGGGGCAACATGCTAAATGGGGTTCAGCACTCACCCTTGCTGCACGAACGAGATCATTGACTTTTTTCTGCCACTGCTTCATAGAACATAGAACACTACAGCACAAACAGGCCCTTCGGCCCACGAGTTGCGCCGATCACATTAACACCTACCAATCTATAGACCTATCTATAACCCCCAATCCCATTAAACCCCATATACTCATCCAGAAGTCTTTTAAAAGACCCCAGCGAGTTCGCCTCCACCACCACTGACGGCAGCCGATTCCATTCACTCACCACCCTCTGAGTGAAAAACTTACCCCTAACATCACTCCTGTACTTTCCTCCCCGCACCTTAAATCTGTGTCCTCTCGTAGCGACCATTTCAACCCGGGGAAATAGCCTCCGAGAATCCACCCTATCTATTCCTCTCAACATTTTATAAACTTCTATCAGGTCGCCTCTCAACCTTCGTCTCTCCAGGGAAAAGAGTCCCAGCTCCCTCAACCTAACTTCATAAGGCATGCCTCCCAGTCCAGGCAACATCCTTGTAAATCTCCTCTGTACCCTTTCAATAGCTTCTACGTCTTTCCTATAGTGAGGCGACCAGAACTGCGCACAGTACTCCAAATGAGGCCTGACAAGGGTCTTATAAAGTTGCAGCATTACCTCCCGACTCCTAAACTCAATCCCTCGATTTATGAAGGCCAGTACACCATACGCCTTCTTGACCACCTCCTCCACCTGCGAGGCCGATTTAAGAGTCCTGTGGACCCGGACCCCAAGATCCTTCTGCTCTTCAACACTACCAAGACTCCTGCCCTTGATAGTGTACTCGTTCATCCCGTTGGTTCTGCCAAAATGGACGACTACACATTTATCCGCGTTGAAGTCCATCTGCCACTTCTCCGCCCAGTCCTGCATCCTATTTATGTCCTGCTGCAACTTTTGACAACCTTCCAGACCATCCACAACACCACCGACCTTCGTGTCATCAGCGAACTTACTTACCCATCCCTCCACTTCCTCATCCAGGTCATGTGTGTGCTTGATCCTGGACCGGTAGACGGGCGCCGCAACAGCTCAGTGACTAGCACTGCTGGCTGTGCAGACACATTGATTTGGGCCTGTGTCTGTGGGAGTTTGCGCATTCTCCCTGTGGTTGCGTGGGTTTCCTCCGGGTGCTCCGGTTTCCTCCCACACCCCAAAGATGTGCTCTTAGGCTAATCAGTTTTTACCAAATTGACACTATTTCTTCCCTGAATCTGACTGAGTAGGGTCCCATTCGTAGACATGCAGGGTAGAATAGGTGTAGGGTGATGCGGCGGCGCGGGCTCGTTGGGCCGAAGGGCCTGTTTCCCGTGCTGGGTTGTTCTTTGTTTATTTATGGAAATGACAAACAGCAAGGGTCCTAGAACAGATCCCTGGGGCACTCCACTGGTGCGGCGGGACAGTGCCCTGGCACTGAGTAAGTCAGCGACTTCCTCCGCATTTCCATCAGCCCCCTGGGTCTGCATCCTTCTGGGGGGTGAGAGGGTGTTCTGTCTCACCTCTGCTGCATTCAGCAGCCTCCCCAGGTCACCCTCAGAGAATCGGGGGACTGGTTGTGAGCACGTTTTGTGCAGGAATACCTGCCTACCTGTCCATTCTGGAGTTTTTAATGGAGCTGCTCCTTGTTAGGGCAGATCAGCTGCAGGCAGTTTGGAAGAGCATTGCAGCAAGTTTCATGCAGTTTGCTTGTTGGCATTGAGGGGAAGGCAAGTGAGCACTTGTGGGTGTGCTGATGGGGGGGTTTGCAGATAATGGATGAGTGCCTCAATGATTGGGGACAGGGGAGAGAGACGGAGGTGTCACACAGCTATTGGAGTCCAGAGGCGATTGGGGCCTTGTGTGGGAGTTGGGGGGGGTGGTGAGGGGCATTACCTAGCCTGCATTGAGTAAGGGGAAATGACGAGGGTGGATCTCTCTGCCTGAGATGAGTGAGGGGAAAAGGGGTGTCTGCTGCCACTCTGCCTGAGATGAGTGAGGGGGAGGATGGGGCCACGATCAGTCTGGGTGGGAGAATAAGGGGTCAGTAATGTTGCAGGGGTGGGGCAATGTTTGTGGGGGCCAGAGGGAGGGATTATAGGGCCCGGGAGGGATATGGTAGGGGAGCATTCTATCATTTTTATTTTGGTGCACGTGCGCAGTTGGAGGCACTGATCGGAGCAGCAGGGTTTCAGGCACGTTCAGCCCCACTCACAGGCTTGCAGCACCGTTCAGAATCGCTGATATTTTTTCAGGTTGAGTGCGCAGGGGGCGCTGGAGAACGGGGTCTACAGGCCAGATCAGGAACATTCCCAGATTCAGCACTTAGAATCAAAATGGTAAAATTGGGCCCAGAGGCACAGTGGCGTTGGGTGTGATCCAGGCACTTGCAGTTGTGGAAGATGTACACTTGTTTTTCACTTCACTTAAAGTGAAATTTACATTTTTATTCGACGTATTTGTCTCTGGCCACCGGGCAGGTGCCAAAGAGGGAAATGTCAAATAAAGTATAGTTTGTCAAATAAACATTCCGAGTCTGTACGACTCTGCTTCGGGATGAATGGAATCATGAGATTTGGATAACCTGAACACGACGATACCATTGGTCCCAAAGAGGAGTCATACGGATGGAGAACGTTATGTTTCTCTCTCCACACATGCTGCCAGACCTGTTGCTTTTAATTATTGATGATGCTATGAATATTGTTCACTAATGTCCCCCTTCTGATACCGGATCACCCTGACACACTGCATTCCAGCAACACCACCTTCCTCTGGACTGGGAACATACTGCACTTGAACATTATCCTGAACACACTTCACTCTTACCTTCTCTGCCCTATAACTATCCCAGTTAGAATTATTAAAGTCCTCTACTCTGACTATATAATTTTTGCACCTCTCTGTAATTCCCAAGCAAACATATTCCATCGCATTTTTCCCATGAGTTGATGGTTGAAGGTAAATACCCAGTAGTGTAATGGTACTACCATTGTTTCTTAGCTTTAATCAAATAGGCTCTGCCTTTGAACCCTCTAGAACATCTTTACTCTCTAACACTGTAATATTCTCATTAATCAATATTCATACAATCATAGGTTATAGGACATTATGAGGAACCATCTCTGACCAGTATTTAGACTGATTGGAGAATCAGATGCTTTTAAAAATATCTTTCACTTCGCTACCAGTATGACAAAGTATGCCCAGTTGTTTGATTTCCTCTTCCTACCCCACTTCCGTAGTTTGTATTGCTCTCAAAACTCATGGGGGGGGTGGTGTGGGGGGTGATCGTATGAGAAAGATTCTAAATCCAGAATGAGCGTGAAAACGGGAGAATTTCAGATCCATTTTTTCTGCAAATCCAGATGTCAAATCTTATGCACTTTGTGTAAGAAAAAAATGCTGAAAATCCGTTTATCGCCAGTTGGAGGAGAGATGGGGTCTAAATCACCAGAAATCTGCCTGATAGCAACAGTGGGTGCAATTGCACATGTGTAGGTCTCTCTGCTCTGAGTCGAAGGCTTTGCTGCTTCCAGCTGGCTGCTGTGGCTTAAAGCAGCATCCATCCACCCACCACCAGCTTCTGTGGGGGCCCGCAGCCTATTGTGATCGTCCACCTGGAAAGATTGACCCTCGATCCTTGCCTTGCCTGGAAAGATGGACCCCTGCCCCCTCCCTCCACCTAGCACCATTTCCGAATAGCAGCGGGCCCCCCTCCCTCCCCCACCAATTGCAAATGCAGAGTCTGCAAGGCCTGCACCCCACCCTGCTGATAGACCCACCCCTTTTGCAATGTCTGGTGGGCAGTGTTAGGGTGCTTGGTGGGTGGTGCCAGGTTGGTACTGCCCAAGGAGGCACCCCCTCATTGTCCCGATCTCCCAGGGGGCCTCAATGGCCTCCGGGTCTGCTGGCGAGGTGTCATGCCTGATCCCCACTGATGATTACCCCTATGAGGCCACATAGGCAAGTGATCCCGGGCTTGCGAATCAGATGGAAATTACATTAAAATTATATTTAAATATTTTATTGAGCCTCACGCTGGAAATGGGGATGAGGCTGATCCTGCTGGATATCTAGTGCTGGTAAGATTGTGAAAGAGATGAGAATTGGCACAAACCTGGTTTCTCGGCTCCCTCATGATCTTACTCACCTTGCCCATCGGCCGGTGGCGCAATGGTAGGACTGCCCCCATACAGTTTCCAAGCAATTTGTGTTGACTCTGTAGCTGCCATCATCACAACTAGCAATGAAGTAGTGATTCGGATAATGTGAATCGGCCACACTGGGGAAATATCCAGATATCAATCCTGCACACAAGGATCATTGCTCAAGAAGAGTCACCAATACCAGTAATCTGCAGACAAATTGACATCTTACCAACTCTTGCTAGATTTGTTAGATGTTAGAGGGTTGTGAACCCCAATGTTTATGCCAATTAAAATGTGCTTTATTTTACAGAGCAGCTTTTCGATGTTGGTGCCAAGCAATTGATACAATATTAAACAAAACTGACTTTATAAAGACCTGGCAGCATTTAAAAAGCAGGAGCATCTCATTCGGGCATTCTAAAGATTACAGCCAAGCTTTGCTAGATCGAATTGGTATATGGGGTTGTTTGCAGGCTGGAGTTTTAGCTGCGAAAATAGCTCAGTAAGTACCATCAGCTATCAAGTTATACATTTTTCTACAGCACATAAAACAAAAGTTGGTTCTTGCTTCCTGTTGGTATGAAAGGGCACAGTTTACAAACTAGCACACTGAACTAATCAGGAGCAGGTCCTCGGATTTTGTTGAGAGAAAATGGTGTGGGCACACTGACCTCTACACAAAGCTCTTCATTAATTTCACAAACATACTTTATCAGATGTTCTTCCATTCTGATGCTTACTGCCAATAAATTGTCCAAATTTCACAATTTAAAAAAAAATTCCTATGTTTCTGCAAGTGGCTGCAAATTTTATCTGTTTAATGAAGTGTTCCATAAACATGTGGAAACAGAATATCAAGAAAGCTTATCTGTATTTGGAATGGTTTTCTTTCAGTTGCATGACAATGGCTAACAGATGTGTACAACAACTTATATCGTGCTTTCAGTGAAGGCACTGCAATATATGACATGATTCATATCAGGTGATATTAGATCAGCTGACAGTAGCTTGGTCAAACAGGTAGGTTTTAAGCAAAGTTCCAAAGAATCAAAGGGTGATAGCAAGGTGGAGAAGTGTAAGGAAGGAATTCCAGAGCTTAGGTATTTTAGCAAAGATATTAAAATTAAGGATTTTTAAGAGGCCAAAAGTAGATGAGTGGATATCTTGCATGTTTGTGGGCTTGGAGGAAATTATTGAGATAGGAAGATGTGAGGTCATCGAGAGATTTGGAAACAAGGATGATAATTTTATAATCAAGATGTTGTTTGACTGGGAGCCAGTGTAGGTCAGTGAGCACAGGGGTGAGAGGTAAACGGGTCTAATGTGTTAGGTCCTGGAAAACAGCAGTTTGAATTATCTCAAGTTTACAAATGTTAGAGTGGTAGAAAGATAGAATGTAGGAGACCAGTAAAGACTGCATTAGAATAGTTGTGTCTCAAGCTACTAAAAGTATGAATGAACGTTTCAGCAGCAGATAAGCTGAAGCAGCAGTGAACTCGAGCAATGTAATAGAGCTGGAAACAATGATGTCATGAATCAGAGTTAAATATGACATCAAGGTTGCAAACAGTTGCTAAGGAGATGAAAAGAGCTGGTAGCCAGAGAACAGAGATTGGAATGAGGACTGAGAACAATAGCTTCCGTCCTCCCAATATTTAATTGGAATAAATTACTGTTCCTTCATTATTGGATGTTAGATAAGCAGTCTGATTAGCAATTTCAGTGTTCAGTATTAATATTTAGTAACTTGATACATAAGTACCATTTAAGAGTTTGTAAAATGAGTTTTAGATATGTTTTCTAGAAACAGAAGCAGCCTGAGTATATTCATATTATTAATAAGCTGGAGTTTTGGGCTACACTGAAAATCTCCAAGTTCATTCTGTGGAACATTTAATTCATTTCACATTCCCAAAGTTTAATTGTGCACTAACTCTTCCATGTCTTTGGAGCTTCTGTAATCAAACATCCATTTATTGCCATTGTCTCCCTGTTTCCTTTTGGGCGTCTGTCTCATTCATCCACCACATGTGGTTAAATTTTGTGAAACTGACCTATGAAATTTGCCAGCCAAAATGGTTCAACAGTAGTAAGGACCCTGGGAATGGAGACCATGACCTCATTATCTTCCACTTCATACTGCTTTCTGTAGCTCTACACTCGCTGACATGTTGTTGACAACAAATATAAACTTGCGGCAACCAAAATTATTTATTATCTGTGAGACCAATGTGTTATGGGTTACTATATCTCATCTATTTATCTTCAGCTCTTCTTCCCTCTCACCAGTCATTGGAAATCAATTGTCACCATTATAAAAGAGAGGCAATATACTGTGGAAATTGGGAAGCTGAAGTATAAACAGGAATGTTATAAACTGCAGCACATGCTACTTAGCATACTCAGTATTTACAGCAGTATTTCAAGACTTGCTTAAGAGCGGGGAATAGCAATGTTGTGAAGGTAACATTGCATTTTTAACATGTGGAATAAAATAAGCAGTCTGATTAGCAATTTCAGTATTCCTGAGGGAATGGGATGGTAGTATACTGGTTATGTTAGTAGACTACTTTACCAGAGACCTAGAGTAATGATCTGGGAATTTGAATTAAAATATCACCATGATAACAAGAGGAACTTAATTTCTACAAATTAAATAAATCTTGAGGGTAAAGCTAACATCAGTAATAAAACTCCTGGAGTGTTGTAAACACCCATCTAATGTTCTTTAGGGCAAGAAATCTCTTGTCACCACCAGGCCAGACCTGATGAGGGAGTATGTTTTTCCCTCTTGTTCCCTCACCACCTGCCACTCAGATCCAGTCTAGCTATGTAATTTTGTACTGGGCCAGCAGTGATGCACCAACCCATTGAAGTCCCCAACCCAGAGTATATTCTGCACCCTTACCACCCTGAGTGCTTCCTCCATCTTCCAGGTGGTGCTCATAACATGGAGGAATACTGATTTGTCTGTGAGTTGAGGTTGGTGACGGGGTAGAAGGTGGTAGTGGTGGTGGTGGTGTCGGGGAAGCTGCAGTATATGGTAGCCAGCAGGAGGTTATCTTGCCTGCCCATGTTTGATCTGATGCCCTGAGACATTACTGACTGACAGTAAAACTCCCTCCCATTTGTAAACCACTGCATGCTCGTGGTACCGGACATGCCCAGTGATGGTGATGTGCAGATCATTGTCACTGAGGTACAATTCAGTGACTATGACTGTGTCATGCTGTTGTAGGACTGGTCTGTGAGACAGCTCTCCTAAATTTGGCACAGATCCTCAGATGTTAGTAAGGTGGACTTTGTAGGCTCGACAGGGCTGAGTTTGCCGGGTGGTCCATCCGGTTTCATTCCTTAAAGACTTTTTCACAATTGTGATATAACTGAGTTTCTAGCTAGGCCCTTTGAGATGGCACTTCAATCAGCCACAGATTTCCTTTCCTTTTCTAAAGGGCAATAGTGAATCAGATGGGTTTTTACAACTATCGACAAGGGTCAAAATCACATTATCTGCCATGGTTTCAAACCCTTTTCCCCAGAAGGACACAGGATCTCTCAATTACAAATCCAGTGACAATACCCTATACCACTGCCTCCTTTATCATCTTCCACTTTACTCAGCTTCACGTTATAGTTATCATTATAGGTAATCCTTCTGTTTTAGTTGATTGATGCTCTTTGGTTATGCTAGGACATTTTCGGTGATTGCTTACACTGTGATAGCATAGGTCAAAATAATTTGAAAGTACAAAGCCTGCAAATGAAACTAGAATACAAGTTACCCAATTATCATCGCGCCCTCCACCTGTTAAGTATTTTTTGCATTAATTGATATGAACAATCTCCACAACTCCCTGTTTACCATGTTGTTAATATGCTTTGCTTTTGACTTAGGTTTATTACATTATCAGACTTCAGCTTGAGATTTGATTGCTGCATCTTATCTTCATTTTTATTTAAGGTACAGTATGATCAGACTTACAACCCCACTATAAGAGATGTGTTTACTGTGCAGGTAATAACTATTTGGAACTGTCCTGCTCTCTTTAAGATTGCCACCATCACTCTTCTCAAAAAATCCACGGTACAACTTGTTTGACTTTGCAGAATACCACCCTATCCTCACTATCCCATTGCTCTCCAAGGTCCTTGGAAGTATTATAGAACATAGAACATAGAACATTACAGCGCAGAACAGGCCCTTCAGCCCACGATGTTGCGCCGACCAGTTAAAAAACAATGACCCTCTAACCTAAACCAATCCCTTTCCATCCATAAACCTATCCACGGATCTCTTAAATGCCCCCAAACTAGGCGCATTTACAACTGCAGCAGGCAGGGCATTCCAATCCCTCACCATCCTCTGGGTAAAGAACCTACCCCTGACATCCGTCCTATAACTACCCCCCCTTAATTTAAAGCCATGCCCCCTCGTGCTAGCTTTCTCCATCCGAGGAAAAAGGCTATCACTGTCCACCCTATCTAAACCTCTAATCATCTTATATGTTTCAATAAGATCCCCTCTTAGCCGCCTTCTTTCTAACGAAAACAACCCCAAATCCCTCAGTCTCTCCTCATAGAACCTCCCCTCCATACCAGGCAACATCCTGGTAAACCTCCTCTGCACCTTCTCCAAAGCCTCCACATCCTTCCTATAATGTGGGGACCAGAACTGCACACAATACTCCAAGTGCGGCCGCACCAGAGTTGTGTACAGTTGCAACATGACGCTGCGACTCCTAAATTCAATCCCCCTACCAATAAACGCCAAGACACCGTACGCCTTCTTAACAACCTTATCTACTTGATTCCCAACTTTCAGGGATCTATGTACACATACACCTAGATCCCTCTGTTCATCCACACTATTCAGAGTCCTCCCGTTAGCCCTATACTCAACACATCTGTTATTCCTGCCAAAGTGAATTGCCTCACACTTCTCCGCATTAAACTCCATCCGCCACCTCTCGGCCCAGCTCTGCAACCTGTCCAAGTCATGTCCAGACCTGTTCCAGACCTGTCCAAGACCTGTTCAGGTCAACTGTTTGTCAAGCTCCTTCCATCAATAAATACTGGATATTCAAATGCAGCATATGTTTTACTGATATCTTAACCTTGTATGCTATATTTTCTGCCAATACTTATTACACTAGCCACTTGAGGCATAATCCCAGATGATGATATCCCAGTTACTTTAAGTACTTCTTGTAATTAATACATTAAAAGCAGAAGTTAAACCATGCTTTCTCTTTTTGGTATTTTGCTGATGTGAGAGCTGAGAGCTGATTGCGTACCTGTTTGCATGCGACAATGGCCACAACCTGGCTTCAACAAGCCGGCTAAACCAGGTGAGGGTAGCAACGGGTCTCAACCCTCGGTGAGTTAGGGAGATGTCTATCCCAGCATGTGAAGACAGAGTCTGGTGGATTGAGCGGACGAGACCAATGGAAGGTCCAACGGTCAAGAAGGCGGTCGCTGCAAGTGTCGTGGAACGCAAAGAGCAGGACAAGACACAGAAGACGTCCTGGTCACCCACTGTGCCTGGTCCCATCACCAGCTGCCTTGACTCTTGTCTTGCCACTGGATCTGGATGGGATTTGGGAAGACAGAGTGAGGCTGATGCTGTGCAACTTTCCCTCACTTTACTCCAAATCAAGCGCTAGTCTCGACACCATCATCATCATCATCATCAGTCTCCTGTTCAACCCTTGAAGTCCTGTGGCAATGGGCGAGTGATGAAGCAGCAGGTGTGGATACACTGGGAGCTGTAGTCACGGACCTGCACACAGGCGGCTCAGGTCTAATGGTCGTTTTCCGCTGATTGAAGCAGCAGTGGAACTCGGTGTCTACCTGGGCGACTGAGCAATCCTCTTCAGGAACGCACTGCTCACCTCCATAGAATGAGGAAGGGGCTAGAAAAGGTACCCTAAACATTGCCTGCTTCACTACACCCTGGCCAGTTTACCGAGGCTGGTGGGGATCCCATCTTGCGGTCGAACAAACAAAATAAAACACGAGGTAACACCGCTCACCATTGGCACTGGGAACGTGCGCACGCTTTTGGACAACCCTACAGCAGACAGACCAGAGAGAAGAACAACCTTAGTTGCCAGAGAGCTTGCAAGATACAACATTGACATTGCAGCCCTGAGTGAAACTCGTCTTGCCAACGTAGGTCAGTTGACTGAAACTGGAGGTGGATACACTTTTTTCTGGAGTGTCGCGGCAGCGATGAGCATCGTGATGCTGGAGTTGGATTCACTGTCAGGAGTCACTTTGTTCGGAAACTTGATAGTCTACCCAAGGGTGTGAACGACCGGCTTATTACATTACAGCTTCCGCTACAGAACAGAAGTCAAGCCACCCTGATCAGCGCCTACGTCCCCACAATGAACAATCCAGACAAGATGAAAGACAAGTTCTATGAAGAACTAGACACCCTACTATCAGCAGTGAGCAGTACCGACAAGCTGATCTTGCTCGGTTGATTTCAATGCAAGAGTTAGGGTGTGACTCTGCAATGTGGCAGGGAGTCGTTGGGAGGCATGGAGTGGGCAAGTGTAACAGTGATGGCCTACTCTTAATGAAGACCTGTGCAGCACACGACCTCCTCATCACCAACACAACCTTCCATCTGCCTACCCATAACAAGACCTCCTGGATGCACCCCCGCTCTAAGTGTTGGCATCTTATTGACTATGTCATTGTCAGGAGAAAAGACAGGCAGGATGTCAGAGTGAGCAAGGCCATGTGTGGTGCTGACTGCTGGACAGACCACAGGCTCATTGTCTCCAAAATGAGGCTCTGCATCAGACCCAAGAGGCGACCACAAGGAAGCAAGGTTATGAAAAGAATCAATGCGGCCAAGCAGTTTGTGCTGTTATATGCTCTGTCTGAGGCCAGAACTCTCCATTCACCTGAAGAAGAGCTTAACCTCGAAAGCTTGTGAGTTTACTATCAAATAAATTGGTTGGACTTAAACCTGGTGTTGTCAGACTTTTTACAGTGTTTACCCCAGTCCAACGCCGGCATATCCACATCATAAAATGCAGGATGCCTGGCTGAGCGCCAAGGCAGATGAAATACAGGGATACACTGACAGAAACAACTTGAAATGGTTTCATGAAGCCCACAACATGCTCTATGGACCTCAATCTCTCGGGAGTTCCTCCTTCCTGAGATGGTACAACTCTCATTACAGAGAGGGCTCAGATCCTGCAGAGATGGGCTGAACACTTTGAAGCCATCCTCAACCGACCGTCATCTATTAACGATGAGGCAATAGACAGGATTCCCCAGGTTGTTATCAACAGCACCATGGATGACCCACCGGTGGTAGCCAAAGTCACGAAAGCTGTCAGCCAGCTATCCAACAGCAAAGCCCCAGGATACCCGCAGAGATCTACAAAGTTGCTGGTCCTGTACTTAGCGAGAAGCTAACTGAGTTGTTCCAGTCCTTTTGGAAGCAAGGATCCATTCCTCAGGAACTTAAAGATGCTTCCATTGTACACCTCTACAAGAGAAAGGGCAATCAGCAAGTATGCGACAACCACTGAGGAATCTCGCTGCTCTCCATCACAGGAAAAACCCTTGAAAGAGTCCTGCTAAATCGCCTGGTCACTCATCTGTAGCTGGGCCTGCTTCCAGAGTCACAGTGTGGCTTCCGCAAAGGTCGTGGGACTACTGACATGATTTTTGCTGCGCACCAACTTCAGGAAAAGTGTCAGGAGCAGAATCGTGAGCTCTACACAACCTTTGTTGACCTCGCAAAAGCCTTTGACACTCAGCTGACAAGGCCTGTGGAGGATCATGTCAAAGTTCGGCTGCCCCTCCAAATTCATTCAGATGGTACGCCAGTTCAATGATGGCCAGTGTACTGGATGGCGGAGAATCCTCTGAGGTATTCCCAGTCACCAATTTTGTCTCAGTATGTAGACAGGCCAACTAGAGGTGAGGCTATATTGGATTTGGTGCTGGGAAATGAGCCAGACCAGGTGCTAGACTTGGAAGTTGGTGTGCATTTTGGTGATAGTGACCACAATTCGGTTACGTTCACCTTAGTGATGGGAAGAGATAGGCGTGAACCTCGGGTCAGCAATTTTAGCTGGGGTAAGGGCGATTATGAGGCTATCAGGAGTGAATTAGGAAGCATGGATTGGATTAGGGGATTACAGGGACTGGGAACATCTGAAATGTGGAATTTTTTCAAGGAGCAGCTACTGCGAGTCCTTGATAGGTATGTCCCTGTCAGGCATGGTGGATTTGGTAGATCTAGGGAACCGTGGTGCACTAAAAGAGTTGAGTCGATGGTTAAAAAGAAAAAGGAGGCTTATGTTCGGATGAGATTGGAGGGCTCAGATAGTGCACTAGAAAGCTTTAGATTGGCTAGGAGGGAGTTGAAGAGTGAGTTGAGAAGGGCTAAAAGAGGACATGAGAAGACTTTGGCTGATAGGATTAAGGAGAATCCTAAGGCGTTCTATAAGTATGTCAAGAACAGAAGGTTGGTCAGGGCAAGATTAGGGCCAGTTACAGACAGCAGGGGGAAGTTGTGTGTGGAACCGGAGGAGATTGGAGAAGTATTGAACCAATATTTCTCTTCGGTGTTCACGCAGGGGGACATGAATATAGCTGAGGAGGACATTGGGTTGCAGGGGTGTAAAATAGACAGTATTACGGTTGATAAAGAGGATGTGCTGGAAATTCTTGAGGGGCTGAAAATAGATAAGTCCCCTGGTCCGGATGGGATCTACCCTAGGATTCTCTGGGAGGCTAGAGAGGTGATTGCAGAGCCTCTGGCTCAGATCTTCAGGTCGTCATTGGTCTCTGGTGTAGTCCCGGAGGATTGGAGGATAGCGAATGTTGTCCCATTGTTTAAGAAGGGGAACAGAGACTTTGCCGGGAATTATAGACCGGTGAGTCTTACTTCTGTTGTGGGCAAGGTCTTAGAAAAAATTATTAGGGATAGGATTTATAGTTATTTGGAGTGTAATGAATTGATTAGAAATAGTCAGCATGGTTTTGTAGCAGGTAGGTCGTGCCTTACTAACCTTATTGAGTTTTTTGAGAAGGTGACCAAAGAGGTGGATGGGGGTAAGGCAGTTGACGTGGTATACATGGATTTTAGTAAGGCGTTCGATAAGGTTCACCATGGTAGGCTTCTGCAGAAAATGCAGATGTATGGGATTGTGGGTAATCTAGGAAGTTGGATCAGGAATTGGCTATCAGATAGGAGACAGAGGGTGGTGGTGGATGGTAAATATTCATCATGGAGTGCAGTTACGAGTGGTGTGCCTCAGGGATCTGTTTTGGGGCCACTGTTGTTTGTAATTTTTATTAATGATCTGGATGAGGGTATAGTTGGGTGGATTAGTAAATTTGCTGATGACACCAAAGTTGGAGGTGTGGTAGATTGTGAGGAAGGGTGTCATAGTCTGCAGGGAGACTTAGATAGGTTGCAGAGCTGGGCCGTGAGGTGGCGGATGGAATTTAATGCGGAGAAGTGTGAGGTAATTCACTTTGGTAGGAGCAACAGATGTGTCGAGTATAGGGCTAACGGGAGGACTTTGAATAGTGTGGATGAACAGAGGGATCTAGGTGTGTGTGTACATAGATCCCTGAAAGTTGGGAATCAAGTAGATAAGGTTGTCAAGAAGGCGTACGGTGTCTTGGCGTTTATTGGTAGGGGGATTGAATTTAGGAGTCGCAGTGTAATGTTGCAACTGTACACTACTCTAGTGCGGCCGCACTTGGAGTACTGTGTGCAGTTCTGGTCCCCGCATTACAAGAAGGATGTGGAGGCGTTGGAGAGGGTGCAGAGGAGGTTTACTAGGATGTTGCCTGGTATGGTGGGGAGGTCCTATGAGGAGAGACTGAGGGATCTAGGGTTGTTTTCGTTGGGAAGAAGGCGGCTAAGAGGGGATCTTATTGAAACATATAAGATGATTAGAGGTTTAGATAGGGTGGATAGTGATAGCCTTTTTCCTCGGATGGAGAAAGCTAGCACGAGGGGGCATGACTTTAAATTAAGGGGGGGTAGCTACAGGACGGATGTCAGGGGTAGGTTCTTTACCCAGCGGGTGGTGAGGGATTGGAATGCCCTGCCTGCTGCAGTTGTAGATGCGTCTAGTTTGGGGGCGTTTAAGAGATCTCTGGATAGGTTTATGGACGAAAAGGGATTGGTATAGGCTAGTGGGTCATTGTTTTTGTAACTGGTCGGCGCAACATCGTGGGCCGAAGGGCCTGTTCTGCGCTGTAATGTTCTATGTTCTATGTTCTAATGGCATCAAACAGGGCTGTGTACTCACATCCACACTGTTCAGCATGATGTTTACTGCCATGCTGAATGATGCCTTCCAGGACAGTGTTGCTGGAATCAGCCTCAAGTACAGAGTGGATGGGAAGCTCTTCAACCTGAGGAGACTTCAAGCTATTACCAAAGTGAAGGAGACTGTTCTGAGAGACTTCCTCTTTGCTGATGACAGCGCCCTGTATGCTGTCTCAGAGCCAGAGATGCATGTCAGTATGGACAAATTTTCCACGGCTTGTGACAACTTTGTACTCACCATCAACATTAAAAAGACCGAAGTCATGCACCAGCCTGCCCCTCATGCACTGTACACAGAACCCATAATCACAATCAAAGGGCAGAAACTACAGGCAGTGGACCAGTTCACTTATCTTGGCAGCACCCTCTCCCAAGCAGTGACTATTGACACAGAAGTTAACTGCAGAATAGCAAAGGCAAATTCTGCTTTTGGTAGACTGCGCTCCACTGTATGGGAACGTCGAGGAATCAGCCCAGCAACAAAACTGAAGGTCTACAGCGCTGCGGTACTCACTACCCTCCTGTATGCCTGTGAAACGTGGACTGTGTATCAAAGGCATGCAAGACAGCTCAATCATTTCCACATGACTTGCCTTTGCAGAATATTACTCATCAGATGGCAAGGCAAAGTACCAGACACTGAAGTTCTCTCTAGAGCAAGTCTACCATCAGTCCACACACTGCTGATGAGAGCGCAGACCCGGTGGACAGGTCGTGTCATCCGTACGTCAGACGAGCGCATACCCAAGCAGCTCCGTTTTGGGGAACTCTCTGCTGGAAGATGCTCGCATGGAGGGCAGAAGAAACATTTCAAAGACACACTCAAGACCTCCCTGAAGTTGCTTGACATTGACACGAACACCTGGGAAACGCTGGCACAAAACCGCCCTACCTGGCACTGCCTCATCCGCAAAGGCTATCAAGCTCACGAAGCAAGGTGTATTGCTGAAGCACAACTTAAGCGCAAGCTGCGCAAGTCCAGAGCCACCAGCGCAATAACTACAGTGTCTACACAAGTCTGTCCAATATGTGCCAGGACATTCCGTGCCCGAATTGGCCTGATCAGTCATCTTCGGACACACCGCATACAGCCTCAAAATGACTAATGGTGTCGAGGTCCTCATCGATGACGATGGACGAACAACACCATTCTGCTGATGTCCAAGACGAACACCTCTTACTCCAAGATACAGTCAGTCACTTATTAGGCTGATAGAATGGTAATTAGTCAGTTTGGATTTCACCATTTTTGTGGTCATCAAAGAACAGATTATGGGACATGTGTTCACTTTTTAAAGCTTGTTGGTATGAAAGTGTGCGGTGAAGTTATCCCTATAAATGCAAGTCTGCACCACAAAATTACCCAGTCCTTTCCTGCTTGGGAGACAGAGTGGTAGCACAACCGCAGAAGAATGCCTCTGAATCACTAGCATGGCACATCCATTTCCTGCTTAATTGTGGTTTGTTTGAGTAAGATTGCAAATGAGCACCGCACTGTGGATGGTTCTACAATGCCAGAAAACTGTGTTCAAAAAAATTGAACACAAAACAGTATTGTAAAATAGTACCAATTAGAAATCCAATCTAACGTTTCTACTTTTTATCACTCCTTAGGGTCTGTTTAGGACCACGTTTCCACACCCGAAGTCTGACTGTGAGTATGCATCATATGAGATAGGCTTTGACTGTGCCGTTATTGAACTCATTCCTGGGACTGATCTCTTCTCTGACCGATTCAGAGCTGACATACGCACAGTCGTGGGAAGTCTAGACTTCCTGATCCATGAGCTACACAGTGCTAAGCAAAACCTAAAGGTAGGAAATTCTTACACAACAGATTCCTTATATATTGAGTTCAAAGAACAAATACTAAGGTCAGGATTTTTACTCCCCACTGGGGTTGGATATTGTTGTGCCTGCCGCACAGTCAGTTTTAAACCTTAGACGATGAATAAGGATTATGAGTAAACTTCTTGTTAGTACAACCAATATTTATTTAAAGCACACAATCAATAATCACCCACCCAATCAACAATAAGTTATCTTACAGAAAATACTAAAGTTCAAGTGCAATACTAGACCTTGACTTAACTTTGTGTGACTGGCAGGTACCCAGGCAGATATTGGCCTTTACCTGTGCGCTGGTCTTCATAGTCCTCTGCATAGTATGGTCCTTTGGTCTAGTTTGGCACTCTGACTCTGGTCTTCCTTTCTTCTGAGGTGTGGTGGCTCTCCTCGTGCTGGCCCTTGCTGGCGACAGTCACTGTTTTTTCTTTGTTTTTATTCCAGTTCAATCCAATCAAAGTCCAATTCAAAATCTCAACAAGTTGAGACATTCCCGATCCAAGCTGACAAGACAGTTCTCTCATCTCCTGTCTCGGGCTTGATCTACATGATCCAAGCTGATTGGAGTAGATAAAGCTCCTCCTCCAAGGCTTGATCTCATTTACATCTTAGCCAAAAGGCCGTGATGTCGCTTTTAAAAATTGCTTCAAATGAAGCCACAATGTAACCTTATGACCTCAACTAAGTACAGCATGTCAATACTGCACCTGATCTTAGCCAAAAGGCTGAGAAGCAGCGATGGTCACTGTTGTAGCTTGATCGTGGGGTCAGAGAGCAAGACAGAGATTCTTCAGTCGTGCAGCACCTTTTATACCCCATTGCGTTTCGTGCCCCTTTTGGCTATTACCAATCACTCGATCAGGACTTGATCACCCTGATCGATAAAGTCCAATCGGGTGCTGCCACACCACCTGTGTGTCCCCAACGGCCATGTAGGTGCTGGGGGGTGCATAGAACACACACCTCCCTCCCAAATAAGGGGTTACGGAGCCCCTATGTTTGGTAAATAACCCAGTTTGATCAGAAAGTCCCTTTTGTCCTGGAGATGGCCCAATATCCTACATATTCACTTGTCTGAGCTGCAGCCTGTTTATCTCAGTCTTTTAGGCAGCAGCCTGCAGTGCTTGTCCAAGTATCCCAGCCTGCTCTGTATATAACCATTTTAGATGGCCCATTTGGCCACAAACTAAAGGTAGAGGAGCCTGTACATACTGGTTTCCTGACCCCAATTACTGGCACCTTTTTGTTCTTTTATTTGTTCTCCTCTACCTCCACAGCCTTTTTGGTTGTGAATTTGAACGACTAAACAGTATTTCTCTTTAATTGATTGGCAGATGATGTATCAAAACAACTAAGTTAGGATCCAGTCATTTTCCCCAGCCAAGATGTATTCAGAGCCACCAGAACGACTTGCTCTGAATGTGGAGGATGGCAGCACGGTAGCACAGTGGGTTGGCATGGCTGCTTCACAGCTCCAGGGACCTGGGTTCGATTCCTGGCTCGGGTCACTGTCTGTGTGGAGTTTGCACATTCTCCTCGTGTCTGCGTGGGTTTCCTCTGGGTGCTCCGGTTTCCTCCCACAGTCCAAAGATGTGGGGGTTAGGTTGATTGGCCATGCTAAGAAATTGCCCCTTAGTGTCCAGGGATGTGTAGATTAGAGGGATTAGTGGGTATAATATGTAGGGATATGGGGGTAGGGCCTGGGTGGGATTGTGTTTGGTGCAGACTCGATGGGCCGAAGGGCCTCTTTCTGCACTGTAGGATTCTATGATTCTATGATAACTGATTTGTCCATTAAATAGCCCTTGTTAGCACAAATTAAGAGAGGCCAACTGGAATTTGCCAATAGGCCTCCAGTTTCCCAAAATGATGCGGCTAGTTGAATTGCCTGGAAGGCCAACACTCATGTACGATCTCTCCCTCTCTGTTTGCGTAGTCACAGCTCACCTTGCAGAGGGATTTCACTGCTCTCCCCATAACTAAGTGTACTCTCAGTTAATTGCCACCCATTGAAGGCATATTAGCTTCCAACTTTGAGAGCCTGCCCTCTGCCCTGACTTGGATGGAGAAGCTGTCTGCATGCCAATGATGGGACATGTCTATGAAGATCCCAGAGAGTGACTGTTTCTCGCTCAGCTCCAGGTTTTAAACCCAGAAATTATCCCATCTACAGAGATAATATCTGGGAGACAATGATGTAGTGGTAATGTCACCAAAGTCATAATCCAGGGGCCCAGGCTAATGCTATGGGAACAAGGGTTCAAATCCCACCATGGAAACTGGTGGAATTTAAATTCAATTAATTAATCTAGCGTGTAAAACTAATCTCAGTCATGTGACTATAACAACTATCATCAGTTGTGTAAAAATCCATCAGGTTCACTAATGTCCCATCGGGAAGAAAATCTTATCCTTACCTTGTCTGGCCTCCAGACTCACAACAATGGGTTAAATCTTACCAAAAAATGACAATATTGATCCGAGCGAGAAAACCAGTCACCAGTTTTCTCTCCAGATCTTATAACACTTTGCCTAAAAAAAACTGTCATGCATCCCCAAAGTATTTAGTATTTGTAAAGACATGGGCGCAGTAATCTGCTGATCTACAATAGGGAAGTAAAATCCCTGAAGAGCTACAAAAAAATATGATTCCTGATTTTCTTTCCACATCTGTTGATATGTTTGTAATAGTTCATCTGTAATCCCAAGGAAAAGAATAATTCGTTCATGTTTAATATCTGAAATAAAAGGGGACAGTGTCAGAAATACACAGGTCATTCAACACATGGAAAAGAGGAAGTCATGTTCAGGTCTTGGATTTATCAGAGCCGTAAAGATCAATGTGAGTGTAACTGAACAAAACAATTGGGAGAACTGTTCGTCACAGTTCGGGAAAGCTGACCTCAGTAAGGTAGAGGAGATGATGGTTTGGATGCAGATGCCTTGCACAATACTTGGCTTACCAATGGTTCAGTTTGTTTTAATAATGTATCTCTTATTCTCACGGCAGGTCCTACCTTTGCTCGCGCTTTACCAGTACTTTGTCAATGCAATCTGTCGTAACATACACAGGAGTGTTCAGGCAAGGATACTAAAGGTAATAGAATGATTGGGCTCTGTGGTTTATGGGATGATTTTCTTTGAAGTGTACATTCTAATACTTGGTCAGTGAGGTGCTTTTTAAGAGATTTAAAAATTCAAACCTGACCAGGCTTTTTTATATTGTATCACTCTTGAGAGAACATTCATTTTAACATGTTACCATATCCGTTCATTTTCTCTTCTGTAAACATTGTGAAGTGCTTAGATTTTGTTATGCAATCATTTACTAATAAATTACAATGGTTTATTTTTGTTTTGACAAATTTAAACAGGGAAGGGTTTTGGCAGACTTGGGCCTCTTTGCACAAGCTTTTGATGAACAATGTATCTTGCTTAATGGTGAAAGGCTCCCACATGCACTTTTAGACGGTTTCAGATTTACAGAATCCAAGGTACGTAACAGTATTTTCATTCTGATAACTGATGGCCAACATTTTTTGTAACGTGTTTTGATAACATGTTCCAATAACTAATAATATGCTGTGATGTGGAGATGCCAGGGTTGGACTGGCGTGGGCACAATAAGAAGTCTCACAACACCAGTTGAAGTCCAGTAGGTTTATTTGGTAGCACAAGCTTTTGGAGCACTGCCCCTTCAACAGGTGAGTGGAAAGTTGTGTTCACAAGCAGGGCATACATAGACACATACTCCAGCTGATTTATATCCTGTTGTATCCTCTGACAATCCTCCTCACTATCTGCTACACCCCCAACTTTTGTACATCTGCAAATTTACGAATGAGACCACCTACATTTTCCTTCAAATCATCTATATATCACAAACAACAGAGGCCCCACCACTGATCCTTGTGGAACACCGCTTGTCGCAGACCTCCAGTTAGAAAAGTACCCTTCCACTGCTGCTCTCTGCTTTCTGCCCAAGACAGTTTTGTATCCGTCTTACCAGCTCACCTTGGACCCCATCTGACTTCACCTTCTGTACCAATCTGCCATAAGGAACCTTATTGAAGGCTTTACTAAAATTCATGTATATAACATCCAATACCCTGCCTGGTCAATTTTTCTTGTCACTTTCTCAAAGAACTCACCCTATAGACACAACCTCCTCTTCACAAAACCATGCTGCCTATTGCTAATAAGCCCATTCTCTTCCAGATGTGAATACATCCTGTCCCTAAGAATCTTCTTCAATAATTTCCTCACCACAAGATGTAAGGCTCACAGGCCGGATTGTCTCTTCTGTCCTTCTTAAACAGAGGAACAATGTTAGCTACTATTATTAATGTAAATCTTCCATGTCACCTTTTTGCCTTGTATTTATAATGGAATAGAAAAGTTTTGTTCAATAAGTTAAGCTTCATAAAGTCGATTGAAAACTTTTAATATTTTCCTTTACTTACAGAATGAAATAAAGTTCGATTCATCAAAACTACTCATCTCTGAAAATTTGAAGGTAAGAAAAGAAATCAACATTATTGAAGTACGATTTGATTTTTCTTATGAGTGTAGCAGAGCAGAAGCTTTAAGGTATATTGTGAAGCCAGAGTAGAACCCAACAACTTTTCTCTTTTAGCATTAATGTGAGAATATGATGGCTGCAATTTTACTGGTTTGTAAGGTCGTGCCTGAGGCCAACGGAGAATGTCATTCTGCAAGCCTCACTCGCCCTGATTTTGGGATGGGCATGCCGGTAAAATCAGAGCTGATGTTTCAGTCTTGGCGCAAATCTACTATGGAACTTTTATCAAAACAAACTTTAATTAACAACATGCTTTAACTATAATATATGAATTGGCTTAACTTTTAACAATTTAACAATACTTAAACATGACAAGAGACATTTCTAAACTGCTAATCTATCACTATTAGTTCCAACCAACCAATATTTCTCTTCTTGACTTAAACCCGTCTTTAAAATTAGTTAGCAAAATACAATTGTTTGCTAGTGACTTAGATTAACACTCTCGGAGCTTTCATAACGCCTCTGGAAAGAGATGCATCATTCTTCCACCAATTCCAGGCAGCAACTGCTTGGTAGTACAGTGGTTAGCACTGTGGCCTTACAGCGCCAGGGACCTGGGTTCACTTCTCGGCTTGAGTCACTCTCTGTGTGGAATTTGCACGTTCTCCCAGTGTCTGTGTGGGTTTTCTCTGGTGTGCTCCAGTTTCCTCCTACAGTCCAAAGATGTGTGGGTTAAGTGGAATAGCAATGCTCAATTGTCCCTTAGTTCATGGGACTAGCTAGGGTAAATACAGGCTTTTGGGGATAGGAACAGGGTGGGATTGTGTTTGATGCAAACTCAATTGGCTAAATGGCCTCCTCTCCTGCACTGTATGATTCGATGATCCTTTTTAAAATCCTGCAATCTTAGTTCCTCTGTTAGCCACATGACTCTACATACCGAGTCTAAATTCCCAAGAGAACCTAAAGAAATGAGAAGTCCATTAACTGTAAAAGTAACACATTCCTAATTATCATCAATGATCCTCCATTCTCAGCATTTAAACTGCAAATCGACTCTTGTAACAAAGTACTGTCTCTTAAAGCAGCCCCACCTTAAACAGAAAATATATCCAAATAGCACAGCTGCATCACATTTTTTAAAACACAAATTAATTTTGCTCTTTTGCTACTGTAAAGCTGGTAGTGTGCAGTATTCATCTCCAAGACTGGTCCTCTTCACTTATAAATCATTTGGGTTTTTAAAAATCCACCATGTTCCTGGTATTAACCTACTATTTACATGTATTAAATTTAATTTTTGCAAGTTATGGTGCAATTTGTGTTTCATATTTTGAGGTTGTTAGCCATGTACCTTAACTACCACACTACACGGTTTCATGAATTCAGATGGCCGTGTCATCATATTTTTTCAATTATTTTGTTTTTAGCAGAGAGCCAACTGGATTTTCTGATTTGTTTGATCATTAACTGGGGCTTGACTGGTATTAAGAAGTACTTAATGGATACATTAATCAGAACTCCACTTACTGTGGCCTCAGTAAAGTGTGGAGTGAGCAGTGTGTCTTTGGGGTTCCAGTCAGTAATACCCTTAACCACTATGTATCTCTAATCAGTACACATAATATTACACTGCCCTTTCTATTGGCAATGTATTCATATGTTAAAGGTTAATTCAGTTGTGCTGATTGGATGTATTTGTCATTGCCAAATTAATTGGATTAGGAAATAAACCTGCTCTTATAACTCAAGTTTAGCAAATAAACAAGTTGCCATTCCATGATCAATTATGATTCATTATCATTCCATGATAATTATTTAGTCCAGACTGTTACCAGAATCTAAAGATTTTGAAATATTTTTGTTTATCTTACGTTTGTTGAATCTATCAGAAAATTACATTGCCACTTTGGAGTGTTTGATGCTCATATTACGGAAAGGAACAGGCCATTCAGCCTATTGCTAATATTCCCATCTCAGCATTCATCCACTCTAATGACTTCCACTGAGCCCTAACCGAAAATTTTGACCTAATTTCTGTGTTCAACATGCTGAATGTCTATTGGCAATTATCTGACATCAAAAGTACGAATTTGGAATGAGTTCAAACACAGATCAGCAGTGTTTTGCCATCTTTGTCATCAAATGGCAAAGGACACACAAATACATCGAGTGTACTCCAGCTATCTTCTACACTCAGCAACCTGCATTGGAAAATGCAAGAAAATTTATTACTTCAATAATATCTAAAATCGTTTAAATCAGAAGCTCTTTCTGCTGTACAGTACGTGCCTGACAACACCGACCAGATCCCCAGCAGTCTTCATTAATGTTTGTCTCAGGGTCCAGATGTTCCATCCCCCAACTCAGCACCAGGCTTCAGGTTTTTGAAAACAGCCTATGTTGGGGCTGTATTTGCATATTTTTCTTACTCAAGGAACTGACGAACAAATTTCAGGAAGATAAGGGCCGTGATTCTCCCATTTTTGTTCCAAGTGTTCCCCCTAAGAGGAAAACCGGAGTGTTTGCCGCTGGCATTAGCAGCGCCTGTCAGGTGGGATTCTCCCACATTTGATCTGTAAAAATATGTGAGCTGTAAAACATGGCAGTCAGTCCGGCTTCACAGAGATCAGGGCACCGTTTGTAAAAGGGTGACTCAATATCATAGTTCAGCAAAAAAAAATACTCCACCTAACAACATAAGAACATAAGAAATAGGAGCAGGAGTAGGCCATCTAGCCCTTCGAGCCTGCCCCGCCATTCAATAAGATCATGGCTGATCTGAAGTGGATCAGTTCCACTTTCCCGCTTTCTCCCTTAATTCCCCTGTCTATCAGAAACCTATCTACCCGTGACTTAAATATATTTAGCGAGGCAGCCTCCACCACTTCAACGGGCAGAGAATTCCAGAGATTCACCACCCTTTGAGTGAAGAAATTCCTCCTCAACTCTGATCTAAACTGCACCCCCCCTATCTTGAGGTTGTGTCCTCTAGTCCTGCTATCCTTTCTAAGCGGGAAGAATCTCTCTACAACCACTGCACCCCCCTCCCCCTCCCCCTCCCCCTCCCTTAACTACAGACATGGCAATACTCCACTGACAAGAGGAGCACTCCCAATGCCTCAGCACAAGAGGTATCCTCCCCCTCCCCCCACCACCAAAGGAATGGGCCAAACTCCATTGGGTTGGGGGACCCCTTGCACACACATATACCACAAGGCATGAGGGTGAGCTGACATCCCTTCCCTCCTCAGCAGAGGCCTCAGCCCCCATAAGAGAGATACTTCACCATGGGGTCCCCTGAATCCCTTCCTTCGTGCCCCTCCCATTAGCTGTGCCAACCCTGCACTGTTCCTAGGCATTCTGGCAGTGACACCCTATTCAAAAGGCTAGTTAAAGGTACTGAAGCATGAAATGGAACATAAACAAAGCATTTCAAAGCCTTTGATCTTTCTAGGAAGGCTCAGAGACTTGGAATAAATGACCAGGTGTGGGCAGAAGAGGAAGGTATTGAGGCTTACTGGATTGTATCAACAATGAACTGCCCCCCACCCACTGGTGCAACTGACATCTCCCATCAGTCAGAGAACTTCAAATATTAATAGAGGAAAGAGAGGAGGTCCAGATAAGAGGAAAGGGATGTAGAAAGAGAGGTATAGAGGAGGAAATGACAGAATTAAAGGTGGAAAGAGAGAGATGTAAGATTTATTGGGAGAAGAGAGAGTGGAAAAAGAAGGGAGAGGGGGAAGAGAGAGAAATGGTAAAAGTAAAGTTAAAGTTTATTTATTAATGTCACAAGTAGGCTTACAATTCACACTGCAATGAAGTTACTGTGAAAATCCCCTAGTCGCCACACTCTGGTGCCTGTTTAGGTACACTGAGGGAGAATTTAGCAGGGCTAGTCCACCTAACCAGCATGTCTTTCGGAGTGTGGAAGAAAACCGGGTCACCCGGAGGAAACTCACGTAGACACAGAGAGAACGTGCAAATTTCACACAGACATTCACCCGAGGCTGGAATTGAACCCTCGTACCCTAGTGCTGTGAGGCAGCAGTGCTAACCACTGTGCCACTGTGCTGTCCTCAGGAGGAAGCAAGTGAGAGGGAAGGGTGGGGGGAAGAGAGAAGGGGAGAGTGATAGAAGGGCTGAGAAGGTAAGGGTCAGGGGAACAAGAGGGAGAGGAGGAGACAGACGGCTCCTGCAATTGAGTGGTTGAAGAAAATTGCGAAGGGAAGGTTTAGTGTGTTTGTTCTGTCAATGGCAGTCCAGTAATAAAAAATGCAAATCCAGCTTCTTCACAAACTCACTTTATTCTCTTCCACAACTCCACATACACAGACTCAACACACAGTGCCACCTGTAACCCCTTTATAAACCCCTGTGAGTATTATTAAACAATTAACATACAAAGTAGGTCTAAAGTGGAAGGTTGCAGTTAACCCATTCCTAACATAATGAGGCAAAAACCTGTAGCAGTCTTTGAACGGATGTGCCGTTGGATCATTGGTTGGGGGTTGTGTGAGGTTACAAAGAAAATCACAAAACCATGTTGTTAAGGCTTTGATTAAAACTGAGTGTTGTTTTCTAAAGTTAGCTCAGTTTTAGGATGTTTGGAGCTATAGAAATTCAGAAATGTGGAAAATAAACTTCAATCATTTATGTTGCCTGAATATTTAAATGATTATGTTAATCACAAATGTTTGAGCTTTGTAGTTTTGGGCAGTCGATATCATTGATGTCAATAATATTGTTAGCAACAGTAAATGAAAGCTGAATGATTGAATGTTTGAGAGCAACTCACATCAAATGAATCCCAATGATGTTAGAATTTGCAGGTATATCCTGTGACCATATCCCTCTATTTCATTGTCCCACATGTATGTTTAAAAAAAAAACCTCCATAGTCCTTGGGCTGCGAAGGATTATATGTGGCCTTGTCATGTTGTTGTTCATTAAATTGTTTTGTTTATCAATCCACAGGCAATTCAGGAACTACTCATGACACCTTTGCCTCAAACTTTGCACAAAATTTATGGTTCTTACCTTGTGCATAAATTTGAACTTGGCCGGACCTATCTTGCCATCAAACTTGCTGCAACTATAAACAGCATCCCAGGAAAATCAACTTTTCAATGTCCAGAAGGCAAGTTCGGTAAATTTATTGTATCCTTGTATATATAATTATTAAATATTTCACAGAATGTCTTATAATTTGCAACACAGAAGCAGGCTATTTAGCGTAACAGAGCGATACCAGTAACCACCCTCCACACAACCAGCTGTCATTTTATTTTGAGTCCAGATTTTCATCTTGGGCTTGGAAAATGAATTGGACCTGTTTTCAACTGCTGAAGCCTGCACCTAACTCCAATCCGCACTCAGGACGTGTCTTTGTCTCAGGCGTGGGTCACTTACAGCAGCTTGAAGATTTGTTCGCTTGGGCCTGCAAAGGGTTTGGACTGACGTTCAGTATCAGAAAGACCAAAGTTAAGCTCCACGATGTGGACACTCCATCTTTCATCAACATTCTTAGCTTCAGTCTGCAAGTTGCCAGCAGTTTCATGTGCTTTGGATCAATAATCACCATAAGAAGTCTGACAACACCAGGTTTAAGTCCAACTGATTTATTTGATAGTACACTCACTAGCTTTTGGGGTTAGTCCCTTCGTCAGGTGAATGGAGAGTTCTGGCCTCCAACAGAGCATGTAAAGCACAGACAGTTTACAGATTACTGATTAGAATGCGAATCTTTACACCTAACCTGCTGTTCAAGTCTTGAAGTTGCCGACAATATGAGTGGAAGGAGCACTGATCACAGGTTAAAGAGATGTGTATTGTCTCCAGACAGTACAGTAAGTGAGGTTTTGCAAACCCAGGCAAGTCACGGGGGTTACAGATAGTGCGACATGAACCCAAGATCCCTGTTGAGACCGTCCTCATGTGTGCGGAACTTGGCTATCAGTCTCTGCTCAGCGACTCTGCGCTGTCGTGTGTCGTGAAGGCCGCCTTGGAGAATGCTTACCCGAAGGTCAGAGGCTGAATGCCCGTGACCACTGAAGTGTTCGCTAACAGGAAGGGAACAGTCTTGCCTGGTGATTGTCGAGCGATGTTCATTCATCCGTTGTCATAGCGTCTGCATGGTCTCCCCAATGTACCATGCTTCGGGACATCCTTTCTTGCAACGTATCAGGTAGACAACGTTGGCCGAGTTGCAAGAGTATTTACCGTGTACCTGGTGGATGGTATTCTCACGTGTGATGATGTCATCCGTGTCGATGATCCGGCATGTCTTGCAGAGGTTGCTGTGGCAGGGTTGTGTGGTATTGTGGTCACTGTTCTCCTGAAGACTGGGTAGTTTGCTGCGAACAATGGTCTGTATGAGGTTGAGTGGTTGTCTGAAAGCAAGAAGTGGGGAAGTGGGGATGTGGGGATGGCCCTGGCGAGATGTTCGTCTTCATCAATGATATGTTGAAGACTCCGGAGAAGATGCCATAGCTTCTCCGCTCCGGGGAAGTACTGGACGACGAAGGGTACTCTGTCCATCGTGTCCCGTGTTTGTCTTCTGAGGAGATTGGTGTGGTTTTTTGCTGTGGCGCATCAGAACTGTCGATCTATGAGTCGAGCACCATATCCTGTTCTTATGAGGGCATCTTTCAGCGCCTGGAGGTTGTCTGTCACGATCTTTCTCATCTGAGCAGATCCTGTGTCTACGGAGGGCTTGTCCATAGGGGATGGCTTCTTTAACATGTTTAGGGTGGAAGCTGGAGAAGTGGAGCATTGTGAGATTGTCTGTGGGCTTGCGGTACAGTGAGGTGCTGAGGTGACCGTCCTTGATGGAGATGCGTGTGTCCAAGAATGAAACTGATTCTGGGGAATAGTCCATGGTGAGTCTGATGGTGGGATGGAACTTGTTGATGTCATCATATAGTTGTTTCAGTGATTGTTCTCCATGAGTCCAAAGGAAGAAAATGTCATCGATGTATCTAGTGTATAGCATCGGTTGAAGATTCTGTGCGGTGAAGAGGTCTTGTTCGAACTTGTGCATGAAGATGTTGGCATATTGAGGTGCAAATTTGTACCCATGGTTGTTCTGTGTGTCTGGATGAAAAACTGGTTGTCGAAGGTGAAGACATTGTGGTCCAGGATAAAACGGATGAGTTGTAAAATTGCATCTGGAAACTGGCAGTTGTCAGCATTGAGTACTGAGGCAGTCGCAGCAATGCCATCGTTGTGGGGGATGTTGGTGTAGAGCACCGAGACATCCATTGTCTGGAGACAATACACATCTCTTTAACCTGTGATCAGTGCTCCTTCCACTCACATTGTCGGCCACTTTAAGACTTGAACAGCAGGTTAAGTGTAAGGATTCGCATTCTAATCAGTAATCTGTAAACTATCTGTGCTTTATATGCTCTGTCTGAGGCCAGAACTCTCCATTCACCTGATGAAGGGACTAACCCCGAAAGCTTGTGAGTGTACTATCAAATAAATCAGTTGGACTTAAACCTGGTGTTGTCAGACTTTTTACTGTGTTTACCCCAGTCCAACGCCGGCATCTCCACATCATCAATAATCACCAGCAGCCTATCCCTTGATATGAAGTCAAGGTTATGTCAAGGAGGGAGTACAGCAAAAATTTACCAGGCTGATTCCTGGGATGGCAGATCTGTTATATGAGGAAGGACTGAAGTCGGTTAGGATTATATTCACTGGAGTTTAGAAGAGTGAGAGGGGAATCTCATAGAAACTTATAACATTCTAACAGGGTTAAACAGGATAGATTCAGAAAGAATGTTCCCAATGGTGGGGGAGCCCAGAACTAGGGGTCACAGTTTGATGATAAGGGATAAACCTTTTAGAACAGAGAGGAGAAATTTCTTCACCCAGAGGGTGGTGAATGTGTGGAATTCAGTCCCACAGAAAGTAATTGAGGCCAAAATGTTGTCTGATTTCAAGAAAAAATTAGATATCGCTCTTGGGGTTAAAGAGCCATGGGAGAAGGGGGAATCAGGATATTGAATTTGATGATCAGCCGTGATCAAAATGAATAGCGGAGCAGGCTCCTCCTGCTTCTAGTTTCTATGTTTCTATTAATTCTCCCATTTCAGACTGCAAAGGACTGTTAGGGAGAAAAAGCTATTCAGCTATTCCGTTCTTCACTCTCCCCTCCTCCTCCTTTCTCCTTCCCTCCTTCCCCCCCCCCCCCCCCCCCCCCCCCCCCCAACCTCGCGCGTGCGTGCACACGCAATAGATCAGATGAAGCTTTTTTGGAGTTTTAAATCCGCCTTTATTCATGCCTTAGCAGGGGAAACCTGTTTGCACTCGTAGCATACAGATTCTCAGAACAAAAAAGTACACAGCAATTATATTTTTACAAGTAATTAAGATATACCAATCAACATTGGACACTTTATTTGAAAGAATCAATATCAACTAATAGCCTCCCATCCATTGACTCTGTCTACACTTCCCGTTGCCTCGGGAAAAGCAGCCGGCATAATTAAGGACCCCACGACCCTGGACATTCTCTCTTCCACCTTCTTCCTCCAGGAAAAAGATCCAAAAGTCTGAGGTCACGTACCGACCGACTCAAGAACAGCTTCTTCCCTGCTGCTGTCAGACTTTTGAATGGACCTACCTTGCATTAAGTTGATCTTTCTCTACACCCTAGCTATGACTGTCACACTACACTCTGCGTTCTCTCGTTTCGTTCTCTGTGAACGATATGTTTTGTCAGTATAGCGCTCAAGAAACAATACTTTTCACAGTATGTTAATACACATGACAATAATAAATCAAATCCAATCAAATCAAATTCATTATACTAACTTGGGTTAACAAAAGTATCCATGAATTATTATTATTACTCATGCTATTTTTGGGTAAAAGTCCATTTGTTTTCACTATTTATCACACATCAGGATAGATAATGTTTATTGTTCATGATGTTTATATGATTTATTTCTCATGTCATGTCACAATAAACTAATTCTATATGTTGCAGATGAAAAGATTATAAATTTGGATACAAATTATGTGCACTTTGTGACTGTCTCACATCATGCAAACGATTTCATATGCCAGACACAAGATAAGAACTTGGACCTTTATTCCTTAAAGGACAAATTAAATCTGTCCCTATTGAAGGTAATTATACAAAATAATGCACGGTCAAAAAATTAGATTGGCCACTTTAAACCAGTTTTATATCTAGTTAGGTAGTTGTGTTTAGTTAGGTAGTAAATAGTGAAAATTGGATGACAAATCCAAGAAAATCACAATCTTTTCAGGAAGACTAATTGGTTTCATTTTTAGCTGCTGCATTGATTTATTTTAAGTGCTCAATACTCAGAGTGTGGGTGACACTGAGGAAACTACATTTATTGCCCAAGAATTTGTAACCATTAGTGTAGAGTCTACCTATCTTGGACCTTAATATCATTGCCAGACAGAAAATCTATCAATTATTGCTGTGAATGTTTACTTGCAAGGACATTTCAGAGAGTTATAAATGACAGGAGAAACTGCAGGCGTGGACTCCTTGCCCAGTTGCTGTTCCAATTATTTTTCCTTGGCAGAGCAATCACAATCTCTTCAGCAGCTTCCGAGCTGCATTTGCACCTCGGGGGTAAAGATAGCAATGGTTGGTTGTCCTGGAAAGAGGAATTAAATGTTCAAAAGCAAACCCCTCTCTGCTCTTCACAACACCTAGTCATACCCAGAGGAAATTGAAACACGCATTTCAGGAATAAAAGTCTGCCATTCTACAGAGTCAAACCATGAAAAATACGATGGGTTGAATTTTATTTAACAGTGAATAGTAAAGATGCTTCATTTGTTGGTTTCATTTAAACTGTGTTATTAAATAAAGCTTATTTTACTGTAAAAGTCCCTAATTTGTCAATAGAATCATTCCTGGAAGCAAGTATTGTTTCCTCACATTTATGCCAAAATAGAAACAGTGTCAGGGCCTAATTTGGCTTCCTAATGTAACCTGAGATTCTGGTCCAGCACCCTAACAAAACTTCAGGGCTCTTGTTGGGATTAAAACGTACAATTCTTTGTTTGGCTTGGGATTATTTGATTTAAACACAGTGAGTGTGAGAACTGGAGCTTTCTTTCAGATGGTGCATTCGGTTGGTTTAAATAAAGAGTGCCTTGTGAAAAATGGCCATGCCAGTAGCTAAAGATTTCCTCGGTAGTGGAAGAGGTCACTCAGAGTGGTTTACAGGGTGTAGTTAAAACAAAGCTTTTGGAGTTGGTGGACGGCTGCAGTTGACAACGCCTAAAAAGGTGAGGAAGGCAAAGATAATTTCAGTGATAGCGCAGCATTTAAATTGGCCAAAGATGCAATTTGAAGCTTTGGAATTGGCTACAAATGAGACAGCCTGAATAATAGGAAAAACTATAACCAGAGAGCACAACCTCAGACTAAAGGGACAGTCCTTTAAAACAGAGATGGGGGAATTTCTTCAGCCAGAGAGTGGTGAATCTGTGGAACTCTTTACCGCAGAAGGCTGTGGAGGCCAGATCATTGAGTGTCTTTAAGACAGAGATAAATAGGCTCTTGATTAATAAGGGGATCAGGGGATATGGGGAAAAGGCAGGAGAATGGGGATGAGAAAAATATCAGCCATGATTGAATGGCAGAGCAGACTCAATGGGCTAAGTGGCTGAATTCTGCTCTTATGGTCTAGTGAGAAGCAAAGGAAAGAGAGCATGGCAATAACAAAGCAAAGAGAAAGAGTCTTTGACTTTCAGAAACTAGAACTACAAAAAGAACATCAACTTAAAATTGTGGAGGCAAAGGCAAAACATGAAGAAAGTAAGGGGGAGTTCCCGTCTTAGTCAAAGGCCTATTGGGGATACGTTTACATAGATTCCAATATTACCAAGGTTTGATGAGAAGGATGTAGAAGCTTTTTCATTTCATTTGAGAAAATAGCTAAAAAAATTAAAGTAATCACAGACTGTAAGGGTATTGATTCAAACAAAGTTGGTAGGTAGAGCTAGTGAAGTGTTTGTGTCAGTATCAGAGGAGGTAACCTAGAGATTTTTATGAGATGAGAAAAGCCATTTTAAGTGCAAATGAACTAGTGCCAGATGCCTACAGACAATGGTTTAGAAATCTAAGGAAAGAACCAGGTGAGACATATATAGAATTTTAAAGAATTATACAAAGTAACTTTAATTGGTGGATAAGAGCATTGAAAAAGACGAGACATATGATGCTCTTCGGAAAATGGTTATTCTGGAGGAATTTTAAAAACTCACTTCCTGCAGTCGTGAGAACTCATGTGGAAGAGCAAAGGGTTAAAACTGTGAGGTTAGCCGCTGAAATGGCAGATGATTTTGAATTAGTTCATAAAGGTTTTCAACCTCAATTTCAATTTGTGAGGAATAGGAACCAGGGAAAAGAGAAATCTGCAGGTGGTCAAGGCAAAGGAGATCTCTTTAGAAATAATATGAACAGTTTGCCTCAGTTTAGATAGGACACATATGACCGTGCAAGTGAAAGAAGAAACTTTAAATGTTTTCATTATAATAACACAAGTTGGTGGCTCAAGAAAATTATTGGGAAGACAGATGTGGTAAAACAGGGTAAGCCAATGGAGTTTGTTAAATTGGCGAAGGAAACCCTGGTTGAAGTTGAAGGGGTGCAAAAGAATGTGCAGTCTGTTCAGAGATATGCTTATAAACAAATGTCAGATATTTTCAAAGATTTTATTTGTGTGGGTACAGTTTACTCGTGTACAAAGAGCAGTATGTAAGAAGATTAAGATTTTAAGGGAAATAGGAGCAAGTCAGTCTTTAATGCTGAGAGGTGAGGAGATATGTAGTTCAGAAGGAAAAGGTGGTAATATTTGAAATCAGTAGTGAAGGGACTAGTGTTCCATTATGTAAGGGAAGATTAGAGAGTCTGGTAAAAAGTGGTGAAGTGATGTTAGGAATATTAGCAGGGGTACGGTTTATCTTGGGTAACAATATAGTTGGATCACAGGTAGGAATGATGTCTGTTGTGGTTGAAAGGCCAGTGGAAAGTGAAACAATTGAGGTGTTGCAGGAAGCATATCCTGGGACGTTTCCTGATTGTGTGGTAACAAGATAGCAAAGCCACAGGTTCATTGAGACAGGAAGACAAATCAAAGAGTAAAGGTAAGGAGGCTGAGGTTTGATTATCAGAATCAATCTTTGACAAGATGATTGATAAAGAACAAGATCAGATGGAGAGTTCAGAAAAGTTGTCTGAATTACAACAGAAAGATGCAGAGATAAAGCAACTGTATCAGAAAACATACACAGAAGGACAATCTGAGTGTATACTGGAATGTTATTATGTTATGAAAAATGGACAGGTTCATCAAATTGTATTTCCAGTACATTATAGACAGGAGGTGTTGCGGGTACAGGTACCAGTAGAAGATCATTTAGGATACAGAAAACACAAGCAAATATACAAATACTTTATTGACTTGGATTGCATAAGACTGTGGTTGAATTTTGCTGGACAGGTCACATAAATCAGATAATAGGAAAACCTCAAGTGGTAATCAAACCAAAACCCTTAATACCCAATCCGGCATTTGAGGAACCTTTTACTAGTATCCAAATTGATTGTGTAGAATCCCTGAAAAGTTGGAATCAGTATTGTTGACCATAATGGATGTGCCTACTGGATTTTGGAGGCCATTCCATTATGCAATATTACCGCTAAAAGGATTGTAGAGTAGTTACTTAATTTTTTTTGCTGGATACAGACTGCCCACAGAATTCCAATTGGATCAAGATCTGATTTGAAGCCAAAGTTATTCAGGGAAGCTATGGAAAGCTTAGGGGTAAATCAATGTAAATCAACTGAATATCATCCAGATTCACAGTGGTACAGTGGTGGCAGGTGGAGGGCTTATGGTCAGGATAATCCCTTATCTAAATGGGATAAAGGAATTCCATTTGTACTTCTTGTAATTCAGAATGCACCTAATGAATCAACTGAATTCAGTCCATTCGATTTAATTTTTGCTCATGAGGACCACTTAAATTCGTGGAAGAAAGTATCCTTTTCTCACATTTAAACCAAAATAGAAATATTGTTAGGGTCTCATTTGGTGTTTAATATAACTTGGAGTTCTGACCCAGCAATCCTAACACTGTGGTAATATGGAAACACTTTAGACAAGAGACCACCACCTCCCAAGGTGGATTGGTTACTTTGCTGGAAGTAACCTTCTGTGGCTAGAATGGAGGTAGAGGACATTGTAACGGGCCTTGATTTATCCAGTAAGCCCTCCAGAGAGTCTCCCTGAATTTGGGGACTGTTGTAATCTTGGGTTTTAGAGCCATGTCTTTGCAGTTAACATTGAGAAGTTTGTGTGTGGCTGCAATTTACATATAGCGCCCGGAGTGAGGAGGTAGTGAGTTGAGGGTCGGGTGGGTTTTTTATCTGAACAATGGGATTACCCAATAATCAGGAAACCCGCAGTGAAGGTGTGCCATCGGAGGGACCAGAAGATCTTGTGGGCCGAAGGGCCTGTTTGTGCTGTAGTGTTCTATCCAACTGGAGTGAACAGCCAGAAAGTTCTGGCCCATATGTCCACATTTTTCATGGATCAATGAGACATATAAGGCTGTGCATGTCTGAAACAGACACTTGCACAGAAAACAACAGAGCTCCAATTTATTTTGCCTTCATAACTCTGATAAATTTCAGTGCCTACTCACATAACCATAACTATATTTCCCATATTTAGAAAGGCCCATCATGGACATGAGTGCACTGCATTTCCAGCACCTTTCCCATGTTGCAGTTTTTGTTGGTTACAGTTTGCCAGTTCAGTAGAGTGAAGCCAGCTGTTTATCAGTGCAGATAGGGCTGGTAGATGAATGAACTGTTTTCCTTATTTCATACTTTTTTATTGTTTTGATTTTGCAATTCCATTGGCATGGTTCCTGCTTTAATCATTGATCATTTTATATTGCAGAATATCATCTTGTCAGAATCTCAAAATAAATTGAACGCTTTCATGGACAAACTGAAAGATGAATCTAATGTTATATTAGCCAACCTTGCACCTGCTGAACTCGAGATGGTCATTGATGCTAAATGTCAAGCTGCAGCAATTGCTTTCCAAAAGTTGCAGCTCGCATTTAGGTATGTGTTAAATTTACTTTTGCACAATTGCAGGAGTGATCATGAAAAGATTATTTTTAGTTTGCATGGTGCATTTCCCATTTCCCATTTCCCATTTCCCAAACTTTGCCTTCCCTCCCAACTCTGAAGTACCCTAGAAATCAGGTACATGGGGTTGGATTTCATGAAGCACTATGGTTCCCTCTTCCCCCTGCACACAATCTTGCAGCAATTTAGTGGGAGCAGCATTAATTACTTTAAGGCAGGGTTAGGGTCAGGGTGAGATTGTTGTCGATGCAGACTCAATGGGCCAAATGGCCTCCTTCTGCACCGTAGGTATTCTATGAGTATTCTGTCTCGAGAAGAAGCCCTGCCATAGAGTGCTGCGGCAGATGGATGGCTGGGAGATGTATAGTCTCAGCAGCCCACAACTAGAGCAGTGTACACAGCTGACTAAAGGCAGTTCTACCACATTGAGGAGCACAGGTAAGTGCAGGGTCATGAGTTATGGTGAAGGGGATAGGACCAGGTTCAAGAGGTTAGGAGATGAGGCACCTCCAATGGCCTCAGTGAAACCACAAAGGATTTCCTTTCCATTCTGGTCGCCAGTCCTTGTATAGTTAAAGCAGTCAGGCTTCCTGCATAGTGTGGGCCATACCCTACCACAGGTAATATGCTGCTAGTGGCAGCAACAGACCATTAAGTGAGCTCAGTAGACCCAAGGCTGGATCCATCAGTTTCAGACAAGCTGGGGCGGATCAGTGTCAGGGAGGTTGGGGGGGAGGGGACTGGGTGTGTGTTATCTGTTGGATTCTGTGTGGCATCTCCATTGCCTTCTATACTACCAGTGGGGGAAGGGGATGTAGAATCCCATCAATGGACAGAGTAGTCTTGTGATTTAACTTTGAAAGGCAGAATTTCCTTTGATGAACAGTTAAGTATTGGCCATACCTAAAATGTGCGAAAAACTGTTGTTAGATAAACAAATTCTGTAAAGGTCTTTTTATTGAAGCAGCAACAATATAGCACCTTCAACGTGTAATAAAATGTTCCAAAGCACTTCACAGGGGTAACTGCAAGGACTTTGAAGAAGAAAGGGAGTTGGACATGACATGGCAGTTTGCAATGATGGTGGGGTCAATAGTATATTTTTTGAAGAGAGGTGATTGAATTTGAAGGAGAGAGGGAGAGGACCTGAGCAGAAAAAATTTTAATGATGTCAGTTAACCATAGAGTCCTTTGGACCATGGGTCACTCCATGGGACAATGATGCATCTGCAGTGAGCTGCAGGAGTTCCGGCGTTACCTGACCCTGCCAGTGCTCTACCCATCGTGGTCAAGCCCTCTGCAATGGCCACCTGAGTTGGCAGCAGCAAGTGCCCTCTGAGACTGGGCCTTGCTGTGCAAGTCCTCAGCCATGGCCCTCTGTGAATGGGCCACGATCTTAAGGGCTACTGCTGTAGCCCACTGTGTCTCAGCGCTGTCCCTCTGGGTCTCCTGCAAGCTCTCGAGGCTCTCAACCAGTGGCTGCAGAAACTCAAGAAGCCTGTTCAGTTCCTCGGCTGCGGCCTGCTGGGACTCGGCTGTGGCCTGCTGTGACTCAGCCATTGCTTGGAGCCTGCCATTCATGGTGAGAATCCCCTGTCTCAGGCTTTCCACTGCAGACGCCTTGCAATATTGGCCTGGGAAGCAAGACAGGCAATAGCCGGTCCACCTGAAAGCTTTAGGACTCCTCCCAACAGCCTCGCGGCCGGTCCAGTGTGGCTGTCAGCCCTTCCTGCGTTCCCTGGCTCTGTTACTGCATCTCCAACAGCTGAGGGAGAAGTGATTGCAGAGGACCAGCGTATAGCCTGGGGTCAGCTGAGTCCTCACCTCCAGCAGGCCCCCGTGTGCCAGAGGCCTCGGACATTCCTTCCTCCACTCGATGTACAACAGTAGATGTGTCATGCTCACTAGAAAATGACCCAGAAGCCTCACCACTACCTGTACCCACCAATCTGAGACTCTCTGGGCTGGTGAGTTGTGAGTTGGCAGCTGACAGCAAAATGGTGCCACCCTTGAAGGTCCCTTCACCCATATCCTCCAAGGAACCTTCGGAGCTGTCAGTCTCAGGATGGGCAGGAGCCTCAGTGGGGGCCACAATGCCAGCCGGCCCCAGGGTGTCCGATTGCCCCTGCAGCACAGGACACTAGGTTAAGTGCAAGGGAGGGAGAGGAATCTGAGCTGCCAAACCCTCGATTCACATGTCTCCATTCAACATAGAATAAAGCACAACAAAAATTACATCACAGGAACAGACCCTTCAGTTCTCCAAGCATGTAGCAACCAGGCTGTCTATCTGCATTGTAACCCCTATCCTTCTGTAGACCATGTACCTTTATTCCCATCCCATTCATGTGTCTGTCAAGGCACCCCTTAAAAGTCACTCTCGTATCTGCTTCCACGCTCTCCCCCAGCAGTGAGTTCCAGGCACCCAACACCCTCTGTGTTAATAAACTTGCCTCGTACATCTCCTTTAAACTTTGCCCCTCGCACCCAAAACTCAAGCTCCCGAGTGATTGACTGAAATTGAGTGGAGGGTTGACATGCTCACGTTGTGACAGCAGCCAGGCCATGCTGTCGCTGACAGTCCACATCTCCCCTTTGCTGGACATCTCCTGTGCCCGCTCTTCAAACAGGTGAGGACCCCGAGTTCTGGCTCAACACCCCCTGTCTTTGCCCTCTCTCTGCTGTTATGGTCAGTCTTCTCCAGAGAACAGAAGGAGCCATGAAAGAAATGATGGCCTGATTCCTGTAGCATATCAGGGAGTGGCCCTCAGAGAGCAAGTGCAGTGATATTGCACCCCCCCCCCCCCCCACAACATGATTGATTTCCTTTTCCCCCCCAGCACCCAGATCAGTCACAACCCCCCCACCCTGACTGCAGGTAGAGTAGCAGTGGCTCTCCCTCACCGATCACAGGTGTGCATTAAGGGGAAGGGCTTGCAGGTGTGCTGATGGGTGATAGGGAGGGAAATCTGTCCCTATATGATGATTGGAGGCAGGGGAGAGAGAGGAAGGTGTCATACAGCTATGAGAGTCGGGGGAGATGTGCAGGCAGGTGGGGAGGAGTGGTGGGTGCTGTCACTCTGCCTCAGATTGGTGAGGGGAAAGGGGGGCACCCCTGCCACTCTGCCTATGATCGGTAGGGGGAGGAAGGCCACTGCCACTCTGCCTGCGATCAGTTGTGGGGGTGGGGGGGGGGGGGGCGGGGGGCAGTCATCAGTTTGGGTGGCGAGGTGTGGGGAGTCGGGGGGAAGTTCTGTTTCCATGGAGACCGGGGGGAGGCACTATCTGGTCCAGGAGGAATTTGGCAGGGGAATAGCAGTTTTTTTTGCGCATGCGCCATTGGAAGCTCCAGTTGGAGCTGCAGGGTTTTGGGTGTGTTTAGCCCTGGCCACAGGCTCCTGCAGCAAGAATCAAAATGTTGCAGTCAGAATGCCTAAAGACGCACATAAAAAAATGAATTCAAAACTCTCCCAGTTTCAAGTCCTCCCAGCATTTAAGACAAAAAATGGTAAAATACTGCCCTATGACTCGAACTCTAGGCCAGATTTATTTCTTACAAAATACTGAGAATATAGAGAAACAGTGTGTACAATGGAAAAGCATTTCCATTTTGGATATTTAAGTATCTCAAAAACATTACTTACTCTTCATTCTGTCCTTGCTGTCAAAGAGTTTCTATTTTACATTATCTATGATGATTTCAGAATGTTTGAACAAACCAATACTGCTTCCAGCCATTTATAACCAGTGTCCATTCTTTACAGTGCTGCCATTGCATTATCTGCAATTCAACTCTTACAAAGATCCAAAATCTTGGTGACACAGAAACAAAGCATGAGAAGGCCTTCAACTGCACCCAAAAACACATCGGAAGAGAACACTGTAAGTTCAGCACAATTCATATAAGATTTTCACATCAATTCCCTTCCAAAGAAAATCCCAAAATCTGATAGAAACATTGATGCAAATATTAGCTTGCTTACTCCCTCACACACAAACTGGTATCTTTTCCTGCATCAAGTGGCACAGCGGTTAGCACTGTTGCCTCACGGCATCAGAGACCCGGGTTCAACTCCAGCCTCAGGTCACTGTCTGTGTGGAGTCTGCACATTCTCTGCATGGGTTTCCTCCAGGTATTCCAGTTTCCTCCCATAGTCCACAGATGTGCGGGTCAGGTTAATTGGCCATGCTAAATTGACCCTAGTGATAGAGGATTAGCAGGGTAAATATGTAGGGTTACTGGATTAGGGCCTGGGTGGGATTGTGGTTGGTGCTGATTCAATGGGCTGAATGGTCTACTTGTGCACTATAGGGATTCTATGATTATAAGTCACCATATTATTACAATCTGTTGTTATGACAAGCCTGGTTTTGATGACTGAAGTGGACATCTTGAGTCAAAAAGTTCCCTGACTTGCTGAACACATCATGGATTGAGGTGGGGGGTGCAGATGCAGCATGGAGGAGGGCTGGAGTGAGGCCCACCAACCATGTGGAGGGCACGTGCTGAGGTAGTTGGTTGGAAAACCCACCTTGGTTTGCCTTTGGCTCATTTATTTTGTTAACCAATCAGTGTCAGTCAAAACATTCCAGCAGAGGGGTTCTTTTAACTTTCACTGATAGCTGCTGTTTGTCATTACAACGAGAATGTAGAGGATTAAAACTTCAGACCATGACAGTTATGTAGACTTTATGTGCCCTTCAAGAGTTTTCATGTCTACTCCAGCAGTTCATGATTTTCAAACTACGGGTTGAGGTCCTTGCAACAGGTTTCAACTCTTAACTGATTTTAAGTGGTCCAGAAGATTCATGATTTATCTTTGTGTGAATCATCATATTCTATCCCTTTCTCCTACCAGTGAAAACGGTTTTGGCTGGACATGGTGCTGGGACCTCTGAATCCGGGTGCTGCCTGCTCTCTGTAAAGACCTGCAGACATCCAGTCCAACATCTAATTGGTGTGTTTGTTCCAAAGGGAAACATGCAGGAATAGTTAATTCCATGAGTTTTAAATGCAACAATATATCACAATACCTAGTTAGTTAGACCGGTTCTTGTTTGCCAATCTCAATGCTGTATAAAGTAATAATAGAATAATAGTGGTATTTTGGATACTTCAATTTTGTTTCTTGGTATCCAGGAGATTCCTGTATTCCTCCGATTCTAACATCTAGCACATCTTTGATCTTAATCAGACCATCGCTGGTGCCTGCCCCTTCAGCTACCCAAGGCTCTAAACCTCCTTTAAAACATCTCCTACAACCTACCTCTGACCAAGCTTTTGGCCATTATCAACATCCTAGGGGTCCCCATTGACCAGATAGTAAACTGGACCTGTCATATAAATACCATGCGTACAAGAACAGGTCAGAAGCTAAGAATTCTGCCACAAGTAACTCACATTCTGACTCCCCAAAGCCTGTCCACCATTTACAAGGCACAAGTCACGAGTGTGATGAAATACTCTCCTCTTGTTTGATTGAATGCAGCTCCAACAACACTCAAGAAAATGGATAACATCAGGAATTAAGGGTTATGGGGAGAGGGTGGGAATGTGGAACTGAGCCACGACAGATCAGCCATGATCTTATTGAATGGCGGGGCAGGCTCGAAGGGCTAGATGGCCTACTCCTGCTCCTATTTCTTATGTTCTTATAAAACAGTCCACTTGATTGCTACTCCTTCCACAAACATTTACTCTCTCTACCACTGATGCACAGTTGCAATTGTGTGTACCATCTACAAATGCACTGCAGGAACTCACCAAGGTTCCTTAGGCAGCACCTTCTACACCCATGATTGCTGCATTCTAGAAGGATAAGAGCACTAAAACATGAAACACCACCACCTGGAAGTTTCCCACTAAGCCACACAACATCCTGACTTGGAAATATATCATCGTTCCTTTACTGTTACCTGGTAATAATTTTGGAGCATTCTCCCTAATGGCATTGTGGGTGTACCTACACCACATGGACTGCAGCGATTCAAGAAGGCAGCTCACTGCCGCCGTTGTGAGAGTAATTAGGGATTGGCAATAAGTGTAGGCCTAACCAGTGACACCCACATTCCCCTTAACATATAAAAAGAAATCTATTAGCTGGCAATCAATTTTGCTGCATAAAACTGAGATACTTTATATTAAAGCCACTTT
Source organism: Carcharhinus amblyrhynchos (assembly GCF_965287045.1). NCBI lineage: Eukaryota > Metazoa > Chordata > Chondrichthyes > Carcharhiniformes > Carcharhinidae > Carcharhinus > Carcharhinus amblyrhynchos. The sequence continues at coordinate 2,402,699 of NC_137342.1, read as the reverse complement.
ATACACACACATTGTTGTTGTTGACAGACTTTCCCCTCCCTCAGTCACGTTAAGATACTTTCTCATCTCCCAAACCATGCTGCAACACTCTCCCCAGTTGTTAAGGGAATCGGTGGAAAGGCAAGAATCCAGCGTGAACTGAGAGAGGAGCCTACTCAGCACCATCGTGGTTGAAGGGAATCACTATGGAATGACTCAGCATCAATAATTTTAAAGCAATTTATCAATCACATTAAGAAGAGTGCCGCCACATGTCCACTGAAGCAATTTCTCTAAAAGAGATTTGTGATAAAGTCTAATGTGCCTCCACTATATGGTGGTTAAATATTGAAATATGCCTGATACCAAAGTTGTGACTTGTCTGTGTCCTCTGGGCTTTCATTATAACTTTGCTATTCAAATTTCAGTGGTCAGCTTTGTTTTTGAGTTTTCTATATTTTGGGTTGTATATGTGAGGATATCTGAGTTTTCTATATTTTGGGTTGTATATGTGAGTGTTCTTTTGATGACCTCCAAATCGATTTGAGAGAAATGTTCAATGTGACCTTCCCTGATGTGAGGTTGGTGAACAATAAATGTGTTGGTTTGATTCAAAGTAAACTTAAAATGCTTTTTCTCTACATAATGGAGGATGTCCCCCAGTCAACTGAAGACCAGGTTAATGAACATCAACATCAGGAGCCTCACAATGTGGAAGCCTGTGGACGTATAAATATGAGTCTTTGGCTGAAATGTTGGTTGGCCTTTTTGACTGCCCTGACTGCTCAAGTATATGGCATTGGACTAAAGAAAGGTATTTTGCTTTCAGTTTCCACTTTCCCTGTTTTTTGATATCTTAGCCATTATTTTCTCAGACCAGTTCAAAACATTACTCAAGAATTTGCATCGTACTGTTATTTATTCCAGTCAAGAAGTATGTAAAGAACTCTTCACTCTTCTGTTAAACTGCCAAGGCTCAGTGAATTCTGTGGCTCCCAATTTAGGCATTTTAATTCTCAAAAATGGGTCCATAATGTGTAGAGATGCTTCTGTTGGAGGGCACAGTGGGTGGCATTCTGGTGAAAGGGACTAACACGCGCACTCTTAACAATCGTCAGCAGCATGCAGATCAGGCAGATGATGATATCAGCAGCAATATGATGCCTGGTGTTGAATGACCGCCCATACCCAGCTGAACACATATCCAACGCCATGAAGGACCACCCCCCCACAGAACAGTACCGTTGAAATGGATCATTAACTTTTTGCAGGTTATTTGCTAAATTGTTTCTTTGGACTGCTGCTGCAATAGTGTGTGTGTATTTTTGAAGCTTTTCTCCAATTGCCTCGATTTTCAGCAACCTACAGGGTGTGGTCTGACCTGGTGCTGAAGTATTTTTCTGTGGATTAAAAGCTTACACTGAAACAAGACAAGGGATAGATTCCTTGTGCCTGTCAAGGTGCCATGACTCTGGCACCTGGCACTATAGCAGTTTGCAGTGCAGTGCAGTGCCACATAAGAAAGGTCAGTGAGGCTCTCTGTACACAGAAGGAAGGCTTCATCACATTCACTCTTATCAGAAAGCAGCAGGCTGTGTGAGCATGAATGTTTTCATGGATGCCATGGACTGCACCCATATACCTCTGCTTGTATTTCTGTACCTGTTGTTACCAGCGAATGTAGCCTTTTTCCCATTACGCTGTGGGGCAATTGCTCCAAAGCTCACAAATATCTTTAAAACCATATTTCAAAATGAAAACACTTGATCAAAGTCCATTCCTATGGATGATATATGTGGTTAATAAACAATATCTTTGCATTATATATGTAGATGTAGCACATGATGATACTTTAGGTAGAAGGCACATGGTCCCTAACTCACCTACTTGGGTTTAAAGCCCCTTAACCAGGGGTTTCAGTATCCCCTGCTACACCGTCAATATACTAATGGTTGGTAAAAGGGAAGTGATTTTTCACCTGATCGATATTGAGTGACTCTTGCCTGAGAATCGGCATGCTGGCTGCATGGTTGAGTAGCTCACTGACTCTCATCTCCAGGATGAGGGAGAAGCATTGCCCCATAATTGTGGCATCATACCATCTGGCCACATCTCCACCAATCCTTTTACAAATAAAATTGCAAGGGGAAGGAGTGATCCAAAAATCTAACAGGAATGTCAAGTATCATTAATAAAGGTCTGTTGTGATATTTTTCCTATTTCCCTCAAATTTCATGTTATGAATGATTGTACTGTTTTTGAGAATCTTTAATGGCTATTTGCACTGCACAGATTTAACCTCGCATGTTTCAGGATATATTTCTGGTGCTGTTTCAAGTCCAAACTTTAAGGTGGGATTGTGAAGTAAGTGGAAATGAGGAGTCGAGGAATAAGTCATTAACCTGGTGAAAACATTGCTTTTTTAATTCATTAGATGAAGATTTTCTGGAAACTGCTGAGCTCTGTAAGGAAGGGATTAAAGAAGCAAAGGCCTTTGGAGATGAAGAGATGCAGTCAGAGTTTATGCTGCAGGTTGTTCTGCTTGATTTCCGACTGGGACGTGTTAAGGATCACATCAAAACACTTCTGCAGGTGATGATGCCATCTTGATTTTAGATAAGATGTTTGTGACTTTTGTTTCTGGCTTGAAATCATAAAGTTAGCAATGACAAACAAATACTTTTTTGCAGTGATGGTGGGGAACTCAGTGGATGACTCCACGGCCGGCATTCTCCCATTGCTTCTGGCCCGGCAAGTGTAACGGGTGGGGGGGTGGGGGGGAACAAGCAAAGATTCATTAATCTCGGGCGGGATTCTTTGGTTTTGAGGCTAGCACAGCTGTCCATATTTTCATTCCTGGTTTTTCAAGGAAAGGAAATGGATTTGCAGTTTTCTCAACTTTATGACATTTCTTTACAGTTTGCAGTTGATGTGCAGAGATCAAATTACAACATAATAGCAATGATGCACATTGCAGTGTAAGCTAATAGAACAGTACAGCACAATACAGGCCCTTTGGCCCTCAATGTTGTGCTGAGCTTTGTCTGACACCAAGTTCAAGCTATCCCACTCCCTATCGTTCTGGTGTGCTCCATGTGTCTATCCAAAAGTTCCTAAAGTGTCCGACTCCACTATCACAGCAGGCAGTCCATTCCACACCCCAATCAATCTCTGAGTAAAGAACCTACCTTGGACTTCCTCCTATATCTCCCACCATGAACCTTATAGTTATGCCCCCCAGTAAAAGCTACATCCACCCAAGGAAATAGTGTCTGAACGTCCACTCTATCCCCCTCATCATCTTATAAACCTTTATTAAGTTGCCTCTCATCCTCCTCCACTCTAAAGAGAAAAGCCCCAGCTCCCTCAACCTTTCCTCATAAGGCCTACCCTCCAAACCAGGCAGCATCCTGGTAAATCTCTTCTGCACTCTCTCCAATGCTTCCACATCCTCCTTATAGTGAGGTGACCAGAACTGCACACAATATTCCAAATGTGGTATCATCAAGGTCCTGTACAGTTGTAGCATAACCGCATAGCTCTTAAACTCAAACCCCCTGTTAATAAACGCTAACACATTATAAGCCTTCACGGCTCTATCCATTAAGTGGCAACCTTCAGTTCCTCCACATTCCTCAGAACCCTGCCATTGACCCTGTAATCTGCATTCAAATTTGTCCTACCAAAACGAATTACCTCTCACTTATCAGGGTTAAACTCCATCTGCCACTTTTCAGCCCAGCTCTGCATCCTATCAATGTCTGTTTGCATCATACAATAGCCCTCCACCTCATCCACTACTCCACCAATCTTGGTGTCATCAGCAAATTTACTGACCCACCCTTCAGCCCCCTCCTCCAAGTCATTGATAAAAATCACAAATAGCAGAGGACCCAGCACTGATCCCTGTGGTACTGCGCTGGTAACTGGTCTCCAGTCTGAAAATTTTCCATCCACCCTCTGTCTTCGATGAGATATGATGTGGAGATGCCGGCATTGGACTGGGGTAAACACAGTAAGAAGTCTCACAATACCAGGTTAAAGTCCAATAGTTTATTTGATAGTAAACCCACTAGCTTTGGGGTTTGCCCCTTCGTCAGGTGAGTCTATTCTATGAGATAGCCAGTTACTTATCCAATTGGCCAAATTTCCCTCTATCCCACACCACCTTATCTTCTTCATGAGCCTACCATGGGGAACCTTATCAAACGCCTTACTAAAATCCATGTATACGACATCAACTGCTCTACCTTCATCCACACACTTAGTTACCTCCTCAAAGAATTCAATCAAATTTGTGAGGCAGGACTTACCCCTTATGAAACTGTGCTGACTATCCTGGATTAAACTGAACCTTTCCAAATGGTCATAAATCAAAGAACAAAGAACAACCCAGCACGGGAAACAGGCCCTTTGGCCCAATGAGCCCGCGCCGCCGCATCACCCTACACCTATTCTACCCTGCATGTCTACGAATGGAACCCTACTCAGTCAGATTCAGGGAAGAAATAGTGTCAATTTGGTAAAAACCGATTAGCCTAAGAGCACATCTTTGGGGTGTGGGAGGAAACCGGAGCGCCCGGAGGAAACCCACGCAACCACAGGGAGAATGCGCAAACTCCCACAGACGCAGGCCCAAATCCATGTGTCTGCACAGCCAGCCGTGCTAGTCACTGAGCTGTTGCGGCGCCCGTCTACCGGTCCAGGATCAAGCACACACACCGACACGAAGTACTAGGCCACTCCTGGAACTTCCAAGAGCAGCCCACGCACGACCCGCCGTGTGCATGCCCCTCGCTTGACAACGAGGTGGACCTCCACCTGTGGAATAAAGACAAAAATATTAATCTTACAGCCTGCCTTTCCGGTGTCTCCCGAGGTTTAACCCTATTTAATAGCCCCTACCATATCCCTCCATTCTCGTTTCACTCATGTGCCTATCTAACTGCATCTTAAACGAGTCCAACGTTCCTGCCTCCACCACCCTACTCGGTAGCGCGTTCCAGACCCCCACAACTCTCTGCGTAAAGAACCTTCTTCTCACCTCCAAATTATACCTCCCCCCTCACCCTTAAATGATGACCTCTCTTGTTCGTACCCAGTCTAGGGAGCAGTCTCTCACTATTAACTCTATCTATTCCCTTCAGTATCTTATATACTTCTATCATGTCCCCTCTCAATCTCCGTCTTTCCAAGGAGAATAGCCCCAGTTTCTTCAACCTCTCCTCGTAACCCAGTCCCCCCATGCCAGGCAACATCCTGGTAAACCTCCTCTGCACCCTTTCCAGAGACTCCACGTCCTTCCAGTAGTAAGGTGACCAGAACTGGACGCAGTACTCCAAATGCGGTCTCACCAACGTTCTGTACAACTGAAGCATTAGACGGCAGCTTTTATACTCTATGCCCCTTCCTATAAAGGCTAGCATTCCATAAGCCTTCCTAACAACCTTCTCCACTTGTGACGCAACCTTCATGGATTTGTGAACCTGCACTCCCAGGTCCCTCTGTATGTCTATACTCCTAATCGGCCTACCTTTTATCACATAGCTCCTCTCTGCATTATTCCTTCCAAAATGCATCACCTCGCATTTGTCAGGATTAAATGCCATCTGCCACCTATCTGCCCACTGCACCAACCTATCTATATCCTGTTGTATCACCTGACAATCCAGTTCCGTACCCGCCAACCCTGCCATCTTGGTGTCATCAGCAAACTTGCTGATCACACCACCTACGCCCTCTTCCAAGTCATTTATGTAGACTACAAAGAGGAGAGGTCCCAGTACTGAGCCCTGCGGCACACCACTGGTCACTGGCCTCCAGCCCGACAAGGTCCCCTCCACAACTACCCTCTGTCTCCTATTTCCCAGCCAGTTCTTAATCCACCTAGCTACCTGGCCTCGTATCCCATGCGCCTTAACCTTTTCTACCAGCCTACCGTGAGGGACTTTGTCAAACGCCTTACTGAAATCCATATAGATGACATCAACGGCTCTCCCATCGTCAACCGTTTTTGTCACCTCCTCAAAGAATTCCACCAGATTCGTAAGGCAAGACCTCCCTCTAACAAAGCCATGTTGCGTATCCCTAATCAGATCGCAACGCTCCAAATGCTCATACATCCTACCCCTAAGTATTCTTTCCATTAACTTCCCTACCACCGACGTCAAACTCACCGGTCTATAATTCCCAGGGTTATCCCTACTACCTTTTTTGAACAGCGGGACCACATTTGCTACCCTCCAGTCTTCTGGGACCTCACCTGTGTCCAAAGAAGAGACAAAGATTTGCGCCAGAGGCCCAGCAATTTCATCTTTCGCCTCCCTGAGCAGCCTGGGATAAATACCATCAGGCCCCGGAGCTTTATCCGTCCTTACGCTACCTAAAAGCCCTAGCACTTCCTCTCTCATAATAACTATATCCTGCAACTGAACCTCCGCTCCCTCCAAGAGACCGCACGATTCCGAACCCCTCTCCTTCGTGAATACCGACGCAAAGTATTCATTCAGGAGCTCCCCCATTCCCTCCGACTCAATACACAACTCTCCACTCTTGTCCCTAAGAGGACCAATTTTCCCTCTAACTACTCTCTTGCCTCTAATATAGGAATAAAATGCCCTTGGATTTTCCTTAATCCTACCAGCCAAAGCCATCTCATGCCCTCTCTTCACCCTTCTAATTCCCCTTTTTAGCTCCCTCCTACTCTGTCTATATTCCTCCAGCACACTCTCCGTACCCATTTGTTTTGACCTAACATACGCCTCCCTCTTCTTCCTGACCAAGTCTTCAATATCCCCCGTAATCCTATCCCTCAGGACCTTTTCCATTAACTTACCAACCACCGAAGTAAAACTAACTGGCCTATAATTACCAGAGTCATTTCTATTTCCTTTTTTGAACAGAGGAACAACATTCGCCACTCTCCAGTCCTCTGGTACTATCCCCTTGGACAGTGAGGACCCAAAGATCAAAGCCAAAGGCTCTGCAATCTCATCCCTTGCCTCCCAAAGTATCTTAGGATGTATCCCATCTGGCCCATGGGACTTACTGACCCTCAGGTTTTTCAAAATTGTTAATATATCTCCCTCAGAACATCTACCTCCTCCATCCTATCAGCCTGTATCACACTCTCATCCTCAAAAACATGGCCCCTCTCCTTAGTGAACACTGAAGAGAAGTATTCATTCAATGCCTCTCCTATCTCTTCTGACTCCATGCACAAGTTCCCACTACTATCCTTGACTGGCCCTAACCTCACCCTGGTCATTCTTTTATTTCTCACATAAGAGTAAAATGCCTTGGGGTTTTCCTTTATCTGACCCGCCAAGGACTTCTCATACCCCCTCCTAGCTCTCCTAAGCCCTTTTTTTTAGCTCATTCCTAGCTACCTTGTAACCCTCAAGTGACCCATCTGAACCTTGCTTTTTCATCCTTACATTCACTTCCTTTTCCTTCTGATAAGACATTCAACCTCCTTTATTGAACCATGGTCCCCCCACTCAGCCATTTCCTCCCTGCCTGCCAGGGACATACCTATCAAGGACATGCAGTATCTGTTCCTTGAACAAGCTCTACTTTTGATTTATGCCCATACCTGACAATTTCTGTTCCCATCTTATGCTCCCTAATTCTTGCCTAATTGCATCATAATTACCCCTGCCCCAATTATAAACCTTGACCTGCCGTGTGACCCTATCCCTCTCCATTACAATAATGAAAGACATCAAATGTGGTCACTATCTCCAAAGTGCTCTCCCACAAACAAATCTAACAGTTGGCCTGGTTCGTTACCCAGTACCAAGTCTAATGTGGCCCCACCTCTTGTCGGCTTATCCACATATTGTGTCAGGAAACCCTCTTGTGCAAAAAGTGCCCCATCCAAACTAATCAACCTATGAAGGTTCCAATCAATATTTGGAAAGTTAAAATCATCCATGATAACTACCCTGTGACCTCCACACCTATCCATAATCTGCTTTGCCATTTCCTCCTCCACATCTCTATTACTATTTGGGGGCCAACAGAAAACTCCTAACAACGTGACTGATCCTTTCCTATTTCTAACTTCAGCCCATATTACCTCAGTAGGCAGATCGCCCTCGAACTGCCTTTCAGCAGCCGTTAAACTATCCTTGATTAACAATGCTACTCCTCCACCTCTTTTACCACCTTCCCTACTCTTACTGAAACATCTATACCCCGGAACTGCCAACACCCATTCCTGTCCCTGTTCTAACCATGTCTTTGTAATGGCCACTACATCGTAGTCCCAAGTACCAATCCATGCTCCAAGTTCACCTACGTTATTCCGGATGCTCCTTGCATTGAAGTAGACACACTTCAACCCACCTTCCTGTCTGCTGGTACACTCCTGTGACCTTGATACCCTCCTCAGTACCTCACTGCCCTCAACACTGACAAATAATTTTAACACCCTCGAAGAACCATAGCGAATTTCCCTCCCAGGATATTGGTGCCCCTCTGGTTCAGGTGCAAACCATCCTGTTTGTACAGGTCCCACCTTCCCTAGAATGTGCTCCAATTATCCATGTGACTGAAACCCTCCCTCCGACACCATCCCTGCAGCCGCGTGTTTATCTGCACTCTCCCTGTTCCTCAACTCATTAATGTGTTTATTGATGTTGGCCAGGGTTAAGTATTAGTCAATGTACCGGGACAAACTCTCTGATTTCAAACCATGCTGTGGGATTTTTAAAGTTCACACAAGTCATTTAAGAGTTGGTACCTTTGATGTTACTTTTTCCTGCTGTATTGTGGAGCACTTAGCGGAAAGAATTGACAGGCATGGGTCCACACCATTTACCTGGTGGAGAACCTCAGATTCACCAGCCCTGTCATCACCTCAGCACTTCAGTGATTTGGGCGCCACGTTTAATGACTGCCTCTGCACACAGCTGGAACACTTCAAAGCGGAGAATCAAGCGACTGGGAAGTCTTGACTGCCAGACCCAGGAGATATTCAGCACCCACATTTACAGATGTCTCCATTGAGTACCTACTAGACACAGTGAGGCCTGTGTTCCCCTCCTTGAGCCCACTCCTGGCACTGCAGCCTGACAGACAGTGCATTCACTTTTACCCAGCAACACTGAACTGTCAATTTGCTGTTCTGTTTTACGTTTTCAATATAGTTTTGTGCTTTTTGAAAAGAATTGTATTCTCTATGCTTTACAAACAGGAAATTATAGAACTACTCAGCACAAAGCAGTTTCTGTCACCCAATGGCCATCTGATTCTTGTCCAAGCTATTCTTCAGGTGACTGATTTGAGAAAGTCAGAAACATTGTGCGTCACAACAGATATTGTCATGCAGGAGAAGATAAAACTCTGTCTGTCAGCCCAGAAAATGATTCTTGACCAGGTACTCATTCTCAATTTCTCAATCAAACAGAAGTGCCTTATTGCAAATGTAACCCTGTTGTGCAACAAATATTACTCCTGACTTTATTCTCCACATCATTCGGTGAAACTTCAGCAATGCTGTTAGAGGTGATGAGAAGAAAACAAAGCCTAAACTAAGGAAAAGTCAAGTTGTAAACAAATGTTTTAAAAGCAGCTTTTAGTATCGGATTAGTAAGGGCCTGAGGCTCATACATGGAATTTAAATCTTCCAGCTTCTTTGTCTCCATTTGGTTGTTGGGATGGGCCTGTGGAGGGGTTGAGGATGGGTCAGCCAGTGTGTGGGGGAGGGGTTCAGGATGGGTCAGCCAGTGTGTGGGGGAGGGGTTCAGGATGGGTCGGCCAGTGTGTGGGGGAGGGGTTCAGGATGGGTCGGCCAGTGTGTGGGGGAGGGGTTCAGGATGGGTCGGCCAGTGTGTGGGGGAGGGGTTGAGGATGGGTCAGCCAGTGTGTGGGGGAGGGGTTCAGGATGGGTCAGCCAGTGTGTGGGGGAGGGGTTCAGGATGGGTCAGCCAGTGTGTGGGGGAGGGGTTCAGGATGGGTCGGCCAGTGTGTGGGGGAGGGGTTGAGGATGGGTCGGCCGGTGTGTGGGGGAGGGGTTCAGGATGGGTCGGCCAGTGTGTGGGGGAGGGGTTCAGGATGGGTCGGCCAGTGTGTGGGGGAGGGGTTCAGGATGGGTCAGCCAGTGTGTGGGGGAGGGGTTCAGGATGGGTCGGCCAGTGTGTGGGGGAGGGGTTCAGGATGGGTCGGCCAGTGTGTGGGGGAGGGGTTGAGGATGGGTCGGCCAGTGTGTGGGGGAGGGGTTGAGGATGGGTCGGCCAGTGTGTGGGGAAGGTTTAGACTCATTTCCAAGGCCAAGCCGGGTGGGGTTTGTACATTCAGGTCAGGACTGCAGGATGGGAAGGGAATCGTGCCTGGTCGGAGGGGAAGGGTTCAGGTTTTGAGGGACAGAGGGGATGGTGGTTTTGGTCAGGGAAGGGGATTGGGTTGGAGACAGGGGTGTGGTCAAGTCTCAGGTGTGTGTGGAAGTCAAGCCCATCGGGGCAGGGAGGAGTCCTGAGTGGGTCGGTGGGAGAGGGAGTGGGGCTGTCTGGGGCAATAGGGAATACAGTGGTGCAGGATGAGTCAGGGGATGGGTATTGAGGGGATTCCCCTCTGAGGCCTGGTGTTTGGGGGTGACCTACGGGAGGAAAAGGGGATGGAGTTGGTTGTTCTAGGTCTTTCCAATAATTACCCAAAGTTAGAAGAGATTTTAATTCTTCAGACTTCTGGATAACTATTGAAGCAAGACAGTTGGAACTATCTGAAGTTTGTGATTTAAATCACATATTTGGACAGTTTCCAGTGCAGGGCAATTGCTCAGAGCACGTTTGGACTTTCTGGTGATTGCTATGCAAACCTTACATGAGAATCTCTGAAAGGAATTGCCCAGCACATTCTGGGGTATCTCCACCCCAACCCCAATCCTACACTGGGGAACTGGGAAGTTTTAACCCAGTCTCAGTCTGTCTGACCTGCTGAGTCAACATTTTCTGTTTGATTTCAGAAGGAACTTCTTTCCTCAAAGTTAGAGCAGTGAACATGCTACCACTGAGCTGGTTGATGTGAATCGATGAATTTAATGGCAAACTAACCAAGCAAGTGAGGGAGGAAGGAATAGAAGGATATATTGGTGGCTAATGATGAAGTACAGGCTCTTGTGGAGCATAAACACTGGCATTGACCAGCTGAGCTGAACAGTCTGTCCTAAGTAACCCGTTTGAGTTTATAGTTTATAGAAAATAAGTAAAGTGAAGAAGCTTTGGTGAAATAATGTACTGAGCTAATGTGTTTTGTGTACAGCTTGTTTTACTGGGAGAAAGTGTGAAACTCCATCCAAATGAAAGTATTTACTCCTTTCCGGTATTCCCATTGAAAAACATCTACCTTCCACACATCCTCTTGCTGGCAAAAGCAAAACTCAGACTGGGTAAGAATACGTGTTAAAATCTTTACCCACATAATCCACATCCATTCAAGAGCCAAAAGTAGGTTGTGATTAGCTTCTGATACCACTTCAGATGAACAGGTTACTATCAATACTAGCTTTTCTTTATGCCTGTCATGCAGAAGACCATCCCTTCTTGTTTTACAAGGAAGATTAGATCCGAGCAAGAGAGGAGCATGGTGAAAAGTGATTTTTATGAAGCTGTTGATGGAATGTGTGTGAATTAGTTTTGAGGGAAAATTCCCAAGACCATGGACAGTTGTTGAAAGGTCTGTGTTGGAACAGAAAACATGAACAGTAATCTAGTTTTAGAATAACAAACAGAGGGGACAATTTCATAATTCTTATCCTAAGTGCTGGACGGACTTGAAACTGTAAGAGTTTCAGATCTAACTTTTAAGTCCATTTTTTGTCCCCCCCCCTCACAAACACACGCTGCCTGCAAAATTTTGAGCACGTCAGATTTACGCTGCAGAAACCTGTGAGTGGGTTAACATACCCGAAAGCATGTAGAGGGAGTTAGTGCGCATGCATATCAGTAGTAGCAGGGATCTGACGGACAAGAGAGTTGTCAGGCCCCCTGTTACTGCCAGCTGCCTGAAATGACAACCCCTCTTCCCCCAATTGCAGGGGCCCACAGCCTGTGATGCAGTGCCCGCTGATACCCCCCCCGCCACCCACACCAATCACTGCAGAATGGCAGCAAGCTCCACCTCCCACCCCACACTGATCGCTGCAGAATGGCAGCGAGCCCCCTCTCCACCACACCATGGATCCCTGTTGAGTGGCAGCAGGCCCCCACGCCCCATTAGCCTCCTCCCCGACTGGCCCTGCCCAGGTTCCTGCTGGGCATTACCCAAGTGCCAGTCTGGCACTGCCGAGGGAGTACCCACTCCATGCCTTCGGCCTCCCTGGGAGCCTCAGTGGCCTGCAGTTCCACCGGTGAGGCCAAGTTGACTGCTCCCCAATCATGTCTATTTCTCGCCGGCGAGAACCTTTCCCGGTGAGGTTATAAAGGGGTGAGCTCGGACGATTGAGCGCCGGGTTCACTAAGCAGATGTTAAACAGCATTAAAATAACTTTGCATATCTTAACCTGCCTCTCGCCCAGTTCCGGAGAGAAGCTGATCGCTCCAGAAATCGAGCGCTCATAAAATGGCAGCGGTCGTGAAAACTAACGCCAGTCACAGTCAGCGCTTTACAGCCCACTTTACCACCACGTCACACCTGAAAATGGGCGCAACACGCTGGTAAAATCACCCTCAGAAGCTTTGAGAAATAAAACTACAAAATGACAAACGTGTGGTGTAGGGTTTTGGCAGGAGAGGAAAGAGAGGTTGTGGATACCACCAAACGAAAGAATTTGAAGGGATCTTATTCAGGTATTCAAGAGCTTTTAGAATAGTAACAGGTTTTGACCAAAGAAGGTTCATTGTGTCTCAGACAATGACAACAGGATTAATTTGAAATTAATGAGATTAATTTCAGACGTGGAAAGATTAGATATGAAGCGATTGGGCAGTTTTTCAATAGCTTTTGAGTCATTGGCCATCGATGAGAGGTCGATTTGCTTGTTCAACATTACATTGTGTATGAGCTGAGATTTGTTGCAACATAGCAGTGTTGAAACTGTATTTATTGGTTCCTGCAACATGCCTCTTGTTTCAGCTTCTTCATCCTCACTAGCCGATCTTTCAAACTGAATTACAAACTGGATAATCTTAATGTTCCACTCGATCCAATCTGACCTTCTAATCTCGCATTCAGTTAGAAGGCAAGACTGAATGTTTCCAAATTGATGCAGAAATGTACAGAATTGGAAATGAGCATAATAAAGAACAAAGAACAACACAGCACGGGAAACAGGCCCTTCAGCCCAAAGAGCCCGAACCGCCATTTTAACAATGTGTTTTTCCTCTTCCACCCTTGACCCATGTCTATGCTTATGGCACTCCACATTAGAAACCAGATTGAGGGGAGAATAATTTAGGGACAATTTGTTACACCAGTCAGCCTAAGAGCACATCTTTGGGGTGTGGGAGGAAACTGGAGCACCCGGAAGAAACCCACGCAAGCACGGGGAGAATGCTCAAACTCCCACAGACACCAGCCCAAATCCATGTATCTGCACAGCTAGCAGTGATAGTCACTGAGCTGTTGTGGTGCCCATCCACTGGTCCAGTTTAAGCGCACACTAACGACATGAAGCACTAGGCTACTCTTGAAACATCCAAGAGCAGCCCTCGTACGACCCACCGTGTGTATGCCCCTCGTTGGACAACAAGGCAGACCAACGCTTCCGTGGAGTAAAAGAGAAAAACATCAACACATGTAACAGTTAATTCATCTGTCCGTCGCTGCTGATGAAAAATGATTCTAATTCATTAATGTTAACTCTGAATTAATAATTTCTCAGTGTGTCTGCCTCTGCCTTTGATCTTTTCCTCAAAAGTACAGTTTTGATATTTGCAGTTGGCACCATATTGGGGGCTGCAATAAATACTGACATGTTGATGATGATAAGACATGAGTAAGGCTTCTAGAATCAGCATATAACAGGCTAATAGATAAATTTGATGTGCTGCATTTGGTTTGAAGAATGAAGGGGCCGCATGCTGCTTGGATAAGAAGAGTTTCTATGGAGAAGAGAAGCAAAGGGATCTGTAGAATCATTGCAGTGCTGAAAGAGGCCAGCAGCCCATCGAGCCTGCACTGACTCTCTGAAAGAGAATCCCAGCCAGGCCCTCCCCTCTGCCCTATCCCTGTGACTCTGTAAATTTACCATGGCAAATGCTGGCTCATCATTCCACAAATAAAAAGAAAAGTCATTCAAGGTGGTCTTGGTTCACAAATAACCTATCAGAAATGTTGGAGTTTAGTGAGCAGGAGGAATGGAAGGAAATCTGTATTAGTAGAGAAATGGTATTGGGGAGATTGATGAGATTAAAGGCTGATGAATCGTCAGGGCCTGATAATCTACATCCAAGAGTAATTAAGGAAGTGGCGCAAGAAATAATGGATGCTCTGGTGGTCACCTTCCAGGATTCTATAGAGCAGGAGTTTTCAAAGTCGGAGTGGTGACCTGTGCGTGGGTCACAGGGATGTTGAAAATGGGTTGCCAGGATCCTGCTTAAAACAACACTAGATGTGTTATGGTCCTTTATGAGATTTGCCGTGATCCTGTTTGAAAGAAAAGAGGGATGTTCTGTTGACGGCACACGATATGTAGAAAGCAGTATGAGAATGGGGATCTCTCTCTCTCGATGATGATGACATCTTCAGTATGAAGAGAAAAGCTTAGTGTTGCCTAACAAATAGCCTGCACTTTATTAAAGGAAAAGGTAAGGAGATGTGCTTTTAAATGTACAGAAAATCTCATACAGTAAGCTCACTATATTAGTATCTTAGTCGCGAGCACTCTGGATATTGAGCCTACATCAAATCTTCAGTCACTAGCACCATTTACAGATGCATGAAGCTGGTGTCTTCACCTCTGAGGGGGGCAGTTTCTGCAGCTGAGCTGGGGCTGCCTGCTGCTTTCCATGCCCTGTTGCCTGAGATCAATTTGATGGGTGCCCTGGGGGAACAGGACCTTGAGGATCCAGACATGCTTTTGGACAGTGCAGATGTTGTACTTCTGCCCTCCTCCATGTCGGGGGTTAGAGACGTGTCACTCACAGGCTGTCAGACGGGCCAGAGCCAGAGTTCCCTGGCTGGAGGCCTCCAGGCTGTACTTTGACTGATCCTCTTTCCTTTGGGTTCCTGTGGGCCTCTGTGCTCCTTCATGGGATGGGGGGCAGTTGGAGTGAGATCTAGAAGCCCTGCCATGGGCACTCATGGATTCCCACCAGTGTCTGCACCATGGGGCAGGCACCTTCTGCCATGGAGTGCACATCCTGCACCGAGGTCTCCACTGTGGATGCCAACCTCACAGTGTTGGCCTGAGTACACTGCAGTGACTCCACCATCTCCTTGGATAGAAGCAATGGGACTCTTTGCATCGGCCTTGGTGTCCAAGGAGAACTGCTGTCATCCCTTCCTAATACTCACGACTCTGTCTTTGCAGCTCCAGCAGCTGTGGGATGACTGGTCTAAGGGACATATTGTTCCCCTGAGGCTCAGCGGAGTCCTGGGCTCCTGCATTCCTCCCAGTGCCGGTTCCCTGGGACATTCCTGCTTCTGTCTGCTGTGAGTGACTCAGAACCCTGTCTACCGAGTATCTGTGCTGGTGCCATGTGCGGGTAACATTTGGGTTGCATTCTCCATTGTGGGATCAGAGAAGTCCTCCTCGGCACTGCTGGAGTCCAGTAGTTCCAGGCGGCGCGAGGATGGTCTGGCCTGTTCCGGTGGTCAGCCTGCTTTTCACGGGACACAGAGCCTTGAGAAATGACAGCATTATGTTGAGGGTTCTCACACTTCTTTGCTGTTCTCACTTCACTAGCAGCACAGGCACACCCTTCCTCCTCCCTGGCCAGCTTGAGGGCTCACTCCTCAAAACGTGAGCGGGTTCGCAGCTTGGGCATAACTCCAGTTAGCTACGCTCGCTCATGCCTATTGTGCTATAGTTTGTCCTTCAGTGACACACAGATAGAGAGAGTGTAGGTGGGAGAGTGGACATTTAAGACAGTGATGTGGTATGGCAGGCACAGCGCTTGGGTGGTAGCTGGAGTGTGAGGAGCAGAGCAGCTACTAGGGGAACAAGGTGATTGTGGGAGGGATGGAGGGAAACTGGTGCCTGTTGCTGGCAGAAGCCAAGGCTGAGTGTAAAGGGGTTAGAGGTGTGAGGGGTCCGGTGAGAGAGTGGGGGTGGTTTACTTAACCTGGCTGAGCTAAGAAGGCTATTCTGCTTCTTCCGACACTGCCAACCCATCCTATTCTGTACTATACTTGCACTCAGCAGGACTGCCACTGCATCCCAGATGTGGATGGCCACCCTGCTGGACAGCCGTCTCCTGGAGTGTGGGTACAGAGTTTCCACCTCTGCACCACTCCATCAAGCAGTCTGGTGAGAGCCCCCTCTGTAAAGCACGGTGCTGACCTGCCGTCTACTGCAGTGGTTGTGGAACAAGGGCCAGGGAGCCATTTATATAGAGCTCCCCAGTGCTTGCAGCTGTTAACTTGTTATGCGAAGGGTGAATCAGAGGGGACGCACCACTGGAGTGGTGAGAAACTCGTGGGAATGAAAATTAACGGTAATGAGCCTGAAGATTCAGCTGAGAACAACTGGACCATCAGCACAAAATGCTCTTGTGTTTTGTCCTGGAACCAGTACTCTTCCCCATTTAGATAACATGCTGCTTTTCTATTCTTCCTGCCATTTTCCCTCATTGCTCCATCTGTCAAACTTTTGCCCATTAATTTAACTTAGCAATATCCCTTAAATTTGTCAGCTGCTTTTAACAACTTCCATTTCCTTAGTGTCATAGGTAAGTTTAACCAAATTTAATCGGTCCACCCAGGGTATTGACAGAAATCATATTGTTGAGACCTTAGCACTGATTCCTGTGTCACTCCACTCGTTACAACTGTAGTTCTTCTTAGCTGTATCCTTAAAATCATTGAATTATTACCAGCACGATTTCAGAATGTTGGCTTTCAGTACAGTTTACTCAGCTTCTTCAGTGTATTTTATACACAGTGAATTTAACAGCTTTTCTTTTCTCTTCCCACATAAGGTAGTGCTTCAGCACAACTGGCAGTATGTTCAACTGAAAGGTGGTCCAAGTCTTCATGGCAAGAACCACTTTTCTGTTTCAGCAGTGGTCTTGAGCTTTGTAAAAAAGCAGCATTCAGAGAAAGTGATTTAGAAGCAGACTTCCTGTTTCAAAAAGGTATGCAATCTACACATCCATAGGATCATAAGATATAGGAGCAGAATTAGGCCACTCAGCCCATCAAGTCTGCTCTGCCATTCAACCATGGCTGGAATTTTTCTCACCCCCCTTCTCCTGCCTTTTTCCCATAACCCTTGACCCCCTTATTAATCAAGAATCTATCTGTCTCTGTCTCAAAGACGCTTAATGGCCTGGCCTCCATAGCCTTCTGCGGCAAAGAGTTCCACAAATTCACCACTCTCTGGCTGAAGAAATTCCTCCTCATCTGTTTTAAAGGAGCTTCCCTTTAGCCTGAGGTTGTGCCCTCTGGTTCTAGTTTTTCTTACTAATGAAGACATCCTCTCCACGTCCACTCTATCCAGCCCTCGCAGTATCCTGTAAGTTTCAATAAGATCTCCCCTCATCTTTCTAAACTCCAATGAGTACAGACCCAGAGACCTCAACCGTTCCTCATACGACAAGCTCTTCATTCTTGTGAACCTCCTCTGGATCCTTTCCAAGGTCAGCACATCCTGCCTTAGGTATGGGGCCCAAAACTGCTCACAATACTCCAAATGGCGTCTGACCAGAGCCTTATACAGCATCAGAAGTACATCATTAACATGTCTTGTCAATGCATATTGTAATGAACATATTTGGATTTTGCTTTCATAGAACATAGAAAACTACAGCACAAACAAGCCCTATGGCCCACAAGTGAATCCCATTAAATTCCATTACTCATCCAGAAGTCTCCTAAAAGACCCCAATGAGTTTGCCTCCACCACTACCGACGGCAGCCGATTCCATTCACCCACCACCCTCTTTTCAGATGGTGTTGAGTTACATATTCAATGAAAACTCATTTAACAATTATAGAATCCCTACAGTGCAAAAGGGAGCTATTTGGCCCATCAAGTCTACACCGACCCTCTTACCCAGCCTCTCACCCAGAAGGAAGCAATTTTCCAGGCCCAACCCCCACATAACCCTGTCCACTTAACATGGCTAACCCTCCCAGACATCTTGGGATACGAAGAGGCAAGTTATCATGGCCAGTGCAACTAACTAACATGTCTTTTGGACTGTGAAAGGAAATTGAAGCACCTGGAGTAAATGCACGCAGACACGGAGAGAACGTGAAAACTCCACACGGACAGTGACCCAGGGACAGAATCAAACCAGTTACCAGGTGCTGTGATGTAGCTGTGCTAACCACTGTGCTGCCCTGATTCCCTGATTGAGTATTGCCAGCTGAGTGTGGTATTTGTAAAATTGCCAGTGTTGGCTGTGAAAATTTACATATTTTCTTTACAAGGTACACTAGCTTACAGTCTTCCTCAACAGAAGTAGAGATTAGCTGCAGATGTTGGATTCCACTAATTTTCAGTCATTTACTTTAATAACTAAAATTCAACGGGTTCATAAATGGCCTACAGTAATCAGCATACACAAAACTAACCACACACGCACAGCAATAACCACACACACACAGCAATAACCACACACACAGCAATAACCACACACACAGAGCAATAACCACGCACAGAGCAGTAACCACACACAGAGCAATAACCACACACACAGAGCAATAACCACACACAGAGCAGTAACCACACACACAGAGCAGTAACCACACACACAGAGCAGTAACCACACACACAGAGCAGTAACCACACACACAGAGCAATAACCACGCACAGAGCAGTAACCACACACAGAGCAATAACCACACACACAGAGCAATAACCACACACAGAGCAGTAACCACACACACAGAGCAGTAACCACACACAGAGCAATAACCTCACGCACAGAGCAATAACCACACACACACAGCAATAACCACACACAGAGCAGTAACCACACGCACAGCAATAACCACACACACAGAGCAGTAACCACACACACAGCAATAACCACACACACAGCAATAACCACACACACACAGCAATAACCACACACACAGCAATAACCACACACACACAGCAATAACCACACACACAGAGCAGTAACCACACGCACAGCAATAACCACACGCACAGCAATAACCACACACACAGAGCAGTAACCACACGCACAGCAATAACCACACACACAGAGCAGTAACCACACGCACAGCAATAACCACACACACAGAGCAATAACCACACACACAGAGCAATAACCACACACACAGAGCAGTAACCACACACAGAGCAATAACCACACACACAGAGCAGTAACCACACGCACAGCAATAACCACACACACAGAGCAGTAACCACACACAGAGCAATAACCACACACACAGAGCAATAACCACACACACAGAGCAATAACCACACACACAGAGCAATAACCACACACAGAGCAATAACCACACACACAGAGCAGTAACCACACACACAGAGCAGTAACCACACACAGAGCAGTAACCACACACAGAGCAGTAACCACACACACAGAGCAATAACCACACACAGAGCAATAACCACACACACAGAGCAATAACCACACACACAGAGCAATAACCACACACACAGAGCAATAACCACACACAGAGCAGTAACCACACACACAGAGCAGTAACCACACACAGAGCAGTAACCACACACAGAGCAGTAACCACACACAGAGCAATAACCACACACACAGAGCAATAACCACACACAGAGCAATAACCACACACACAGAGCAGTAACCACACACACACAGCAATAACCACACACACAGCAATAACCACACACACACAGCAATAACCACACACACAGAGCAGTAACCACACACACACAGCAATAACCACACACACAGAGCAGTAACCACACACAGAGCAATAACCACACACAGAGCAATAACCTCACGCACAGCAATAACCACACACAGAGCAATAACCACACACAGAGCAGTAACCACACACACAGCAATAACCTCACGCACAGCAATAACCACACACAGAGCAATAACCACACACAGAGCAGTAACCACACACACAGCAATAACCACACACACAGCAATAACCACACACAGAGCAATAACCACACACAGAGCAATAACCACACACACAGCAATAACCACACACAGAGCAATAACCACACACACAGCAATAACCACACACACAGCAATAACCACACACACAGCAATAACCACACACACAGAGCAGTAACCACACACACAGCAATAACCACACACAGAGCAGTAACCACACACAGAGCAATAACCACACACACAGAGCAATAACCACACACAGAGCAATAACCACACACACAGAGCAATAACCACACACAGAGCAATAACCACACACACAGCAATAACCACACACACAGAGCAATAACCACACACACAGCAGTAACCACACACACAGAGCAATAACCACACACACGCAGCAGTAACCACACACACACAGCAATAACCACACACACAGAGCAGTAACCACACACATACAGCAATAACCACACACACAGAGCAATAACCAGACACACACAGCAATAACCACACACAGAGCAATAACCACACACACAGCAATAACCACACACACAGCAATAACCACACACACAGAGCAGTAACCACACACACACAGCAATAACCACACACACAGAACAGTAACCACACACACAGAGCAGTAACCACACACACACAGCAATAACCACACACACAGAACAGTAACCACACACACAGAGCAGTAACCACACACACAGCAATAACCACACACACAGCAATAACCACACACAGAGCAATAACCACACACACAGAGCAATAACCACACACACAGAGCAATAACCACACACACAGCAATAACCACACACACAGCAATAACCACACACACAGCAATAACCACACACACAGAGCAGTAACCACACACACAGAGCAATAACCACACACACAGAGCAATAACCACACACACAGAGCAATAACCACACACACAGAGCAGTAACCACACGCACAGAGCAGTAACCACACACACAGAGCAGTAACCACACACACAGCAATAACCACACACACAGAGCAGTAACCACACACACAGCAATAACCACACACACAGAGCAGTAACCACACACACAGCAATAACCACACACACAGAGCAGTAACCACACGCACAGAGCAGTAACCACACACACAGCAATAACCACACACACAGCAATAACCACACACACAGAGCAGTAACCACACGCACAGAGCAGTAACCACACACACAGCAATAACCACACACACAGAGCAGTAACCACACACACAGCAATAACCACACACACAGAGCAGTAACCACACGCACAGAGCAGTAACCACACACACAGCAATAACCACACACACAGCAATAACCACACACACAGAGCAGTAACCACACGCACAGAGCAGTAACCACACACACAGCAATAACCACACACACAGAGCAATAACCACACACACAGAGCAATAACCACACACACAGCAATAACCAAAAAAAATTATTTATTTAGAAAATGCAGATGCATGGGATTGAGGGTGATTTAGCAGTTTGGATCAGGAATTGGCTAGCTGATAGAAGGCAGAGGGTGGTCGTTGATGGGAAATATTCAACCTGGAGTTCGGTTACAAGTGGTGTACATCAGGGATCTGTTTTGGGGCCACTGCTGTTTGTCATTTTTATAAATGACCTAGATGAGGGTGTAGAAGGATGGGTTAGTAAATTTGCTGACGACACCAAAGTCGGAGGAGTTGTAGACAGTGAGGATGGATGTTACAGTTTGCAGAGGGACATAGATAAGCTGCAGAGCTGGGCCAAGAGGTGGCAAATGGAGTTTAGTGAGGTGATTCACTTTGGTAAGAGTAATAGGGGTACAGAATATAAGGAAGGACTCTTGGTAGTGTCGACAAGCAGAGAGATCTCGGGGTACATGTGCATAGATCCCTGAAAGTTGGCACCCAGGTTGAGAAGGTTGTTAAGAAGGCGTACGGTGTGTTAGCTTTCATTGGTAGAGGGATTGAATTTCGGAGCCGTGAGGTCATGTTGCAACTGTACAAAACTCTGGTGTGGCCGCACTTGGAGTATTGCGTACAGTTCTGGTCGCCGCATTATAAGAAGGATGTGGAGGCATTGGAAAGGGTGCAGAGGAGGTTTACCAGGATGTTGCCTGGTATGGTGGGAAGGTCTTATGAGGAAAGGCTGAGGGACTTGAGATTATTTTCATTAGAAAGAAGAAGGTTGAGAGGTGACCTAATTGAGGCATACAAGATGATCAGAGGATTAGATAGGGTGGATAATGAGAGCCATTTTCCTCGGATGGTGAAGGCTAACACAAGGGGCTAACACAATTTAAACACAAGCTTTAAATTGAGGGGTGGTAATTATAGGACGGATGTCAGAGGTAGGTTCTTTACTCAGAGGGTAGTAAGGGCGTGGAATGCCCTGCCTGCAGCAGTTGTGGACTCGCCAACTTTAAGGGTGTTCAAATGGTCAGTGGATAGGCATATGGATAACATTGGAATTGTTTAGGTTAGAGGGTCATTAGATTGGTTCCACTGGTCGGCGCAACATTGAGGGCCGAAGGGCCTGTACTGCGCTGTAATGTTCTATGTTCACACAGCAATAATCACACACACACACAAAATTGTCTGGCCTGCTCAACTCTTAAGTGGGTCTGTTAATTGTAACACCTTCTGAAACCTACCCATATGACTTTGGTAGGGACAAATTGTAGCAATGCAATGACTTCAGATGCAGAAAAGCAATGACCAGCAAATGTTAGCGCTGGAAATTATTCTCCCTAAAGTGCTGAGCTGGCAAGAAAACTTCTTCTAGATCACGACAGTTCTTTCAATTCAACTTCAGACCTGAATCTGCCCGGTCTGTGCACTGCAGAGTGCACAATAGTGAATCTCATTTAAATCCCAGGGTAGTGGGGCCTATTTATGACACAGTTTGACAGCTCTGGAACTCCGTGCATGTGCAGTGGCCCCGACCTGTCAGGCTCTCCATTTGCTGGCCAGCTTCATCGCTGGCCAGCCCAGGACCCCCACACTGCTGCCCCTCCAGCACCACCCCCACACGGCCTGATTGTGACCCTCGCAACATTCCCGGGCCAGCCCCGATCTGCCCCCCAGCAACCCCCTGTGTAAGAGTGCCCTGATGTCCAGCCGCCAGCATCCCCCTCCCCCCATTCATCCTGCTGACTCCCCACTAGAGGCAGACCCCTGATGGGAGGTAGATCCCCCTCCCCCCAGCAGATCACCACACCCCCCAGTCCACCCCAATGGCTGGGCTCCCTCCAGCCCAGACCGTTCCTATTGCAGACTGGCAGCTGGACCCCCCCCACCAATCACCCCCCCATACATCGCCCACAATAGGCTCTGCCCCCTTGGCACTGTCCATTGCCCAGTGGGCAGTGTCAAGGTGTCTCGGCATGGGCATTTTGACCCTTGGTCAGTGTCAGGGGTACAGGCTCGCTCTGCCAGGGTGCCCATGCCTAATGGACACCACCCCCCCACTGCCTAACCCCCTGAGGGGCCCTGACTGTCCTCCCTCATTCTGGTGGGGTCTAACGCTTGTTCCCCGAACATTTAGGAGCCACCCTACACCCTGCTGTAGTGAAATACTCCTGGCAGGGTGGGAGATGCTATTGGTCCTGAAGAATTCTGTGCCGGGCCCGATAATGACATTTAAAATACATTAAAAATAGATTTAAATCACTTACCTCTCTTCCTGCCAATTTCCAGCACAGACCCGACTGTGACTGTTCTCCGGCTGTGGGAGATGCACACACGTTGGAAATGCAGGCGTAAATCCCGCAAAATGGCCAATATGTGATCGTGTCATCCCAACGGACAAAAAACATGCATGTTGGAATGAGAGAATCACCCCCAGTTATACTATTCCATTCACCTTTTAATAATATTTTTTAAACTATTTCAATAATGCTGGATGATGAAAAGTGAAGTTGTTTGAGAGCACCTTCAGACATTAAAAATAAAACCTTATTGTTACAAAGCTTATTTAAGAAAAAGTGAGAGCTGGAACTACAAGCCAGTTAGTTTGATATCAATCATTGGGAAAGGTCTGAAATGTATTCCTTAAAAATGCACTTAGCAAAGCAGGACATCATTAGAACAAGTCAACATGCCAGCAAAGACGGAAGATTTGGCACTCAGCCGAGCTTCTCTTCACTGCAAAGGAACCAGAGGATCCTGCTGGCATGAATCCTGCCCAGAATGAATGTTTCAGGGCTGTGACGTTTCATCAGAACTTAAAACACGCAGAAATGTTCCAGAACTTGAGTGAGAGAGAAGGATGGGGAAAATAACGAAAGGGAAGGTCTGTGATAGGCTGCAGGACAAGAGAGGTGAAATGAGCAAGGCCAAAATGAGTGACATTGGGACAAATAAAGAAACAGCACATGTGTCTTGGGAAGGTGTGATTGGCAGAATCCATAGTACCTGCCATTCAAATAAAGGGAGTAAGGGAGAATCCAGAGAGAAAAACAGAACAACAAAGAGAAGGAAACAAAATGGGAACAGAAGGTCTGATGTAAAACTGTTGAACTCAGTATTAAGTTCAGAAGCCTGTAAAGAGCACAGCTGCAGTCGAAAGGTGAGTGCTGTTCATCGGAACATTGTAATAGGCCAAACACTGAAAGGTCAGTATGAGAGCAAGGTTCCCAATATTCTCCCTCTCTCTGATCCCTTACCTTCGATCACATATTGGCCTTACCTTGACCTTTCGATTTTGATTTCAGTGTGAAATTGGCCATCTCATTTCCCTCTAGCCATTTCCCTCTGAACCTTCAACATCTATTCTCTAAAGTCCAAACCTAACTTTACCATCAAAGTTGCTGATAAGGATGATGTCTGACAAACCAACTTCTGCACAACAGAAGACAGACATCACCATTTTCTCCCCTTTGTGTGGTCCATCTCCAACTTTCCTTCCCCTTGCTTTAAGATCTCTTTCCATTTCTGGTAATAGGCTATCAACAAATATTCACTATAAGCCCATTGACTCCAACAGCTACCTTGACTACACTTCCACACCAACACTTCCTGTAATGATCCTATTCCATTTTTCCCGTTTCTCCATTTCCGTCTGTTCAGATGAAGTAACCTTCCATATTTGCATTCCCAATATATACTCCTTTCAAACAACCAAGGATTTGTTTTCCCGCTATGGTTGAAAGGAACAAGACTGTGTTGCTCTTATTCCTACCTCTATCTGCCAATTTTTACAGTCAGTAGATCAACCATTTCTGCCAGTTGTGGCATAATGCCACCCTCAAAGAACAAAGAAAATTACAGCACAGGAACAGGCCCTTCGGCCCTCCAAGCCTGCACTGACCGTGCTTTGCATTCTGTTTCAACATTCTGAGGGGACTGTTACACCTGTGACACACTGGCCCGCCCTCATTCACCTCCCAACATCCCTTTCCTTTCCTACGACACCTTCTTGTGCAAGCACAGGAGGTGCAACACCTGCCCTTTTATCTCCTCCCTTCTGACGGTTGAAGACCACAGAAACTTACAGGAGCGAGTGATTTACTCACATTTCTTTCAATTCAGTCTGTTGTATTTGGTGCTCAGATTGTGGTCTTCTCCACATTGCAGCCTGGTGCTTGCTCTGCAGAACACTTCAATCAGTACTCAATCAACACACTGAGTTTACTCTCACTTGTCATTTTAATTCTCCACCATGTTCTTTCTCAGTCGTTGGCTTTCTCCAGGGTTCCAGTCAAGCTTAGTGCAAGCTTAAGGAACTGTAGCTTATCTTTGGACCTTCTTGATTTAGCATTGAATTCAACAATTATAGAAAATAAACTCTGCCTCCATTTGTTCTTTTGTTTTTGCCCATTGCTTCTCTTTTCTCTTATTTCCACTGCATTTGGACAACAGTTACCTTGTCATTCACATCTCTGCTCACATTTGTTTCTTGTCCAATTCCCCTCCAACTGGTCTTTAATCCCTTCCCCCGTCCTCCACCGTAACACAGATTTTTCACTTGCTCCAAACTTATTAAATGTCCATCTTTTCCCAGTTTTAATGAAAGATCACAGACCTGAGCCATTAACTGGGGCTGAACATTCTCCCCTCTCATGCGGAAATTTTAGCAAAAGCGAGCGTGACAGAAATCCGTTGAAAAGTTTGTTGAACTTGAGTGGGAATTTCCGGTCTTGGAGGGTGCTCCCACCCACAGTTTCTCTTCACAAATGCTGCCAGAACTGACAAATATTTTCAGCATTTTCTGCTTTTAAATCAGAAGTTTTATTGTGTTGTGCTCCTTCATCATGCAGACCAATATTGAATCAATATAATTTATCTAATTTTTTAGGAAAGATTCTGCGTCAGATGGCAGAAGTAAATAATGAGAAAATCTTTAAAGCTGCGAATCTTTTGATGGAAGCCATCAACGTCACTTACTTTTCTGAGCACAATCTGTGGTAAGTTTAAACAAGAGCAAAATACACTTGTTGGGAATTTGAGCTAAAAACAGAGAGTGCAGGAAATGCTGACCAACTCAGACAGCATCTGTGGGGAGAGAAGCAGTGTTAACATTTCAGATCATCAGATGTGTACCTCATGTTAGCATTCCAAATCTGAAGAGCTATCCAGGTATATTAAGAGATTGCGTTCTGCTGTAGGGTGATGGAACTGGAGGGCTGGGTGGAATTTTCTGGAGGTCACGTAGACAGGATTCTCTGGTCTCATCACAGTGTGGGTATGCCGGCGTTGGACTGGCGTAAACACAGTAAAAAGTCTGACAACACCAGGTTTTAGTCCAACCAATTTATTTGATAATACAAGCTTTCGAGGGGACTGCCTCTTCGTCAGGTGAATGGAGAGTTCTGGCCTCAGACAGAGCATATAAAGCACAGACAGTTTAGAGATTACTGATTAGAATGCGAATCCTTACACCTATCCTGCTGTTCAAGACCTGAAGTGGCTGACAATGTGAGTGGAAGGAGCACTGATCACAGGTTAAAGAGATGTGTATTGTCTCCAGACAGTACAGTAAGTGAGGTTTTGCAAACCCAGGCAAGTATTCTCCAAGGCGGCCTTCACGACACACGACAGCGCAGAGTCGCTGAACAGAGACTGATAGCCAAGTTCCGCACACATGAGGACGGTCTCAACAGGGATCTTGGGTTCATGTCGCACAATCTGTAACCCCCGTGACTTGCCTGGGTTTGCAAAACCTCACTTACTGTACTGTCTGGAGACAATACACATCTCTCTAACCTGTGATCAGTGCTCCTTCCACTCACATTGTCAGCCACTTCAGGTCTTGAACAGCAGGTTAGGTGTAAGGATTCGCATTCTAATCAGTAATCTCTAAACTGTCTGTGCTTTATATGCTCTGTCTGAGGCCAGAACTCTCCATTCACCTGACGAAGGGGCAGTCCCCTCGAAAGCTTGTGAGTATTATCAAATAAATCGGTTGGACTAAAACCTGGCGTTGTCAGACTTTTTACTGTGTTCTCATCACAGTGAACAGAGATTGGGCTGAGCGTCAAATTCCCCATCTTCACTTGCAGCACCAGTGGGGCGTGAACAGCTGGAAAATTCCATTCATTGACTTTGCTGAACTGTTGAATATTTAAAATTGCAACAGTGGCACCCCAGATGGGACTTCGATAAGAAACGATACATTGCTCTGTCGAACCTTCAACCCGACATTCTCCAACACTCCGTCCAAGCTTGAATTAAGAGGGCAGGTGCTCCACGTGACAGCCAGTCTTAAGTGAGTGAAGGACTAATACAGATTCGACCAGTAAATTGGGCCATAAACCCGGTGTCTGTAACACAAGTGGACAAACTTGTGTTTAGAACTAGAACAGTCTAGAAAATTTGGGTAAAATCTATGGGAGGGAATTTAGTGAAAACCGGACCCCTACCCCGGTCCCTTACCTATACTCAAGTGGCGAATCCAACAGTTCAATGCAGAGGAACACTTTGCCCAGTGGATAAGGTACTCTAATGCATCTGAAGATTTCTCAACTTTTACAATACTGGTCAATTTAATGGCCATTTACTATCTAAGAACAGATCTCTATCATCAATCATTGTATTTAAAACATATATAAAAACAAACACATTTAAAATCATGTATAACTTATCACACAGCATTGCGTCATGAAATAAGAGGTTGGCAACACCCTTGGAACTTATCAAATACTGAAAGTTGCTATAAGATCCTCTCCATATTAAGGAACTACTTTCTTGCATCGACTGCTTTGTGCTCCTCATAATCAATCTTATTTAATCTTTAATTCAGCCAGTAGTCTCTGCAAATGTATCAGAGACTCTAGAGGGTGTATTTTCCTGCTCCACCCACCAAGCAATTGGAGTGGGCAAGGGGTGCAGCATGGGAAGATCTGTTGACCATGGGCAGGGCTTTCCTGTTTCGGGTTGAGCGCGGCAGAAAATCCTGCCCAGGAGCTGTTTCTATTGTTGGTCTTGTTGAGGCATCAGACTTTAGATAGCATTTATTGAGTCATAGAGGTTTACAGCATGGAAACAGACCCTTTAGCCCAACTTGTCCATGCTGCCCATTTTCTTAAAACCCTAAGCTAATTCCAATTTTCTGCTTTTGGCCCATATCCCTCTTTACCCATCATACCCATGTAACTATCTAAATGCTTTTTAAAAGATGAAATTGTATGCGCCTCTACTACTACCTCTGACAGCTTGTTCCAGACACCCTATGTGTGAAACAATTTCTTCCTGGATACTTTTGTATCTCTCCCCTCTCACCTTAAACCTATGCCCTCTAGCTTTAGACTCCCCTACCTTTGGGAAAAGATATTGACTATCTAGCTGATCTATGCCCCTCATTATTTTATAGATCTCTGTAAGATCATCCCTCAGCCTCCTACACTCCAGAGAAAATGTCTCAGTTTATCCAGCCTCTCCTTATAACTCAATCCATTGAGTCCCGGTAGCGTCCTGGTAAATCTTTTCTGTGGTCTTTCTAGCTTAACAATATCCTTTCTATAATAGGGTGACCAGAATTGCACACAGTATTCCAAGTGTGGCTTTACCAATGTCTTGTACAATTTCGACAAGATATTCAACTCCTGTATTCAATGTTCTGACCAATGAATCCAAGCATGCCGAATGCCTTCTTCATCACTCTGTCCACCTGTGACTCCAGTTTCAAGGAGCTATGAACCTGTACCCCTAGATCTCTTTGTTCTGTAACACTCCCCAATATGCTAGCATCTATCCTACACATGGAGTAAGTCCTGCCCTGATTCAATCTACCAAAATGCCTCACATTTGTCTAAATTAAACTCCATCTGCCATTCATCAGCCCACTGGCCCAATTGATCAAGATCCCGTTGCAATTGGAGATAACTTTCTTCGCTGTCCACTATGCCACCAATCTTGGTGTCATCTGCAAACTTACTAACCATGCCTCCTATATTCTCATCCAAATCATTAATATAAATGACAAATAACAGTGGGCTCAGCACTGATCCCTGAGGCACACCACCTCCAGTTTGAAAAATAACTCTCTACAACCACTCTCTGGCATCTGTCACGAGGCCAATTTTGTATCCATTTAGAAACCTCACCCTGGATCCGTGAGATTTAGTGTTTTTAAAGTAAATTGCCGCATTCAAGTCTTTGTTCTTCTGCTGAAAAACTGCATCTTAACAATGTGTTGCCTTTTGAAGGCTGCCACTATGCTGCACTTCCCTCCTCCGCAGTGGCAGTAAGCCAATGAGGAATGGTGTTACCTGCATTCATATGTACGTTAGTGGCCAAGTCCCACCACTAGCCTGCCACCAAGAAGAAAATTCAGCCATTGATTTTAAATGAATGATGAGTAACACAAACAGGGTGATTCTTTTATTTTATCTTGTAGGTTGATCAGGCAAGCATACTTGGAACTGGCTTTGTTATACTTCCATCTTGATGAGGAGGCTGAAAAAGAAGCATTTAAACTTGAAATGGCATCAGACAACAAACTGTCAGTGAAATCAGGACTAATTTTAATTCCAAAGCAACCTAAGAAAAAGGTGAGAATAGAGTGATAATTGCAAGCTTGCAGTGTAATGTGACTGTATTTGAGTTATACTTTGTAAATGTGAACCTTAGCCAGGTTAATGCTGGTGAGGTATCAACTGATCTTGATCTTCAACCCCTTAAAGTAACATACACGTTATCAACTCTTCACACGACACTCTGGGTAAGTGTTTACAAATCCCTTAGCACACATCCCCAAAATCAACTCAAACATCATTGTGACCAACCCCCACATTGTCCATTTCATCTGTCCCATCACAATTACTATGCATTGCTTAATTGGCAGCCTTATTTTCTCAAACACAACCTTCAACTTTGTAAGCTTGTATTAATGTAAATTTTGCTTTGGATATTTGATTTGATTTCTTACTAGCATACAGTGAAAACTATTGTTCCTTGCATGCTATACAGACAAAGCATATCATTCATAGAGAAGGATAGGAGAGGGTGCAGAATGTAGTGTTACAATCATAGCTAGGGTGTAGAGAAAGATCAACTTAATGCGAGGTAGGTCCATTCAGAAGTCTGATGACAGCACGGAAGAAGCTGTTCTTGAGTCGGTTGATACGTGATCTCAGACTTATGTAACTTTCTCTTATAATTTGCTTTTTATGAACATTATGTTAAATGAGGAAATAAACCATTTAGCAGCTTCTTCACAGAGGTAAACATGCAAGTCCTTGCTGGGTCATTGAGAACCGTTTTAGTGTTACCTGTTGGGTTGAATAGAAACAGGTGTGGTGATATGCTGGCACAATGCACCTGAGGGAGTTCCTGCCTCTGGGCCCCTGCTGTGTGGGAATTATTCTAAGCTACAGGAACAGTGTTGTTCTATAAAGGATGCCTGTCACTTGATTAATGTTGTATGATTCCTGTTGCAATCTGGAAGGATCTAGAATTGTAATAATTAAGTGTTCTTGTTGCTTGAATTAACACAGATAGAGCAGTTGTGGCAATGGGGTTGATTTACAAATCCTCATAGTCAAACTGCACAAATGCCCAAATGACATCCTTGGAGACATAGTTGTGGGTCAGACAGATAGCTCCTTATTCAAGTCTTCATTGATCTGGTGTGACATGGAAGAGCTCTGCCACGAGAACTGCAGTTCTCTACCACACTTCCTGGCCTGTGACACTATTACTGCAATCTCTGCTGTTATGACAGCTTCGAGTCTAAGGTTCATGACAAAAGCTGTCTGCTGTCTAAAGTTTACCTGAGGGAGGCTCTGAGGTTCAGGGTTCCAAAGAGGAGGTTTCTGTTTTGAAAGGAGACAAGAACACAGATCAGTAATAAAAACGAAGGAACACATTTTAAACAAGTTTATAATCAGTTAGTCAATTTGCTGACTGCTTCATCTCACCGCATCTTCTTTGCAATTGTTTCAATTTGGAAATAATGCAAATTTAAGTGGTGTGTGGTTTGCACTGCAAAAATGATCATGGAAACCTGAATTCAGTGATATGATAAGGTAAAGGTATCTAAAGCAGCAAAATATCCATGATTATTTCAGTGCAATCACAGCATTGTGTGCTTTTCCTATGCTTGGCAAGGACTAAACAGTTCCCCATTCATGGTGCATACTGCAAGTAATAAGCATTCCTTGATCAGGTACAAGACAAAGTAAGCTCTGTCCTGCCAGCCCCTTTTGACTTTAAGAACTCTGAAATAAATCCCTTTGTAGCATAGTGCCTTTTCTATTTTCCTAAAAGAGGAGCAGAGGACTCTGAATGCTTAAAAACTGAAGTAAAAGAAAATGTTGCACACACAGGGTAAGCATGAGATGTTTCACTTCAAGTATGATTAAAATAACCCACTAGGGAGCTTTACTCAAACTAAGTTTGGTACAGAATACAGTTAACATATAGCAATTACTTTTAGCAATTAAAAAACAGGAAAAAAAAACCCATGATATCGTATAAACCTTAATTATATGAAATGTTCCAGCCAAACATACTTCCCTATAAACATATGCCTGCCACAGGTTTAACACTGAAAATAAGGGTGCTCGCGTGATGCTGAAACTTTGACTCCCCAGCCTTGTAACTTCCAGCAAATTGCTCCAAGAGACAGAGACACTGTTGTTACTAGCTAGCAAAACACCAACAGCAGAACTTGTACTCCAGGAAGGCTTCCAGTTAGCCAGCAGATTTTACAATACCAGGGAGAGAGAGAAGACTGCATCCAGCCTGAAGTGAAACACCTTCTAACTAAAACAGCAGCCCAGAACTGAAAATAAAAATTTTAAAACTGTCCAAAGGCATGTGACTTACCCATCATTCTTTCTCCAACAATTCAGCATCATAAAAATCCCAGAAAATACTTAGAGTAAAAGTAAACAAAATCCCAGTTAAACCATTTAAGCGGCAATAAAAGGACTTCTAAGCAGACAGCTCGAGGGCCTGCTTATAACTGTGGAAGAAATCATTAACAATACATTTATCAAAGGAACACAAATCAACAAATAGGAAACTTTCATTCTGCCAAAATAGGATAAATATAAGAACATAAAAAATAGGAGCAGGAGTGGGCCATCTAGCCCCTCGAGCCTGCCCCGCCATTCAATAAGATCATGGCTGATCTGAAATGACTCAGTTCCACTTTCCCGCTTTCTCCCCATAACCCTTAGTTCCCTTATCTGTCAAAAACCTATCTACCCGTGACTTAAATATATTCAGCAAGGTAGCCTCCACCACTTCAACGGGCAGAGAATTCCAGAGATTCAACACCCTTTGAATGAAGAAGTTCCTCCTCAACTCCGATCTAAACTGCCCCCCCCTTATCTTGAGGCTGTGCCCTCTAGTTCTGCTATCCTTTCTAAGCGGGAAGAATCTCTCTACCTCTACCCTAGCCATTCCTTTCATTACCTTATATGTCTCTATAAGATCCCCCCTCATCCTCCAAAACTCCAGCGAGCACAGACCCAGTCTATTTAGTCTCTCTTCATAGTCCAACCCCCTCATCTCCGGTATCAGCCTAGTGAACCTCCTCTGCACTCCCTCCAAGGCCAATATATCCTTGCGCAAGTGCGGCGACCAAAACTGCACACAGTACTCCAGCTGCGGCCTCACCAGTGCCCTGTACAGTTGCAGCAAGACCTCCCTGCTTTTATATTCAATCCCCCTCGCTATGAAGGCCAGCATTCCATTCACCTTCTTGATCACCTGCTGCACCTGCAGACTGGGTTTTTGCAACTTGTGCACAAGGACCCCCAGGTCCCTCTGCACCGTAGCATGCTGCAGCTTTTCACCCTTTAAATAGTAATCCCTCCTACTATTATTTCTGTTATGACCCAGAAGTGAAAGAAGAGTGTGCCAATCAAATTCACTATTAACACCCTTACAAGAATTTATGAATCATTCATCACAATAGTTGGGTTAAACCTTTTTTTTCACAGATTCAAAAATTCTTTGTTCTGTATTTAGGGATGCATATTTTGACAAACCTAAGTAAACAGTTTATTAAGTGTCAATAACTTTGTTTATTAACTAGATTACTGGCCAAGGACGACTGATAGAAATACTGCAACGTGTTTTGAAGCCGCCTTCAATTTATAAAATTCTGGCGTGGGTTGCCATCAGAGCTGCAAATGAGGTTTGTGCAATTATTCAAAGTCACTCCATTAATCACTTGTGCCTTTGCATTTCAAAATTTTTACAGACACTAATTAGACGTCAAATGGGAGGAATTGTAGTTTAACTGTGATGGACCTCCACAGACAGGTGTTGTAGCCTAATAGACAAATCCAGTCCACATGCAGAACATTTGGGAATCTTTTGGTAATGACGAGAAACATTACAGGAAGAAAATTAACTATAGGAACCCATTACTGATAAACAGGGTAGAAAATGGATTGAATCTAGAAATTTGTATTCAAAAAGCAAAAACGTAGAATAGATGATTGTGTGTGACCTTGATTTATGACTGATTGACTAAAAAATCTATAAACCATCCTTAGAAAGTTGAAATAATGTAGGAATGAAAATATAATCTTGGGCTTAGTATTTATCATAACGTGAAACAAAGAGTCCGATTTTGATAGGTGCGAAAATGTGGTAAAGTCGGGCATGAGGCCATTAGCGCGATCTGCGCCTGTGTCCGCGCAGATGCCCACTTTACCAAGGCCCGAAAACGGCCATGATCCGATTCCTGCCCGAAACAGGCGCAATGGTGATGTAAATGTATTTGCATGCATTTCAATTGAATCAATGACCTGCCTGCCCATCTTCACCATCGCATTCGCGCATCCAGATTCAGCGCAAAACAACATGTTTGGCAAAGGTTGCAGGCGCTCCAGCTTCTGAAGAGGTAAGTTCAGAGCTTCCAATGGCTCTCTAACTCAGATCGGAGGGGGAGGGTGGAGGGGAGGCTAGATCATTCTCTGGTTGAGTGGAGCGGGAGAAGGAAGGCCCAGTCATTTTCTGGTGGGGAGGGGAGATGGAGAGACGGGTCAGATGTATCCCCGGTGGGTGGGGGTGAGGGAGGAGGGAGGCCCAATCGTTATCTGGTGGGGGGAGGAAGGAGGGCAGATCATTGTCTGTTGGGGGGGCAGGAGCAGGGGGCTCCGTTGCCACTCTACGGGCGATCAGTGGGGTGGAAAGGGGGCAGAGGGTCGTGATCAGTCTGGGTGGCGGGGGAGGGGAGAAGGAGGACAGTTATGTTGTGGGGTAGGATGATGTCTGTGGGGACCATCGCTCCTGGGCCGCTTTATCCGATTTTTGTGGCCTGGGAGCAATGTGACAGCGGTGCGATTTTCAAATTATTTTCCTAACTGCGCAGTTCAGAGCTCCAATCATTTTGGGCATGATAAGCCCTGCCCACAGCGCAATTCAGACTCATGATTTTTTTTCAGGTTGAGTGTGTATCAGAGCTCCTGAAAGCAGATTTCCAAGTTGGATCTGAATTGTGCCCAGATTCAGCACTTGGAATGAAAATGGTGAAATCAGACCCAAAAAGTACAATCAATGCTGTTCTTTCCAGCACACCTTCAAAGAATGAACAGATTATTCCTTTTTGCCCACCAGTTAACTATTTGGATATTGAATAATCATTCTTGATATCACAGCAACAAGAAATCATCCTAATTCATCTTCAGAGAGATGTGGGGGATATGTAACCATGAGATCAACTGACCATGGTACTATGGGTGTTTCAATCATTTCTGGCCATTCACTGTCGAGCATAATGGCTAACTTCCTCTCCTTCAGATGCACAAACACCTAGTTTGTTCTGTTGTACATCAGGGATCTCCTCCCCACCACCCCCTCTCCCCCTCACCACCCCCTCTCCCCCTCCTCCACTTTATAATAGCAGCAACCACAATCTGCTAACTTTCCTCTAGTTTGTACATTTACAGCTGACACTGAGAGTGACTCGCCTCTCAGTGATACCAGTTAACAACTTTTCGAAGGGCATCCTCACCCTCTTCCAGGTTTTAACCTGGGATTCTTGTTCTCTTTCTTGTACTCGGCAAGTGCCTGCTTTAGCTGTTGTGTTGAAACAGCCACTGCGCTAATGCCTTTGTTTGTCATAGCATACAACGTTGTTCAGTCAACATCTCTTTGCAGGTTGCAAATCTGCAAACTCAACACCTCCTGAGATGTCTGACTTCTGAGCGTTCGGCTCCTTTTGTAGCAATTGTTTAAACAAGCCAGTCTCCCTGTCTTTACTGTGAATGATCTCGTCTTCCAGTAGGGCACTACAATATGTACCAGATGCCAGAAGATCTCTCATCTTCAATGCATTCACTCCTTACTCTCTATCACTCCTGAATAAAAGCAATCATGTCCTCATCCTGAACTCACTTTCCTTTTATTAGGCACTCTGTCTATTGCATCTTAATCTCAAGGTTGGCATCAGTATCCTCTCTTTATACTGACAAGATACTGATGCTATTTTCTCAAACTGTCTTCAATTACCATAAGGTCATAATGATCCTCACGCCCTTCCTAATACAATTGCTGACCATTAAGGTCATTCTTTACCATCCAGATCTATCTGTTATGACCATATGATATGTGCACGTCTAATAATAATCTTTTATTGCATAGGCTGGTCAAATATATATATATATTGAACTTCTTTGAAAATGTCTTTTAAAGAAACCAAACATAGATTTAAGATGGTTACCACAGCTCACCTGACATGACTGGTATTACAAGATGGTCATTTTTTTTGGAAGTTTCCGATGTGAATTATAATTATGGTGCCAAAGCATACCTCCTATGAAATTTCACACTTCCTGATGTCAAGAATTACTTCAAAGTTGAACTGGAGTTTGTACCTGGCTCTCATTATTTGTATTTCTATAAAACTACCTTTCAGATAGAGACACAAAGTCTCTCAGGGCAATGGCGATATATAACGTGTTCTTCCTAGCTCATTGCAGGGAAGAATGGTCCATTCAGTAGTGATGGCTGGGACACTAAGAAAATGAATCACCTAGGCTATAACACAGTAACCAAGGCCTGTACAGATACAATATAATCAATTACCTTCCAAAATCATTACAGGGAGAGTGGTCATGTGCCCAGAATAACTCTTTTGAAATGTCTTTTTTTACAATGCCTGGTTGGTTGTTAAGAACTTTGTTAACGGTGTGTTAGCTTTTATTGGTGGAGGGATTGAATTTTGGAGCTGTGAGATCATGTTGCAGCTGTACAAAACTCTGGTGCGGCCGCACTTGGAGTATTGCGTACAGTTCTGGTCGCCACATTATAAGAAGGATGTGGAAGCATTGGAAAGGGTGCAGAGGAGATTTACCAGGATGTTGCCTGGTATGGTGGGAAGGTCTTATGAGGAAAGGCTGAGGGACTTGAGGTTGTTTTCGTTAGAGAGAAGGTTAAGAGGCATACAAGATGATCAGAGGATTAGATAGGGTGGACAGTGAGAGCCTTTTTCCTCGGATGGTGATGGCTAACACAAGGGGACGTAGCTTTAAATTGAGGGGTGATAAATATAGGAGGGATGTCAGAGGTAGGTTCTTTACTCAGAGGGTAGTAAGGGCATGGAATGCCCTGCCTGCAGCAGTTGTGGACTTAACAACTTTAAGGGCATTCAAATGGTCAGTGGATAGGCATATGGATAACATTGGAATAGTTTAGGTTAGAGGGTCATTAGATTGGTTCCACTGGTCGGTGCAACATCGAGGGCCGAAGGGCCTGTACTGTGCTGTAATGTTCTATGTTCTATGATTGCTTTTGGTCAATCAGTAGAAATCAAGTTCAAAGCCTTATGTCTGTTACATTGTGAAATCCATCACAGAGATAGAGAATTTTAATCAAAAGGAACCTCAGGTGCAATATCATCAACTTTTGAATAAAAGAGGATTACAGTTCAGAAGAGATCGGTTCCAGAAATTGCAGTTTACATTGGCCTGAGCCCCATCTGAATTTCAATTTGTGGAAAAGTTTGCCTTCAGGAAAGGACTCAAACACTGAACTCTGTATTTTTGCCTTTTATCATTGAATTTCCTTGTCTATAGTGTGTGCAATGGTTAGGACATGTCTTTACCTTTTACTTTACATCTTAAACTATTCCAATGTTATCCATATGCCTGTCCACTGACCATTTGAACACCCTTAAAGTTGGCGAGTCCACAACTGCTGCAGGCAGGGCATTCCACGCCCTTACTAACCTCTGAGTAAAGAATTACACCCTCAGTTAATTCCTTCACCTTTAAAGATGACAAGAAAACATTGTGCTGATCAGTTGAGAAATGGGAAAGGAAAGGTAAGTCCTGACATGCATTCTTACCCGTCCGAAAATTGTTTGAACCTGATTGGCTGCATGGTCACCAGTTCATAATAATTTGGGCTTACTCGGATGTAGTTCAACAAGAATAAAACCAATAAGGCAACAGGAGAGATATAAAATCATTTAATCAGAAGGACAAATTATACTAACAAACCAAGGAAGCAACTTGACAGCTTGTCTGGGCTTTATCCTGCATCCAAGCTTGAGCATAAGCTTAAGCTTAAGATGTGCTTGATTCTTCTCAGTTTTTCAGCTCTGCTACACTGCATACCCCTTTGTTTACCATGTCTATAGCTCCCATTTCTGAATTCATTTTTCTTTCTGCGCACCAAGAATGTTCAAAACTCCATTTTTAACCCCTTCAAATCCAAATGTATCACTGCAAACAGTGGAAACAGTTCATATATTCATAACTCTTTCTATCTAATGTCTACGTCACAGATTTGGAATTCCTTTCTCTGCTCGCTATCTTGTTGTATCTTAACTGGTGATCCTGAGATGCTGTGTTTTAAATGAAGGACTGAGGGGGTATGGGCTGTCTCCACTGCATTCTGTACCTCCTCTTGGATCCCAAAATTTACTCTAAACTCAGTAATGTTATGGGCAGATACTGGGAACACGACACTCTTTCCAATGCAGGTGATTTGAGTGGATCTGAAACCTGGATGGGCTTTATAATGGGATACCACTCTGTCCCTGCTGCATGGACATGGCAATAGTGTTGACACAGTAAAATCCCATATTCAAGTACAAGTGTTTGTCAGACACTTTGGTCAACCACCTGTTCATTTCACGTTTTGATCATTCTTAATTTCAACTCACAAGCTGGCTTCCCAGGATCCATAACATCACAGTGCCACATGTCATCACCTTTCCTGGTGCAGCTCTCACACTTTGGACTTTAAAAGATGCACTGTAGGAACTCACCAAAGCTCCTGAGTCATTACATTCCTCTAAAAGGACAAGGGCACCAGATACCTGGGAACATCACCACCTGCAAGTTCCCCTCCAGGCATCACACCATCCTGACTTGGAAATATATCACCATTCCTTCACTGTCACTGGGTTAAAATCCTGATACTCTCCGCAACTGCATGTGTTTCCTTTGGATGCTCCGGTTTCCTCCCACTGTCCAAAAGATGTCCTAGTTAGCTGCATTGGCCGTGCTAAATTCTCCCACAGCGTATCTGAAAGGGCGCCGGAGTGTGGTGACTAGGGGATTTTCACAGTAAATTCATTGCAGTGTTAATGTAAGCCTACTTGTGACACTGATAAACATTAAACTTATTGTCTGTTGGTTAGACCCTTAGAACAATGTGCAACGCCCAGATAATAATCAGAGACAAGTTTGTAGATGCAGAAAACATGAAAAACATCGTTGAAAACCACTTGGATGAATTTGTAATTCTGGATAGTTTGGCATCACATCAAGATTTTCAAACTGGTAAGAACTTTCACTTCCAATTTTTCATCCAGCAGGTTTTGAAAATGTCAGTGTGGCATTATCACCTACTGTGACACTTACTGTTACGGGAAAGCCATGTCCTAGGAGATGATTGAAGCTATAATCCGTTATCACCATACTCAAAAGCAGTTTCATTATATCACCTGTTACTGTTTCTCAGACTAATCAGATAGAATATTACAGCAGGGCAGGAATGGGGGTGGAGGGGAGGGTGGGGGGAGGTGGGGGCAAATTTTAGGGGTGGCCACAAATATCATAGCGACCAGGTCAGATTGGCTGTCTGACCAAGTCCTGTTGGCAGTGTCTTTTATCAAAGTCAGGAAGGGAGTTGGGCAGGCTGCCCATTCTTGAGAGCTGGACAACCAGTTACAAAATTGGGCGGCACAGTGGTTAGCACTGCTGCTTCACAGCTCCAGGGTCCTGGGTTCGATTCCAGGCTCGGGTCACTGTCTGTGTGGAGTTTGCACATTCTCCTCGTGTCTGCATGGGTTTCCTCCGGGTACTCCAGTTTCCTCCCACAGTCCAAAGATGTGTGGGTTAGGTTGATTGGTCGTGCTAGGAAATTGCCCCTTAGTGTCCAGGGATGTGTAGGTTAGAGGGATTAGTAGGTATAATATGTAGGGATATGGGGATAGGGCCTGGGTGGGATTGTGTTCGGTGCAGAGTCGATGGGCCAAAGGGCCTCTTTCTGCACTGTAGGGTTCGATGATCTATGACTCAAAATGTAAAAACCCAAGAAATATTGAAAAAACTGCAAACGATTTCTGCTTTGTGACAGATTTTTAAGCTCATTTAACTACTTGATTTTCTATCTTCTGCTGTGTAACTCTAGCTTTTGTAAACTTGTTATTAATAAACAGGTTTGCTCCTTGTGGCTAGCTTTTCCTGTGCTATCCTATCTGTAATCAATTGGAACAGTGGTGGACAGGCTGGGTGAATTGGACAATGAGGCCAGGTGCTGTGCTGCCAATCTCATTTCCACTTACCCCACTTGGATGGCCACTGGTTGCTACTTGCTGAATGTAAATGTTGTCCCAGCAAGTTATGCCATTTCCTTATTTATCAGTGCGGCTGATGATGATTCTAGAGACCTCCAGACAAAAGCTGGCAACAGGCACTGGTGTTAGCCCGTAAGCTAAGGGAAGGACAGGGCACGGTGTATAGAAACAAGAGAAATCTTGGCTCTGTAAACCCAACCGTTAAAAATGGCTGCACGCATTTCCAATTTTTCATTCCTTGGGGGCAGGATGGATTGGAAGTTGAGCCTGCCGATACATGTCCCCCTCCCACCACTCTTTGCCATTATATCCTCTGCGCTAACTCACCTAGAATCCTTTGAAAGCTCCTTGACAGTTGTCAGTCCATGATAGCATTTAAAACTCTCTTAACAGCTTGTCAGTTTTTTTGACATTTAGACAGCTCCAATGAGTTTGTACATAGAAAAATGCACATCATGTTAGAATATAGAACATAAACTAAGCACAAACAGGCCCATCGGCCCACAAGTTGCGCCGATCATATCTCTACCTACCAGGCTTTTTTATAACCCTCAATCCTATTAAG
Organism: Carcharhinus amblyrhynchos; assembly: GCF_965287045.1. Taxonomy (NCBI): domain Eukaryota; kingdom Metazoa; phylum Chordata; class Chondrichthyes; order Carcharhiniformes; family Carcharhinidae; genus Carcharhinus; species Carcharhinus amblyrhynchos. Next base: position 2,361,751 of record NC_137342.1, on the reverse strand, counting down.
TCCCGTGTACTCATCCAGAAGTCTCTTAAAAGTCCTGATCGAATCTGCCTCCACCACCACTGACGGCAGCCGATTCCACTCACCCACCACCCTCTGAGTGAAAAACTTACCCCTGACATCTCCTCTGTACCTGCTCTCCAGCACCTTAAACCTGTGTCCTCTCGTAGCAACCATTTCAGCCCTGGGAAGTAGCCTCTGAGAATCCACCCAATCTATACCTCTCAACATCTTATACACCTCTATCAGGTCACCTCTCATCCTTCATCTCTCCAAGGAGAAAAGACTGAGCTCCCTCAACCTATCCTCATAAGGCATGCCACCCAATCCAGGCAACATCCTTGTAAATTTCCCCTGCAGCCTTTCAATAGCTTCCACATCCTTCCTGTAGTGAGGCGACCAGAACTGAGCACAGTACTCCAAGAGAGGTCTAACTAGGGTCTTATAAAGCTGCAACATTATCTCCCGACTCCTAATCTCAATCCCTCGGTTAATGAAGGCCAGTACACTATACGCCTTCTTAACCACATCCTCTACCTGCGAGGCCGATTTAAGAGTCCCGGACCCCAAGGTCCTTCTGATCCTCAACACTGCTAAGAGTCTTACCCTTGATATTATACTCCTTCATTCCATTGGTCCTGCCAAAATGGACCACTACACATTTATCCTGGTTGAAGTCCATCTGCCACTTCTCCGCCCAGTTTTGCATCCTATCTATGTCACGCTGTTCATTTATAACAATCTCAAAGGGTGCCCTACTTCTCCCAAAGGTGCCCTGGGACCTTTTCCAAAGGAATGCCTTACCTTTCCAAAGTTGTATCCTGATTATTCAAATGAATGCACCAAGTTCTAATATGCACACTCCTGATTTCACACTCCTGACCTAGCAAACTCCGATTTCAGTGGAGGCAGCTAGTGATTTAGATGTCCAGCTGCCTCCATAATTGCAGATGTGTGAACCTCTGCCAATCCTTGTGAAAATAGAGCGAGGATGGGTCTTTTCCCACTTTGACCATTTGACAGAGAGCCTCTCCATCACAGTACGCCAGCTGAAAGAGGGCAATACAATGGAATCTTTCTTTCCACCTCTTGGTTCATGACTCTGTAGATTCCAGTATGTCAAATGCAGATATAAGTATTTTTACCACCCTCCAAAGCAGAGTTACAGATCCCCATCAACCTTTGGATAAAAAATGTTTTCTCAACTCTGTTTTAATCCTCCTGCCAATCTTTTCAAATGAATGTCCCCTAGATATTGACCTCTCTACATGGGAAAATAGCTCCTTCCTATCAAGCTCACATGGACAAAAGAGCAAAAATCAAGTGGTGAGGTGAAAGTCACTGATTGCCCTTGACTCCAAGGCAATGTTTGACCAGGAGTGCTGTTAAGGAGCCCTAACGAAAGGTGAAGTCAATGGCAGTTGGTGGGGGTGGGAGGACTCTCCACTGGTGGAATCATACCCAGCACAAGGGAAAATGGTTGCAGTTGAAGGTCAGTTATCTCAGTCTGAGGACTTCATTGCATGAACATAAGAAGTAGGAGCAGGAGTAGGCCATCTAGCCCTTCGAGCCTGCCCCGCCATTCAATAAGATCATGGCTGATCTGCCATGGCTCAGTTCCACTTGCCCGCCCTCTCCCCATAACCCTTAATCCCCTTGCCTATCAAAAACCTATCCACCTGCGTCTTAAATATACTTAGTGAGGCAGCCTCCACCACTTCAACGGGCAGAGAATTCCAGAGATTCACCACCCTTTGAGTGAAGAAGTTCCAGCTGCGGCCTCACCAGTGCCCTGTACAGTTGCAGCAAGACCTCCCTACTTTTATATTCTATCCCCCTCGCTATGAAGGCCAGCATCCCATTCGCCTTCCTGACCACCTGCAGGCTGGGTTTTTGCGACTCAGAGTTCCTCAGGGGAGTGTCCAAGGCCAAACCTCTTCAAGGACTTCATCAATGGCCTCCCTGCATCGTAAGGTAGAAGTGGGGATGTTCACTGATGATTGCACAATGGTCAGCACCATTCCCACCTCCTCAGATACCCATGTCCAAGTGCAGCAAGACCTGTACAATATCCAGACAATCAAAATACAATTCTTCAGATGCTGGAGATCTGAAATAAAAACAGAAGATGGTTGAAAAACTCAGTAAGTCCGACAGCATTTGTGCATTAATGTTTTAAATCTGCATGACTTCTTTAGAGCTCTAGTATTTTGTAATATAACCTCCATTCTTCTCTTTCTAAACAAGATTTTTTCAAAGTTAATTTAATATAATCCTTTGTTAAGATACAGTTAACCATCTAAATTGATCAAAAGAACATATCATTCACAGTTCACTCTTTCCATGACATTTGTCATTTTTTTTGAAAATGATCTTTCTCTAGAAAATGATGAATTGCTGCCGAGTTTAGTTTCCATACAAGGAGAAAAGGTGCAAGAGAGGAAAGAGGAGAATAATGAAGCAGCACCAGATGAAATTTTGAGTATCATGGCATCATACAGAAGGGCTGCAACAAAACTGAACACAATTCATCTTCTACATTACAGTAACCACCTCCGCAGGATCTACAGCCTCAATCTCCTTCCAGGTCAGACACTTGACCTTTATTCTCATGAGACCGCAGGCGATCACATAGCCTCACTCAGGAAGTATCCAGATACACGTAACTCCAGATCTGCCCACAGCGCAGCACCAAAGAAAAGCCAAACTTTGACCAAACAGTTACAAGTCCCTTCAGAATCCCACCATTGTAATTGTTGCCGGTATGTAGAGTTAAAAACAGCAAAGGAGCTTGACAAGGCCTACATTTGGCTGGTGTGCAGGAGGGTTCACACTCTGGAAGGATCACCTACATCTGATTTTATACAATTAAGTTGCACAGCAATGTCTAAATCAGACCCAATTAAGATAAACATGGTTAATTAGACATCGTATAATAATTGAGATTGATATGGGTGTGGCCATATTGGTGGTCACAGAATCAGGTTAATACGGATGCAGTTGTGCTGTACTGGTGGTCAGAGAATCAGTGCTACATTAAATTCACTCTGGACTCCAACGCTTAACTTTAATCAAGACCTCAGCATGACTGAGACCTTATACAGGGGAATCTTTGCGAATTGTAGTACAATCTCTGACTCTGTCTCCTATGAAAGTCAACTGGTTTGGTTACCAGTGTTAGTGGTGTTGGGCTTGGATGTAGAGATGCTGGCTTTGGACTGGGGTAAACACCGGCATCTCGACATCATGACTCCCATTGACACCGCAAACTGCCGGATCCAAGTGGAGAGGATCTCCAAGAAGATTGCCCATATCGACACACACACCATGGGAATCTAGAACCAGGGACACAGTTGCAGGATATGCGGTAGACCATTTAGGACTGACATGAAGAAAGGTTTCTTCGCTCAAAGGACAGCGAACCTGTGGAATTTGCTACCTCAACAGGCTGTAGATGCAAACTCACTGAATGTATTCAAGAAAGAGATGGATTTTCTTTTTAGATTTTAATGACATCAAGGTGAGAGAAAGTGGGATTTTAGAGAGAGGATCACCTGAGACAGCATTGAATGTTGGAGCAGGCTGAAAGACCTACTCCTGCTCCTGGTTTCAATGTTGCACCCCCAGTGGCGTTGCTAGGACCAGAGCACTCCCATTCATTTGATTAGCTGGCAGTTTTGAAGGCAGAATTCTTACCCTTGGCTGAATGGCTATGGGCAGCCAACTGGAATGGGATCACCATCAACTCTTTTGCTGGGGTACAGGAACCCTGGTGATTCGAACATCTAGGCTACTCACTCACACTCTTTTTCTCACGCATGCACACACACATACACAAAAATTAAAATAATGTTGTAAAAAATAAATAGAATTCCAGTTGCTTTGAACCCGGGTGTTTAATGGACCTTTCATAACTATTTTCCAATTGTAAATTTTTAATTTGTTACTTTTTTTTTGGAGCTGACACAGATTATTTGAAACGATTAATCAGCTTTTCCAAATGTTTTCCCTGGATTTGTATGTCAGCAGGTTCAAACTGCTCCATCCTATTTACCAGTGTCAACCATAAAGGGACATTGATTGGATTGGTTACAGTATTCATAATCAGTAAATTCAGAGAATGGTGTCTGTTCAAATATAATTGATAATTAATTTTGTGTGTTTACCTCTTAGTTCGACACATAGTTGAATATTCGGAGGCTGAAAAGTCAGGAAATCCTGAGTTCAAGATTCCTTTTACTGAACCTTCTGAGGCGCAAATGCATGGAGGTAGTTGGAGACATATTGTTTATTCATTAGTAGATATCATTTTCAGACAGCTTTATTTTCATAAGGCAAAGCTATAAACACCTCATATTCAACTGACCTCAGCGACAGATGTTCTTTCTGTAATTTGGTCTCAATTTCATCTGCTACGTTCTGAGATTGTCTTAATTTATATGAGAATCCTCATACAAACCAATCAAATGAAAATGTTCCCGTTTTGTTAACATGGGGCTGATAAATGCACTAACTTATAAATTAACTCCACTGACACCATTCCTGGCCATGTTTTATTATATAGCACTAATTGAAGAACGTTCCCTGGATATAAGGGTGATAAGTGTTAGAATTGGAAGTGCAATTGTGTTGCGTATGCTAGTGTGGTCTACAGTTTGTAACTGAATTGTGCTTTTATTCTTTGGCCTTTCTGGGGTAATTTTTTCCTTTTTCCTTCATTTCATGGCCCAATCATACCACTTCCAGGTGGACCATTCACCCAAAATAAGGCTTTCATTTGTTGTGGATGGTTACATTGACAACCTGGTTTTGTCTGAAACCTGGCTTCTGCATGATAACGATCCGGCCTTGAACAAACGCCGGGATTATCCGACTTCATCTGCAGCTCGGGTTCTCTGGTCCCGCTGCAGTGAATGTAGTTTCGGCTAAGCACCAAATTCTCCGCTCTCACTGGCAGTGGTGGCAGGGTGAATGAGATTGGCTATCCTTTTTCCTCTTCTCCTATATCCTCTCCACTGTGCAATTCCTCATCCTCGGTGATTTCAACCTCCATCTCAGATTCACCTGCCATTTCTGTTGTCACTCTGTCCTCCTTAAACAACTCCCAACATGTAAATTGTCTAAGAAGCATAAAACAGTTAAAGAAGCTCATTATGTGCCTCTGGTGGCTTTTTGAAAGACTTAACTAATTAGTCCCACTTCCCTGCTCTTTCCCCATCATCCTGCAAAATGCTTCCTATTCAAACCAACATTTAATTGCCCTTTGACCCTGACCTTTTCAGTACTTACAGATCATAACAACTCATGGCCTATTTTTCCCTCATAGCCCATGTGGTTCTTTTATCTTACGTTCTTCCCTGTATCTGCACTATCAACACCATTTATAGTTTAGAACATCTGTATTAAATCTCCCTTTAGTCACCTGTGCTCTAAGGCTGCTTTAGACTCTCCAACTTTCATAACCACTCTCCAAATTTCTGGCTACTTCCACTTTGTTAATTCCAAAGTCATCCTCAGCCACTTCCATTTCCCACTTGCCAACACATCCCCACCCATTCCAACCCCACTTCCTCTGTAGCAACAATAAAGCTTAAATAAGCAATAATCTATCCGACAAAGGAATCTAACCAATTCTCCTTGACATGGAGAAGTCAAACCTCCTTCAACAAACCTACAACCTCCACATAGTTGGATGGGCAGCAGGCTGTTGAGAATACCACCTCCAAGATACAAACCACTCTGACTTGGAAATATATCATCATTCCTTCACTGTTGCAAGATCAGAAGACTGCAAATCCCTTCCTAACAACATGGTAAATGTATCAATGCCACATGGAATGTAACAGTTTAAGAAGGCAAGTCACCACACTGTCTCAAAGGACTTAGGGATGGACAATCAATGCTGGCCCTGCACTCAGACTTGCTTATTTTGGTTACATTTGGTGGGAAACGAGACTGGCAGAACAGAGTCAAGCCCAGACCCAAATGTTATACTAGCCATATTCCGTGTAGTAATCGCTGCATCATGTGGCTCCCTATATTTGACACATATTTTAGATGTTCTTGCCTAGTTGTAGATTCAAAGAGCCTGCTAAGTATAATATTCAATTTGTATTGTGATCAAAAATAGGGGAATGTAATGATTTATTGCAGTTCCAAAAGCATAACAATTGACACCAGTAATGATTTTGATGTAAGCTTATTATTGTGGAGCAAGGGATCTTTGGTTATCAATACCTGAGATATTTTGTATATTTATTTTAAAATTGAATCCTTGAATATTTTTGTTTCAGTTGACATGGATTTCATGAGGTGTGCTATAAAAGACATTGAAGATGGAGTTCAGACACCTGTATTTAACACAGCCATTTGCCTACGTCAGACATTAATACATCAATTTTTAAAGACGTACCTACATACATATAAAAATAGCTGCAGCGCTGAGCCTATTCCTGTAATCCTGTATGAAATGTTTGATGGCAGCCTCAGATTTATGGATTTCCACCCTGAGGTAAGTTTACATTTGCAGTATTTTATGGTAAATTTTCCAATGACTTCCTGGATGGCCTAGAAAAGGCCATATAAGTTTTCAATACCAAACCAATAAAGTGTGTAGTAATGGTTAATTAGTACACCCTGTGATGTCATTTATTATGGTTCATTATAGCTATTTGCTGTAGTGACATCAAGCAACACAAATTAAGAAAAGACCACTCAGCCCATCAGCTTAGTTGTATTCATTGCTTTTGTACAACTTAACCAATTATATTCTGTCAGCTACTCAGATCAAATACTGTCAAGAATGAGCTGATTTACATGAGCTGATTTGAATTGCTTCAAATAATTTTTTTGAACGCCATGAATTAAAACCACCCCAGCCAGAGCCTGAGAAACATCTGTTATTTAATAGGTAGTCCTCACTTAGACTTGCCTAACCTTCAAGAACCCGAACATAGAATTGGCATTCAGATCTCAGAACTAATGACAAAACTAAACCTGTCTTGAGTGATTTGTACAGCAAACATTTCACAATAAGAAATTAAATTACCTACATTTACAGTCTGCAAAATGAAGACTTGAAGTTTTTTTTTCCAAATGGCAGCACAAAAATAAAATTGTGATTTCTTAGCCTCCTTGGTTTACTTTTAAAACTTTTGGCACTGTCAACAAATTCAAATTGTGCATATTGCAGTCTATCTTAGATTGTGTATCTGTTTTTAATGGGAAATTATATTTCTTGGTGTGAAAATAGTGTTGGCAAGACCAGTATTTGTTGTCCATCCTTAATAATAAACAGGATTGTCTGGTTTCATGTTTGCATTTGCCTCAAGCCTCTAAGCTTCTTCAGTCTGAATGACCCAGGGAAATTTATTTCATTCATTCATGAGTGCGACCCAATGGCAGGTCCTTGGATCATTGTTTGCTGATATTTCACCCTGAGCTGTTTTCTTGGCACTTCTGTTTGTGACGGTTTGCCATTGCCTTCTGCTCTCCGGGGCAATGTGCAGAAGTGGATCCCAGGTCGAACTCAGCTGGAACCAAAACCAAATTTCTCATTGGCATTATTCTAAACTACACACTAGCTATTTAGCGAACTGAGCTAAGTGCAGTCTCCATGGAAACTTATTTAACTCTCCTAAAATTAGTGTGGAGAAATATGAAATGCAGTCAAAGAAAAATGTATACCTAATGATATTCAAAAAAAAATAAAAGCCATTATCGTTATTGAAAAAACTGAAAAATCAAAGTCCTTTCTCCTACTTTTCCTCTATTCACATATGCCCCCATTTCCCTTCTCCTTCCTGAAGCTGACTGCTTTCCCTGAAATGATGAAGTATTGATATATAGCTGCCAGGTGCCCCCTTATGTCTCATCTAAAGTGACCATTTCTCATATGTAAACATTGGTGTGAACCACAGACAAACCTGTTTTTCTCAACATGGTTAGTGTTTACCCCAGTTCAACACCGGCATTTCCACATCATTTCTCAACATGTCCACACATAGGAACTTCTAATTGTAGTCAGTCAGGAATGGGGACCATGATTTTCCATGCTCTAACCTAGGGACTGAAACCATTCATAGCGTCGATACGCTCTTGCATTTCAGATTAGAAATCACAGAATCCTTACAATACAGAAAGAGGCCATTCAGCCCATTGTGTCTGTACTGACCACAATCCCACCCAGTGCCTATTCCCATAACCCCACACAGTTACCCTGCTAATCCCACTGACACTAAGGGGCAACTTAACATGGCCAATCCATCTAACCTGCATATCTTTGGACTATGGGAGGAAACTGGAGCACTCGGACGAAACCCACACAGACACAGGCAGAATGTGCAAACCCCACACAGACAGTGACCTGAGGCTGGAATTGAGCTGGGTGCTATGAGGCAGCAGTGCTAACCACTGCACCAGCCCAAATATTAGCATTGACTTTGAATCAAGCTTGGCTTCTATGGCTCATTTCTACATTGATGTGCAAAAGTTAGCATCATTTAGGGTAACAGAGTGGCATAGGGACAGCACACTGAAAAATGCTATTGCCCAAAATAAAGATGTAACTGCACCCGACAAAATGCTCTCCAGTGTATGAGTTTGGAATGTTCTCAAAGTTGCCTTGGCTGTACTGGAAGTGCAATGGATACATCATTGACTCTATTTGTCTGGTGATGTTACACAATGCAGCAACAATAGCTGTGAGAAAATTCTCACATGTGGATTTAACTGTACATCAGTTTATATTTATTGATGTCACATCAATAGACACTTGGAATTCATGATTCCAATAGGAATTCCAATAGGAAGGCATGGCTTTAAATTAAGGGGGGGTAGTTATAGGACGGATGTCAGGGGTAGGTTCTTTACCCAGAGGGTGGTGAGGGATTGGAATGCCCTGCCTGCTGCGGTTGTAAATGCGCCTAGTTTGGGGGCGTTTAAGAGATCCGTGGATAGGTTTATGGACGAAAAGGGATTGGTTTAGGTTAGTGGGTCATTGTTTTTTAACTGGTCGGCGCAACATCGTGGGCCGAAGGGCCTGTTCTGCGCTGTAATGTTCTATGTTCTATGTTCTAACACTTTGTTTTATTTTTGCATAAATGTGAGGAATGGATGCTTCGCTCCAGAGTGATTCTGCTGATAAATTAGAGATCTTTTATCAAAATAAACTCTAATCATAACACAGTTTAAATATCGTTCAAATAATCTGAAGTGGCTTAACTTTTATCAGTTGAATAATATTTATAATGAAAGGAAACCATTCTAATTTTTCACCATTTCAGTTCTAATTAAACAATATTTAACAATATTTCTCATAGAATTTAAACACACTTTAAATATAGTTAGCAATCACAGATATACTTGCTCTGATTTGGGTAATGGCCTTGGAGCTTTTAGAGAGGCTTTGATTTTCAGAGCAGCCTCCATCTTTAAGCAACTCCAGTCAGCAAATAACACAGAAAGGTATTTCTCTGTTACTAAACTAGCTCCTCCCATCAACCTCATGATCAGATGACCCTGTACAGCTAAACACATTTTCCATTATATTGCTCAAAGAAACCCTGGGGTCCTCTTTATTGATAAACAACAGGCTATTAACCTCCTGCTAAATAAATAATACACAGCTAAAATGAGTGATTATCCTGCTGTTCCAGCATCTGAGCCGCAGGTTTACCAGACACACTGGCTCCTTTTAAAAAAACACTGACTCTTAAAACACTCTACAAAAACATAAAATATATTAAAACACAGTATCATCATGATGGACAGCAATACGCCTTCCTCAGTCAACCCCTTTCCATCTTCAGTTGCTTCATCAGTGATTTACCTTCCATCATAAGGTCACACGTGGGGATGTTTTCTGATAATTACTCAATGGGATTCATGACTCCACAGATACTGAAGCAGTCAGTGATCATATACAGCAAAATCAGTACAATATACAGGCTTGAGCCAATAAGTAACAAGCAACATTCAAACCACACAAGTGCAAGACAATGACCATCTCCTACAAGAGAGAATCTAACCATCTCTCCTTAACATAATAGCATTACCATCATTAAATCACCCAATAATCAACATTTTGGGGTTACCAAAAGAGAAAACGCTGGAAAGTTTCAGCAGGTCTAGCAGCACAAAGAGCTGGCGTTTCGTGTCCACATGACCCTTTGTCAAAGCTAAAAGGTATAGAAAGCGGGAGATATTTATACTGCAGGGTGAGGGAATGAAAGACAGCCACAGAAACCAGGGGAAAAGGCTGCTACTGGCAGTCCATAGAGAGAATAAAGGGTGTGAATGGCCAAACGGCAGAGAAGCTGAAATCAGAGGGTAAACTGTGACAGATGAAGATATGGGGGGAGGAATGGGTGGGAGAGAGGTAAAATTTAGAAAAACGGGGAAAGAGGAAGCAAAAAGGGAGAAAAGGTAAGGAAATGGGAAATAAAGTAAGGGGAAAGAGTGGTGGGGGGAAGAAAAATGAAGACAGACAATAAAGAAATAAATGGTAGGGAACAGTTGTAAATGCGCCTAGTTTGGGGGCGTTTAAGAGATCCGTGGATAGGTTTATGGATGGAAAGGGATTGGTTTAGGTTAGAGGGTCATTGTTTTTTAACTGGTCGGCGCAACATCGTGGGCCGAAGGGCCTGTTCTGCGCTGTAATGTTCTATGTTCTAACAGTAAAACAATTTATAAAATGAAAACAAAGGAGGCTAAGATGGGGTTGAGCTAACATCGAGGGCCGAAGGGCCTGTACTGCGCTGTAATGTTCTAACCATCTGAAGTTGTTGAATTCAGTGTTGAGACTGGAATGCTGTAAAATGCCTATTCTCCCATTTACATTGAGCTTCACTGGCCCTGGGCAGCAATGTGGGCATGGGAGCAGGATCGTGTGTTAAAATGGCAAACAACCGGAAGGTCAGGGTTCTGATTGTGTACAGACCAAAGGTGCTCAGTAAAGCCTCTGGGGATTACTACTGATCAGAAATTGAATTGGCCTGCCACATAAATAAGAACATAAGAACATAAGAAATAGGAGCAGGAGTAGGCCATCTAGCCCTTCGAGCCTGCCCCGCCATTCAATAAGATCATGGCTGATCTTATTGATGGCTCAGTTCCACTTTCCCGCCCTCTCCCCATAACCCTTAATCCCCTCTCTTATCAAGAACCCATCAACCCGCTTCTTAAAAATATTTAGCGAGGCAGCCTCCACCACTTCAACGGGCAGAGAATTCCAGAGATTCACCACCCTTTGAGTGAAGAAGTTCCTCCTCAACTCCGTTCTAAACCGCCTCCCCTTTATCTTGAGGCTGTGCCCCCTAGTCCTACTGTCTTTTTTGAGCGGGAAGAGTCTCTCCACCTCTATCCTATCCATCCCATTCATCATCTTATACGTCTCAATGAGATCTCCCCTCATTCTTCTAAACTCTAACGAGTACAAGCCAAGTTTATTCAGCCTCTCCTCATAGCTCAATCCCCTCAACTCCGGTATCAGCCTAGTAAACCTCCTCTGCACTCCCTCCAGGGCCAAAATATCCTTGCGCAGGTGCGGTGCCCAAAACTGCACACAGTACTCCAGCTGCGGCCTCACCAATGCCCTATACAGCTGCAGCAAGACCTCCCTACTTTTATATTCAATCCCCCTCGCTATGAAATACTGTGGCTACAACACCAGGTCAGAGGAATCCTGTGATGAGTAACCCACTTCCAAATCCACCATCCACAAGGCACAAGTCAGAGTGTGATGGAATAGTCTCCATTTGCCTGGATGAGTGCAGCTCCAACAACACTCAAGTAGCTCAACACTATTCAAAACAAAGCAGCCCACTTTATTTCATTTGGCACTGCCACATAGTGACAGCAGTGTGTACCATCTACAAAATACACTTCAGGAACTCACCAAGGCTTCTCAGGCAGCACTTTCCATACTTGTGACCTCTACCACCTTGAAGGACAAGGGCAGCAGATACTTAGGAACACTACCGCCTGCAAGTTCTCCTCCAAGCCGCATATCACCCTGACTTGGAAATATGTCGCCATTCCAGCACTGTCTGGGATGTATGTGGTGAGGGAATCTAGTAGTGTTTCAGGGGAGTTTACTTGTAGGAAGTGTGTTAGATTGCAGCTTCTGGAGGAGCGTGTAAAGGAGCTGGAGGTGGAGTTAGAGGAACTCCGCATAATTCGGGAGGCAGAGGTGGAAATCGATAGGAGTTATAAGGAAATAGTCACTCCTAAAAATGAGTCTTGGGTCACTGCCAGGAAGAGGGGAAAGAAGCAATCGGGGGGACAATCCCCTGGGGCGGTTCCCCTCCAAAATAGGTTTTCGGTCCTGGAGGCTACAGTTCAGGAGGAAACAACTGGGGATAGTCAAAGGGACCAGGTCACTGGGGGTGAGCCTAGTGTGAAAGCTCAGGTGGTTAGGGGCTGTAAACGATTGGGCCTCGTGATTGGGGACTCCACGGTTAAGGGGACAGATAGGAGGGTCGGAAGTAAAGGTAGGGACTCAGGGCTGGTGTGTTGCCTATCAGGGGCTGGGGTCCGGGATGTATCTGAAAAGGTATTCAGGACTCTTAGAGGAGAGGGAGATCAACCCCAAGTTATTGTTCATGTGGGGACACATGACATAGGGAGGTTAAGGGAAGGGGATATTAAGCAGAGATTTATGGAGTTGGGGTGGAAACTAAAGGCCAAGACTGATAGAGTGGTTATCTCCGGACTCTTGCCTGTGCCACGAGATAGTTTAGAGAGGAATAGAGAAAGGGAAAGTTTGAACTTGTGGCTGAGAGGATGGTGCAGGAGGGAGGGGTTCAGGTACTTAAGCAATTGGGGCTCGTTCTGGGGAAGGTGGGACCTCTATAAGAGGGATGGTCTACACCTGAATCAGAAGGGGACCAATATCCTGGGGGGTAAGTTTGCTAGGGTTATGCAGGGAAGTTTAAACTGATTCGGAGGGGGGGAGGGATCCTGAGTAGAGGGGTTGAAAGTGAGGGGTGCATGGATGGGGACTGCAATGCATGGCATCGCAGGGGTGGGGTGGAGCAGGGTTTGAAATGTGTTTACTTCAATGCGAGGAGTATTCGCAATGAAGTGGGTGAACTTGCAGCGTGGATCAGTACCTGGGACTTCGATGTTGTGGCCATTTCAGAGACATGGATAGAGCAGGGGCAGGAATGGATGCTGCAGGTCCCGGGGTTTAAATGTTTTAGTCGAAGTAGAGAAGGAGGTAGAAGGGGGGGAGGGGTAGCATTATTGGTCAGGGATTGTATTACAGTGTCAGAGAGGAGGTTTGATGAGGACTTGTCTGTTGAGGTAGTATGGGCGGAGATTAGAAATAGGAGAGGAGAGGTCACCCTGTTGGGAGTCTTTTATAGACCTCCTAAAAGTTCTAGAGAGGTTGAGGAAAGGATTGCGGAGACGATCCTGGTTAGGAGTGAAAGTAATAGGGTAATTGTTATGGGGGATTTTAACTTTACTAATATTGATTGGAATTGTTATAGCTCTAGCTCGTTAGAGGGGTCAGTTTTTGTGCAAAGTGTGCAGGAAGGTTTTTTGACTCAGTATGTAGATAGGCCAACTAGAGGTGAGGCTATATTGGATTTGGTGCTGGGAAGTGAGCCAGATCAGGTGTTGGATTTGGAAGTTGGTGTGCATTTTGGTGATAGTGACCACAATTCGGTTATGTTCACCTTAGTGATGGAAAGGGATAGGCATGAATCTCGGGCCAGTGGTTTTAGCTGGGGGAAGGGTAATTATGAGGCTATTAGGAGAGAATTAGGAAACATAGGTTGGACTAGGAGATTACAGGGATTGGGAACGTCCGAAATGTGGAGTTTTTTCAAGGAGCAGCTACTGCGAGTCTGTGATAGGTATGTCCCTGTCAGGCAAGGTGGAATTGGTAAGGCTAGGGAACCGTGGTGCACCAAAAAAGTTGATTCGTTGGATAAAAAGAAAAAGGAGGCTTATGTTCGGATGAGACGTGAGCACTCGGATAGTGCACTAGAGAGCTTTAGATTGGCTAGGAGGGAGTTGAAGAGCGAGCTAAGAAGGGCTAAAAGAGGACATGAGAAGACTTTGGCTGATAGGGTTAAGGAGAATCCTAAGGCGTTCTATAGGTATGTCAAGAACAGAAGGTTGGTTAGGGCAAGGTTAGGGCCAGTTATAGACGGAAGAGGGAAGTTATGTGTGGAACCGGAGGAGATTGGTGAAGCATTGAACCAATATTTCTCTTCGGTGTTCACGCAGGGGGACATGGATATAGCTGAGGAGGACACTGGGTTTCAGGGGAGTAGAATTGACAGCGTTACAGTTGATAAGGAGGATGTGCTGGATATTCTGGAGGGTCTGAAAATAGATAAGTCCCCTGGTCCGGATGGGATTTACCCCAGGATTCTCTGGGAGGCAAGAGAAGTGATTGCAGAGCCTCTGGCTCTGATCTTCAGGTCGTCGTTGGCCTCTGGTATAGTACCAGATGATTGGAGGTTAGCAAATGTTGTCCCATTGTTTAAGAAGGGGAACAGAGACTTCCCCGGGAATTATAGACCGGTGAGTCTCACTTCTGTTGTGGGCAAGGTTTTGGAAAAAATTATTAGGGATAGGATTTATAGTTATTTGGAGAGTAATGAGTTGATTGGAGATAGTCAGCATGGTTTTGTGGCGGGTAGGTCGTGCCTTACTAACCTTATTGAGTTTTTTGAGAAAGTGACCAAAGAGGTGGATGGGGGTAAGGCAGTTGACGTGGTGTATATGGATTTTAGTAAGGTGTTTGATAAGGTTCACCATGGTAGGCTTCTGCACAAAATGCAGATGTATGGGATTGGGGGTGATCTAAGGAACTGGATTAGGAATTGGCTAGCGGATAGGAGACAGAGGGTAGTGGTTGACGGTAAATATTCATCATGGAGTTCGGTTACAAGTGGTGTGCCTCAGGGATCTGTGTTGGGGCCACCGCTGTTTGTGATTTTTATTAATGATCTGGATGAGGGTATAGTTGGGTGGATCAGTAAATTTGCTGATGACACCAAAGTCGGAGGTGTGGTAGATAGTGAGGAAGGGTGTCATAGTTTGCAGGAAGACTTAGACAGGTTGCAGAGCTGGGCCGAGAGGTGGCGGATGGAGTTTAATGCAGAGAAATGTGAGGTAATTCACTTTGGTAGGAATAACAGATGTGTTGAGTATAGGGCTAACGGGAAGACTTTGAATAGTGTGGAGGAGCAGAGGGATCTAGGTGTATGTGTACATAGATCCCTGAAAGTTGGGAATCAAGTAGATAAGGTTGTTAAGAAGGCATACAGTGTCTTGGCGTTTATTGGTAGGGGGATTGAATTTAGGAGTCGTAGCGTTATGTTGCAACTGTACACAACTCTGGTGCGGCCGCACTTGGAGTATTGTGTGCAGTTCTGGTCCCCACATTACAGGAAGGATGTGGAGGCTTTGGAGAGGGTGCAGAGGAGGTTTACCAGGATGTTGCCTGGTATGGAGGGGAGATCCTATGAGGAGAGGCTGAGGGATTTGGGGTTGTTTTCGCTGGAAAGAAGGCGGCTAAGAGGGGATCTTATTGAAACATATAAGATGATTAGAGGTTTAGATAGGGTGGATAGTGATAGCCTTTTTCCTCTGATGGAAAAATCTAGCACGAGGGGGCATGGCTTTAAACTAAGGGGGGGTAGTTATAGGACAGATGTCAGGGGTAGGTTCTTTACCCAGAGGGTGGTGAGGGATTGGAATGCCCTGCCTGCTGCAGTTGTAAATTCGCCTAGTTTGGGGGCGTTTAAGAGGTCTGTGGACAGGTTTATGGACGAAAAGGGATTGGTTTAGGTTAGTGGGTCATTGTTGTTGTTTTTTTTTAAACTGGTCGGCGCAACATCGTGGGCCGAAGGGCCTGTTCTGCGCTGTAATGTTCTATGTTCTATGTTCTATGTCTCTTGGTCAAAATGTGGAACACCTTTCAGCAGCATTGTGAGTGTACCTACACCATACAGGGTACAGCACTGTGGGTGTACCTACACCATACAGGGTACAGCACTGTGGGTGTACCTACACCATACAGGCTGCAGCACTGTGGCTGTACCTACACCATACAGGCTGCAGCATTGTGAGTGTACCTAAACCATACAGGCTGCAGCACTGTGGGTGTACCTACACCATACACTGCAGCATTGAGAACATAAGGACACAAGAAATAGGAGCAGGAGTCGGCCATCTAGCCCTTCGAGCCTGCCCCGCCATTCAATAAGATCATGGCTGATCTGAAGTGGATCAGTTCCACTTTCCCACTTTCTCCCTTAATTCCCTTGTCAATCAGAAATCTATCTACCCGTGACTTAAATATATTCAGCGAGGTAGCCTCCACTACTTCAATGGGCAGACAGTTCCAGAGATTCACCACCCTTTGAGCGAAGAAGTTCCTCCTCAACTCCAATCTAAATTGCCCTCCCCTTATCTTGAGGCTGTGCCCTCTAGTCCTGTTATCCTTTCTAAGCGGGAAGAATCTCTCTACCTCTACCCTATCCATGCCCTTCATTATCTTATACGTCTCTATAAGATCCCCCCTCAGCCTTCTAAACTCCAGCGAGTACAGACCCAGTCTATTCAATCTCTCTTCATAAGCTAACCGCCTCATCTCTGGTATCAGCCTAGTAAACCTCCTCTGCACTCCCTCCAAGGCCAATATATCCTTCCGCAAGTGTGGTGACCAAAACTGCACACAGTACTCCAGCTGCGGCCTCACCAGTGCCCTGTACAGTTGCAGCAAGACCTCCCTGCTTTTATATTCTATCCCCCTTGCTATAAAGGCCAGCATCCCATTTGCCTTCTTGATCACCTGCTGCACCCGCAGAGTGAGTTGTACCTACACCATACAGGCTGCAGCACTGTGGGTGTACCTGCACCATACAGGCTGCAGCACTGTGGCTGTACCTACACCATACAGGGTACAGCACTGTGGCTGTACCTACACCATACAGGGTACAGCACTGTGGGTGTACCTACACCATACAGGGTACAGCACTGTGGGTGTACCTACACCATACAGGGTACAGCACTGTGGGTGTACCTACACCATACAGGCTGCAGCAGTTCAAAAAGGCAGCCCACCACCAACTTCTCAAGGGCAATTAGAAATGGGCAATAAGTGTTGGC
Source organism: Carcharhinus amblyrhynchos (assembly GCF_965287045.1). Classification (NCBI taxonomy): domain Eukaryota; kingdom Metazoa; phylum Chordata; class Chondrichthyes; order Carcharhiniformes; family Carcharhinidae; genus Carcharhinus; species Carcharhinus amblyrhynchos. The sequence continues at coordinate 2,344,621 of NC_137342.1, read as the reverse complement.
CTGGCCAGTTTGCAGTACAGTGGTTAGCACAGTTGCCTCACAGCACCAGAGGCCTGGGTTCAATTCCAGACTTGGGTCACTGTCAGTGCGGAGTCTGCAAGTTCTCCCCGTCTCTGCATGGGTGTCCTCCAGTTGCTTCAATTTCCTCCCACAGTCCAAAGATGTGTAGGTTGGGTGGATTAGACACAGTAAATTGTTGGGGTCATGGGGATTGGAGGTGGGGGCGGGGGACTAGTTGGTGGCAGGTGGTGGTTTTGGGCTGGAACTAGGGAATTTATCCTTTCAGAAAGTCAGTGCAGACTCGATGGGCTGAATAGTCTCATCTGCACTGTAGGGTTTCTATAGTATATGCACATCCCATGAATGGAAAGAAATCTAAGAGGCCTCCAACTTCAGCCTATTTAGGGATTTTATCTTGGGCAGAATTTTGCCATCCTGTCGCTGGGTGGACGGGACTGCAAAATACAGAGAACCATTCAACAATCCATTGACTTCAGCGGAATGGAAAATCCCACAGGCTAAAGGCCCTGCAAACTCCACTCCCTAATTTTAAATCTTTAATTCATGTCAAATTAGTAAAGATTTTGTATTTTGCAGATTTATACAAGTGTCTTTGGAGAGTATCTTCTAACAACCCCAGGGGACAGTTTCACTGGTCAACTTACTCCTCGGATAAGCCTGGCAGTGAATTCTATAGACAAAGAGCTACGTGTCCAGTGGTACCTGCCAGCTCTGGCAATATCTCCGACAAGTTGTGAAACTCAGAAGGTAATAATTAAGTGTAAAACAGCATACAGATAGTGAACTAGGACTCAGGAAGTATCTGTGAAATTATTGTGTATATTTACTTATTTAGCTACACCGTCCTTTAGACGCATCCCTTGTTTCTTGCCCCATTGGCTCTGGAGAACAAACTCTAACGTTCATCTCCCCTGCCTTTCACCTTATCATAGACCTTCCTTTTCCCTTGTCCCACATATCCCTTCTCGACGTTTGTTGCAAGTTTAACTTTTTCTAGTTCTGATGAAGGATCATTTGTCAATGGAGGTGATTTTCAGCCTGAAGGCATGGTCAGGGAGAACAGTGTCACAGGCTGAAAATCTGGAGAGAATTGTGTTTCTCGGAGAGATCATGTTCCATGATTTTCCCCACCCGTGACTGACATGGTGAGGTTTAAATTGACACATAAGAACATAAGAACATAAGAAATAGGAGCAGGAGTAGGCCATCTAGCCCTTCGAGCCTGCCCCGCCATTCAATAAGATCATGGCTGATCTGTCGTGGCTCAGTTCCACTTTCCCGCCCTCTCCCCATAACCCTTAATCCCCTTGCCTATCAAAAACCCATCAACCCGCGTCTTAAAAATATTTAGCGAGGCAGCCTCCACCACTTCAACGGGCAGAGAATTCCAGAGATTCACCGCCCTTTGAGTGAAGAAATTCCTCCTCAACTCCGTTCTAAACCGCCCCCCCCCCTTTATCTTGAGGCTGTGCCCCCTAGTCCTACTGTCTTTTTTGAGCGGGAAGAGTCTCTCCACCTCTATCCTATCCATCCCATTCATCATCTTATACGTCTCAATGAGATCTCCCCTCATTCTTCTAAACTCTAACGAGTACAAGCCTAGTTTATTCAGCCTCTCCTCATAGCTCAATCCCCTCAACTCCAAGCACAAAGCGAGAACCTCATGTTAATGCATTTGAATACATTTTCATTTCATTGTTAGGCCCTTCGCCATATTTTCAAACTTCACCGAGGTGAATGACATGTGCCAACTTGGCAATGCCAATCTGTGCCAGGGGCAGTGTTGGGGGCAGACCCTCGTGGCAGCTTCATGTGGAGAGGGTTACGGTGGTTAGGGGGGGTTGGGGGAGGTTGGCAGGGAAGAGTGTGCACTGAAGGGGGAGAAATTGTCAGCGATGATTGAGGGTGAGGGAGTAAGATGGAGGTGCTGACGATGACTGTTTGGGGGGTGGGGGGTGGGGGGGGGGGGGGGGCGGGGGCAACGATATCCCTGTGGTTAGATGTGAGGCAGGCTATTTTCTTGTTCTGATCAGGGCATCCTTGGCATTGGTTTTGCTGGCACCTTCAGGCCCAGATCCTCAAAATGATGGCATGAGACACATTCCCCCCTGTTTATTCTGAGAGAAAGCCTGCCTGTTTCTTTGGAGAGAAACATACTAATCTTCAGTCAGGTCCTGACAGTTTGCCATTTTTTTTGATAGGATTCTATCCACACAGTCGTACATCACAGAAAAAGGCCCTTCAGCCCATCTGTCATCAAGGCCATCAAGTAACTATCTATTCTAATTCCATTTTCCAGCACTTGGTCTGAAGTCATGTCTGTTATGGTGTTCTTATTGCTCATCTAAACTCTTCTTAAATGTTGTGAGGGTTTCTGCGCCTACCAACCTTTCAAGCAGAGTTCCAGATTCCCACACCCTCTGGGTGAACAGATTTTCCTTACCATCTCCTACAAACCTCCTGCCCCTTAACTTAAGGGAGGAACTTAAGGAAAGAGTTAGGAGGACTAAAAGGGATCATGAAAAGTCCTTGGCAAACAGGATTAAGAAAACCCTAAGGCATTTTATACGTATGTAAAGAGCAAGAGGGAAGCCAGGGAGACGGTTGGTCCACTCATGGATAGTGAGGGAATCTATGCATGGAACCAGAGGAAATGGGTAAGATACTAAATGAATACTTTGCCTCAGTATTCAGCAAAGAGAAGGGCTTGATGGATGAGGAGCCAAGGCTAGGGTGTTCAGATATTTTGGATCATGTTGCTATCAAGAAGGAGGAGGTGTTAGGCATCTTAAAAAGCATTAACGTAGATAGGTCCCCAGGGATCTATCCCAGAATACTGAGGGAGCAAGGGTAGAAATTGCTGGGGCTTTGACAGAAATCTTTGTATCCTCGTTGGCTACAAGTGAAGTTCCAGAGGACTGGAGGATAGCCAATGCGGTTCCATTGTTTAAGAGGGGCAGCAGGGATAATCCAGGAAATTATAGGCTGGTGAGCCTTATGGCAGTGGGAGGGAAATTGTTGGAAAAGATTTGTCGGGACAGATTGGACTCACATTTGGAAACGAATGGGTTAATTAGTGATAGACAGCATGGTTTTGTGAAGGGGAGGTCATGCCTCACTAACTTGATCAAGTTTTTTGAGGAAGTGACGAAGATGATAGATGAGGGAAAGGCAGTGGTTGCTGTATACATGGACTTCAGTAAATCCTTTGACAGGATACCTCATAGTAGACTGCTACAAAAGGTGAAGTCACACAGAATCAAAGGAGAGCTGGCAAAATGGATAAAGAACTGGCTTGGCCACAGAAGACAGAGGATAGCAGTAGAGGGGTGCTTTTCTGAATGGAAGGCTGTGACTAGCGGTGTTCCATAGGGATCAGTTCTGGGGCCTTTGTTGTTTGTAGTTTATGTAAATGATTTGGAGGAAAATGTAGCTGGACTGATTAGTAAGTTTGCAGAAGACACAAAAACTGGTGGAGTTGCAGATAGTAAAGAGGATTGTCAGAGGATACAGCAAGATATAGACCAGTTGGAGACTTGAGCGGAGAAATGGCAGATGGAGTTTAATCCGAACAAATGTGAGATAATGCATTTTGGAAGGTGCAATGTGTGTAGGAATTATACAGTAAATGATAGAACCCTTATCAGTATTGACAGGCAGAGGGATCTGGGTGTACATGTCCACTGATCACTGAAAGTGGCAACGCAGGTGGATAAATTAGTCAAGAAAATATAAGATGTGCTTGCCTTCATTGATCAGGACATTGAGTATAAAAATTGGTGGGTCATGCTGCAGCTATACAGAACCTTAGTTAGGCCTCATTTGGAATATTGTGTACAATTCTGGTCGCCACACAAGCAGAAGGATGTGGCCGTTTTGGAGAGGATATAGAAGCTGGATGTTGCTTGGGTCTGGGGGGTATTAGCTATGAGGAGAGATTGGATCACTCGCTTTGTTTTCACTGGAAAGACAAAGGTTGAGGGTGACCTGATAGAGATTTTATGAGGGGCATGGACAGAGTGGATAGTCAGATGCTCTTTCCTAGGGTAGAAAGGTCAAGTACTAGGGGACATAGGTTTAAGATGACTGGGGAAAAGTTTAGAGGAGATGTGCAAGGCAAGTTTTTTATTAGACAGAAGGTGCTGAATGTCTGGAATGCGCTGCCTGGGAGATGGTGGGAATGAGTATGATAGCAACATTTAAGGGGCATTAGATGAATACATGAATAGAATGGGAATGGAAGGATATGGACTTCATAAGTGCCTACAGTTTTAGTTTAGGCAGGCATCATGATTGGAGTAGGCTTGGAGGGCCGATGGGTCTGTTCCTATGTTGTACTGTTCTTTGTTAAATCTGTGCCCTCAGGTTATTGACCCCTCTATCAAGGGGAAAAGTTCCTTCCTATCTACCTACCCAATGTCCCTCATAATTTTATACATGTCAATCAGGTTCCCCTTCAGCCTTCTCTGCTCCAAGGAAAACAGCCTCAGCCTAATCAGTCTCTTGGCCAAGCTGAAACACCCCGGCCCAGGTAATATTCTGGTGAATCTCCTCTGCACCTTCTCGAGTGCAATCACATCCTTTCTACAGTGTGGCGACCAGAACTGCACACAGCATTCTTGCTGTGGCCGAACCAGTGTTTTAGACAGCTCCATCACAACCTTGTATTCTATGTCTCAGTCAATAAAGGCAAGTATCCCATCTGCCTTCTTAACCATCTTATCTACCTGTCTTGCTGCCTTCAGAGATCTATGGATATGCATAGCAAGGTCACTGTGGTCCTCTGTACTTCCTCGCATCTGACATTTTATTGTGTATTTTCCTGCCTTGGTAGTCTTCCCTAAATGCATTATCTCAGTTTTTAGGGTTAGATGCCATTTACCACTGTTCTGCCATCTAACTAACCTGTCTATTATCATCCTATAATCAAAGACTTTCCTCTTCGCTATTTACTATACCAACAATTTTCATGTCATCTGCGAACTTGCTTATCGTACCTCCTGCTTACATGTCTAGATCATGAATGTATACTCCAACCAGCAAGAGACCCAGCACCGATCTGAAACAAGGAGTGGAATTTTCCATTTCTGACACTAAGTGTGTTGGCAAGCAGATTTCACATTGTTTATCCTGAGGGGAAGCACGGTGGGAATTTGCATCCAATTTCACTTTCAGTCGTTTATTAATTATGCATTGGCGAGTTTCTCTCCGAATCACGTGAACTAATTCACCTGCCTTGTCACCAGCTAATGAGCCCAAAGGTCCGGACACCATTTTTAAATACCGCCTCACTCACCAGCCCAGCTGTGAAAGAATACATCTGTAAATGGCTTTGTCAAAGAGTAGAGCTGCTCCAAGGTTCAGCAGTGACTTCATGGAGATGCTCATCAACAATGTGGGAATCCTTCAGCCCAGGGATATCTCCAGGAAACACAACAACCTCACCTTGGGCTTGGGATGCCAATATAAGGGCAATCGGCACATTGGGCGACCACCTTGGAAACATCCCAGTGTAGAAGGAGGATGAATAATCTCAGTCTCTCTGCTAGGGTAATTCTACCTTCTTCTCACTCCAATCTCACACTGTATAGTGACACTGCTCAGGGATCCCACACAATATTAGCAGAGACACATTAGCACTGATTGTCTCATGGGCACTTTAGCATCACCCATGTCTCGTCTAATATACTGCACAGGCTCCATCCTCAACCCTTACTGGGGAGGGCACAGTATACAGAGCAGGCTTGTAGGCTTCCCAATCTTCTCTTCTCATCACATTCATAAGAACATAAGAACATAAGAAATAGGAGCAGGAGTAGGCCATCCAGCCCTTCGAGCCTGCCCCGCCATTCAATAAGATCATGGCTGATCTGTCGCTGCTCAGTTCCACTTTCCCGCCCTCTCCCCATAACCCTTAATCCCCTCGCTTATCAAAAACCCATCAACCCGTGTCTTAAAAATATTTAGCGAGGCAGCCTCCACCACTTCAACGGGCAGAGAATTCCAGAGATTCACCACCCTTTGAGTGAAGAAGTTCCTCCTCAACTCCATTCTAAACCGCCCCCCTTTTATCTTGAGGCTGTGCCCCCTAGTCCTACTGTCTTTTTTGAGCGGGAAGAGTCTGTCCACCTCTATCCTATCCATCCCATTCATCATCTTATACGTCTCAATGAGATCTCCCCTCATTCTTCTAAACTCTAACAAGTACAAGCCCAGTTTATTCAGCCTCTCCTCATAGCTCAACCCCCTCAACTCCGGTATCAGCCTAGTAAACCTCCTCTGCACTCCCTCCAAGGCCAAAATATCTTTGCGCAGGTGCGGCGCCCAAAACTGCACACAGTACTCCAGCTGCGGCCTCACCAATGCCCTATACAGCTGCAGCAAGACCTCCCTACTTTTATATTCAATCCCCCTCGCTATGAAGGCCAGCATCCCATTCGCCTTCCTGACCACCTGCAAGCTGGGTTTTTGCGACTCATGCACAAGGACCCCGAGGTCCCTCTGCACCGTCGCCTGCTGCAGTTTTTCGTCCCATAAGTAATAGTCCTTCCTACCATTCTTCCTACCAAAGTGGACCACCTCACACTTGCCAACATTAAATTCCATTTGCCATTTTCTGGCCCATTCGCCCAGCCTATCTAGATCCTTCTGCAGACTCTCCACACCCTCCACACAATTTGCCGTTCCCCCAATCTTGGTGTCATCAGCAAATTCCGACACTCTACACTCGGTTCCCTCCTCCAGATCATCTATATAAATGGTAAAAAGCTGAGGCCCCAGCACCGAACCTTGGGGCACTCCACTAGTCACCATCCGCCAATCCGAATTGTCTTCATCCAGGCCAAGTTTGCGCACAACATGAAGAACAGATTCCAGACTGAAGGTGGGAGGGCTGATATTGTGGACCTCATGAAATTCAAAGAGGATGCCACTGAATTGGCAAGGGAGGATAGGGAGTACTCCTGTGGGAAAGGCGAGATTGGCCTCACTCAGCAAGTCTGTATGAAAAAGCCCTCTGTGATTTAATTCTATCCTGACATTCTCAGTGAATTACTTTCAGTGCTGTATTCAGTCTGTTCTGGAACTAAACCTCTTCTCCCTGTCAGACACCGGCAGGCCCAGATACACATCGAGACCCTATATGAATCCCAGCCCCAGGCCACTTCAGACAAGGAAGCTGAGGGTCTATTCAAAAGAGTCCCATCAATGCATTCACCTGTACCTTCTGCCAGCTCAGAGACACATACACCTCGACGGCTCCTAGTTATGAAGCAGTCACGTTCTGGGGAACACCTCATGGAAATGTCTCCACATGCCTTTATACTGCTCTGATGTCCTACACCTCGCAATCTATCTTCAGTTTAATTAAATTAGCTTTGTAAACAAATACAACCCCGCAAACCTGCTTCACAGAATGACACAATAGACTTTGAAAAATATTAAAATAAAAACATTACTCATCACAACACTCCAAAACCAAATGACAGAGGCCACCCAAACAGCTTCAATAGATTTTTCATCAAATCCCCTGAGAAGTCTCACACTGGAGCTTTATCTTTCACATGAGAGTTTTCAATTTTCCCTCTCAAAGAACATGCCTTGGAATTTTCTCCCTACTGATGCTTTCTCTTGATGTCTTCACCAAGGATCCACCAGGAGAGGGTTTAACCCTCTCCTTCCAGTTTTCCTCTGACTCTGGGTCTGCATTCAAGCTTGCCCTTCCATGCCTTATCTTTTAATTTGGACCCTCTGCTCCTCACTCTTAATCTCACTTTACAGGAACTTTCTCCACATGCCTATTCTTTACTTTTGACTAAAAGGTCTTCTTGGAACATCTTCCTGTTACTCCCCCTGATGCTGGGACTTTACCGGTCTTTAGTTTGGGACTTACTTTCTGTCTTTTTTGCAATTGCTGCCTGTCTGGCAGTTTCTGTGAAATGATCTTTCGTTCTGGGTCACCTTGTTCCAATTGAACTAAAAACTGTTTTTGTTCATCTGTGGACCCCTGGTTGCTAGGCAACAACATAGTTTTCCCCTACTTGAGAATCATATAAACCTCATCAAAATGCAGGCATCTTTTAAAGTGGAACTAAAACAAGTTTTCTTAACACACAACTGCAAAAATATGAATTAGCCTTAAACTTAAAGTTATAGCTTACGCTCAAAACACACAATACAAATATAAATGACCAAAAACTTTATTTTCTAACAAAATTTCCTTGCTTAGAGGTACCATGGTAAGCAAAAACAAAACCACACTGACTGTTTGTGGCTGGTAAGAGGATGGTGTTTGCAGCTGATTTAACAAGGGTGTTTATTATATTTAAAGATCTGTGAATGACGACAACAAAAAAATTAGAGGTTTTTTTTCAGATCTTACTGCTGTTTGCCTACAATGTGAAGCCTGTTACACTGATCAGCCTCAAGACAAGCACATTAGCTAATGCTTCCTGTGGATATAAATGGATTCATTTAAAACGGTATGAACAATATACTTTTGTAAATATCTATTATCCAAAAGCCAAACATGGAGGGATTCTTATCAAGGACGGAGTTCACGAAAGAGGACATCTTAAAGAAATTGTCGACTGAAACTTTGTCTTTACATTTTATATTAATGATTTGGATGAGAGTATGGGAGGCATGGTTAGTAAGTTTGCAGATGACTCCAAGATTGGTGGCGTAGAGGACAGGAAAGAAGGTTTTCTAGGAATGCAATGGGATCTTGATCAATTGGGCCAATGGGCTGACGAAAGGCAGAAGGAGTTTAATTTAGATAAATATGCATTTTGGTAGATTGAACCAGGGCAGGACTTGCTCAGTTAATGGTAGGGCACTGGGGAGAGTTACAGAACAAAGAGATCTAGGGGTACATGTTCATGACTCCTTGAAACTGGACTCACAGGTGGACAGAGTGGTGAAGAAGGCATTCAGCATGCTTGGTTTCATCGGTCAGAACATTGAATACAGGAGTTGGAACGTCTTGTTAAAGTTGTACAAGACATTGGTAAGGCCTCACTTGGAATACTGTGTGCAGTTCTGGTCATCCTATTATAGAAAGGATATTATTAAACTAGAAAGAGTGCAGAAGAGATTTACTAGGATGCTACCGGGACTTGATGGTTTTGAGTTATAAGGAGAGGCTGGATAGACTGGGAATTTTTTCTCTGGAACATAGAAGGCTGAGAGATGATCTTGTAGAGGTCTATAAAATAAAGGGGGGCATAGATCAGCTAGATAGTCAATGCCTCTTCCCAAAGGTAGGGAAGTCTAAAACTAGGTTTAAGGTGAGAGAGGAGAGATACAGAAGTGTCCAGAGGAACAATGTTTTCACACAGAGGGTGGTGAGTGTCTGAAACAAGCTGCCAGAGGTAATAGTAGAGGCGGGTACAATTTTAAGAAGTGTTTAGACAGTTAAATGGGTACGATGGGTATAGAGGGATATGGGCCAAATGCAGGCAATTGGGACTAGCTTAGGGGTTTAAAAAAAAGGTGGCATGGACAAGTTGAGCCGAAGGGTCTGTTTCCATGCTGTAAATCTCTATGATTCTGACTCTACTGAAAAAGTGAATTTGATCTTACCAAGAATGTCAGAACAGAAGAATAATCTTTAGAAATGCAGCATTCATTAACTAGGTGTTATTTTGCTCATAATTACCAATGTGAAATACACTCAGTGCAATTTGAGATATATATCATAATTTTAAGAAACTTAAGAGTAATAATTATGCTACACAATTTATTAATTACACCTGCTAACAATCTGTCTTTTACATATTTTAATTGTCTGTAAAGCTGCAGTAATTTTGAAATCAACTTTCTTATTTACTAGATTGATATATTCTGCGGGGGACTCTGTACCATTCCCTTATTGTATCTTGAATGATGTGCAGGGCCTCCTCCGTAAAGAAGCTTGCCATGCACAAAATGTATCTCATATGTTAGAAAAGGAAAAGAATAAAGTATGTAATCATGAGCAAATTAAACTGCTGAGCAGCAATAGTTTACAAGGATTACATAGAACATACGGCACAGAAACAGACAATTCAGTCCAATGGACAGCACTGCTGCCTCACAGCACCAGGGACTCGGGTTCAATTATGGTCTTGGATCACTGTCTGTGTGGAGTTTGAACATTCTCCCCTTGTCTGCATGGGTTTCCTCCGGGTGCTCTGGTTTCCTTCCACAGTCCAAAGATGTGCAGGTCAGGTGGATTGGCCATGCTAAATTGCCCCTTATGTCCAGAGGTGTGTAAGTCAGGCGGATTGGTACTGTGTTACAGGGATAGAGCCATCAAACATTACAGTACAAAACAGGCCCTTTGGCCCTTCTTGTCTGTGCCAAATCATTTTTCTGCCTAGTCCCACTGACCTGCACTTGGACCATATCCCTCCACACCCCTCTCATCCATGAACCCGTCCAAGTTTTTCTTAAATGTTAAAAGTGACCCCACATTTACCACTTTATCCGGCAGCTCATTCCACACTCCCACCACTCTCTGCGTGAAGAAGCCCCCCCTAATATTCCCTTTAAACTTTTCCTCCTTCACCCTTAACCCATGTCCTCTAGTCTTTTTCTCCCCTAGCCTCAGTGGAAAAAGCCTGCTAACATTCACTCTATCATACCCATCATAATTTTATACACCTCCATCAAATCTCCCCTCATCCTCTGATGCTCCAGGGAATAAAGTCCTAACCTATTCAACCTTTCTCTGTAGCTTAGTTTCTCAAGTCCCGGCAACATCCTTGTAAACCTTCCTATTCTTTCAACTTTATTAATATCCTTCCTGTAATTAGGTGAACAAAACTGCACACAATACTCTAAATTCGGCCTCACCAATGTCTTATACAACCTCACTATAACATTCCAACTCTTATACTCAATACTTTGATTTATAAAGGTCAATGTACCAAAAGCACTCTTTACGACCCTATCCACCTGTGACACACTTTTAGGGAATCATATATCTATATTGCCGGATCCCTCTGTTCTACCACACTCTTCAGTGTCCTACCATTTACCTTGTATGTTCTACCTTGGTTTGTCCTTCCAAAGTGCAATACCTCACACTTGTCTGCATTAAACTCCATCTGCCATTTTTCAGCCCATTTTTCTAGTTGGTCCAAATCCCTCTGCAAGCTTTGAAAACCTTCCTCACTGTCCACTACACCTCCAATCTGTGTATCATCAGCAAATTTGCTCATCCAATTTACCACGTGAAGTAAGGAATCCATCAGCATCACAGTATGGAAGAACAAAGATAGCAGCTCGCTGGGAAGGCCTTTGTAGGGGAATACTTCAAAGACTGCACCTATTTGCAGACTGCAGTATCCAGAGGCACAGTGCAGTTTCTGTGTTCGCAGGTCCACTAAGGACGTGATCTTCTTCATTTGTCGACCACAAAAGAATTGTAAAGAATAGGCCGTCTACTTCATGGACATCAAAGCATCAGCTCTGCCGTTGACACGACAGCTCAGTGACTATCACTGATTGCTGTGCAGATACATGGATTTGGGGCAGTGTCTGTGGGAGTTTGCGCATTCTCCCTGTGCTTGCGTGGGTTTTCTCCAGGGGCTCCGGTTTCTTCCCACACCCCAAAGATGTGCTATTAGGCTGATTGGTGTAAAAAATTGTCCCTAAGTTAGTCTTCCCTCAATCTGGTTTCCAATGTGGAGTGCCATAAGCGCAGACAAGGGTCATGGGTGGAAGAGGGGACTCACAATGTTGAAATGGTGACACAGGCTCGTTGGGCCGAAGGGCCTGTTTCCTGTGCTGTGTTGTTCTTTGTTCTTTGTTCTTTGACACCATGGGCTGGATTTTCCAGCTTCCTGGCAAGACATGTTTTTATCAGGAGCAGAAATATAATGTCTGATGACAAACTCATCACCTCTAAGTTGACCCCCATAATATGCTAGATGGGTTTGTGCCTAACTCAACAGCCTGCTCACTATATTTATATCCCTTCCTTCCTCACTACCTGACCTCCAAATACCAGAAACCCCAAGCGTTTCTTCCCTCTTCCTGGGCTCTTGAAATCATAGAAGTTTTACAGTGCAAAAGCAGGCCATTCAGCCCTTCAAGGCTGCGTCGACTCTCCAAAAGAGCATCTTACTCAGGACCACCAATCTTTGACCCTATCCCCATGGCCAACTTGCACGTCTTTGGGCATCTAAACCAGCACATCTTTCACACTTTGGAAGGAAACCAGGGCATCCTGAGGAAATCCAAACAAACACGGGGAGAACTATGCAAGCTCCACACAGACAGTCACCCAAGGCCAGAATTGAACTGAGTCTCTGGCACTGTGCTAACCACTTTGCCAGTGTGCCAGCCACCCTCTTTTGAACCCCAGACCTCTTGCAAACTCGCTGATTACAACACCCAAAACGAGAATCATACACCTATGACTGTGCAGCCAAATTCCCCTCTAATTCGATTATGAAGTTTGCTGACGACACCACAGTAGTGGGTTGGTTCTCAATGACGAGACAGAGTACAGAATGAGATAGAGAACTTGGTGAGCTGGTGCAGCAACAATAATCTCTCCCTTGATGTCAACAAAAGGAGATTGTTGTTGACTTCAGAAAGCGTAAAGGAGAACATGCCCCTGTCTACATCAATGGGGATGAAGTAGAAAGGGTCGGGAGCCTCAAGTTTTTAGGTGTCCAGATCACCAACAACCTGTCCTGGTCCCCCCATGCTGACACTAAAGTTAAGAAAGCCCACCAACACCTCTACTTAAGGAGATTTGGCACGTCAGCTACCACTTTCATCAACTTTTACAGATGCACCAGAGAAAACATTCTTTCTGTTTGTATCACAGTGTGATATGGGCTCCTGCTCTGCCCAAGACTGCAAGGAACTACAAAAGATCAAAAATGTAGCCCAATCCATCATGCAAACCAACCTCCCATCCATTGATTCTGTCTACACTTCCCGCTGCCTCAGCAAAGCAGCCAGCACAATTAAGGACCCCACGCGCCCCGGACATTCTCTCTTCCACCTTCTTCCTTTGGGAAAAAGATACGAAAGTCTGAAGTCATGTATCAACCAACTCAAGAACAGCTTCTTTCCTGCTGCCGTCAGACTTTTGAATGGACCTACCTCACATTAAGTTGATCTTTCTCTACACCCTCGCTATGACTGTAACACTGCATTCTGCACTCTCTCCTTTCCTTCCCTATGAACAGTATGCTTTATCTGTATAGCGTGCAAGAAACAATACTTTTCACTGTATGTTAATACATGTGACAATAATAAATCAAATCAAATAAGCTGTCCTCCAGTCCTCTGGTGCTTCCCCTGTGACACTCACCTGATGAAGACCCAGCGCTCCAAAAGCTTGTGGCTGTCCAACTAAACCTGTTGGACTTTAACCTGGTGTTGTGAGATTTCTTGCTGTACTTCCCCTGTGGCCAGAGAGGAATTAAATATTTGTGTCAGAGCCGCTGCAATTTCCTGCCTTGCCTCCTACAGCAACCTAGGATGCAACTCATCCAGCCCAAGAACATAAGAACATAAGAAATAGGAGCAGGAGTAGGCCATCTCGCCCCTCGAGCCTGCTCCGCCATTCAATAAGATCATGGCTGATCTGAAGTGGATCAGTTCCACTTTCCTGCTTTCTCCCCATAACCCTTAATTCCCTTGTCCATCAGAAACCTATCTACCCGTGACTTAAATATATTCAGCAAGGTAGCCTCCACCACTTCAACAGGCAGAGAATTCCAGAGATTCACCACCCTTTGAGTGAAGAAGTTCCTCCTCAACTCTGATCTAAACTGCCCCCCCTTATCTTGAGGCTGTGCCCTCTAGTCCTGTTATCCCTTCTAAGCGGGAAGAATCTCTCTACCTCTACCCTATCCATCCCCTTCATTATCTTGTATGTCTTTATAAGATCCCCCCTCAGCCTTCTAAAGTCTAAAAACTCTAAAAAAGAGATTTGTCCATTTTTCAGTGGCCAACTGAAGTGGCCAGTGGGAGTCACCTTCTCCCCCAGTCCAGCAGCAATACCATAAACCTCACAGCTGAAAGTGTTTACAGGGGAGTCCTTAATACTGTGCCTGATACAAATTTCACATGTAGGGTCCACCTCTGCATATACACACAAAAACACTGGAGCAAAGATAGCGCCATCCAGGGGACTTTCTACCAAGACTGGTGTGGTGAGCTGGGACATTTCGAGCTATCCACCTGGCTAGCAAACATCTGGGCCATTGTGTCAGCAGTTTACTCTGAACAGCCAGCTGTATAAACACAAAAGATTGTTGGCCAACGCTAAATAAGAGAGGGGTCTATGTTAATAGAGGCAGCAGAGGAATGGCTTCAGCATGAAGAAGGGTTAATCCCTGACTCAGTGATGCTTCCCTGAAATGAAAAAAGATAAAAAAGGCAAGTGACAACAACATATTTATCACGATAGACATTGGATCCACAATTTCCCATTGGCATCAACTCCTCCTCCAGCTCTGCCACTATCTCTCTGGGGAGATACAGTCTTTATCTATGAAGCCGAGTCTCTGATGGGGTACATGCTCTGAGCTAGGTAGTGCCTTCTGCATCAAGAAGCTGCCTTCTCGCCCCCAACCATTTCCTCATTCATATCTATTGGTTTCCTCTACCGTTTTTAGCTCTGCTGGCTGTTGCACAAGCACTTCATACGGCTGCGTCCCCATCTCTGTGATACTCCTCCTGTCTGGCCAAGCCAAACTCTGAAAGCATAAATCCCAAAGTCAAATGAAGCTGCTTCTTCAATACCCCTCTCAAAAACCCAGCTCTGCCTTCAGAGTCTGCTGGGGATCTGGAAAACACTTTCCCACCAAAAATACATCACTGCAGCTCCACCATCAGTAGCACCTCCAAACATGATTTATTTATTTATTAATGTTACAAGTAGAATTACATTAACGCTGCAATGAAGTTACTGTGAAAATCTGATGCCTATTTGAGTATACTGAGGGAGAATTCAGCATGGCCAGTGCTTCTAACCAGCACATCTTTCAGACTGTGGGAGGAAACCAGAGCACCCGGAGGAAACTCACACATGCACAGGGAGAACGTGCAGACTCCACACAGACAGTGACCCAAACTGGGAATGGATCCCGGATCCCTGGTACTGTGAGGCAGCAGTGTTAACCACTGTGCCGCCCCAAGTATCACTTTGTTCAATATCTGCCCTGCGACCAGCTTCACAACATGGCTGCCAATTCCCATTCCAACTCAACAGTCACCCCTTTAAGGAGGTGAGACTCTAACCCTCTGTGCATCCCACGTGCTGTATGTTAAATATACACAAAATGTTTGGAAAATACCTGACCATGAGCTGTTTGATGATCTTAATTACTCGCTGTCAACCTGTCAGCTGCTAACCCATCTCAGCACCCGCACCTTGTGAAAATTGTCACAGCTAATTCTGTCCAGAGTGGCGGAACTGACCACTGAAAATCTCATTAGCCAAAGATTCCTTTTCACTTTGAATATATTACAGTCAATCAAGCATGAACAAAGTAATTCTGCCACCGAGATGATTCCGTAGAACGCTCTTTGTAAATTTGCGCAGCAAGGCCACTGACCTCAAAGGTAAAGGGAGCAGTAGTAACAGGCTAATGTAGGGAACAGAGATTGGACTCTGTTTTGGGAGCCATTGTCTCTTTTTATCTTTGTGTACATGTCAAACACTTTCAGCCCTTTAGACTCTCTTTCACTCTGTCTTTTCTCCTACATGGTTTTCATTTTCTTTGGTTCTCACCAACTTTCTATCGCTTTTTGCTTTGTATGTCTTTATCAATCTGCTGCTTCTCCCTGTTGCCAGACCTGGAGTGAAACTTTGATATTAACCCTCAAAGGGATCCAGCCCGATTATGTACTCACAAACGATCACCCTTTCAAGGAGCAACGTAACCATCGGATTGCCACATCCACCACTACAAAACTTGAAAGTCTTGGTGGACTTCCAGGGATAAGACAACAAAGATTTGGAAAAAGCAGCGCTGTGAAGTGAGTCTCAGGACTCACAGCAGTGCTTAGGACCTAAGAGGTCA
The DNA here is from genome assembly GCF_965287045.1 of Carcharhinus amblyrhynchos. Classification (NCBI taxonomy): domain Eukaryota; kingdom Metazoa; phylum Chordata; class Chondrichthyes; order Carcharhiniformes; family Carcharhinidae; genus Carcharhinus; species Carcharhinus amblyrhynchos. The sequence goes on along the minus strand of NC_137342.1, from coordinate 2,328,563 downwards.
GGAGATGGGAGCAGTTTGCATCCCTTTCCTTTGGTCAATGGCTGCAATCATCAGCAATATGACCGCTGTAATTTAATTTAATAACTCCATCATCTCCAGGCACTGATATATAATTTTCAAAGAAAGCTTTGATAAAGCCTGGCATAGTTGCTGTAATCCTAATGATGATATTGGTACTAGAACTTAACACTATTAATATTGAAGTCAGAAACATGTAGAATCCATACAATTCCTACAGTGAAGGAGGCCATTTGACCCATCGAACCTACACCAGGTCTCTGTAAGTGCACCCTACCCAGGCCCATCCCCTCGCCCTATCCCCTTAACCCTACACGTTTACCATTGCTAATCCATCTAACCTATATTTCTTTGGACACTAAGGGGTAATTTAACATGGCCAATCAACCTAACTTTCCCTCAGTCTGGAGTTTGAAGCTTTGAACAAGCTGGGAGTGTGATTTGGGAATCAGGAGTGTGACTGAATAGAGGTATCGTTTTTACAGTTCCCAGACACTAAATCTTCATGTTTCCTCACCTTTATTGCAGGCTTATTTCATTACACAAGAAGCTTTCTGCATTAAAGCAAAAGGCTGAGGCGTACTTGCAGCCAGATCATGCACCATCCAGTTCATTACAGCGCAGTTATCACAGGCTGAAGCAAAGGTTTATCCAAAGTGAATCTACAAGCAGTGTTAGAAAACTACCTGCACCGCTGGAAGTAAGTCGAAATAAGTACTAGAATAAATAGCTCACTTTAATGCATTGCCATTAATATCATAAAGTCACATCAATAGTGAGATTGTTAATGTCAATTCTGGAGGTTATCATATCTGTGAGGAACAGAAATCAGTGTTGGTGAAGAATGCCACTTTGATGTGGAAACACCTGGGTGTTTGCACAGATGTGGAGATGCCGGCATTGGACTGGGGTAAACACAGTAAGAAGTCTCACAACACCAGATTAAAGTCCAACAGGTTTATTTGGTAGCAAAAGTCACTCGCTTTCGGAGCACTGCTGCTTTGTCAGGTAAGCGGGAGTTCTGTTCACAAACAGGGCAAATACAGACACAAACTCAATTTACAAAATAATGGTTGGAATGTGAGTCTTCACCGGTGATCAAGTCTTAAAGGTACAGACCATGTGAGTGGGGGTTACAGATAGTGTGACATGAACCCAAGATCCCGGTTGAGGCTGTCCTCATGTGTGCGGAACTTGGCTACAGCAACTCTGAGCTGCTTGTGTGTCGTGAAGGCCGCCTTGGAGAACGCTTACCCAAAGATCAGAGGCCAAATGCCCGTGACCGCTGAAGTGTTCGCCAACAGGAAGAGAACAGTCTTGCCTGGTGATTGTCGAGCAATGTTCATTCATCCGTTGTCGTAACGTCTGCATGGTCTCCCCAATGTACCATGCTTCGGGACATCCTTTCCTGCAACGTATCAGGTAGACAACATTGGCCGAGTTGCAAGAGTATTTACCGTGTACCTGGTGGATGATGTTCCCATGTGAGATGATAGCATCCGTGTCGATGATCCGGCATGTCTTGCAGAGGTTGCTGTGGCAGGGTTGTGTGGTATTGTGGTCACTGTTCTGCTGAAGGCTGGGTAGTTTGCTGCGAACAATGGTCTGTTTGAGGTTGTGTGGTTGTTTGAAGGCAAGAAATGGGGGTGTGGGGATGGCCCTGGCGAGATGTTCATCTTCATCAATGACATGTTGAAGACTCCGGTGAAGATGTCGTAGCTTCTCTGCTCCGGGGAAGTACTGGACGACAAAGGGTATTCTGTCCACTGTGTCCCGTGTTTGTCTTCTGAGGAGGTCAGTGCAGTTTTTCGCTGTGGCGCATCGGAACTGCCGATCTATGAGTCGAGCGCCATATCCTGTTCTTATGAGGGCATCTTTCAGTGTCTGGAGGTTGTCTGTCACGATCCTCCTCATCTGAGCAGATCCTGTGTATACGGAGGGCTTGTCCATAGGGGATGGCTTCTTTAACATGTTTAGGGTGGAAGCTGGAGAAGTGGAGCATTGTGAGATTGTCTGTGGGCTTGCGGTACAGTGAGGTGCTGAGGTGACCGTCCTTGACGGAGATGCGTGTGTCCAAGAATGCAACTGATTCTGGAGAATAGTCCATGGTGAGTCTGATGGTGGGATGGAACTTGTTGATGTCATCATATAGTTGTTTCAGTGATTGTTCTCCATGAGTCCAACAGAAGAAAATGTCATCGATGTATCTAGTGTATAGCATCAGTTGAAGGTCCTGTGTGGTGAAGAAGTCTTGTTCAAACCTGTGCATGAAGATGTTGGCATATTGAGGTGCGAATTTGGTCCCCATGGCTGTTCCGTGTGTCTGGATGAAGAAGGTGAAGGTGAAGACATTGTGGTCCAGGATGAAGTGGATGAGTTGTAAAATTGCATCTGGAAACTGGCAGTTGTTGGCGTTGAGAACTGAGGCAGTTGCAGCAATGCCATCATCGTGGGGGATGCTGGTGTAGAGAACCGAGACATCCATTGTGACGAGGAGTGTCCCTGGTTCAACTGCTCCATGTGTGCTGAGTTTCCGTAGGAAGTCCATGGTGTCGTGGAAAAAGCTGGGGGTTCTTTGTACAATGGGTTTCAGGATGCCCTCAACATAGGTGGACAGGTTCTCACACAGGGTCCCATTGCCCGATAGAATGGGACTGCCAGGTATGTTTGCCTTGTGTATCTTCGGGAGGCAGTAGAGATCTCCAATGTGGTGAGTACGTGGGATGAGAGCACGAAAGGTGTGCTGAAGGTCAGATCAAAGGTCTTGATCAGTCTATTGGTCAATGGGTGTGTTCAACTATACTTCTCCAGCCATCCCCTACACACAAGCTCTCCGTATACACAGGATCTGCTCAGATGAGGAGGTTTGCAATAGACACCTCCAGATTCTGAAAAATGCCCTCATAAAACTGAATATGGTGCTTGACTCATTGATCGACAGTTCCGACACGCCACAACAAAAAACTGCACTGACCTCCTCAGAAGACAAACACGGGACACGGTGGACAGAGTGCCCTTCGTCGTCCAGTACTTCCCCGGAGCGGAGAAGCTACGACATCATCTCCGGAGTCTTCAACATGTCATTGATGAAGACGAACATCTCGCCAGGGCTATCCCCACACCCCCACTTCTTGCCTTCAAACAACCGCACAACCTCAAACAGACCATTGTTCACAGCAAACTACCCAGCCTTCAGGAGAACAGTGACCACAATACCACACAACCCTGCCACAGCAACCTCTGCAAGACATGCCGGATCATCGACACGGATGCTATCATCTCACATGAGAACACCATCCACCAGGTACACAGTACATACACTTGTAACTCGGCCAATGTTGTCTACCTGATACGTTGCAGGAAAGGATGTCCCGAAGCATGGTACATTGGGGAGACCATGCAGACGCTACGACAATGGATGAATGAACATCGCTCGACAATCACCAGGCAAGACTGTTCCCTTCCTGTTGGCAAACACTTCAGCGGTCACGGGCATTCAGCCTCTGATCTTCGGGTAAGCATTCTCCAAGGCAGCCTTCACGACACACAACAGCGCAGAGTTGCTGAGCAGAAACTGATAGCCAAGTTCCACACACGTGAGGACGGCCTCAACCGGGATCTTGGGTTCATGTCGCACTATCTGTAACCCCCATGACTTGCCTGGACTTGCAAAATCTCACTAACTGTCCTGTCTGGAGATAATACACATCTCTTTAACCTGTGCTTAACCCTCTCTCCACTCACATTGTCTCTACCTTTAAGACTTGATTAGCTGTAAAGTCTCACATTCCAACCATTATTTTGTAAATTGAGTTTGTGTTTTTATATGCCCTGTTTGTGAACAGAACTCTGACTTAGCTGATGAAGGGGCAACGCTCCGAAAGCTGGATTTTGCTACCAAATAAACTTGTTGAACTTTAACTTGGTGTTGTGAGACTTATCGATTTTTTAGTGCAGCAGGCACGGTAGCACAGTGGGTTAGCACTGCTGCTTCACAGCTCCAGGGACCTGGGTTCGATTCCCGGCTCGGGTCACTGTCTGTGTGGAGTTTGCACATTCTCCTCGTGTCTGCATGGGTTTCCTCCGAGTACTCTGGTTTCCTCCCACAGTCCAAAGATGTGTGGGTTAGGTTGATTGGCCATGCTAAAATTGATGCTGAGTGTCCTGAGATGTGTAGGTTAGAGGGATTAGCGGGTATAATATAAAGGGATAAGGGGTAGGGCCTGGGTGGGTTTATGGTTGGTGCAGACTCGATGGGCCAAATGGACTCTTTCTGTACTGTAGGGTTTCTATGATTTCTAGGATGGGAGATGTTAGCGGGGCCAGATTAGCGAGACCAGCGTGCCTGACCTCAAAGAACAAAGAAAATTACAGCACAGGAACAGGCCCTTCAGCCCTCCAAACCTGCCCCGACCATGCTGCCCGACTGAACTAAAACCCCCCACCTTTCCAGAGACCATATCCTCTATTCCCATCCTATTCATGTATTTGTCAAGATATCCCTTAAAAGTCACTATCGTATCTGCTTCCACTCCCTCCCCCGGCAGCGAGTTCCAGGCACCCACCACCCTCTGTATAAAAACACTTGCCTCGTACATCTCCTTTAAACCTTGCCTCTCGCACCTGAATTCATGCCCCTGAGAAGTTGCCTCAAAGTGAGTCGAGGAAACTTCTCAGGGGCTCATGTCTTGACAGCAGCCCGACCATGCTGATGCCGACTGTCGGCATCTCCCCGTCCCTTGACAGCTCCAGCGCCTGCTCCTCAAAGTGGGTGAGGACCCGCTGATCTGGCTCATCACTTTGGCCTTTCTCTGGTCTTTGCCCTCTCTCTGTTGTTATAGTTGGTCTCTTGTGTAGGCAGAAGGAGCCATGAAAGGAATGGTGGTGTGACTCCTGCAGAGTATCGGGTAGTGGCCCTTAGAGAGCAAGCACAGTGGGACTCTGAGGGGGAAAGGAAGGAAGTGCTTGGGGGTCAGGAGCTGGAAGCATGCAGGGTGCTGGGGATGGGAGGATCTGGGGGAACATTCAAGATAGGGTTCAGCACTCACCCTTGCTGAATTTGCGATTTGGTGGGGGGGGGGGAGAAGGGGGAAGTGGGGGGGAGAAGGGGGAAGTGGGGGGGAGAAGGGGGAAGGGGGAAGTGGGGGGGAGAAGGGGGAAGTGGGGGGGGGGAGGGGGAAGTGGGGGGGAGAAGGGGGAAGTGGGGGGGAGAAGGGGGAAGGGGGTGGGTACTGCCCTGGCACTGACTGAAGCACAGACTGCCTCCCAGGCTGCATTTCCATCAGCACCGCCCACCCCCCCACCCCCCCCCCCCCCCATGGTCAGCATCCCCAAGGAGAGAGAGAAGGTGTCCCGCCTCACCTCTGCTGCATCCAGCACCTCCCCAGGATACCCTTAGTCAATGTGGGGGGCTGGTTGTGAGCATATTTTGTGCAGGAATACCTGCCTACCTGTCCATTCTGGAGTTTTTAATGGAGCTGCCCCCTCTTTGGGCAGATCAGCTGCAGGCAGTTCCGTGCAGTTTGCTTGTTAGCGTTGAAGGGAAGGCAAGTAAGCACTTGGAGGTACGCTGATGGGGAGATGGGGGTGGGGGGGGGGGGCGCAGATGGTGGATGAGTCCCTCAATGACTGGGGACAAGAGGGAGAGAGGGAGGTGTCACGCAGCCATCGGAGTCCAGAGGAGATGGTGGCCTTGTGTGGGAGGGTCCGGGATGGGAGTGAGGGGGATCACCCTGCCTGTAGGGTGGAAGGGGGAGGGTGGATCTCTCTGCCTGTGATGAGTGTGGGGAAAGGAGGGGGTGCACTGCCACTCTGCCTGTGGGAGAGAGGGGCCCGGGATTGGTCGGGGTGACGGGTGGGTGGGGGGATGTAGGGGTGAGGCAGTGTTTGTGGGGGCCAGGGGGAGTCATTGTTTGGCCCAGGTGAGAAGTGGTATGGGAGCAGCATTATATCATTTCTTTTGTCTGCGTATGCGCAGTTGTCGGCGCTGATCAGAGCTGCAGTGTTTTGGGCACATTAAACCCCCACCCACAGGCTTGTGCAGTGCAATTCAGAATGGCTGATATCTTTTCAGGCAGAGTGTGTATGGGGGCGCTGGAGAACGGGTCTAAAAGTCAGATCTGAAACACGCCCAAATTCAAATCTGCCTCGCATTTAGAATCAAAATGGTAAAATAGGGCCTTTTGAATCCTGGCCCTGGTTCCCGTATAGCCTCATGATATCAGGCCTCTCCTCTATTCTCTCCTCCAGTGCTCTTCCACAAGTCAGCACAACCTCCTGTCTGCCTCAATTACTCATAACTTAGCCCCAAGGAGCAAACAGACTGCCCATATTCCAATAACATGGGCAAGGCAATCTTGTGACTGTGTGCAAGACTTTCAAAAAAAAACCCCAAATTCAACTCAGCAAAACAGAACCAAAAACCAACAAAACATTACAACAGAAGAGCCCAAATCTGAGCAAACTCGAAACTCCTGTTTCTCTCACCACAGATGCTGCCAGATCTGCTGAGTTTATCCAGTATTTTCCGTTTTTATTACAGAATCGACTATCTGATAAAAAGCCAGGCAGTCAGGTGCTTCCACACAGGAATTTAGTCTTTATTTAGGCACAGGCTCATTTTTATATTTAAATTAATGCTCGCTCCAGTGGCCAATAAAAGAATCTCAAGCCCAGTATAGCTGCAGCCCACGCAGAAACACTCCGAGTGCAGTCCACATGTCCACCTGCCATTGTTACAGCTATTTTGTTGGCTCTGCTCGATGCCGATGGTACAGATACAACAGTGGGAAAATGAGAACCTATGAAACATGGAAATTAATCCAGAGAGGATCACTATTGAAATAGCTACAACTACATTCAAATATTTTAAATCATTTTCCATTTGGGAGTTTGCACATTCTCCCCATGCTTGCGTGGGTTTTCTCCAGGTGCTCCGGTTTCCTCCCACACCCCAAAAACGTGCTTTTAGGCTGATTGATGTTAACAAATTGTCCCTAAATTAGACCTCCCTCAATCTGGCGCACATCTGATTCTCTAAATTTGCACACCTTTATTGTGGAGTCCAAGAAGAGTAGACAAAAGTCATAGGTAGAAGAAGGATTGGAATGAGGCACTCACTGAATGTTAAAATGGCGGCGCGGGCTTGTTGGGCCGAAGGGCCTGTTTCCTGTGCTGTGCTGTTCTTTGTTCTTTAATTAAGCTAAGGTGTATTTTTCAAAAATAAAATTGCTAAGCTTTTCTTCTTAACAGTATCAATTTGTGACTAATGTTGAGAAAAGTAAAAAATCTACCCTCTCCTATTATGTTACTGTTGATTACAAAATAAACTACTGACATATTATCATAGAATCCGTACAACACAGAATGGGGCCATTCAGCCCATCGAGTCTGCATCTACCACAATATCATCTAGGCCCTATCCCCATAACCCCATACATTTACCCTAACAATCCCCCTGACACTAAGGGGCAACTCACACATCTTTGGACTATGGGAGGAAACCGGAGCACCCAGAGGAAACCCATGCAGACATGGGGAGAATGTGCAAACTCCACACAGACGGTGACCTTAGCTGGGAATCAAACTCGGGTCCCTGGTGCTGTGAGGCAGCAGTGCTAACCACTGTGCTAATAAGATGTGAATTGATAACCTATATAAGTTGACAGTCTATTGAATATGTTTTGCCTATTTTACAGGACATGGTTATGCACCTATGCAAACAAATAAAAGAATTGTTTCTTCTTGAATCAGACATGAAGCCTGAGACAGAGGTAAAGTCACCAAAATGTATTTATGATTTTACTTGTTTCTTTAGTGATGATTATTTCAGGAATTCACATCGAGATCTGAACAATGTTTATCTGTTCCAAAGAAAATGGTAGTTTTTTTTCTCTGATGAATATATCCAATAGTAAAGCTGAGGTATATGAGACTGAACAGCTGCATTCTCAAACTCAGGTTGCACTGTTTTAATTTGACTCATCTGGAATGTGATAGGAGATGTTATTGCTGGCCTCAATCCCCTCAGCCCAGCACCCAATCCAGTTAATTTTCTCACAGCTTGCAAATATATCCTTTCTGAACTTTGGAGATTAAAGCTGCACACACTATTCCAGGTGTGGGTTCCACAAATCCCTGTACAATTGTAGCATGACTTCATTCCTGTACCCCTATAAAGACCAACACGCCATTGAATAAAATAATATGGGAGGTGGGTGTCACTGGCTAGGCCAACAATTATTGCCCAAACCTAGTTGCCCTGAGAACGTGATGGTGAGTTGAACTGCTGCATTTCCTGAGGCGTAGATACGCCTACAGTGTTGTTAGGGAGGGAATTCCAGGATTTTGACCCAGAGACAGTGAAGGGACAGTGATATATTTCCAAGTCAGGATGGTGAGTGACTTGGCGGAAACCTCTGTGTGGTAGTGTCTCCAGATATCTGCTGCTCATAGCCTTCTGGATGGTTTTCACAGTAACTTCATTGCAATATTAACGTAAGTCTACTTGTGACACTATTAAATAAACTTTAAAGTTCAAAGGTTTGGATGTGGATTTGGAAGGTTCTGTCTAAGAAACCTTGGTGAGTTGCTGCAGTGCATCTTATAGCTGGTACATACTGTTCAACCGTGGTGGAGGGATTGAACATTTGTGAAAGGGGCACTAGACCTGGGTCCTAGACTTTGACTTGCTCTGATAGCCACAGTACTTATATGGCTAGACCAGTTCAATTTCTAGTCTATGGTAATCCCAGGATATTGATAGTGGGGGATTCAGTCATGGTGATGTCATTGAATGTCAAGGGGCGATGGTTAGATCCTCTCTTGTTGGAGATGGTCACATCTGGCACTTGTGGAGAGTGAACGTTACTTGCTTTTCTAATATTTTTGACAATACTTGTTTAATTCCTTGTACTGGTTCACCCAGGTCCCTCTGAACACCAACATTTACAAGTTTCACATCTATTCCTGTGGTGAGATACTGAATAATTTCTGCCAATATTCCCTGGAGTTTGGAAGAATGTGAGATGATGTCATTAAAACATAGAAGATGCTGAAGGGCCTTGACAGGGTAGAGACCGAGAGGTTGTTTGCACTGGTTGGAGAATCTAGAACATGTGGACACAATCTTGGGGTAAAGGGGCCAATTATTTAGGAGCAAGATGAGGAGAAATTCCTTGACTCAATGGGTTGTGAATCTTTGAAAATGCGCTAGGTTGGCAATGTTTCAGGCTGGAATAGACAGATATTTGGTGTCTCAAGGATTCCATGGGTATGGGGCATTGGCAGAATAGTGGGTAGGGTATAGTGTCCAGGAGGGGTATGGTGGGGGGGGCGGAAAGTGAATGGAGGAAGGAGAGCGTCAGAGTGGAAGAGAGAGTGTCGGGGAGGGGAGATGTCTGGTGGGGTGGGGGGTGGGGTTTGTATTAAACTTCCAAGTTAATCCCGCCATCTATAACTTCATTCCTTTGTAATGACTCTTTTTGAAGTTTAACATTGTTGACCCTGATGCAAGTTTCTCACCTTCAAACTGAATGGTAAATTGCACCATATCATGTCACTGCTTCCTCAGTGATCTTTGAATCTGGGAGTGTTTATCAATGCAGCTTCATTACAAATTGCCTGATCTAAAATAACCTGACCTATCAAAATGAGGAGCAGATGTAGGCAGTTTGCTCCTTTAAGCCAACTCCACCATTCAGTATGATTACGGGTGATCCTCTATCTCAATGCCATATTCCCACTTTCTCTCCATAGCCCTTGATACCATTAAAATCTAATAAATCTATCCCTTGAATACATTCAGTGAGTTCACCTTCACAGCTTTCAATGGGAGAGAATTTTACAGATGCACTACCCTTTCTCCCTTAGTTATCCTCACCTCAGTCTGAAATGGTCTGCCCTGAGACTGTCCCGTTTAGATTCCCATTGAGAGAAAACATCTTTCCTGCATCTGCTCTGTCCAGCCCTGTTAGAATGTCAATCCAATCTCCTCTCATCCTTCTAAACTCTACTGAATACAGGCCCAGTTGGACCAATCTCTTCATAGGACAGTCCTGCCAACACCAGTATCAGCCTAATTACCCTCCGCTGCACTATGGCAAGTATATCCTTTCTTAGATAGGAGACCAAAACTGCACACACTACTCCAGATATGGTCTCACCTAGACCCTGTACAGCTGCAGTAAAACATGTCTACTTCTGAATGCAAATCCTATTGCAATGATGGCTAGCCTTCATTTACCCTCCTATTTGTTTGCTATGCCTGCCTCTCCATCATCATTGACTGGTGTACAAGGACACCCAGATCCCTTTGTACTGCCACACTTCCCAATACATCACCATTTAAATAATATTCTCCCATTCTGTTTTTCACACCGATGTGTATAACTTCACATTTAGTCGTTTTGTACTGCATTTGCCAAGTATTTGCCCATTCTCTGAACTTGTCCGAAACGCCTTGAAGCCTCCTTGTATCCTCCCCAGGGCTCACATTTTCTCCCATTTTTGTGTAATCAGCAAACCCCTCATTGGAAATTGTCTGGAATACACTCTGAATTCTTCCTCATGGCTATCTCTGCCAATTTGATCCACGTGAAGGTTAAAGTGACCCATGATAAATGTATTGCCTTTTTTTAATGATCTCCTTACTCTTGTACTCAATACCTCTAGTAATAAAACCTAGGATATCATCTGCTTTGTTGACTGCTCTCTCAGCATGCCTACCACCTTCATTGACTTACATACATACATCAAGGTCCCTCTGTTCCTGCACCTCCCTTTACTTTATACTGTCTCTCTACAACCTTCCTGTCAAAATGAATTACCTCACACTTCAATAATTTGTAAGTATAGCGATCCACGATAATCCCACAGCGGTTATTTTGGACAAAATTTCCTTGTATTTACATAGTGTTCTTCCTGTTTCCTGTCATGACTTATCCCTGAAAATGAACATAAATAATTACTCTTGAGGATTTTGGTCAATCTCTTGTTGAAGAATTGCTATAAACCTTACAACAGATTTTTTTTGATGACTTTCCCATAATCTTCATACAGTAAATCTTCATACATTATGAAAGATGTGCTGGTTGGGATGCATTGACTCGAACAGGTGCCGGACTGGGGGAATTTCACTGTAACTTCATTGCAGTGTTAATGTAAGCCTTACTTGTGGCTAAATAGATAAACTTTACTTTAATATCGAAGCTTTATTATGGGAGTTGACTATTTCATATATTTACTTCATTTTCTTTCTCAATAGGTACCATTTGACATTTCCTTTGACACCCTGGAGCAGTTGGAACAAGTATTTAATCCTACGGTTGGCTACATATTAAAGTATGGCTCTTTGTTCAAGTGGCTAATTTCTTTCATGGAACTGGAGTAAATGATTGCATCTCAGAACATGTAGCTGATGACAAAGTCTTCAAGTATTTTGCTTTTATTTTCCTTTCGCAGTTACTCACAATATGAACCTGGACATAACTGACTCAGAAACACCATTGAGCATTTGTTTAATCGCTATCAAATAAATATTTATCACTTCTAGGAGTGGGTTATGTTTTAAAGCATATTTTGTGGTTTTAAGATGCTAAATAATACTTCACAATGTGTTTTCTAAGTTTACAACCTGTCCCATCTATTTTATTTTCTGGACTATATGAAACAATAGCTTTGTTTTTATGAATTGATATGAACTATATTTGCTTTGTATCAGAATCAAATAATTACATTCAATTTCTTCTGCTAATTAAAACCCATGCATTATACCACTATGTTTTGATTTTCATTCCTGACTTACATAAAAGTTACTTGTTTGTTGACGGAATACCAGCCAATTCAAATCACTCAAGAAATAGCTGCAGGCACGAGGTACAGCAAACACAATGGTCTCTGATAACATTCTAGCAATAATATTGAAGACTTGTGCTCCAGAACTTACTGTGGCCATAGCTGTTCCAGTACAATTACAACACTGGCATCTACTCAGAAATGTGGAAAATGTTCCAGATATGTCCTGTCCACAAGAAACAGGACAAATCCAACCCAGCCAATTACTACCCCATCAGTCTACCCGTGATCACCAGCAAAGTGATAGAAGGGGTCATTAACAGTGCGATTAATTGGCAATCACAGAGCAATCATCTGCTTACTGATCTCAGTTAGGGTTCTGCCAGGACCACTCAGACCATGACTCATTACAGCCTTGGTCCAAAATCAAATATCAAAGAACAATACAGCATAGGAAACAGGCCCTTCGGCCCTCCAAGCCTGCGCCACTCATTGGTCCAACTGGACCATTCGTTTGTATCCCTCCTTTCCCAGTCTGCTCATGTGACTATCCAGATAAGTCTTAAACGATCCCAGCGTGTCTGCCTCCACCACCCTGCTTGGCAGCGCACTCCAGGCCCCCACCACCCTCTGTGTAAAATACGTCCCTCTGATATCTGAGTTAAACCTCGTCCCCCTCACCTTGAACCTGTGACCCCTCATGTTTGTCACCTCCGAACTGGGAAAAAGCTTCCCACTGTTCATACCCCTCATAATTTTATACACCTCTATTAGGTCTCCCCTCATTCTCCGTCTTTCCAGGGAGAAAATAGACAAAAGAGCTGAACTTGTGAAGTTAGTGACTGCCCTTGACATCAATACAACATTTGACCGAATATGGCTTCAAGGAGCCGCAGCAAAACTGGAATCGGTGGGAATCAGAGGCAAACACTCTGCTGGCTGGAGCCATTCCTGGCATAAAGGAAGATGGTTGTGGTGGTTGGAGGACGATCATCTCAGCTCCAGGATATCATTGCAGGAGTTCCTCAGGGTAATGTCCTAGGCCCAACCATCTTCAGCTGCTTCATCAACAACCTTCCCTCCATCATAAGATCAGAAATGGGGATGTTCACTGATAAATGTTCACCCATCTGCGACTCCTCAGATACTGAAGCAGTCCATGTCTATGTGGAGGAAGTGTAAAGTAAGTGCCAGGCAGTGACCACCACCAACAAAGGAAAATATAACCATCACCCCTTGACAGACAATGACATTATCATTGTGGAATCCACCACTATCAACATCTTGATTTAACTGAACCTGCCACATTAATGCTGTGGGTACAAGAGCAGATCAAAGACTAAGAATTCTGGAGCAAATAACTAAACTCTTGACTCCCCGAATCCTGTCCACCATCTACAACACAGAAGTTAGGAGTGTGATGGAATACTCTCCAGTTGCCTGGATGAGTGCAGCTCCCAATACACTCAAAAAACTCAACATCATTCAGGACAAAGCAGCCCGCTTGATAGGCACCCTATCCACCACCTTCAATATCCATCCACTCCAGTATGAAAGCACCAAGGCAATGCTGTGCACCATCTACAAGATGCACCACAGCAACTCACCAAGGCTTCTTTGTTACTGTCTTCCAAACCTGTGACCGCTACTACCTAGAAGGTCAAAGACAGCAGATACATGGGAACACGACCACCTTCAAAGTGAAGTTTTAAATTAGTTTTTTGCATCTGTGTTCAGTATGAAGAAGGGTGAATTAGATATAGAGATCCGGGAGGGGAGTGTGGTAATACCTGAATTGTAGCTCCAGTGTACAGGAGGTTGGGAGTAGTGACGTCATGAATAAAGTTTCAAGCTCGCAGGAGTGTACCGGCCGGCAGGAAGGTGGTTTGAAGTGTGTCTACTTCAACACCAGGAGCATCCGGAATAAGGTGGGTGAACTTGCAGCCTGGGTTGGTACCTGGGACTTCGATATTGTGGCTATTTCAGCGACATGGATTGAGCAGGGACAGGAATGGTTATTGTAGGTTCCGGGGTTTAGATGTTTCAGTCAGAGCAGAGAAGGTGGTAAAAGAGGGGGAAGGTGCGGCATTGTTAGGCAGGGACAGTATTATGGTGGCAAAAAGGAAGTTTGAGGACCTGTCTATTGAGGTAGTATGGGCTGAGATTAGAAACAGGAAGGGAGAGGTCACACTGTTGGGAGTTTTCTATAGGCCTCCAAAAAGTTCCAGAGACGTAAAAGAAAGGATTGCAAAGATGATTCTGGAAAGGAACAGGGTAGTTGTTTTGGGGGACGTTAACTTTACAAATATTGATTGGAAAAGTTACAGTTCGAGTACTTTAGATGGGTCAGTTTTTGTCCAATGTGTGCAGGAAGGTTTCCTGATACAGTATGTAGATAGGCCAACAAGAGGAGAGGCTACATTGGATTTGGTGCTGGGTAATGAACCAGACCAGGTGTTAGATTTGAGGTAGGTGAGCACTTTGGTGAGAGTGACCACAATTCGCCTATGTTACATTAGCGATGGAAAGGGATATGTATATAACGGAAGGGCAAGAGTTATAGCTGGGGGATAGGAAATTATGATGCGATTAGGCGAGATTTAGGATGCATAGGATGTGGAAGGAAACTGCAGGGGATGGGCACAGTTGAAATGTGGAGCTTGCTCAAGGAACAGCTACTGTGTGTCCTTGAGAAGTATGTACCTGTCAGGCAGGAGGAAGTGACCGAGTGAGGGAACCGTGGTTTACTAAAGAAGTTGAATCTCTGGTGAAGAGGAAGAAGGAAACTTATGTAAAGATGAGACATTAAGGCTCAGTTAGGGTTCTTGAGAGTTACAAGTTAGCCAGGAAAGACCTAAAGAGAGAGTTAAGAAGAGCCAGGAGGGGACATGAGAAGTCTTTGGCAGGTAGGATCAAGGGAAATCCTAAAGCTTTCTAATAGGTATGTCAGGAATAAAAGAATGACTAGGGTAAGATTAGGGCCAGTCAGGGACAGCAGTGGGAAGTTGTGTGTGGGGTCCAGAGATAAGAGAGATGCTAAATGAATATTTTTTGTCAGTATTCACAGAGGAAAAAGATAATGTTGTCGAGGAGAATACTGAGATACAGGCTATGAGACTAGACGGGATTGAGTTCATAAGGAGGAGATGTTAGCAATTCTGGAAAGTATGAAAACAGATAAGTCCCCTGGGCCGGATGGCATTTACCCTAGGATTCTCTGGGAGGCTAGGGAGGAGATTGCAGAACCTTTGGCTTTGATCTTTATGTCATCATTATCTACAGGAGTAGTACCAGAAGACTGGAGGATAGCAAATGTTGTCCCCTTGTTCAGGAAGGGGAGTAGAGACGACCCTGGTAATTATAGACCAGTATAGTTACTTCTGTTGTGGGCAAAGGTTTGGAAAGGATTATAAGAGATAGGATTTATAAACATCCAGAAAGGAATAACTTGATTAGGGATAGTCAACATGGTTCTGTGAAGGGTAGGTCATGCTTCACAAATCTTATTGAGTTCTTTGAGAAGGTGACCAAAGAGGTGGATAAGGGTAAAGCAGTTGACGTGGTGTATATGGATTTCAGTAAAGCGTTTGCTAAGGTTCCCCACAGGTATTGCAGAAGATACAGAGGTATGGGATTGAGGGTGATTTAGCAGTTTGGATCAGGAATTGGCTAGCTGATAGAAGACAGAGGGTGGTGGTTGATGGGAAATATTCACCCTGGAGTTCAGTTACAAGTGGTGTACCTCAGGGATCTGTTTTGGGGCCACTGCTATTTGTCATTTTTATAAATGACCTAGATGAGGGTGTAGAAGGATGGATTAGTAAATTTGCGGATGACACTAAAATCGGTGGCGTTGTGGACAGTGCAGAAGGATGTTGCAGTTTGCAAAGGGACATAGAAAAGCTGCAGAGCTGGGCTGAGACGTGGCAAATAGAGTTTAATGCAGAAAAGTGTGATATGATTCACTTTGGAAGGAGTAATAGGAATACAGAGTATTGGGCTAATGGTAAGTTACTTGGTAGTGTGGATGAGCAGAGAGATCTCGGTGTCCACCTGCATAGATCCCTGAAAGTTGGCACCCAGATTGATAGGGTTGTTAAGAAGGCGTACGGTGTGTTAGCTTTTATTGGTGGAGGGATTGAGTTTCAGAACCATGAGCAACTGTACAAAACTGGTGCGGCCGCACTTGGAATATTGCGTACAATTCCAGTTGCCACATTATAGGAAGGATTTGGAAGCATTGGAAAGGGTGCAGAGGAGGTTTACCAGGATGTTGCCTGGTATGATGGTCTTATGAGGAAAGGCTGAGGGACTTGAGGCTGTTTTTGTTAGAGAGGAGAAGGTTAAGAGGTGACTTAATAGAGGCATACGAGATGATCAGAGGGTTGGATAGGGTGGATAGTGAAAGCCTTTTACCTCAGATGGAGATGGCTAACACGAGGGGACATGGCTTTAAATTGAGGGATGATAGATAGAGGATGGATGTCAGAGGTAGGTTCTTTACTCAGAGGGTAGTAAGGGCGTGGAATGCCCTGCCTGCAGCAGTTGTGGACTCGTCAACTTTAAGGGCATTCAAATGGTCAGTGAATAGGCATATGGATAACATTGGAATAGTTTAGGTTAGAGGGTCATTAGATTGGTTCCACTGGTCGGCGCAACATCGAGGGCCGAAGGGCCTGTACTGCACTGTAATGTTCTATGTTCTACTCGAACAAATTGACATTGGGAGGGAGGACGTGTTTTAAGTGGGTTCAAATGTGGATAAATGCGTAGTCGTCCATTTTGGCAGAACCAACGGGATGAATGAGTACACTATCAAGGGCAGAAGTCTGAGTAGTGTTGAAGCGCAGAAGGATCTAGGGGTCCGGGTCCACAGGACTCTTAAATCGGCCTCGCAGGTGGAGGAGGTGGTCAAGAAGGCGTATGGTGTACTGGCCTTCATTAATCGAGGGATTGAGTTTAGGAGTCGGGAGGTAATGCTGCAACTTTATAAGACCCTTGTCAGGCCTCATTTAGAGTATTGTGCGCAGTTCTGGTCGCCTCACTATAGGAAAGATGTAGAAGCTATTGAGAGGGTACAGAGGAGATTTACAAGGATGTTGCCTGGACTGGGAGGCATGCCTTATGAAGTTAGGTTGAGGGAGCTGGGACTCTTTTCCCTGGAGAGACGAAGGTTGAGAGGCGACCTGATAGAAGTTTACAAAATGTTGAGAGGAATAGATAGGGTGGACTCTCAGAGGCTATTTCCCCGGGTTGAAATGGTTGCTACGAGAGGACACAGATTTAAGGTACAGGGAGGGAAGTTCAGAAGTGATGTTAGGGGTAAGTTTTTCACTCAGAGGGTGGTGAGTGAATGGAATCGGCTGCCGTCAGTGGTGGTGGAGGCGAACTCGCTGGGGTCTTTTAAAAGACTTCTGGATGAGTATATGGGGTTTAATGAGATTGAGGGTTATAGATAGGTCTGTAGGTTGGTAGGTGTTGATGTGATCGGCGCAACTCGTGGGCTGAAGGGCCTGTTTGTGCTGTAGTGTTCTATGTTCTATAAAAGTGGAATAATCCCCAGGCCCAGGTGAGATGTGCCTCAGGCTGCTGTGGGAGTCAAGGGACTCTACTGCTAATTTTCAAATCCTCTCTGGCCACAGGCGAGGTGCCAGACGACTGGGGGACAGCTAATGTTATTCAAGAAGTGAGGTAAGGAAGAAAACCAGGCCAATGAGCCTAAATCAATGGTAGAGAAATTATTGGAAAAAATTCTGGGGTCAAAATTAATCTCCACTTGGAGAGACAAAGACTAATCAAGGATAGACAGCATGGCTTTGTCAGGGAGAGATCATGACTAACACGTTTGAATTTTTTGAGGAGGTGACTTGGGGTGTAGATGAGGGCAATGCAGCTGATGGAGTCTGCATGGACTTCAGTAAGGTTTTTGACAA
Source organism: Carcharhinus amblyrhynchos (assembly GCF_965287045.1). NCBI lineage: Eukaryota > Metazoa > Chordata > Chondrichthyes > Carcharhiniformes > Carcharhinidae > Carcharhinus > Carcharhinus amblyrhynchos. Next base: position 2,310,819 of record NC_137342.1, on the reverse strand, counting down.
GGCCCAGCATGGGAGACTGATCGGGAAAGTAAGAGCCCGTGGGATGCAGAGCAATTTGAATCCGCTGTTGGTTTCGATATCAGGAGGTAGAGGGTGATGATCGAAGGTTGTGTTAGTGACTGGAAGCCTGTGCCGAGTGTTGTACTGCAGGGATCGGTACTGGGTGTTTTGCTGTAGTTTACAATGACGATCTAGATGTGAAAGTGGGGGCAATGATCAGTAAGCACGCAGATGACATGAATATTGTTGGTGTGGTAAATAGCGAGGCGCAATGCCTTAGATTACAGGACGATCTAAATCAGCTGATCAGATCAGTGGCAAATGGAATTTAACCCTGGAAAGTGTGAAATGATGCATTTTGGGGGGACTATCAAAGTAAGGGAATATACAATGAACAGTAGGACACTGGGAAGTACAGAGGACCAGCGGGATCTTGGGGTGCTTGTCCAGAGATCTCTGAAGGCAGCAGGACAGGTAGATAAGGTGGTTAAGAAGCTATTTGGGATATTTGCCTTTATTAACCAAGGCACTGAATATTAGAGCAGGGAGGTTATGATGGAGCTGTATGAAATGTCAGGCCACAGCTGGAATACTGTCTGGTCACCACACTACAGGAAGGATGTAATTGCACTAAGGTGCAGAGGAGATTCACCAGGATGTTGCCTGGGCTGGAGTGTTTCCGCTATGGAGAGAGGCTGGTTAAACTGGGATTATTTTCCTTCTGTTTTCAGAAGGCTGAAGGGGAACCTGATTGAGGGTCATAGGTCGGAAGAAACTTCTTAATTAATTAAGATAATTAAGAAGTTTCTTAATTATCTTGCTCAGTGCCTTTTAAACCAAATGTTTTTCAATGATCTTGGTTTGCAAAAAGGCAAAATGGAACCAGTGGAGTGCCCACAGGGTTCACCAGGGTGTCACCATGCCACGGGGGGCACACAGAGGCACAGTGGTTAGCACTGCTGCCTCACACACCAGGGACCCGGGTTTGATTCCCAGCTTTTGAAGTCTGCACTTTCTCCCTGTGTTTGCGTGGGTTTCCTCCAACAGTCTGAAAGACGTGCTGGTTAGGTGCATTGACCCGAACAGATGCCAGAGGGTGGCGAGTAGGGGAATTTCACAGTCACTGCATTGCAGTGTTAATGGCTTACTTGTGACTAATAAATATACTTTGCAGAGATCAATCCTCAGGCCCCAACTATTGATATTAATGACTCAGATGCAGGGATAAAGGAATCACCATAGAATCCCTACAGTGCAGAAGGAGGCCACTCGGCCCATTGAGTCTGCACTGACAACAGCCCCACCTACACCCTATTCCCATATTTACCCTGCTAAAACCCCCAACACTAAGGGGAATTTATCACGGGCAATCAACCTAACCTGCCCAAATTGTGGGAGGAAATCGGAGCACCCAGAAGAAACCCAGGCAGACACGGGGAGAATGTGCAGAGTCCACACAGTCACCTGATGAATTTTTTTGTCCGTCTGCGCACAGTCAGAACAACATCCGGTTAGAGTCCAATGGATTTATTTGGAATCACGAGCTTTCGGGGTGACTCAGCTGAGGAAGGAGCAGCGCTCCGAAAGCTCATGATTCCAAATAAACTGATTGGGCTTTAACCTGGTGTGGGATTTCTCACTGTCTTTACCCCAGTCCATCCCCAACCCCCCCACATCACCCCAACCCCCCCACACCCCCACATCACCCCAACCCCCCCACATCACCCCAAACCCCTCACATCACCCCCACCCCATCACCCCCACCACATCACCCCCACCCCATCACCCCCACCCCATCACCCCCACATCACCCCAACCCCCCCACATCACCCCAAACCCCCACATCACCCCAAACCCCCCACATCACCCCCACCCCATCACCCCCACATCACCCCCACCCCATCACCCCCACCCCATCACCCCCACATCACCCCAACCCCATCACCCCAACCCCATCACCCCCACATCACCCCAACACCCCCACATCACCCCAACCCCCCCACACCCGCACATCACCCCCACCCCAACACCCCCACATCACCCCAACCCCATCACCCCCACATCACCCCAACACCCGCACATCACCCCCACCCCAACACCCCCACATCACCCCAACCCCATCACCCCCACATCACCCCAACACCCGCACATCACCCCCACCCCAACACCCCCACATCACCCCAACCCCATCACCCCCACATCACCCCAACCCCCCCACATCACCCCAACCCCCCCACATCACCCCAACCCCCCCACATCACCCCAACCCCATCACCCCCACCCCATCACCCCCACATCACCCCAACCCCATCACCCCCACCCCATCACCCCCACATCACCCCAACCCCATCACCCCCACATCACCTCCACCCCATCACCCCAACCCCAACACCCGCGCATCACCCCCACCCCAACACCCCCACATCACCCCAACCCCCCCACATCACCCCAACCCCATCACCCCCACATCACCTCCACCCCATCACCCCAACCCCATCACCCCCACACCACCCCAACCCCAACACCCGCACATCACCCCCACCCCATCACCCCCACATCACCCCCACCCCATCACCCCCACATCACCCCCACATCACCCCCACCCCATCACCCCCACATCACCCCAACCCCAACACCCGCGCATCACCCCCACCCCAACACCCCCACATCACCCCCACCCCATCACCCCCACATCACCCCCACCCCATCACCCCCACATCACCCCAACCCCCACACCCCCCCCACATCACCCCATCACCCCCACATCACCCCACCCCCCCACGTCACCCACGTCACCCCAGCCTCAGCACCAACATAGGGGGCGGGGCCTAATGGAGGTGCGCGCGCAATCCAGAGGGGCGGAGCCTAACGGAGATGCGCGCGCATCCCGGGGTGAGGGGCGGGGCTAGTTGGAGGTGCGCGCGCATCCCGGGGGTGAGGGCGGGGCTAGTTGGAGGTGCGCGCGCATGCTGAGGTCGGCGGCTGTTGGCGCCAAGTGAGTGAGTGAGTGTCCGGCCGGCGGAGGCCAGTGCGACAGCGGGACGTTCCGGGTGTTAGTGCCGAGGCTCCGTCCCGGCTAGCGAGCGGCCCTCAGAGCCCTGGCGGTAGCAGGGCCCGTCTGTCCCCCTCCCTCCCACAGCAGGTTGTCCTGGGGGCTTGGGGTGAGTGTCCGGGGCCTGGACAGGAGCAGCTCCCCCAACAGCAGCCGAGTGCGCGGCCATCCGGGTTTGTGTTTCAGTGCGGGTCAGGGCCGCTGCAGCTGGCAGGGTATTCCCCTGCTGTACTCCTCAGGGCTTGTTGTTATGATGTGGAAACCTGGCAACCAGTTAGTGCACAGCAAGCTCCCACAAACAGCAGTGTGGCACTGAGCAGATCACCCCTTTCTGCCATGTTAACTGAGCGGTCATTGTGCGGTGTAAACCCCCTGATCTTTCAAATAATGCTATGGGATCTTCCCATCCACACCTGAGAGCTGTCACCCAATGCTGCACTGCAACAGTGCAGCACTGCCCCCAGTACTGCACCACACTGGGTGCAGCACTGCCCCACACTGGGTGCAGCACTGCCCCACACTGGGTGCAGCACTGCCCCCAGCACTGCACCACACTGGGTGCAGCACTGCCCCACACTGGGTGCAGCACTGCCCCACACTGGGTGCAGCACTGCCCCCAGTACTGCACCACACTGGGTGCAGCACTGCCCCCAGTACAGCACCACACTGGGTGCAGCACTGCCCCCAGTACTGCACCACACTGGGTGCAGCACTGCCCCCAGCACTGCACCACACTGGGTGCAGCACTGCCCCCAGCACTGCACCACACTGGGTGCAGCACTGCCCCACACTGGGTGCAGCACTGCCCCACACTGGGTGCAGCACTGCCCCCAGTACTGCACCACACTGGGTGCAGCACTGCCCCCAGTACAGCACCACACTGGGTGCAGCACTGCCCCCAGTACTGCACCACACTGGGTGCAGCACTGCCCCCAGTACTGCACCACACTGGGTGCAGCACTGCCCCCCAGTACTGTGCTGTAACAGTACAACTCTGCCCCCCAATACTACACTGCACTGGGTGCAGCACTCCCCCCAATATTGTAGTGCAACAATGCAGCACTCCCCCAATACTGTGCTGTAACAGTGCAACTCTTCCTCCAGTACTACACTGGGTGCAGCACTCCCCCCAATATTGTAGTGCAACAATACAGCACTCCCCCAATACTGTGCTGCAACAGTGCAACTCTCCCCCCCAATACTACACCACTGCGTGCAGCACTCCCTGAATACTGCACCATAACAATGCAGCACTCCCCCAGTACTGTGTGGCAACAGTGCAGCACTCCCCAATACTGTGCGGCAACAGTGCAGCACTCCCTCAATACTGTGCGGCAACAGTGCAGCACTCCCCAATACTGTGCCGCAACAGTGCAGCACTCCCCAATACTGTGCCGCAACAGTGCAGCACTCCCCAATACTGTGCGGCAACAGTGCAGCACTCCCCAATACTGTGCGGCAACAGTGCAGCACTCCCCAATACTGTGCGGCAACAGTGCAGCACTCCCCAATACTGTGCCGCAACAGTGCAGCACTCCCCAATACTGTGCCGCAACAGTGCAGCACTCCCCAATACTGTGCCGCAACAGTGCAGCACTCCCCAATACTGTGCCGCAACAGTGCAGCACTCCCCAATACTGTGCCGCAACAGTGCAGCACTCCCCAATACTGTGCCGCAACAGTGCAGCACTCCCCAATACTGTGCCGCAACAGTGCAGCACTCCCCAATACTGTGCCGCAACAGTGCAGCACTCCCCAATACTGTGCCGCAACAGTGCAGCACTCCCCAATACTGTGCCGCAACAGTGCAGCACTCCCCAAATACTGTGCCGCAACAGTGCAGCACTCCCCAATACTGTGCCGCAACAGTGCAGCACTCCCCCAATACTGTGCCGCAATAGTGCAGCACTCCCCCAATACTGTGCCGCAACAGTGCAGCACTCCCCCAATACTGTGCCGCAACAGTGCAGCACTCCCCCAATACTGTGCCGCAACAGTGCAGCACTCCCCCAATACTGTGTAGCACTTCCCCAATATTGCGCCGCAACAGTGCAGCAATTCCCCCAATGCTGTGCAGCATTTCCCCCCAATACTGTGCCACAACAATGCAGCATTTCCCCCAATACTGTGCTGCAACAATGCAGCACTCCGCCCATACTGTGCCGCAACAATGCAGCACTCCCCCCATACTGTGCCACAACAGTGCAGCATTTCCCCCCATACTGTGCCACAACAGTGCAGCATTTCCCCCCATACTGTGCCACAATAATGCAGCATTTCCCCCCATTCTGTGCCGCAACAATGCAGCATATCCTCCCAGTATTGTGCCACAGCAGTGCAGCACTTCCCCCCAATACTGCGCTGGAACAATGCAGCACTCCCCCAGTACAGCACTGCAGTGTCAGTCTTGATCTTCACCCTGGAACCCAGAACTTTGAGTTTCAAAGAATCACGACTGACACACAAACAACACGATAATGACAAAACGGTCGTGTTTCAGTAATGTTGATTGAGGAAAGCTCAGACACCAGGGAGAATGCCCCTACTCTACTTTGAATTTGGTGGGTTATTTACAAGTGGGAGCAGACAGTCTGTACTTAATGAATTATTGTTGAAACAGCAATTCTTGACGGCACTTGCTCAGTATTCCATTTTAGTGTCAGTGCAAATCTCTGGAGTGGGGTTTAAATCCCTATGATTTGAGTATAGGGATAGGGATGTTTTGCTGTAATGGTATAGGGCGGTGGTGAGACCACAGCTGGAGTATTGTGTGCAGTTTTGGTGTACTTATCTGAGGAAGGACGAACTTGCTATAGAGGGAATACAGCGAAGGTTTACCAGGCTGATTCCTGGGATGACAGATCTGTCATGTAAGGAGTGGCTAAATCGAAGAGTGAGAGGGAATCTCATAGAAACCTGTGCAATTCTAAGAGGTTAGATTCAGAAAGAACGTTCCCAATGATGGGGGAGTCCAGAACTAGAGGTCAGAGTTTGAGGATAAGGGTCAATTGAAGTAAGGAGAAATTTCTTTACCCAGAGGGTGGTGAATGTGTGGAATTTACTACCACAGAAATTAGTTGAGACCAAAACATTGTGTGATTTCAAGAAGAAATTAAATATAGCTCTTGGGGCTAAAGGGATCAAGGTATTGAATTTGATCAGCCATGATCAAAATGAATGTTGGAGCACCCTCTAAGGGCTGAATGGCCTTCTGCTTCTTGTTTCTACGTTTCTATATAAATAGGGGACTGACTAAGTGTCACCACCGAATCAACTACAATTACAATTTTGCTTCTAATTACAAATCATTGTTACTGTGATATTTTGAGAACAGTATGTCCCTTTGAAAGTTAAAATTAAATTTGGAAAGCTGCAATATTGTCAGGAGAAAATGGAAAATCTATTAAGTTATAAACCTTAATACTTTACCAACTGGAAGCTTTAATTGTGTCTGCCTGTTTGTATTCCCCAGTTAATGCTTTTGCACTCAGTCCAACCATCTCACCTTCGACAGGCCATGTGTTGAGTTTATTAGTTTTTCTCTAACAAAAGTTCATATATCAATCTCTCAGGTGTGAATGGAGCAAAGACTGAGCTGAAGGAGAGATTATGTTGACCTTGTGAAATGGCTGGAGGAACAGAAGGGAGGGGGTTGAGGAATGAATAGAGCCTAGATGCTGTGCAGCTGCCGATGGGTGTGCTGGACTAGTGTGACTTGGTGCAAAGTATGATTTGAATAGCAGATTTTTGGATGTTGAGTTTGTAGAGAGACATTGGTTACAAGAACATTTGAGTAATTGGTTCTGAGTTTGATAACAGCTTTAATGAAGCTATCAACAGCAAATATTTAAGTCAGTGGTGGAGTTGGGCAACGTGAGTTAGATGGTTAGAATACCTCCTGTTCCTAACTTTGTATCGTATTTAATCAAACCAACACTACAGATCGTGGAAACTGCCAAAACTAGGGCCATGAATGCAAGAGAGTCACTTATGAATGGAGAGTTGAGGCAAAACACCTTTACTCAAATGAAATTGGGGAACTCGATACACTTGGATTGGCAATTAACTGAAGCTTGATTAAAAACATGAGGGAGAAAGGAATTGCTGATAGGATTAGATCAGGACGGGAGGGATTTGGTAGAACATAGACCAGTTAGTTTGAATGGCCTGTTTCTGTTCTGTACATACTACGGAAATGCCCAACAACATCATCCATTGACATGGAATCAGCTTACACATCTGCGCTGGTGACACCCAGCTCAAGCTCTGAACTGTCTCTGCTATCACTGTCTAAAATCTGGATTGAGATGAACCACGACTTCCATTTAAGACTAAAGCATTGTCTCCAGCCCCCAGGATAAACTCCATACCCACTAACTCTACTCCCCTTTGTTTATTTCAAATGAATTCCACCTTGAGTTTAATGACCTCATTGATGTGTGTTGCAATTTCTATTGATGTGTCTGCTTGCAAACCAAAGTAAATGAAGTTGGACTTTTGTTACCTTCCTTCTAATTTCCCCTCTCTTTGTGGTTTATTTGTTGCACTGCGTGGTTCTTTTAAGATTTCCATGCATACATCTGAAAGTGACCATTGCTTCTGCAATGTTAGTTATCCTTGATTTGGATTACAGGATGGATCCCTGAGATGTAGAAGTAATCAATTGGCTAAGAGCAGAATGGAGCACAGGAGTGGTGGCGGATAGTGTGGCCAATTGTGTTGGAAAATGCGGAGAGGGATAACGTTCCTGCATCTTGTTTAGACTTTAGCTAGCTTGTTTCAAAAGGTGGCTTGTTGAGAAGGTGAGAATGTATTTGCAATATTTAATAACTGGACCCCACCTCCGGTAAGCACCAAACATGTGAAATACTATCAGTTTGTATCAAATAAAATTCACTTTTAGTGTATTTGGAAATATGTCAGAAGCACAATGTGAGACTGGTTCATAATACCATTTCTTTTCCATGTGATTAAATTGTTGCAATGTAATTTATTTAATCAATTGCCATCTTCATTATTCCTATTTCCTTTATCCAGTCCAATCATTTTCACCCCCTCAGTCAGCGCCAGAGACGCGGGTTCGATTTCCGGTTTGGGTCACTGTCTGTGCGGACACTGCAGGTTCTCCCCGTGTCTGCATGGGTTTCCTCCCACAGTCTAAAGACGTACTGGTTAGGTGCATTGGCCATGCTAAATTCTCCCTCAGTGTATCTGAATAGGCGCTGGAGTGTGGCAACTAGGAGGTTTTCACAGTAACTTCATTGCAGTATTAATGTAAGCCTACTTGTGACACTAATAAACTTTAAACTTCACATTGGTATTTTTCTTTTTCAAAAATTGGTTGAGGCAGAGTGTTTGAGTATCTTTCAGACAGAAGCAGATAGATTGTTGAACATCCTGCAGGTGAAAGGTTATTGGGATAGGCAGGAATGTGAAGTTGGGGTTAAAATTAGATGAGCTCTGATCTTACTGAATGGCAGAGCAGGCTCAAGGGACTGAGTGACCCACTCACAATTCATATGTTTGTATGTTTTAAAGGTGCTAATATAAATGCTAACTGTTAGCTATTTGAATGCTTTGGTGGCTAAATACTTGCAGATTTACAAAGCTGAATAGTATAAACTGCATGTTTAGATTCTGTCTGTTGTCTTTTGTCTTTCTGTTGATCTGTATCCAGACACAGTACCTACTTAATGTTTGAGGAACTGTTGTATTCTTATTCTGATGGCTGTTCTATTTCTCATCTTCATACTTTGCAGGGTATACCATGCAGGATAGCATCAAACTAGCCTCGTGTGGGGATGACATCAAAATTTGGGACTCGGTTTCAATGACAGTGGTGGAGCAATTTAACCCTCATAAGAAACCCTGTGAAGTAACTTCTGTTTGCTGGACTATTGATAATATCCTTTGGAGCTCATTGCTGTCAGTAACTATTACATTTTTATAAGTTAAATGCAAAATTGATCAGTTGCCATTGGAATGTTGTGGCTATGGATTTTGTCTTTGAGGTTTCCTCAAAGAATCGAGGGTGACTGGCCTCCACTCCAGTTCAAAGGCAAGTCCAATGCATGGTCTGCAGACTCTGCCACTTGAGAGTGACTGAAGGGTCAGGTAAATGAGTTGGGAAATTTGTGTGCCTCAGCTTCACCTCTGTGTGTTCCTAAGTGTCTCGATGTGTTTGGTGCCTCCCTAAATAGATCATCTTCGTTTTGGTTAGTCACAAGCCAGGGTCTACCATGAGTCAGTGGGGATGGTTGACCTTTTCAGGGATTGTTTGTGGCCATCCCTACAGCATTCCCACTTTCCTCCTGGGAGTCTCCTGCCACAACCAAAGTTCCAAGTAGAGCAGTTACTTTGAGATTCTGAATAAGACAGAGTGACATGTCCCATCCAGTGGAGCTGGTTTTGAGTGATTAGCATCCTGACACTGGGCATGTTGCTTTGGGCGAGGATTCCCCCTTTCATTCAACTGAACTTGGTTGATGTTGTGAAGGCACTGCTAATGGTACTTCTCCAGCACGGTGAGGTGTCTGCTGGAGGTTGTCCAAGTCTGTGAAGCACATGGGAGAGCAGGGATCACTGCTGCCCTATGAACCTCAATCTCAAGTTTGAGATCCTGGATCTCCAATATTTTTTTCTTTCATTCTCTGAAGGCAGATCTGCCACATTAGAGACAATTTGGGGATTTTCCCATCCTGCCCACCATAGGAATGGTAGCGGGTGGGGGAGGAATGTGCTCAAATCCGTTGACCTCGGGTGGAATTTTTTGGTCTTGGGCGAGTGTGGTTGGAAAATCCCACCCAATGATAAATTTTGATGTTTATGTCTGTCTTCTTCAAGAGGCTCACAACTTCTGTGAAAAATAGTTTCATAAAATGATGATAGAATCTGTCAATAGGACTCCAAGCTATCGTAAGTGAAATGTAAGTGTGCAATACAGTGTCCTTAAGTTAACATGGCAGAATGAATGTGCCGTTATTATCAGCACCCTTCTTAACCATGATCACCACCATTTATGTTCCCTTCGTCTCTTTGCCCATGACATCTTTGTCAATCTCTTCCCAGCCTCCATCTATCGCTGGCCCTTTATCCAGCTCCTATTGCTTCACACAACCCTCCCTTCCACAATATAAATTGCACCCTATTTCCTGTTCTTTTTAGCATTGACAAAGAGTCATCCAGACTCAAAATGTTAGCTCTGTTCTCTCTACACAGATGCTCAAACGTGCTGAGCATTTTCTGTTTTTGTTTGATTCCAGCATCTGCAATGATTTACTTCTATATATAAAGATATGAATTGTTTCATATTTAACTCCCTGGTCCCTCGTTGTGTTTGAATTATAAGTTGCTTTCTAATCATTGTGTTGTCTTTTCAATGCTGCAGTGTTTGCTCATTCATTCCTGTCTCCATTATTCTCTTTCAGACCCCTTCATATCACAGCTGCTTGTTTGATAGCTAATGCTTCCGTGTTGCCCACTAATTCCCCAACGTCATTCTGAAATGCACTTAAACTCTTCCCAAGTTATAAAAATTCCCTCAAATTTGTTTGAAATTGTCTAGAGATTTTGGAGTGGATAAAAGAGTCAGCAGAATATTTTATTTGAACTTTGAGCAATGTTTTTTAGTCTGGTTTCAACTTTAATAAACCTCTTTATAAAAATTCAAGCATTTTTAAAATCTTCAGTGTTTGAAAGATACTGAATAGCCAAGACACGTTTATTTACAAAGCATGTTGTCCTTCAGTTAGTATTTGGCTCTTGTAATGAGACAAAGTAACGTCATTTGTGAAATCATTTTACCTTCATTCCTGTACATCAGTGTGTGGTGAGCTCATCTAGCAGTGGTGACAAGATAGTGCTGTCATCCTGTAGATCTACTCCAGTTCCTATAAAAGATCTTGCTGAAGGGGTAGGTAATTATTTGTTATTTAAAAGTCTAAAACTAACTTCAGGTTGCAGAATAATGTTTGGAGAAATTCTTTTTGCACTGAGCTTCATTAATTATAATAACTTTCATTTAATGTATGTGAGCCCATTTTGATAATTAAATTTTGTCTCGTTCCACAGAAAAAGCAGACATGTTTGAGTCTGAATTCTACTTCCAAATGTATTGTAAGTGGAGGTCTCGATAACACAGTCAATATCTGGGATATAAAATCGAAGAGATGTCATAGGACGCTAACGGTATTGTTTTCAACAATGATTAAGAGTTAGTTAATATTTCAGCTTGCTGTACCATGACAAAAATGTCACAATTTCATGTTCATGATCCCCATCTATAATTAAGGTGGATAGTTTCAAAGTAAGGAGCTGTCCCTTTAAGACAAAGGCAAGGAAGAATTATTGATCTGAAAATCTCTAGAATTCATTATCCTGGAAAGAAGTGGAAACTGGATCATTCAATATATTCTTTGCTTAGCTAGATATTTTTGATCTAGGGTTATGGGCACACCAACAAAGTAAAGTTGAGGCCAAGATCAGATCAGCTATAATCTTACTGAATGGTGGAACATGCTTGAGGAGCTGAATGGCCAATATTTGCTCCCATTTCCTATAACCAGATCACAAAGACTGTCTCTTCCCTCAGAGACATGAGGAGGAGGATTCAGCACATATTGATCAAGATCTTTTACTTGCAGCTTCTGATTCCTTGGCATGGAGCTTTTGGTCAAAGTTAGGGCAGGTTCATTGAAAATCATGGAATCCCTACAGTGCAGAAAGAGGCCATCTGACCCATTGAGCCTGCACTGATTTGCCGAAAGGGCATCCCATCCAGGCCCTTTCCTCCCTACCCCGATAACCCCATATATTTACCATGGTTAACCTACCTAAACTACACTTCTTTGGACACTAGGATCATTTACATGGCCAACCCACCTAACCCGCACATCTTTGTTGGGCTGAGAGAGGAAACCGGAGCACCTGGAGGAAATCTGTGCAGACACAAACCAGGAATCGGACCCAAGTCCTTGGTGCTGTGGGGCAGCAGTGCTAACCATTGTGTCACTGTGCTATCACAGCATATGTAGAATTTCAAATTGGACATTGACTTGTGTTTTTTACTTTCTTTCAGTTTCAGTTATAGAAAATGAAAAATGCATTGAGTGTTGCATTCTGGTAGTTGAACAAAATATTTTGATGCGAATCCTAGACTCTGCATCAACAGTTTTGAAAAGTAATTTTACATTTTATTTTGCAATGTAATTTGTAGTATCTTTCATCCATTTCCTCTTCTCTGACTGTGTGGATAGAAGCATTTATTGTTTTAATATGAAAGCTTGAATTCCAACACCGACAGCTGTGTTTACATAAAGTGCCTTCAGATTAAATGATGGCTATGTCATTTAAATCAGTAAAGATGTTTTCCTTTATCCTTTAATGGCCAGCATTTGTTGTCCATCCCTCGCAGCTCTTGATCTGCGTGGCTTATGGGGCCATTTCAGTGTCAGCCCCATTGCTATTGATGTGAGTCACAGGTAAGGATGGCAGATTTCCTTCCCTGAAGGAAGGAAAGGACATGAATGAACCAGATGAAGGTCGTGCCTTACTAACCTTATTGAGTTCTTTGAGAAGGTGACCAAAGAGGTGGATAGGGGTAAGGCAGTAGATGTGGTATATATGGATTTTAGTAAGGCGTTTGATAAGGTTCACCATGGTATGCTTCTGCAGAAAATGCAGATGTATGGGATTGGTGGTAATTTAGGTACTTGGATCAGGAATTGGTTAGCAGATAGGAGACAGAGGGTGGTGGTTGATGGTAATTATTCATCATGGAGTTCGGTTACGAGTGGTGTGCCTCAGGGATCTGTTTTGGGGCCACTGCTGTTCGTAATCTTTATTAATGATCTGGATGAGGGTATAGTTGGATGGATTAGTAAGTTTGCTGATGACACCAAAGTCGGAGGTGTGGTAGATTGTGAGGAAGGGTGTCGAAGTTTGCAGGGTGACTTGGACAGGTTGCAGAGCTGGGCCGCGAGGTGGCGGATGGAGTTTAATGCGGAGAAGTGTGAGGTAATCCATTTCGGTAGGAATAACAGATGTGTTGAGTATAGGGCTAACGGGAGGACTTTGAATAGAGTGGAGGAGCAGAGGGATCTAGGTGTATGTGTACATAGATCCCTGAAAGTTGGGAATCAAGTAGATAAGGTTGTTAAGAAGGCATACGGTGTCTTGGCGTTTATTGGTAGGGGGATTGAATTTAGGAGTCGCAGCGTCATGTTGCAACTGTACACAACTCTGGTGCGGCCGCACTTGGAGTACTGTGTGCAGTTCTGGTCCCCACATTACAGGAAGGATGTGGAGGCTTTGGAGAGGGTGCAGAGGAGGTTTACCAGGATGTTGCCTGGTATGCAGGGGAGGTCCTATGAGGAGAGACTGAGGGATTTGGGGTTGTTTTCGCTGGAAAGAAGGCGGCTAAGAGGGGATCTTATAGAAACATATAAGATGATTAGAGGTTTAGATAGGGTGGATGGTGATAGCCTGTTTCCTCGGATGGAGAAATCTAGCACGAGGGGGCATGGCTTTAAATTAATGGGGGGTAGTTATAGGACGGATGTCAGGGGCAGGTTCTTTACCCAGAGGGTGGTGAGGGACTGGAATGCCCTGCCTGCTGCAGTTGTAAATGCGCCTAGTTTGGGGGCGTTTAAGAGATTGGTGGATAGGTTTATGGACGAAAAAGGAGTGGTTTAGATTAGTGGGTCAATGTTTTTTTTTAAAAATAAGACTGGTCGGCGCAACATTGTGGGCCGAAGGGCCTGTTCCGCGCTGTAATGTTCTATGTTCACAACAATTGATATAATTTAATGATCACCATTATTGAGACTAGCTTTCAATTCCAGATTTATTGATTGAATTTAAATTCTACCAGCTGCCATGGTCTGATTTGAACCTATGTCCCCTAGGCATTAGCCTAAGCCTCTGGATTACTAGTCCCGTAATATTCCCATTACCTTCCCTCAAGGCATTGATGTTCGTTATATATAATAAATGAGGCTGATCTGAACAGTTTCTCTATGTTTGCTCCATGTAAACTAAAGCAGATAAATAATTTAATATTTAGCCTAAGCAAGTATTTCCTTGTTGTGCCTTCTTGGAGAATGGTAATGTAATAGACACAAATATCTAGCACTTGACTATTAGGATGGGTATTGTTATTAAGAATCCTAGGTCGTTCTGTTGTAGAACTAGATGAGAGTCATGTCCCACAAAAGTAAATGTTCAGATTGCTTATTGAAATAGCTAACTCCCTCGAGACCTGAGAAGATCAGGGCAGCACTGCTGCCTCACAGGACCCAGGTTCCATTTCCGGCTTAGGTCACCGTCCCTGCGGAGGCTGCATGTTCTCCATGTAACTGCATGGGTTTCCTCCGAGTGTTTCCTCCCATAGTCCAAAAGACGTGCTGGTTAGGTGCATTGGCCATGCTAAATTCTTCTCAGTGTAACCAAACAGGTGCCAGAATCTGGCGACTAGGAGATTTTCACAGTAACTTCGTTGCAGTGTTAATGTAATCCTACTTGTGACACAAATAAATAAACCTTAAGATCTGAATAGGTATCACCCCACCCACCTATTTTCCCTGAGCTTTGAAATACTTAGCTTTTTGTTCAGGGTGTGTTTTCGTGTTTAAGCACCTTAAAGCATCTTCCAACCCATGCAATACTTTTCTATGTTCCTAATTGTTAGAGTTATCTTTGATATTTTTGTGCTTAATCCATTTTTTTTTACAATTTTCATCTCTAAAAACAGCTTCCATTTTAATGACTAACTCACAATGTTCTTTGCAGGATCACAGGGAAGAAGTCAGTAGTGTATGTTTCAATTGGAATGACTACTATATAGCATCAGGTTCCCGCAGTGGTGATATTATTGTACACAGTGTTACAACTAATATTTCCAGCGCTCCATTTGGTCATGGTAAAACACAGGTATGTACTTTCTTCAGCTAGTGCTTTAATATTTTGTCTATGCTCTTTTGTAAACTGGCAGTTTGTGGAGGAAATGAGTTGTCAGATATAATTGATTGGCCTTGGTTCAGGAAGATATTGGAAATAATCTTAATTTGGGGTTTTTTGGGATAATTTATTGGATGCACTACCTGAAAGGATGGTGGAAGTAGATTTGTAATAACTTTCAAAAGAAATTGGATTAATACAGCAATAAGATTGACAAATCTCATTGCTGTTTTTTTCAGGCAACTGCTGAACTTTTTTTTCTTTGTTCTTTGAAGTGTAGGAAGTTTTATTTCAGTTGGGCAGCATGGTCAGTGCAGGATTGGAGGGCTGAAGTGCCTCTTCCTGTGCTGTAATTTTCTTTGCCCTTCATTCTAATACTTGAAGGGAGAAAAAATGCAGCACTAAGGAGAAAGGACAGGGAGTGTTTGGTTGACCTCTCTCTGAAGAAGCCATGCCGACTAGTCTGTTCCAACCTTGCCTCTCAAGTCAAGAAAGATGCTCTCCTTCAGAATTTTCCCCAAGCTTCCCTACCATTGACATGAGACAACCTTTCTTAAATAGCAGAACCACATTAGCTGTTCTCCAGTCCTCTGGCACCTTAGGTTCATGTTGCACTATCTGTAACCCCCATGACTTGCCTGGGTTTGCAAAACCTCACTTACTGTGCTGTCTGGAGACAATACACATCTCTTTAACCTGTGATCAGTGCTCCTTCCACACACATTGTCAGCCACTTTAGGACTTGAACAGCTGGTTAGGTGTAAAGATTCACATTCTAATCAGTAATCTGTAAACTGTCTGTGCTTTATACACTCTGACTGAGACCAGAACTCTCCATTCACCTGAAGAAGAGGAAATCCCCTCGAAAGCTAGTGAGTTTACTATCAAATAAATCGGTTGGACTAAAACCTGGTGTTGTCAGACTTTTTACTGTGTTTACCCCAGTCCAACGCTGGCATATCCACATCATGACTACGTTGGGATCCAGTACAAGGATGACGAGAATGGAAGTTGCTGGTTACTGACCTGTATTGTGTTGCAGTAAGTTAGTGGATATTGCTACCCAGGACAAATCTCATTGCTGTTTTTTTCAGCCAGCTACTGAGCTCTGGGAGAAGTTATGTTTGTGTTAAAGTTCAGCTGAGTCCAAATATGAAACTGTGCTGAATGAACTTAGTTCAGAAATGTATTCAACTAATGTGTCCTCCTCTGCCCACGCTAAATAAATAAACTTTAAAAACATCTTGCTTGAAGATGCAGTGTTAGTTTTCACATGTACACTGATGACCCACTGTTTTACTTTACAACTATCCCTCTTGATTCCTCCTCCATTGGTAAACTATCAGGCTGCTTATCCAACGTTCAGTACTGGACAATCAGAAATTTCCTCCCAATATTGGAAAGACTGAACCCAATGTTTGCCTTCCCTGTTTCAAACTCCATTACTTAGCTCCTGACTCCATCCTGCTCCTTAGCCACAGTCTGACGTTGAGATACTCTGTTCACAACCTTGGTGTCACGTTTGATCTCAAAATGAGCTTCCTCCAAACTCACACCATTGCCAAGACAGCCTGTTTCCACCTCTAACGTTGCCCATCCTCACCCTTGTCTCAGCTTATCTGCTGCTGAAACCCTCATTTTAATGAGAAGTTTAAGTTATTGGTAATAAGCACCGGTTTCTTCATCTTAATATTGTTGCTGCAAAATCTGAATGTTTATCTGTCAACAAATTGGAATTGTTTGTTGCTTTCCCTGGAACTAGAACA
Organism: Carcharhinus amblyrhynchos; assembly: GCF_965287045.1. Taxonomy (NCBI): domain Eukaryota; kingdom Metazoa; phylum Chordata; class Chondrichthyes; order Carcharhiniformes; family Carcharhinidae; genus Carcharhinus; species Carcharhinus amblyrhynchos. The sequence continues at coordinate 2,294,046 of NC_137342.1, read as the reverse complement.
GCCCTACACAAATCACTTCAAAAGAATGAAACATAATTGAGCTTGGTTTTGTCTTCGGAGCACAGTTAGTGACTGGTTACATACTGCTTCATGTATCATGTTGGACTAAATCTTCAGTTCAGATGAGAATGTATTTAAAATGAAATGTTTTCTCCACAAATTGAGTTGACTTTAAGCAGAGAATGCCAGAGGTAATCAGTAGTCAGGGAGCACCTGTGGAAAGTGATAGTGTTAACATTTTGGGCCAATGACCTTGTAACAGAATTTAAGCAGCATTCTTTGTCCCAGGAAATGATCCACGGAATTACAGGTCAGCTGTTAGAGAATTGAACCAAATTATATTTTTCATGGTGATGGAGAAAATTCCATATTCTGTTTCGACCTTGGTCCATGGTTGCACATTTCAAGTATTTCTGCTTGACTTTTTCTTTCTTTCAGCCAGTGCAAAATTTGAAGTATTCCATCTTTAAGAAAGCTTTATTGGGAAGCGTCCATGACAGTGGAACTGTAACTCTTTGGGATGTTAATACACAACAACCTTACCACACCTTTGAAAATGCACACAAGGCTCCAGCTTCTGGACTCTGCTTTTCACCAGTAAATGATTTATTGTTCGCCACAGTTGGTTTGGATAAAAAGATCAACTGCTATGATTCATCCAGCAAGATGTAAGTATGTGTTGGGATGTGTTGCAGGTACTTTACATATTCTCATGATGGATTGTTAGTATGAAGATCATAGCTTTTCTTGAAATATGCTTTTAACTCGATGTGGGTGCAGAAGGCACAAATTCAGAATTTGCAGATGAAACACAATTTGGATATGTGGTGAACTCTGGTGGCATGGACAGATGTGTGGCAGGTTAAATTTGAAGGCAAGTGTGAGTGGTACATTTTGATTGGAAGAATGAAGAGAGACATTATAAAATCAAGGGAGTGCTGAAATTGAAGTACCTGGGGCCATGCATGTACAGATTGTTGAAGGCAGCCTTTGAGGAGGTTCACAACACTATCCTTCTCCGCTGCCATCCAGCTTGGTGGGATTGCTGTCATGTGGTTTCTTGTTTAATCATAGCCATGGCTTCTGTTCCTGGAAATCACAAAGTATGTTTTAGACCCCGACCTTTGCCTGGAGCCATCTCAAATAGAACAGCTTCCCATCCATTTGATACCTGATTTCAATGCCAGGATCACCATCATGGAAGGCATTGAGAGAGCATTGCAGAGGAAAACATGCTGAAGTGGGTTAGTGTAAGCACACAGCCCTGTTTAACTCAATTAGTAACTGGGAATGTGTCAGAGGACTTCCCATCATCCATGGACACATAAGCGTGCTGTCAAAAAGAGTTGAACCATAATGATACGCTTTTCCATAACCTTTCAAAGGCCCTTGGGGCCCTCAGAGGTATTGGTCAGATCAGCTAATCTTGTGTCGAGATCCGTGTTCTGTTCTTGGCAATTTTTGGGTTGTTTTCGTTGGAAAGAAGGCGGCTAAGAGGGGATCTTATTGAAACATATAAGATGATTAGAGGTTTAGATAGGGTGGATAGTGATAGCCTTTTTCCTCGGATGGAGAAAGCTAGCACGAGGGGGCATGGCTTTAAATTAAGGGGGGGTAGCTACAGGACGGATGTCAGGGGTAGGTTCTTTACCCAGCGGGTGGTGAGGGATTGGAATGCCCTGCCTGCTGCAGTTGTAAATGCGTCTAGTTTGGGGGCGTTTAAGAGATCTCTGGATAGGTTTATGGACGAAAAGGGATTGGTATAGGCTAGTGGGTCATTGTTTTTGTAACTGGTCGGCGCAACATCGTGGGCCGAAGGGCCTGTTCTGCGCTGTAATGTTCTATGTTCTATGTTCTATTTTTCTGAAGCTGTTTCACGTAAACATCATGCTAGTGGCTCCTTGACCTTTAATGACACTGGAAGCAAGCCCTGATTGTTCAGAAATATTCTGGTGAAGATCTTAACAGTGATGAGATGAGTGAGATTTTGCCACGATTCTTGCAATTTTGATGAGTTCCTTTCCACTTCTACAGATGGACAATGGAGGCATCTTTGTATTCAAGCAGAATGGTTTCCACATAATCTGAAAGAGCACATTGGGTTTCTTTGGGTTCAAACCACTTAGATGATTGGTGGTTGTGAAAAGCACTATATAAATGCAAGCCTTTGTTTTACTATTTGTGAGTAATATTAGGGTAAAAATAATTTAAATCAAATACAGGCTTAATGTTTTGCACAAGATATTCTAACCAAAGGATTACCATCAACAGCTAAAGAACAAAGAGGTATTGGAAATAGATGGAATCTATATGTTTTAACGCTAAAATGTGTTGGTGCAAATGCACAACCTAATTTTCTTTATCTGGAGAGAGGAGAACATGCCAGGAGATCTGAGACAGTCACGATTACACTATCTTCAAAAAAGATGATAATTCCGACTGCAGTAACTAAAGAGGAATGTCCCTGCTATCAGTTACAGAAAAGGTCATCACAAGAGTCCTCCCTAATCACCTTCTCCCTGTGGCTGAAGAGCTCCTCCCAGAGTTGTAATGTGGATTCCGCCCACACAATGGACGTCATCTTCACCATGTGGCAACTACAAGAGAGGTGTGGGGATCAGCAACTCTTGTACATGGCCTTCTTTGACCTCATAAAGGTCTTTGACATTGTCAACCATGAGGAATTATGGAACTTCCGCCTGTTTCAGCTGCCCCCAAAAATTGTCACCATCCTTCTTTTGCCTGCCCCTGAAATCCTGACTAGCGGATCCACCACAAACCCAATTCACATTGGGGTGGAATCAAACAAGGTTGTGTCATCCCAGCACTCACTCCTCGACCTTCCTTGCCGCAGTGCTTCACCTCATCCTCAACAAGCTCCCCACTGGAGTAGAGCTAAACTACTGCACAGTTGGGAATCTGTTCAACCTCCGCTGCCTGCAGTCCAGTTCCAAGCCTGTCCCACCCTCTGTTATTGAACAACAGCATGCAAACAATGCTGACCCCAAGCCATTGTCAAACCTTCACCAAGGCATACAAGAGCATTGGTGTTGTATATGTGGTATCGGTCTCTTTCAGATAGTACAGCAGAAGTGAGTCACCTGACCTGAGGGCCGAGAAGGAGGGGGCAATTTAGAAGCAGTTCCTCTGAAATAACCCGGGAAGAGTCACTAACTAATTGAAAGAAAGGCTGAAACGAGACTCGATTGTGTCTCATCCTTTTGTACTGTAATGAGAAGTTCCTCGAAAGCTCTAGCCAATAAACTACAAGCAGAAGATAAATTTGTAATCAGTCTGAAAGTAAGACAAGCCACAGCTGAAAAAGAGAAACAAAAAAGAGTTAGATAAACTTCACCAAGAAGTATAGCAAATAGAAATGAGGTGTAAGTTTGTGACCCTAATCTAAATGAGAAGCAGCCCAGCGACATCAAAGCTAAGAAAAAAACTAGCACTATGAAAAAGGTGGAAATAGCCTGGGAAATCTACTGGGGCAAGCACAACATTGAGCAGCAAGCAGTGAAGGAGCATGAAGATGTGAATAATAGGTAAAAAGCCTTCAAAGAAAAAGCACAAGTGGAACTCAGCAACAAAAGTCGTAGCATGGCACTGCAAGAATCAAAAATTAGAACCGAGGTGTCATACACCAGAGCCAGGGAATCCTTTAGAAATCCAATTGAATGAATGAGCTACTGGTCAGGTGGAATACACAAGTGAGCTGGAGAAATTGGCATTCTGCAGAGAGGCAGAAACTGCCTGGTGTGCGGATGCTGAGGAAGGCTCAGCAATGGACAAGCCCAAAGAGAGAACACAATTGCTGAAACAAGTTAGCAATTCAGGAGAATTGTCGAACAAACATATCAAGAAAGAGGAAGAAATATCGATCGTACAAATAGAGTTCGAAGCAGCTTCAAAAGGAATCTGGCAGTTGTTTGAAAACATGCAAAGCGTGAGGAGGGAGAGACCATTATCAATTGTTGTGGAAGGGATTGATGGATTCACCTTTGAAGAAACCATAAATGGCGAAAATGAATGGATTGTGAAAGCAGATGCCAAGAATAAAGAGCTGCTCATGTCCAAGCAGAAGATTAGTTGATGCAGAAGACAAATAGGAGAAATTGGAGAACAAAGCCACCCAGTTAAAGGAATTGTGTCAGAGAGCGCAACACACAGCAGCAATTCAGGCCGAGGAGGAACGATATGGACCATTTTCCACATGTTGGGAGCCGACTATTAACGGGTCAGAAAGTGACCACTTCACACAGTTGTTTACAGACCAGGACCGATATTGGTGCAGTTCAAAACATCCATTCTCCTTTTCTGTGTAAGAGTCATATTTTTAGGTTATTTACTTTTCCTCCCCATTTGGACTCTATCTCCCCTTGTTACAGAAACATTGTTTAAGACTGTTGGAGTGGAGAAATCTCTGCATTGGTCAGTGGAGTTTTTAAGATGTTGTCATTTTTAATTGGTTGTAAATCTTGTTCTCAATAAGCTGTCAGCTCAGTGCAGATGGAGATGGTGCCTGATCAGCTTTCAGAAAATGAGTTTTCAGCCATTTGGTTAAAGAATAAAGAACAACGCAGCACAGGAAACGGGCCCTTCGGCCCAACAAGCCTGTGTCACCATTTTAACATTGAGTGTGGCTCATGGCTGTATTTGAGTTTTTGGTTGCTCATTTTGAAATGGTTTTGTTTCTGCTCCTCAGCTGCTGTGTAATCCCCCACCCTTTCAGATAAACTTCATTATTTCAATTAAATTCCAGATTTATAATCCACAATTTATGCATAGACATACCATATTTAAAATGCAGTGATGGAACATTTTTAAGCTAAGAATTTGAGTTGAAACTTCATGGCTGTATTGTTAAATCTTGTGTCTGCACAGGCTATTGAGAACTATTTCTGTTGAAGCTCCTTTGACTGCGGTGGACTTTATGACTGATGGAGCAACTTTGGCTGTAGGATCCATCAGGGGCAGAATTTATGTCTATGATTTAAGAGTGACAACTTCACCACTAAAAATTGTCAGTGCCCACAGGAAATCTATACGGTGCTTAAAGTTCCAGAATGGTTCCACACAATTCAAGGCAAGTAGATTGTGAGTCGTGGGAAGTAGGGGGTGGGTGGGGTGTTCTCGAGCTTCCATGTCTTTCTCTACAGTAAATACTGATGGGAAATATTTGTTTAGAATCTCACGCATCTGCTTGGCTTCATACATAGATGACCTAATGAATCTTTAAGGGACCCTAATCTCTCTCAGTGTTGGGACAGGGGTGGGCGCCGGGTGTGTGTCGGGGGGGACGGGGTGGGGGGTGTGAGCATCTATGGGGGAAGTGGAAGGGTCTGTGGGGGGAGGCGCAAGGGTGTGTTGGGATGGGGGAGGTGTGTGTATGTCAGGGACCAGGTGGGTGCGAGGGGCTGTGTCGAGCTGGGGTAGGGTGCGAGGGTCTGTGTTGAGCAGGGTCAGGGTGCGAGGGTCTGTGTCGAGCTGGGGTAGGGTGTGAGGGGCTGTCGAGCAGGGGTAGGGTGCGAGGGTCTGTGTTGAGCAGGGTCAGGGTGCGAGGGTCTGTGTCGAGCTGGGGTAGGGTGTGAGGGGCTGTCGAGCAGGGGTAGCGTGCGAGGGTCTGTGTCGAGCTGGGGTAGGGTGCGAGGGTCTGTGTCGAGCTGGGGTAGGGTGCGAGGGTCTGTGTCGAGCTGGGGTAGGGTGCGAGGGGCTGTGTCGAGCTGGGGTAGCGTGCGAGGGTCTGTGTCGAGCTGGGGTAGGGTGCGAGGGTCTGTGTCGAGCTGGGGTAGGGTGCGAGGGTCTGTGTCGAGCTGGGGTAGGGTGCGAGGGGCTGTGTCGAGCTGGGGTAGGGTGCGAGGGTCTGTGTCGAGCTGGGGTGGGGTGCGAGGGGCTGTGTCGAGCTGGGGTGGGGTGCGAGGGGCTGTGTCGAGCTGGGGTAGGGTGCGAGGGGCTGAGTCGAGCTGGGGTAGGGTGCGAGGGGCTGTGTCGAGCTGGGGTAGCGTGCGAGGGTCTGTGTCGAGCTGGGGTAGGGTGCGAGGGTCTGTGTCGAGCTGGGGTAGGGTGCGAGGGGCTGTGTCGAGCTGGGGTAGGGTGCGAGGGGCTGTGTCGAGCTGGGGTAGGGTGCGAGGGGCTGTGTCGAGCTGGGGTGGGGTGCGAGGGGCTGTGTCGAGCTGGGGTGGGGTGCGAGGGTCTGTGTCGAGCAGGGGAATGCGCGGGAATCTTTTGGTGTGTTCAGACTCTGGCTCAGTCACAGTATCGATTTTTTTTACCCACACACCATCACCCATTCTGTCGGTGGGTCAGGGTGAGAGCATCCTTAGCCTGCAACTGAGCTGGAAACACACTCACTCTGCATTATTTATTACTCAGCAAACTGTTTCTGCTCATTCCTTTTTGAAATTCATGTTTAAGGTTTTGCTAAACTTTCCAAAATTTGTTCATTGGCACTTTGACTAAGCAGCATTTTAAACCATTCCCCTACCCCTGTGTGTGAAAAGATTGGCCAAACCTGCCCCACTGTGTTATGGACAATAATTCTGGCTTCGACTGGAGCCGCTCTGACCCGAGTAACAACCAGTCCACTCTGCCATCCTTTACCTCAATCTGGTGAAGCACTAGACCTGTTGGGTCTGAGAGGTTCTCAGTTGGCATGGGTTGTTGAAGAGCGCAAACTATCCTCGTTGATGTGGGCGTAGATGGAAAATCTGTTTAAAAATTTCCCCCCCCGCCACTCCTTTTTGCACCCTCCCCCCAACAAATGATCAAATGGGGAAGATATTTCAGACCCCTCTGAAGGAGTAAACGGTACAGTAGCACAGTGATTAGCACTGCTGCTTCACAGCTCCAGGGACCTGTGTTCGATTCCCGGCTTGGGTCACTGTCTGTGTGGAGTTTGCACATTCTCCTCGTGTCTGCGTGGATTTCCTCCGAGTACTCCGGTTTCCTCCCACAGTCCAAAGGTGTGTGGGTTAGGTTGATTGGCCATGCTAAGAAATTGCCCCTTAGTGTCCAGGGATGCGTAGGTTAGAGGGATTAGTGGGTATAATATGTAGGGATATGGAGGTAGGGCCTGGGTGGGATTGTGTTCAGTGCAGACTCGATGGGCTGAAGGGCCTGTTTCTGCCCTGTAGGGTCCTATGATTCTAAATGCAGCTCAACGAATTTCAAGGTCTGTAACTAATTTCTTTTCCCCTCTGAATTATTCAACCTGTTCATTTATGTTTGGAGGATAAGCCACTTTAACAGAATTAAGAGTTGCACTGAAGTTTAATGTGTCTTTATATTTGTAGAATCATTGTAGAAATCACTGGTTGATTGTCAGTTCTATTGGGCCTTGTTATTTCTGCACAAATTGTCCTATAATTAGCCTTTCAGGTGTCAGTGGCAGGTTTGTTGCACTTCTAAACGAAGCCTGTTCTCCCTTTTAGTCAAATGGAGGTAAAAGCTTTGCCAGCAGGTCTTCATCCGCACTGTCGACTAAGAGGACGTCAGCAAAGGTGAACAGTGCTTCAGGTAGTGGCAGTACGAAGGACGTCCAGGAGCTGACTGCATTGATGACATCTGCACCAACTGTTAAAGTACCTCCTGCTTCTGTCGAACAAAAAGGAGCTGAAGCTAATCTCGATGTGAAAGGTAGAATTCCTTCAATCTGAATTCAGTGGACAAGAGCATTCCGTTAGGTTGAGAATAATTCTTATTTATCATAAAACTTTATCAGTGACACCTTTCTTTCACCCCCTTACATATCTCCTCCTTTCGATCACAACAACCCATTTAAATCTATTCCTGTTCCACAACCATCCTTGGTGAATTATCTTACGTAAGCATGTTTGAAGAATTGCTAAGCTCATAAACATACCAAACCTGTAAATCAGATCATAGTCACTCTGTCCCTTGTTTTGATTGCCCCTCAAATATCCCAGCAGTTAAAAAAAAATGACAAGTATACTACCAGCAGGAAAATATTCCAGCTCCATTCCTCCCGAATTGGGACTAAGTGCCCTAGAGATGTTAGCAGTGTCTATCAGATGGATTCTCCTACCTGATTAATGCTCATGGGCAAGTTGCTGGCCAGCTCCGCTGTTACCAGACTGGGTTGCCATTTTAAATTGGTGTCCCAATCTCCACGATTGTTTACTGACGCCTCTGCTCTCAAAAAATTAAAATGACAACTATTCTTCCGACCAGGGAGCACCACCAACCTCTCAATAAAAGCGGGCCAGCCTCACCATCCCCACTCCTCCCAGACACCCACAAATAACGGGTAGCCCTCCCTCTCCACTCCCTTGCCCCATGCAACCATGCAGACATGGGGGTGACCTGAACCACCTCTCCCTCACCCAATCCCACTGACGCTACCCTTCCCACCTCCAACTCCTTACTCCTACTGACTACTCCTCCTCCTCCTCCCACTACCTTTTTAAGCCAACTGGGAGGCTTTGGTGGGTCAATTTCAAAAGAAAGCCTTTAGTGGCAGACTTAACTGTGAAGCATCTGAACTGCTTTCATTGATCCTAACCACAAGTAATGGTCCTGACATGGTAAAGAGGCGATTTCAGTAGTTACTGGCTCCCTGCCCGCTCTGCTGGGAACTCAATCTTTGCAGTGGCACGGCTAGGGAGCATTTCGCTGGCTATCGCACCCGGCGCAAAACCCCTCCTTGTCCAATGCCGATTCTCTGGGCTGTTGCAATTGATGATTCGCAATTGGAGTCAGCAGGCTCAGAGAATCCCCCTGTACAATTTCTGGGATTTCCGGGCAGCTTTTCTGAACATTTGGATATAGTAGCTGAGTGGTTGTGGTACTGGGTGACCAGCCAAAGTCATGAGTTCAAATTCCACCGCGGTGAGCTGTAAAATATATCCAGCATACCAAGCTAGCCCATCAGTATCGCTCAGGAAAGGGAATATACCATCTCTATCCCATTCTGCAAGATACATGACTCCAGTCCATTGTTATGATTGATTCTTAATGCCATCAGGGCATCTGTGGATGGCTAAAGAATTGTGATTGTTAATGTCACCAAGATCACTACATATTTAACTTTAGATCATAACCTTAGCCATAAAGTTTAAAATCTTTGCTTTCAGAGCTCCGTGTATTGGGATATTAATTTTAAGCAAGTGGGTTAAGCTATAAATTTAAGTTTATTTTTCTAGACATTGGCAATGAACTGCATAAAAGAGTTCAGGAGAGAAGTAGATTTATTCAGAGAAAAGAACCGATAGATATTGTGCAAGGAGAGGTGGAAGGACTTGATCAAAATACTGTTGGACTGAATGCCCTGTCTCCTGTTGTTGTAGTAAAAAGTCTGACAACACCAGGTTTAAGTCCAACCGATTTATTTGATAGTAAATTCACAAGCTTTCGGGTTAGTCCCTTTGTCAGGTGAAGGGGCTGACGAAGGGGCTAACCCGAAAGCTAGTGAGTGTACTATCAAATAAATCGGTTGGGCTTAAACCTGCTGTTGTCAGACTTCTTACTGTGTTTACCCCAGTCCAACGCCGGCACATCCACATCCTGTTGTTGTAACATAGAACATAGAACATTACAGCGCAGAACAGGCCCTTCGGCCCACGATGTACTTTCGGAATCTAGTTTGAGGATTATGATATTAGCATTCTTTGGATAGATGAATGGTATTTTTCAACAATTTGGCACAAAACAGCGTTTTCGCTCACTAATAAAAACCAATTGTGCTTCATTTCTAGGTTTATCACATAGCACCAGCTTGGATGTCATTCCATCCAAAGAGACAGAAAATGCAAAAAGAGCAGACAACAGTGGCAACTTTAAAAACCTTGATTGTGTGGGCAGAACCAGTTTTGGGGATGTGTTCTCACCAGTCAGAGATGGTAAGTTGATTTAAATTAGTATTCATTGAGTTGTGAAAACGGTTCATGAAACACCTAATATGATGATTTATGGTTTGCTTTTGTAGATGTTGTGGGAATAAAAACTGGTGAAGACAGCATTGCAAGAGGGAATGGTAAGACAGACTTCCTTGAATGATAATTAATTTAGTTAATATGTGTCCAGATACCCACTAATGGACGGGGACCGTGGGTTTGAATGTAGGGGATGAAAGCTGCAGCTCCCTACAGCAGTCCCAAATGAAACTAACTCCCACTAATTGCAATCCCTAGCATTATGGATGAGATATATTGATTGCATTGAGAATAGCAGAAATTGTATTTCTTTGATATAGGTTGACACATTAAATTAGATCTCCAGTTAAACAATTGAAAAATCCTTTTTGGCATTTTGGTGACACATCTCAAGTTGGGAATATTAACCATGTTGCATCAGTCTCTATCCAAAGAAAATAATTGCTGTAATCCTTTGTCATCAGGATTCTGCTGTCTCTGATCTGTCGCTGAAGTCAGAAATCCTTCTTGTACCTCTTTCATCCATTTCTCTTCGAGATTTCAGTTGTGGCAACTCTTGACTTTATTTTTGTTCAATAAAGCAAATTCAGTCTTTTCAGATGCCTCTTAGAGCAAATCCCTGGTGTTTTAATAGAAAATCAGTGCCAAAGGGTTTGTGCTCACTCAGTTTTCCAATCATCTTTTGTAGACTTGACTAAGTGCAGCTCCCATTTGGAAATGTTTCTGATCAGTAGGAGGCAACTAAGTGAGAGGCTGGGAATACAGCTTTAGCTCTTTTTATTTGGGCTTCTGGATTGCTATTCCAGTGGCATTGCCATTACACCACCATCTCCTGTGGGAAGTCTGGTGCTGCGAGCATGGCCAGCATTTCTCACCATTCCTAAATGCCCTTGAAAAGGTTGTGGTGAACCTCGTCATTGAATTGCTGCAGCCTAAGTGGTGTCGGTACACCTACAGTGCTGTTAGGGAAAGCGTTCCAGGGTTTAGACCCAGTGACAGTAGAACTGTGATGTAGTTCCAAGTCAGGATAGTGTGTGACTTGGAGGGGAACCTGCAGATAGTGGGTGCTCCCATGTGTCAGCTGCCTTTAGAGGTCACGGATTTGGAAGGTGCATCAAAAAAGGTATGGCGAGTTGCTGCAGCCACTGTGTTGCCTACAGTGGTGGGAGTGAATGTTTACAGTGGTGGATTGTGGGGCCAGTCAGTTGGGCTGCTTTGTGCCAGATGGTGTTGAGCTTCTTGTGTTGTTGGAGCAAAGGGCTCAAATATATTTTTCCTTGTAGGTTCGGGCTTTTTGCCACAATTGAACACCATATTTTCCACAAGAAGTAATCCAGTGGGTGCCAGTACACAGGAAGAGTTGAGTTCGAACTCCTTACAGGGTTTTGGATCTCCATCTCCCATTAAAGAACAGAATCCACAACGAGACATAAGTGCCATATTTAACAAACTGCAGAGTGGGAGACAAGATTCAAAAGAGCCAGTTGGCCAGGTACTAGATCTACATCAACATTTGTGTTTCTGTTTGCTTTAATGAGGACAAGTCACATAAATTTGGCTTGTACCTTGTGCTTAAAAGACAAGCCATGATCTAATTGAGGTATTTCTACTGTTTAAAGATTTTAATACTCTAGATAGATAAAGAGAACTGATTTCATCTTGGGGTGGAGTGGCTGAAATCTAAAACAAGGCAGCATGATCTTAAAGTTAGCTACACCATCCAGGAGTGAACTAAGAAAACACTTTTTTCACACATAAGGTAATGGTAAACTGGAACATCTCCTAAAACAATCCTGTGGAGATAATTGTGATTGTCAAGCCTGAGATTAATAGAGTTTTGTTTTGTGAGGATATCTGTGGATATGGAGCACAGGTGGGTAAATGTAGCTGAGGCATTAATCGGGTTCCAATGGCTGAATAACTTGCTTATGTTCCTGAACTAATAGCTCACCAGTTCACACTGAATAGCTGAAGCATTAAGATGAGGAAACGTTCCCAGACTTACTCCTTGGTCTGTGCTGAGTTGGTTAATCCCAATGAGGAACACTAGTTAATGGCAGAGCTTTTGGGCTTTAGAGGCAAGGATTGTAAACACCTTGCTCCTGAGAACTATCCAAATCTCCCCATGGAAAGTGTGCAAGGTTTGATTGTGATAGTCAGTATTTGAATATTCTGACGATGCTCACTGAAGGCAAATTCTATGGAACTACAGAAAGAGTAGTGTTTTTGTGAAGGAGAAGAATTTTTAAATAGGGATGAAAAGTTGTATATGCTCAACTGATTTTGACAGATATGGAAAAGCTGACCAGCTCTGAGAGCCCCATGAGTGCTGCAATAGAATCAAAACTGTGATGACATAATCTGAACATAGAACATTATGGCGCAGTACAGGCCCTTCAGCCCTCGATGTTGTGCCGACCAGTGGAACCAATCTAATGACCCTCTAACCTAAACTATTCCAATGTTATCCATATGCCTATCCACTGACCATTTGAACGCCGTTAAAGTTGGCGAGTCCACAACTGCTGCAGGCAGGGCATTCCACGCCCTTACTACCCCTGACATCTGTCCTATAATTTCTGCCCCTTAATTTAAAGCTATGGCCCCTTGTGTTAGCCGTCACCATCTGAGGAAAAAGGCTCTCACTGTCCACCCTATCCAATCCTTTGATCATCTTGTATGCCTCAATTAGGTCACCTCGTAACCTTCTCTCCAATGAAAATAACCTCAAGTCCCTCAGCCTTTCCTCATAAGACCTTCCCACCATACCAGGCAACATCCCGGTAAACCTCCTCTGCACCCTTTCCAATGCCTCCACATCTTTCTTATAATGCGGCGACCAGAACTGTACGCAACACTCCAAGTTCGGCTGCACCAGAGTTTTGTACAGTTGTAACATGACCACACGGCTCCGAAATTCAATCCCTCTACCAATAAAAGCTAACACACCGTACGCTTTCTTAACAACCTTATCAACCTGGGTGCCAACTTTCAGGGAGCTATGCACATGTACCCCGAGATCTCTGCTCGTCAACACTACTAAGAGTCCTTCCATTAGCCCTATATTCTGTACTCCTGTTATTCTTACCAAAGTGAATCACCTCACACTTTTCCGTATTAAACTCCATCTGTCACCTCTCGGCCCAGCTCTGCAGCTTATCTATGTCCCTCTGCAAACTGTAACGTCCATCCTCACTGTCTACAACTCCTCCGACTTTGGTGTTATCAGCAAATTTACTAATCCATCCTTCTACACCCTCATCTAGGTCATTTATAAAAATGACAAACAGCAGTGGCCCCAAAACAGATCCTTGAGGTACACCACTAGTAACTGAACTCCAGGTTGAATATTTCCCATCGACCACCACCCTCTGTCTTCTGTCAGCTGGCCAATTCCTGATCCAAACTGCTAAATCACCCTCAATCCCATGCATCTGCATTTTCTGCAATAGCCTACCATGGGGAACCTTACCAAACGCTTTGCTAAAATCCACATACACCACGTCAACTGCCTTATCCTTATCCACCTCTTTGGTCACCTTTTCAAAAAACTCGATAAAGTTTGTGAGGCACGACCTACCCATCATAAAACCGTGTTGACTATCCAAAATCAATTTATTTCCCTTTAGATGATTATATATCCTATCCCTTATAATTCTTTCCAAAACTTTGCCCACAACAGAAGTAACTATACTGGTCTATAATTACCAGGATGGCCTCTACTCCCCTTCTTGAACAAGGGGACAACATTTGCTATTCTCCAGTCTTCCGGCACTATACCTGAAGTCAATGACGACATGAAGATCAAAGCCAAAGGCTCTGCAATCTCCTCCCTAGCCTCCCAGAGAATCCTGGGATAAATCCCATCCGGCCCAGGGGACTTATCTATTTTCACACTCTCAAGCATTGCTAACACCTCCTCCTTATGTACCTCAATCCTGTCTAGTCTACTACCTGGTATCACAGTATTCTCCTCGACTACACTGACTTTTTCCTGCGTGAATACTGATGAAAAATACTCATTCAGTGCCTTTCCTATCTCTTCAGGCTCCATGCACAACTTCCCACTGCTGTCTCTGACTGGCCCTAATCTTGCCCTAACCAATCTTTTATTCTTGACATACCTGTAGAAAGCTTTAGGATTTTCCTTGATCCTATCCGCCAAAGTCTTCTCATGTCCAATCTTAGATCAGTTACCAATCTTTTCCCTTTTTGTTTGCTGTAAAATTATTATTTTTTAAATTCGCAATGGCAGACCCCTTTTGTAGAAGGCCCTTTTGGATTTTCTTCCTCTGTACCTTGGTTGCAAAATACCACTTAAGCTCACAAGCCTTGCCAGTCACCTTTCTGAATTTGCACTTTACAAAGTGAGTGACAGAGATTTTGGGTGTAATTTATCTGCAGTCTTTTCATTACTCTTTTGGAGTACCTCATTGCGCATTTGGTATGGTTTGATCATAAGATGTAGGAACAGAAGTACACCATTCCCCCCATCGAGTCTGCTCCACTGTTTAATGAGCTAATGACTGATCTGATATAATCCTCAACTGCACTTATCCCCATAACCCTTGATTCCCTGACTGGTTAAAAATCTGTCTATCTCAGCCTTGATGTAGAGATGCTGGCATTGGACTGGGGTAAACACAGTAAGAAGTCTCACAACACTAGAACCTTCCACACACCTGACGAAGGAACACCGTTTCCGAAAGCTTGTGAGATTACTATCAAATAAACTGGTCGGACTTTAACCTGGTGTTCTGAGACATCTTACTGTATCTCAGCCTTGAACTTACTTGAATGACGCAGCCTCCACATCACTCTTTGGTAAAGAATTCCAGAGATTCACCCTCTGACTGAAGAAATTTCTCCTTATTTCTGTCTTAAAAATGAGTGACCCGTTACTCTGAGATTACGGCCTCTGGCGCTAGACACTCTCCTCAGAGGAAATATCTCAGCAACTCTGCTATAGTTGTGATAAGGATCTTGCATATGAAGAATTGGTAGTTTGGACCTATCTGTTACTGCTCTAGCATGGAGAGTATTTATAATGTGAAATGACATTGTCTTATTTCAAGATGTATTTTCCAGATGTTCCTTGTAAAATGGCATTGTAACTTCTTGTACTTTTGTATCAGACTTGCTGTGACCATTTTTTTCCATTAAGATTGGAGAAGTAACAGTGTTAAAGGTTATTTGTTGTAGAGAATAGTTTCTCTTCACCACTCCTGTGGCATTTACGATAAAATGTGACATTTAGTAGCATGTTAAATAGTTTAGTAGCAAGAATTCTCAGTCTGCAGTGATGTACATATTCCAAATCCTCAACAGGAAAATGATACCGGAGGAATGCAGAAATCCAAAGCAATTGAGCACAATGGTCAATTGGAAACTGCGAGGCTGGATCAGGTAGGTGTTGCTGGCGTTATTCAGGGAACAGGATATGTATTCAAAGTGGAATTTTAATATTGTCTGAATTGTTATATTTGAGGAAATCAAAGTAGAAAATTGTGAAATATGTGGAGTAACTCATGAATAAATGATTGAAAGTGGCAGGGCAGCTTGAAAATGATTAAAGGGTGTGGCATCCTGGCCTTTATCAGTGGGGCAAATTCAAAGCAGGGAACTTGCGTCAAATATTGGCTTGAATATTACATCCAGTTGTCGGCACCATACTTCTGGAAGGATGTGAAAACATTGGAGAGAGTGTGAAAAAGATTCATGAGAATGCTCCCTGGGGTGAGGACCTTCAATTATGAGGATAAATTGGCAAAGTTAGGACTGTTTTCCTTGGAGAAGAATAGGTTAAGAGGAGATTTGATAAAGATATTTAAAATTATGAAATATTTTTATAATTTTATGCTGCAATAGAATCAAAACTCTGATAACATAATCCGATCAGTTACCAGTCTTTTCCCTTTTTGTTTGCTGTAAAATTATTATTTTTTAAATCCACAATGGCAGACCCCTTTTGTAGAAGGTCCTTTTAGACTTTCTTCCTCCATACCTTGGTTGCAAAATACCACTTAAGCTCACAGGCCTGGCCAGTCACCTTTCTGAATTTGCACTTTACAAAGTGAGTGACAGAGATTTTGGGTGTAATTTATCTGCAGTCTTTTCATTACTCTTTTGGAGTACCTCATTGCGCAGTTGGCCTGATTAGACAGAGTAGACAGGGAGAAACTATATCTATTGGCAGAAGAATTGAGAACAAAAGGACACCAGATTTAATATAACTGACAAAAGGAGCAATGGTTGGGTTCTGGAATGCACAGCCTGGGAATATGGTGAAGATATGTTCAATTGAGACATTCAAGAGAGAAGTGGATTGATATCTTCAAATCGCAAATCGAATTGCAAAAACCCAGTCTGCAGGTGCAGCAGGTGATCAAGAAGGTGAATGGAATGTTGGCCTTTATAGCGAGGGGGTTAGAATATAAAAGCAGGGAGGTCTTGCTGCAACTGTACAGGGTACTGGTGAGGCCGCAACTGGACTACTGTGTGCAGTTTTGATCACCACACTTGTGGAAGGATGTATTGGGAGTGCAGAGACGGTTTACTCGGCTGATACCAGAGATGAGGCGGTTAGCCTATGAAGAGAGACCGAATAGACTGGGTCTGTACTCGTTGGAGTTTAGAAGGCTGAGGGGGGATCTTATAGAGACATATAAGACAATGAAGGGGATGGATAGGGTAGAAGTAGAGAGATTCTTCCCGCTTAGAAAGGATAGCAGAACAAGAGGGCACAGCCTCAAGATAAGGTGGGGGGAGCAGTTTAGATCAGAGTTGAGGAGGAACTTCTTTGCTCAGAGGGTGGTGAATCTCTGGAATTCTCTGCCCGTTGAAGTGGTGGAGGCTACCTCGCTGAATATATTTAAGTCACGGGTAGATAGATTTCTGATAGACAGGGGAATTAAGGGTTATGGGGAGAAAGCGGGAAAGTGGAACTGATCCACTTCAGATCAGCCATGATCTTATTGAATGGTGGGGCAGGCTAGATGGCCTACCCCTGCTCTTATTTCTTATGTTCTTACGTTTCTTATGTTCTTATCTTAAAATGTTGAACATGCACAGCTATGGGAGAAAGCAGGAGAATGGCACTTAACTTGCTACTATGGAGAGCTGGTATAGACATGATGGGTGAATGACCTTTTATGTTGTGACAAATCTGTGGTTCCATAAGAACATAAGAAATAGGAGCAGGAGTAGGCCATCTAGCCCTTCGAGCCTGCCCCGCCGAAACTCCAACCTATGTTGTAAAGTTAATCTAGACTCCAATTATTTTTGATTTTGGCCTTAGTGCGAGCATAAGGTGATTTGCTCCAGGTGTGATTCTACTGACCTTTTGAAAACTTTTATTAAAATAAACTTTATTTAACAACACAGTTTAAAATATAACAAATTAGCATACTAAACATGACAATGGACAACTCTTAACTGCTAGCTATCTCTCTAATTCCAACTTAAACAATATCCCCACAGATATAAACTCCTTTCCCAAATCAGTTAGCAAAAACACCTGTCTTCTAACTTCCAGACAGCAGCCTCCTGAGGGGGAGAGCAATCTTCAAACAGCAGAACTTCAGAGAAGGAGACGTATTTTCTGGCAGGTCTCAGACTTCAATCTCTAGAGACCAGATTACTGCAATGTAATGATTCAAAACAGCAATTGGGTGCCTGTTTCGCTCAGCCGAGTTCCACCCAGTCACATGATTTTTCTGACAATCGGCCTAATAAGGCCCTACTTGGAAAATCCCAGGGGACAACACTAAACACTAACAAAACTTCACTAGCCCAGATTAAGACAACAATTAGGATCAGTTATGCTTCTGCATGCTCAGCATGTGGGCTGCCAGTTATAGATAAAGTGGCACTGGGTAAATAGAACTGACTGCTAAACAAAAATCCTTCAAGAGAAACATGATACAAATCTGTTTCTTAAAGGCATGGTGTCAGCACATTCCATGAAGCTGACACTTAGATCTAAGCTGATGGTTTTCTAAGGCCCGTGTTCCCAGCATCTTGCTGTATGACTTTGAAAGATGGACAACTTACAGAGCATCCGGAGGAAACCCATGGGGGCACGGGAGAATGTGCAAACTCTGCAGTGACCCAAGACTGGAATTGAACCCGAGTCCCTGGGACTGTGAGGCAGCAGGGCTAACCACTGTGTGCTGCCCCAAAAATTCACTCTTTGTTAAATAATATTCTGCTTGTTTACTTTTTCTTCCCAGATGAATAAGTTCACACCCCTGTATACATCATGTTATGTCCTTTCCCAGGACTTGTCTAATCCTTTTGTAGCCTCTTTGTATCCTCATTGCAGCTTACTTTTCTATTTCACCATGTGTCATCAGCAAACTAGGATATGTTATGTTAGTCCCCACGTCTAAGTCATTGATGTTGATTGTAAATAGCTGAGGCCCAGACACTGATCCTCCTGCAGCCCACCTTTTTAAAAAAAAAGTTAATTTTATTTTTTAATGCGATGTGGACTTGGCTGGCAAGACCAGAAATTGTTGCCATCCCTAATTGCCTTTGAATTGAGTGTCTTGCTGGGCCATTTCAGTGAGCAGTTTAGAGTCAACCACATTGCTGTGAGTTTGGAGTCACATGTAGGCCAGACCGGGTAAGGATGGCAGCTTTCTTTCTCTAAAGAACATTAATGAAGCAGTTAGTTTTTTTTTACAACAATTGACAGTGGTTTCCACAGTCGTTAATACTGAGACTGGTTTTTAATTCCAAATTTTATTCATTGAATTTAAATTCTGCCATGGTGGGAATTGCAAAGGCAACCAATTTAAGATTCGGTCTGGCTGGCAATGTAGCTCATTTACACTTGCTCGAAACTGCATAAACTCACATACAGGATCCTGACCTCTGCAAGCGGAAAGAATGTGTCTTGGCCTTGCATTTAACAAAAACATGGGAACAGTAGCTCCCTGGTGCATTCTCCATGGCAATGTCTCAACCAATCAGTGCTGTTTGACAGCCAGTCAGTGCTCTGTTTCCTCATACAGTATATGTTGTTGCTTCCTTTTAAATTTGGTATTCTACTGTTTCTGTCCATTAAACAACCCTTGGAATATATCACCTCCAGTGCCATGATCTGTAATTATGTAAAGTTTACTCATTAGTGTCACAAGTAAGGCTTACATTAACACTGCAGTGAAGTTACTGTGAAATTCCCCTAGTCGCCACACTCCGGCTCATTGACCTGAACAGAAGCATAAATAGTTAGCTTACAATCAGTAATCAAGAAAATGCTAGAATAGCATTAGCGCCATGGCAACAAAGCACTTTGATAAATCTGCTGACGCTTCCCAAAGAAAAATCATGATTGACAAATCAGGTAGAGATTTTCTGAGGCTGCAACTAATCGGATAGATAAGGAGAAATAATGTATTCTGCTCTTCAAAAAGCATTCAATAAGATGCCAGCACAAGAAGGTTGTTTAATGCAACAACAGAAGAGAATGCTAACTAAAGTTAAAGTTCATGAAATGGAAGGCTAAATTATTGAATTGGTTGGAAGATTGTTTTGGTGGTAGATAGCAGAACCGAGAAAGATAAATTTGCACTAGTAATGGATGGAATGATCAGTGCAGTCCCACGAGAATTTGTGCTGAGGTCTCTACTATTCACTATCTGAATAACTTTGTTAACTCTGCGATGAGACATTTAGCCAATAGTAAAGCAAAATACAGCAGATGCTGGAAATTTAAAATAAAAACAGAAAATACTGGAAAAACTCAGCAGGTCTGGCAGCATCTGTGGAGAGAGAAAACAGAGTTAACATTGAAGCAATAACTCTTTCTCAGAGCTGCCTTTTATCTAAACTTGCTAATAGCACACGAGATTGATGATGTGACTTAGTAGTGTAGTTGTTAGCATAGAATTATAGAGATGTGAATAAATTGATTAGGCATAACTGTAACAGATGGGCTTCAGTGCAGGTAAGTGAGAAGTTTCTCATTTCAGACCAAAAAAATGAATCAACCTGAGTATTAATAGATGAAACAGTCGAGGCCCAAAGATATTTATGTCTGTATACAAATGTAATATGGTACAAAAATGATTGAAAAAGCAAATGAAATGTTGACTGTTACATTTCAAAGTCAGTGGGAGGAAGTTCTGTTATGGCTGTGAATAAGGCGTGTATTCCATGGGGTGTAGGTTGAACGGGGCTTGATTGAAGCTTTTAGAGTTTTGAAAGAAATTGATAGGATAAATAGAAATGATTTCTGCTGATGGGCGGTATAGGACAAGAGGATGTAATCTTAAGATCGGAGCCTGACCAATTAGGAGTGGAGTAAAGAAACAATTCTTTCACAACATCTGGTTAAAGTGAGGAACCCTCTTCCCCCAGTTAATAATTTTAAATGAGATTGATTAGTTTTTGCTTCCCAAAGGTATCAAAATACAGTGCCATGATAGTGAGCCAAGCCATGATCTCTTGTTAAATACAGTAACAGGCTAGAAAGGCTGCACAGCTTACTGTTATTCCTATGTTCCTTCTCTATTGTAATTCTAAAAACTGCAGGTATATTTAGCTTGAAGTAAATTTGCATCCTTAACTGGACTTATTAACATTTAATTTTAAAAAAACTGTTAGGATTGAAATGAATACGAATCTTTAGCCCGTAACATAACCAGACCTGTTGTGTATAATTTTGTTTGGAAATTCAATAAGTCAAATATGTAGCTTGCTTGATTAAAAACCATGAATGTTAGTATAAATGAATATAATGAAACATCTTTTTGTTCCTACTTTGAAATCTTGCTTCAGTCCTCAAAGGCATTAAATGTTTCCCTTTTAAGATGTTAATTTGTTAATGGTTTCAATATGTTTACAAAGCTAAACTCTTCTGTTGCTGAGAGCGGGACCTTGGGGACACCTCTAACATCTTCCATGGTGAAAACACCTGATGTATGTGAACGAAAAGGAAGAGAATTTCCGTTTCCTCAGGAATGCCTGGAACATGAGACCGCTGCATCAGGTAAGCACTCACCTGATCTATATTTGTACCTGTTCTGAAAGGCATAACTGAATGGGCCGAATGGCCTATTTATGCGTTATTTATTCTATGAATTCGACAGGCACAGAATATAGAATTACTACGGAGGTTGAAATCGAGCTAAGTTGATTTTTTTTAAAAGAGAACAATTTGAGTTTAATGAGAGGATTTCAGTTCACGTTTACGTAAGATCTCCTTATGTATGTTTTGTTCTTTTAAACTGACTTTTAAAACTAAGTTTTATGCAGCCCCCCTCATACCTAATATAACTTCTATTTCTAAAATATTCCCTTAATTCAAATCACAAAGGACCAAGATTATAATTTAACCCACACAGCAGCGCGTGTAGGTGTCACTGTTTGACTTTATTTCACTTTAACACCGATCACTTAATTGGCTCATTTAGCATTGATTTTAACATTGTTTCGCACAGGTCCAGCCTGGGGCTGTGTGACTGGAGCTGCATTTTCCACTCCCTACACTCAAGTTTTCTGCTGACCTTCTGACTAGAGGCCTCTCCCACTCCCTAACCCACAGTCTCAGCACTGGCCCTCTGACATGGCTCTGCTGCTCAGGTGCTACCCTCTCCTGAACCTTTGCTGTGAATGAGGGCTCTGGTGATGAGAGGCGCGAGGAACAGCTTTTAGTTACAGGTGCTTCACCTCTTTCTGATCAGAAGCCCCCTGGTAACACATCCCTGACCCCAACAGTGAGATGCTTTACTCAGCAGTGGATTGAATGCCTTTGGGAAACCAGGCTGGGATACAACTCCTGTACACTGCAGTAAAACCTGCGAGGCAGAGATCTTGTACACTCCGTCTCCGAGTGCGCTGTGGACTGGCAGCTGCTCCTGCTGCTTTAAAACCCAAGAAGGTTAGAAAAGCTGATTATGAATCTGTGTGAAGAGAGTTTCCTCAGCAGTCTGAAATTGCTGCTCTGCCTGCCACTGTTCCTCTCCAGAACCCTCACTCATGGCACGTATTCAGGAGAAGGATGAGCAGGATGTACAGCTGAGCATGGATGGCCGGAGGATCATCACCCCCAGAGGCACAAACCACCTGAGAGTTGAGAAAACAGGATGCATAGCAAGGATTGTGCACAGTTAAACTTCATTGAATATGTCCCTGCTTGTAGGGAGATTAGAAATTATAGCAATTACAAAATGCCATCTCTTGCATTACCCTGTATTAAGAAATTCTATCTCCTTTCACAATTGTAGGTTCAATGATAATAAGAACTAGGAGCAGGAGTCGGCCATCTGGCCCCTCGACCCTGCCCCACCATTCAATAAGGTTATGGCTGATCTTTTTGTGAACTCAGCTCCACTTACTCGCCCACCATCATAACCCTTAATTCCTTTACTGTTCAAAAATTTATCTATCTTTGCCTTAAAAATATTCAGTGAGGTAGCCTCAATGCTTCACTGAATGCTGCAGCTTTAATCATTATTAAAATCATTAAGAAACTGGGGATTTATTCCCCCTCTCTAGCCTTCAATGTGAAATGCTCAGAATCAGGAGAGACCCTCATTTTCTAATTCTAAAGAATTTCATTTGCCATTCAGATGCAGCAGCTTTCACCAGAAAGAGCTTCTTTTGAGTGAACAGAACAAAGGGTGTCAATCAAACCAGTATGTCAAGTCCACAATTCATTTTGCACTCTGGTTGACTGGTGCTAGAACGTGTAATAACAGAGCTAGAAATATTCATTACTATCTGAGTTCAGCAGCAGCTGGTTCCTCCATACCACTCTAATAAATCTCTATGCCAGTGATGGATTTACAGTTTGTTGGAGCTTGTGCTCTTCTTTTTGCTGGAGATGTCCAGCGAAATGTTCCCCACTCCTCACCTGTGATGTAGTGAGGTTCTCACAGTGTCTGTGGCTGGTTTAGACCCTGGCCCTCACAATGATGGCATCAAACACACTCCCTGTAAATGCCATAAGATGTGGAGCGAAAACAGCCCTGATTTTCCAGAGAATAACACTATTTTTTGGAAAGATAACCCCTGTAGACTCTTGACAAAACTGAAGAGAGGGAGAACAGAATGATAGAAACTGCAACAGCAAGTAGCAATTTTTGGAACAAAAGAGAGATGTCTTGGTGAGAGGACATGGCATTGTCAGCGTGAGAGTGAGGTGCCCACAATCTTTTCATTTTTATTCTATCCAAAAAACCAAATTCCAACTGAATCCAGTTCATGGTCCCCATGGACAGGACAAACAAGTTCCAAGCTGACAGGATGAGGCACTGCACCCCCTCCCGGGTTCACCTTAGCCCAAAGGTCCAGATGGCTTTGGAAAATTTGCATCAGGCGACACCTCGGTTAAACCTCTTTGGCTTCCCTGATCCTTTACTCTGGCCTGGGCATCCCCACCATCGCAGGCCTCAGCAAACCCAGAGTGCAATGGGAGAACCTCATCACCTGTATGATCCTGGAGTCACCCCTGCCTCTCTGTGTGTGTGTGTGTGTGTGCTTTCACTTTGGCAAAATACTCACTTTCTAGGGGAAGCTAGTTTACGAGTGACTATTAGCTTTCTGCACCTTTAGTTTATAGTGCCTGTTACTATTGGCATAAACACAGTAAAAAGTCTGACAACACCAGGTTTTAGTCCAACCTTTTTACAGCATTCAGTGAAGCATTGAGGCTACCTCACTGAATATTTTTAAGGCAAAGATAGATAAATTTTTGAACAGTAAAGGAATTAAGGGTTATGGTGGTGGGCGAGTAAGTGGAGCTGAGTTCACAAAAAGATCAGCCATAACCTTATTGAATGGTGGGGCAGGGTCGAGGGGCCAGATGGCCGACTCCTGCTCCTAGTTCTTATTATCATTGAACCTACAATTGTGAAAGGAGATAGAATTTCTTAATACAGGGTAATGCAAGAGATGGCATTTTGTAATTGCTATAATTTCTAATCTCCCTACAAGCAGACTTTTTACTGTGTTTACGCCAGTCCAACGCCGGCATACCCACATCATGACTATTGGCATAGTCAGTTTATTTTTCACACAAAACATGACAGTAACATTAGGATTGTGCAGGGTGGATTAACAATGAAACCATCATGCTCTGTGAATGGGGGAAACGGAGAGGGGGGTTAATTACCTACGATCTTGGTTTCCGCTACCCAAGGCTGGGATTTACCTGTGTGCGATTCCAATCCCAGCCTCATCCATGTGACGGCTGTTCCCGCTCTCTCAGATTCGAGCTCACAAGTGCTGGCTGCCACTCACCGCTGTGGTCCCAGCAGGCGGTATGGGGTGGGTCTCCCCAACACCACGCTCAGTGTGCAGATGCTCAGCCATGTGCAGCATGTGTAGTTCTGAATGGCGGAATGTCCCCGCAGTGTGTGTACGGAGGCTGTGTGCTGCAACGGATCAGCCAATGTCTAGGGCAAATGATTGACTATTTAATCATGGGGAGGTTTGCAATCCATGCAAGCTGACTGTGAGGAGCATCACTCAGAGAGCCTGTATTCTGGGGGTCCCTGTGCAAGGGCACATTGTGTTTCATTATAAATCTACTCTAGGACCTTTCTTAAGTGTAACACCCAGAACTGAACACTGGCCCCTCCGGCTTATTTTTTATTCTCTAAACCTCTTTACAAACCCAAGGATTCCATTTGCTGCTGAGCTTTTCCTGACACCTTTCGGACTGTGTGTACTCCCAGGTGCCTTCTGTTCCTGCTTTAAAATTGAACTATCTGGTTTATACTGCCTCTCATTCTTCCTACCAAATTGTATCATGTCACACTTATTTTTGTTACATTTCCTTTGCTACGTGTCTGCCCGTTTCACCAAGCTTGGTTGTAGATGCTGTTCCTCCAATTTGTGCCAGCTTTACTGGAACATTGGAACAGTCATGATGTGGAGATGCCAGTGTTGGACTGGGGTAAACCTTCCACACACCTGACGCAGGGACACCGTTTCCGAAAGCTTGTGGGATTACTATCAAATAAACTGGTTGGATTCGAACCTGGTGTTGTGAGACTTCTTGCATTGGAACAGGTCAGGAACAGATTGGTGGGCATGAGATCAAGATGCTGAGTTAAAATCTCAGCTTCCATAGGACATGTTTGCAGCCCTTGGTACTCAACATTGAGTTTGGCAACTTCAGATTTTGACCTTTCTGCTTCATCTTAAAAAAGAAGTTTTTAAAATATTCTATACATGTACTGCCTCAATACAAAACACCCCCCTTTGTTTTTTTGCTACCTTTTTTTGTTGCAGCTTCTATACTCTCCCTCCTTTCCCATTCTGCTGAAGTGTCTATGACCCAAAATGTGTTCTCTCCTGATCAATGCTGCCAGACCTGCTGAGCTTTTCCAGCGTCCGCTGTCCTTGTTTCTGATCCCAGCATCCACAGTATTTCGCTTATTGAAAAATATGTAAGTTTGATGAAGTAAGGGTCAAAGCTTTTGCTGCATTTTATTTGATAGAATATCCACCAGTTGGACAGAATTGTATCCCATGTGCCAGAGTTTGAACATGTCACTAAAAAGTGCAAGTCCTGCTGTTTGTTAGGAATGTTGTAAAATGTTGTGTATCATTTTCCAGGTGCAAAGTTAACGATGCCTACATCAGCAGCAATTCCCAAACTGTCTGACAAAATAGTGGATACTTTTGGAAATGATGGCATTGGGCAGCAGTTAACATCTGTCCAAATTCAGTTAGTCAGGACCATAATACAAGAAACTCTGGAAGATTACAAGTAAGGAATGTTAAGTAAAAAAACTTGCAAAAGATTCTTTTTAAAAGATCCTATTTTCATCTGTTTTTCAGTATTGCTTGGATGAAACCAAGAGTATCTGTACTTTTTATTGTTAGAGACTTGACATTCCGTGTTTTAAAAGGAAAAGTTTTAAAGTTTATTTATTCGTGTCACAAGTAGGCTTACATTAACACTGCAATGAAGTTACTGTGAAAATTCCCCAGCCGCCAAACTCCGGCACCTGTTTGGGTACACTGAGGGAGAATTTAGCATGGCCAATCCATCCAACCAGCACATCTTTCGGACTGGGAGGAAACCGGAGCACCTGGGGGGAAATCCATGCAGGCAAGGGGACAATGTGCAAACTCCACACAGTCAACCAAGCCGGGAATTGAACCCATGTCCCCGGTGCTGAGGCAGCGATGCTAACTACTGTGCCACCGTCCTTGATAAAGCAGATTGTTATTTTAGCTATTGTTCATCTTTTCCTGTTTCATTTTTAAGTTTTACTAGTTTAAATTCTTGTATACTTCTGTTCAATTATGCTACTGAATTTCTGAAGCTTCTCTTTATTTAATCCAGAGATGCATGGCACCGAGACATTGTTAACCTGCAGCTGGAGATGATCAAACAATTCCAAATCCAACAGGTACTCAGCAACAATTGAGCTGTCCCATTCTTTATTTTTAATGTTGTGCTGACCAGTAGAACAAGGTGAAGTTGAGCTAATTGCACTGGTAACTGAACTCCGTCCCCAGAGCCCATCAGTAAGAAATTATCAAAATATTTTCAGAGCTGCATGAAGCTATTGAAGAAAGCAGATGCAGTTTGGTGTAGAACCGTGGCGACTGTCAGATTCTCAATCTGAAATAGTCCAGATTAGCTCTGTTAATATTTGCATGGACACATTATTCCTTTTAAACAGGCATTAGTCAACATTGTGTCCATGCAAATATTGTGCTTAGTCTGTCATAATACTTGAATAACAAACTTTAAACATTAGTGCCTTTTGAATTTTAATTAATGCTGAAAGCATTAAGTCTCTTGCAGAAGTTGTTAATCCACAGTGTTGCCGGATAACTGTCCAGTTTTTAACCCAGCTTCTAAAGTATCAATCTTTGAGATTTTATCAATCCTACATCACTGGTAACAGTTTATGACTAGCTCCATCTACAAAGCTGGCTTGGTGTTGTGACGGAATGACAGAAATTAAATGATGTCTCTGTTCCCCAGCATTGCTTTCATCCATCTTGTGGAGCATGAAGCTCAACCTCCTCCAAGTGAACTTTAGGGGAAATGAAAGTGGCGGGAAATGAAGAAGGGGAAATAGTAGGAGAACGTAGAGAAAGTAGGGGGAAGCCTAAAAACTGGAATGGCAAATGAAAAGAATGGTACAAAGGAAAATGGCATCCTTTCATTTTCAAAGGAATCTCAGTTGTTTAAACTATGCTTTACTTTAGAATAATAGTTTCTTAGTATACTTTTAATTTGTTTCTGAAAGGATTTGTGATGTAAACTTGTCAATTGACTCAAGAAATATTGCACTCTTGTTTCAGAATGAAATCCACGGTTTACTTGAAAGATATTCTGTTAATGAAGCTTTGTTGGCAGAAAATGAGAGATTACGAGAAGAAAATAAAAGACTGCGAGCTACGTTTTAACAGAACATTTGTGAGTATTCAGCTCAACAGAGTGCGTCATGCTGATGAGAAGAAGCATTAACTTCACACAGCAAGGAAGGCTCAGATGGTGGACACCGATTTCAACCTGTTTCCAAATAATTAACCTGTTAAATATTTTCTAAAACAGGCAGGTTCCTCGTACTAAGTCAGCCTTTGTCCTGCAATGAACGAAAGCCATTCCGCTAAAATGGTTGGAATGAAAGTGTTGGAGGTCTGTAACTAGCTGAATTTTCAGAGGCAAAACAGCTGAATTCTGATAGATGTCTAGCTAATCTTCCAAGGACTATGCTTTAATCAGGACTACTACATAATGGGACTGAATAAATACACCATTGAAATTCAAAATAAAGATTGGATTAGATATGCATTTATCCAGATTCTGCTCTGATAGAATTTCTCAACGTAAATTAACAAACTATCACTCCAGGAAAAGGGCAGTTTTGAGTTGAGACTGTTTTCAGTGGGGTGTTTTATACTCTAGATCCTATTTTATGATTTTATGTTTTTGTCATACAACAAGTGGCCATATCTGTTCAAATCCTGACACTGGGATTGCCTATCACAGGTAACTTTGAGTTTTTCACCTACTTTTAAAAACAATCTAACAGCAATATCTTTTTGTATGTGTTCCTGGCGCGAGCAGTACTTTCAGGATTCTGGAAAAGTGAAACTAAATCTAAAAATACTGCGTCATTGCTGAAAGTGTATGGTCTTAAGTGCCTTTTTTTTAGATGGAGTGGATTTCAGAATGAGTAGGTTGATCAGTCAGCAATAAGCCAGTTATTCCAATAGACTGTCCTTGCTTGACCTGATATTCAACAGTTCTCTAGAATGAAGTAACTGTTTCTATGGAACACTGTTGTAGCACTTCTCTTTTATAAAATAATTCCTGTATGGATTTGGTTTTTGAATTAACAATTATATTGCAGTATATTTTTGATGGAAAATATACTATATTAAACATGTAATAAATATATCAATAAGCTTTTTGTGTATTTTTAAATGCTTGTGTTGTTAAACATTTTGCTGCAACATCAAGGAAAACCATTCCCTCGTGACCGATCATTAAAAAGTTTTGAGAATACTTTGAATTGGACAAGTTGTGAAGAGAGCTTGGAAAGGCTTGGGTTGTTTTCACTGGAGCAGAGAAGACTGAGGGGTGTCCTGATCGAGGTGTACAAGATTGAGGGGCATGGACAGGGAGCAGCTGTTCCATAAGAACATAAGAAATAGGAGCAGGAGTAGGCCATCCAGCCCTTCGAGCCTGCCCCGCCATTCAATAAGATCATGGCTGATCTGTCGTGGCTCAGTTCCACTTTCCTGCCCTCTCCCCATGACCCTTAATCCCCTCGCTTATCAAAAACCCATCAACCCGCGTCTTAAATATATTTAGCGAAGCAGCCTCCACCACTTCAACGGGCAGAGAAGGTTCCCCTTAGTTAAAGGGTCAGTCACGAGGGGGCATAAGTTCAAGGTGAGGGGCAGGAAGTTTAGGGAGGATGTGAGGAAAAACCTTTTTATCCAGAGGTGGTGGTGGTCTGGAATGCGCTACCTGGGATGCTGGGAGAGTCACATCCTTTAAAAAGTACCTGGATGAGCACTTGGCACGCCATAACAATCAGGGCTATGGGCCAATGCTGGTCAGTGGAATTAGATGGGAATTCAGGTGTTACTAATGTGTTGGTGTGGACTTGTTGGGCCAAAGGACCTCTTCTGCACCTTCTGATTCTATATAAACAATTTCTAAAGGAGATGAAAAATTTGGATATTAGTTGTGATCTCTGAAATTGCTGTATTTTTAATTTATTGAGACTTGTATCCTGTCTGCTCAGAAATTGAGTTCAATTCTCAACCAGACATTGGCAGAAGTTAAAACTAAAGCAACCTCAGAAATCTTTCTGCATACTCCGAATGCTGAGAATGTCTCACCAGTGGTGGAGTCTAGAACATGGACACAGTTTGGACAACCCACCGAACCTGCACTTCCTTGGGACTGTGGGAGGAAACCTGGGAATGAGGAGAACTTGCAGACTTCACACACACTGACCTAAGACAGAAGTGAACCTAGGGCCCTGGTGCTGAGAGGCAGCACTGCTAACAACTCGCCATTATTAGCCAGAACACACAATACAAGAGCAAGGAGGTCATGCTGGAACTGTATATAACACTGGGTCATGGCTGAGTACTGTGTGCCATTCTGATCACCACATTATTGGAGGAGGTGACAAAATGTGGACCAAGAGATGGGTTTTGGTTTGACTTTTGAAAGTGAAGAATTTGGGTGCAGGAAAATGATGGCTAAAGTTCCTGACACCAATGGTGGGAAAGAAAAAGGAAACAAAGTAGGCAGGGCTGAGATTGGAAGGCAATGTCACCATGTCGGACTGCAGCATATTGCAATGGTCTGGAGTAGTCAGGATGTGGAGATGCTGGCATTGGACTGGGGTTGTCAGACTTCTTACTGGCATAGCCAGGTCATAGAATGACAAGAATGAAGCAATTGGTATTAGTAAGAGCAGTCGTGATGGTCTGGATCCAGGTCGGGCAGTGGTGATAGGACATTACCAAGAGCTTGTTCATTCTTTGAATGTAGGTCCTACATTGTTTGACAACCTTTCCTACTGAGACATTCTGTCTCAGGTGTTTAAAAATGTAAGATAACTTTCCGGGGTAGAACAAGTTATCTGTTACTCAGGAGGTTGGTGTTTGTTGGAAATATAATTGAAATAAAAATAGTTTCTTTATGAGGACACTGTGTAATACTTATTGCAGGATTACCCAGATAGAAAGCTAAGGTAAAATAGACCATCTCTGATTGCTAACAACTTAATCCTGGTGCACCCCTATTACTGCTGTTGTACAAGCCTCTGTGTTTTAACCTCTACTAGCAAATAAAGACACAATGTCAACTTTAGATACTTAAACACAATTTCCCTTATTTTGTAGCCACATAAACAATAGTAAATACTTTTATTGCAAAAACCAAGCCTACTTTCTCAGGAGACTAAGGAAATTTAGCATGTCAGCTACGACTCTCACCAACTTTTGCAGATGTACCATAGAAAGCATCCTTTCTGATTGTATCACAGCTTGATATGGGCTCCTGCTCTACTCAAGACCACAAGGAACTACAAAAGGTTGTGAATGTAGCCCAGTCCATCATGCAAACCAGCCTCCCATCCACTGACTTCCTGCTGTGTCGGCAAAGCAGCCAGCATAATCAAGGGCCTCACGAACCCCAGACATTCTCTCTTCCACCTTCTTCCTCGGGGCAAAACGTACAAAGTCTGAGGTCACGTACCAACCGACTCAAGAACAGCTTCTTCCCTGCTGGATCTAACTTGCTTTAAGTTCGTCTTACTCTACAGCCTAGCTATGACTGTAACGCTACATTCTGCATGCTCTCATTTTGTTCTCTATGAACGGTATGCTTTGTATAGCATGCAAGAAACAATACTTTTCACTATGTTAATACGCATGACAATAATAAATCAAATCAAGTACTCACGATTTGTTACTTAAGGTTGATTTTCACTTGCACATGAAACCTGGCCAGGATTTTGCTGCATGGATATCAGCCTTTCTCTTCTCAGATATTGTCTCTTCTTCCTGTGAATTTTGGTCCCTGGGTTCCTCACACCGCCTTCAAGCTGTGCATATTAGCATTATTATAGCCCAAAAGTTCCTTGGCAACTGCCCAATGAATTCATCAGAAACCCGATTACATTGTTCATTTTGGACAACCAGCACAGAGGTTCTGGTCCCTCCAGACCCCATCGCGGTTTTAGGCCTTAACTGCATATTGTTTACACTCCAACGTCTACACAAGGAACGCTGGCTCCAAAAGTCTAACCAACTTCCTCGTGCTGGGGACAGGTTGTTACATACAACACCTTGTGTCCTTTGTTAAGTTTCAGGCCAGCTTGGCTACAGCAAATCCCAGAATACTTAAAACAACTTTAACCCAATAATCAGTTTAGCTGATTGAAGATTTTTCAGTAGATTAAAGGTTAAATCTCTGCAGGCTGTTCATAGAACATTACAGCGCAGAACAGGCCCTTCGGCCCACAAATCCCTCAGTCTCTCCTCATAGGACCTCCCCTCCATACCAGGCAACATCCTGGTAAACCTCCTCTGCACCCTCTCCAAAGCCTCCACATCCTTCCTGTAATGTGGGGACCAGAACTGCACACAGTACTCCAAGTGCGGCCGCACCAGAGTTGTGTACAGTTGCAACATGACGCTGCGACTCCTAAATTCAATCCCCCTACCAATAAACGCCAAGACACGTATGCCTTCTTAACAACCTTATCTACTTGATTCCCAACTTTCAGGGATCTATGTACACATACACCTAGATCCCTCTGTTCATCCACACTATTCAAAGTCCTCCCGTTAGCCCTATACTCAACACATCTGTTATTCCTACCAAAGTGAATTACCTCACACTTCTCCGCATTAAACTCCATCCGCCACCTCTCGGCCCAGCTCTGCAACCTGTCCAAGTCTCCCTGTAAACTATGACACCCTTCCTCACAATCTACCACACCTCCGACTTTGGTGTCATCAGCAAATTTACTAATCCATCCAACTATACCCTCATCCAGATCATTAATAAAAATTACAAACAGCAGTGGCCCCAAAACAGATCCCTGAGGCACACCACTCGTAACTGAACTCCAAAACGAATATTTACCATCAACCACCACCCTCTGTCTCCTATCTGCTAGCCAATTCCTGATCCAATTTCCTAGATTACCCTCAATCCCATACATCTGCATTTTCTGCAGAAGCCTTCCATGGTGAACCTTATCAAACGCCTTACTAAAATCCATATACACCACGTCAACTGCCTTACCCCATCCACCTCTTTGGTCACTTTCTCAAAAAACTCAATAAGGTTAGTAAGGCATGACCTACCCGCTACAAAACCATGTTGACTATCTCCAATCAATTCATTACTCTGCAAATAACTATAAATCCTATCCCTAATAATTTTTTCTAAAACCTTGCCCACAACAGAAGTGAGACTCACCGGTCTATAATTCCCGGGGAAGTCTCTGTTCCCCTTCTTAAACAATGGGACAACATTCGCTAACCTCCAATCTTCTGGTACTATACCAGAGGCCAACGACGACCTGAAGATCAGAGCCATAGGCTCTGCAATCACTTCTCTTGCCTCCCAGAGAATCCTAGGGTAAATCCCATCAGGACCAGGGGACTTATCTATTTTCAAACCCTCAAGAATATCCAGCACATCCTCCTTATCAACTGTAATACAGTCTATTCTACTCCCCTGCAACCCAGTGTCCTCCTCAGCTATATTCATGTCCCCCTGCGTGAACACCGAAGAGAAATATTGGTTCAATGCCTCTCCAATCTCTTCCGGTTCCACACACAACTTCCCTCTGCTGTCTATAACTGGCCCCAATCTTGCCCTAACCAACTATGTTCTTGACATACCTATAGAATGCCTTAGGATTCTCCTTAATCCTATCAGCCAAAGTCTTCTCATGTCCTCTTTTAGCCCTTCTTAACTCACTCTTCAACTCCCTCCTAGCCAATCTAAAGTTTTCTAGTGCACTACTGACGCGAATGACAACCCAGGGAATAAATAAAAGAGCGCTGGATACAGAGGAAAAGAGATCCTGCAGTGCCGTTTATAAAACTCTGTGATTATCCAGGGTCACTGATTGAAGATGGAGTAAAGAGCTGCCTCTGGCAATTTTATACCTCGTTTAGAGAAGTTGTAATTGTGGGATTATCACCAATTCCATAAGGACACCCAGCACCCTCCCAAAATCCAAGGTTAGAATGAGGCTGTGGGTAATGAAACGTAAATAACTTTTCAGTGGGCGCTGAAAGGTACAATTTGGACCGAATGCTACTAAAAATAATGAAGAATCTGATCCACATTTAACTTTAAAACAATCAATGTGTGGTAGCTAGGGGTGCCAAGATGTCAAAGACCCAAGTACTGTACTTGATGGAAGGGCCCTGTGATCAGTAAAGATCATATCATATCATGTCATATCTTCAGCTGATTTGGCAAGTAGTCCTGTTTGGTAGCTTCACCAGGTTGACACCTCATTTTCAGGTATGTTTGGTGCTGCTCCTGGCATGCCTCATGCACTCTCCATTGAACCAGGGTTGATGGTAATGGCAGAGTGGGGGATATGCTGGACCATGAAGTTACAGATTGTGGTTGAGTAAATTCCAGTGCTGCTGATGACCCACGGCGCCTCATCAATGCCCAGTTTTGAGTAACCAAATCTGTTCAAAATCTAACCCATTTAACACGGTGATTGTGCCACACAACACAATGGAAGTTATTGGCCTTGGAGGGAGTGCAGAGGAGGTTTACTAGGCTGATACCGGAGTTGAGGGGGTTGAGCTATGAGGAGAGGCTGAATGAACTAGGCTTGTACTCGTTGGAGTTTAGAAGAATGAGGGGAGATCTCATTGAGACGTATAAGATGATGAATGGGATGGATAGGTTAGAGGTGGAGAGATTCTTCCCGCTCAAAAAAGACAGTAGGACTAGGGGGCACAGCCTCAAGATAAAGGGGGGGCGTTTTAGAACGGAGTTGAGGAGGAACTTCTTCACTCAAAGGGTGGTGAATCTCTGGAATTCTCTGCCTGTTGAAGTGGTGGAGGCTGCCTCGCTAAATATTTTCAAGAAGCGGGTTGATGGGTTTTTGATAAGAGAGGGGATTAAGGGTTATGGGGAGAGGGCCGGAAAGTGGAACTGAGCCACGACAGATCAGCCATGATCTTATTGAATGGCGGGGCAGGCTCGAAGGGCTAGATGGCCTACTCCTGCTCCTATTTCTTATGTTCTTATTCTCAACGTGAAGATAGGACTTCATCTCCACAAGGACTGTGTGGTGATCACTCTTATCAATAATGTCATGGACAGATGCATCTGCAGCTGGCAGATTGGTAAGGATGAGATCAAGTATGTTTTTCCCTGTTTAGTTCCTTCACCACCTGCCACAGTCCCAGTCCCGCAGCGAACATAGAACCCTACAGTGCAGAAAGAGGCCCTTCGGCCCATCGCGTCTGCACCGAACACAATCCCACCCAGGCCCTCTCCCCATACCCCTATGCATTTACCCATTAATCCCTCTAACCTACACATCCCAGCGATGTCCTTTAGAACCCGAGCAGCTCGGTCTGTGGTGCTGCTGTTCTTGGTGTTGGACTTTGAAACCCCCACCCAGATTCAGAGTCAAATGTTGAGGACTCCCAAGGTAACTCCTTCCCGACTGTACATCACTGTGTCACCACCTCTGTTGGGTCTGTCCTGCCGGTGGGATAGGGCATGTCCAGGGACGGTGATGGTGGTGTCTGGGATAATATCTGTATGTTCCCCCATTCCTCTCCATTGGGTTGTTTTTACAAAGTCTTCAAATGACAACAAATATTTTGATTGGGTTTCGTTCCACAGAAGTTGGATTTTTACAAGTCCCGCTGATACTTTGTGTCCTACTTTGGTAAAATACTGTCATTATTGGTTATTTATAAGTTGTAATTCAGTAAACAAGGGAGAACTCTGGGTTTATCTACCATGAGATAAAATCCTGCATAAACACTTCAAAAGAAATCCAATCTCCCAGGACAAAGTGAAGACTCACCATTGTATTACTGTTCAGTTTCCAGTTCAGTGTGTGGGATTTGATGCTAGTCAGGGGTTTTTACTTCAGCTGCCAATAAAGTTGTGATTTAGGTTGGAGTGGGGAGAGGAGAGTTATTGTGGAGCTAAACTGTTACCCAGGGCCGCAGAGAGGATTCACTGAGTCACCGATCTCTGAATGATCTTCCTCACTTTATACAGCGGGAGGTGGGGAGGGTTTATTAACTTGCTGGAAAGATTTTCCCTCTAAATTCCAAACTGAGTAAAAATAACAATTTGAAGAAGTCATGTTGCATTAATGTGTTACCTATTTCTCTACAGGTTTGCTGGGTATTTACAGCACTTCCTGTGTGTGTATATCTGCCTGTGTGTGTATATCTGTGTGTGTCTGTGTGTATCTGTGAGTGTGTGTGTCTGATCTGTGAGTGTGTGTGAGTATCTGTGAGTGTGTGTCTGTGTGTGTGTATCTGTGAGTGTGTGTGAGTATCTGTGAGTGTGTGTGTGTGTATCTGTGAGTGTGTGTGTCGTGTGTGTGTATCTGTGAGTGTGTGTATATCTGTTTGTGTGTATCTGTGAGTGTGTGTATATCTGTGTGTGAGTATCTGTGAGTGTGTGTATATCTGTGTGTGTGTATATCTGTGTGTGTGTATCTGTGAGTGTGTGTCTCTGTGTGAGTATCTGTGAGTGTGTGTGTCTATTTGTGTGTATCTGTGAGTGTGTGTGTCTGTTTGTGTGTATCTGTGAGTGTGTGTATATCTGTGTGTGAGTATCTGTGAGTGTGTATCTGTGTGTATCTGTGAGTGTGTGTCTGTGTGAGAGTATCTGTGAGTGTGTGTATATCTGTGTGTGTATATCTGTGTGTGTGTATCTGTGAGTGTGTGTATATCTGTGTGTGTGTATCTGTGAGTGTGTGTATATCTGTGTGTGTGTATCTGTGAGTGTGTGTCTCTGTGTGAGTATCTGTGAGTGTGTGTGTCTA